>NC_092499.1:160340663-160956734 GCF_047511675.1 Marmota flaviventris
AAATCCTCTGTAAGGGAAGAATATAATGGGCACACCAATGATAACAGCAGCTAAGATGAGCTACATGAGTTTCAGTACCCAGTCACATAATTGCTTGTGACCCAACAAAAGAAGCCAGGTCATGGCTGCAAGCACAAGGATGTTAAGAAGAAAACGAAATTATGTTCAGAGAATTTGTACAAACTCAGATTTACACATTTTAAAAAATATAAAGACCAACATGGGTTCCTGGTTTGGATCCTGAAACAGAAAAAGGAATGGGAAAAGAAGGGTTAAAGATTAGCTAATAGTATTGTACCAGTGTTGATTTCTTACTTTGGATAACTCTGCCATTTTTATGAAAGATGTTAACAAGAGGAAACCAGATAAAGAATGTACAAAAATTTCCTATTACTAGTTTTGCAAATTTTCTGTAAGTCTAAAATTATTATGTCAAAATAAAATGTTAGGAAGATACATTTTACAAGTGACCTGCAAGAGATTATAAATATAAACCCTGAAGACCACAGGCATTCTTTTGTAAAGACATTTTACAGCTATTGAGCTGACTATGGAAATTGACTTTTCTTTCTTTCTTTCTTTCTTTCTTTCTCTTTCTTTCTTTATTTTTTTAATTTTAGACTACAAAGTAACCCTTGCAAACAAGCTCACAAAACATGGGTACTTCGTCAAACACTATAGACTGCTACTCTTTGGGAATGGTAGTCCCAAATGCCAAGGACATTTTATTTTATTATCCAAGCTACTTGTCACTCAGAGCACCATTTGAGTGAAATGTATATAACTAAGTTGGGTTTGCCAGCCTCTTCCTAGAACTATATTTACTTCTCAGGCCCCAGGGCCTAAATGAGGAGACCATGATAAAGACAGTGAGCTCCTTTCCATCCCCTGGACATTCTTAGAGGAAGGCTGGAGTCTATACTGTTCCTGTATATAAGGTGGACATGGAGTCAGGAGGACACTACATGTGGACACAGAGAACTACCCTGTCATACAACCCACAGAAATTGCTAGCCTACCAAAGCAGAATCACATACTCCAGAGCCCGCTGGGATCATGGTCTGAATCCATAGTCAGTACACTACCCCGAGACACCCAATAATGACTTTCCTGGAAGCAGCGTCAACATAGCACCAAGCAGGCACCCACTGGCTACATTCTGAGGACTCTAGCTAGAGATGCCAAAGAGCTATAGTTTGGATCTTTCTTGAATGTCCCTGAAAGGTCCAGGTGTTAAAAGCCTAGTCCCAGCCCATGGTGCTACTGGGAAGTGGTAGAACCTTTAGGAGGTAGGGCCTAATGAAAGGAAGTTAGGTCATTGGAACATGCCCTTGAAGGGGATATTGGTACATTGGCCCCTTCCTGTCTCTTTGGCTTCCTAGTTGTCATGAAGTAAGCAGCAACTCCACCACATGTTCCCAACATGATGCCCTACATGTACTGCCACAGGCCCAAAGCACAAGGGGCCAAGCAACAATGGACAGAACGCATGAGTCAAAATAAACCTGTCCTCCTTATAAGTTGTTTATCTTGGGTGTTTAGTCACAACAACAGAAAGCTAACACCACTGCTGTGGTGCCATGCAGTGCCAGTCATAAAAGGAGATGTTGAGACCCTTGATGCCAACCCCCACAAAGGACCAACCACCCTGTTAGCAGTAATCTCCAAAATCAGTGATGACCCCCTGTCCTTATTGGTAAAAAAGAGGTGAAGCATGACCCCAATAATGCACATTCACTAACTTACAAATTATATACTTCTCTTGTAGTAGTCACATCTAAGGACACTCTAAAATAGCCCTGAAACGCAGAATTTTTAAATAATGAGATACATATAAATAAAAGAGGTAATATTTACTTCTCATACTTCTATGGCTTTTTCCCCCCATAGCCTACTCTGGAGATCCCTGGCTCATTAAGTCTCTAGCTCCCACCCTGTACCATGGTCTCCTTTGAGGAAGAAATAAGAGGACATAGGATTTGAAGCAACAGGGACTCTAATCCACTCCAGATGTCATGGCAGCTTGAGGCCTGCAGGCCTCTAAACTGATCCCACTCACAGCTCCTGGATCAGACACCTCTGCCTTCCACCCAATATTTTCCACACATCTCCCAGGTATGGATTGAAAAATACAAACTGAGCATGGCATTTCCTTGCTGATAATCTGTTATGGTTTAGATGTAGTGTCCCCCAAAAGCTCTCGTGTGAAACAATGCAAGAAGGTTTGGAAGAGAAATGATTGGGTTATAGCCTTAACCTAATCTGTGAATTAATCCCCTGATAGGGATTATCTGAGTGGTAACTGAAGTTGTAGGGTGGGGCTGGAGGAGGTGGGAACTGGGGTGTGGCTTTGGGGTATATATTTGTATCTGGCTAGTGGAGTCTCTCTTTCTGTTTCCTAATCACCATGTGAGCTGCTTCCCTCTGCCACACTCTTCCACCCTGATGTTCTGCCTCACCTTGAACCCCAAGGAATGGAGCCTGTTTTCTATGGACTAAGACCTCTGAATCTATACACCCCCTAATAAACCTTTCCTCCTCTATAGCTGTGCAGATCTGGTCCTTTAGTCACAGCAGTGAAAAAGCTGACTAAAACACAATCTTTCTAGGGCTCCCCAAGACTTTGAAGACAATATACAAAGTGCTTAAAACTGGCAACCACAGCCTTCATCAAAATCCTCAGCCAAATCAAGCCCCTAACCCCTGCTGACCACAGCCAGACACAACTGTTTGCAGATTCAGGGCCATACTATGGTAGCAGCTTCTAAGCAGGCCCCAAGTCATCCTCACCTCCTGGAGTCTATGCCTTTATGAACCCACCACCTCTCATAGTAAAAAGGGCTAGCCGGTTTAGCCAATAGGACACCACCAAAATGACAGCTCAGTCATTTGAGGCTGGATTACAAGAGATATAGGCAGTTTCCACCTTGCTCTGAGAAACTCCTGGCAGCCTCTCCTGAGGATCAAAGAGCCCCAGGAAAGGATGCTATGGAGAGGAGCTGAGGCCTCCTGCAAATAGTCAGTGTCAACTTGCCAGCCAAGTGAACAGCCACTTCAGAAGAGGGGCCTCCAGCCCCAATAGAGCTTTCAGATGACTGTAGCCCTGACTGACATCAACCAGACACATATGAGACATATAAGAGTTGTTCCTAGATTCCTCTGTTCAGAAACAATGTGAGATAATAAATATTGCTATTTTGGCCACTATGTTTCAAGGTATTTTGTTACCTATCCATAAATAAAATGCTTTGCTTATTCCCCTTCCATGTCCTTGCATCTTGTCCCTCATCTCAGAATGTCCTATGTCCTTCTCATCCATACATATAGCCTTCCTCTCCCCCACCACACTGTGTGTATATCTCTGCACACACACACGGTAGTCCTCCTTTAGCCATGGTTTCACTTTCCTTGGTTTCAGTTACCCATGAGCAGCCATGGTGTGAAAACATTAAATGGGAAATCCCAAAAATAAACAATTAGTAAGTTTTTTAATGTGCACTATTCTGTAGTAGTGTGATGAAATCTCCTACTGCCCAAGAATCATCCTTTCATGTAGTGTATCCACATTGTACTATATATAGTAACAGAAAAAGTATAACATACACTATTTAAGGTTTATTACCATCCCTGGTTTCAGTCATCCACCAGGAGTCTTTACATGGATAATGAGAGACTACTGTGTGTATATATATCTCTCCCTCTGACACACACACACACACACACACACACACACACGCTGCTTAAAATTTAAGATGAGCTGAAAATACCTGTTTCTTTCTCCTGGGGCCCTGGTAGAAACTTGTGAGCAGAGTTGGGCTTTCATTTCTGAGACTTCAATGACAAGAGTTTTAACATAGTAGATGTTCAAATAATATTGAATCAACACAAGGGACACAGGAAAACACAGATGAATGGAGGGAAGGAAAGAAAAAAGGGAGGGAAGGATGCACAGACAAGGCAAGGCCCAGCAGCAGGCAGAGGGAAAAGGAGCAGGTCTGTAGTTCTGCAATGGAAAGGGAAAAAGTCTTACCAGCCTGTCTAAGGTTGGTAGTATTGAATAGCCTTGGCAGCAGCAAGAGAACAGCTTCCTACAAACTTCATATTGAATACTAAATTTCATCTTCAAGAAATAACAAGTCTCTCTCCCGCAAACTGCTCTTTTATAGCACCTCATCACTGCAGTCCTGAACCCTTGGAGTAGAATCTCCCATCACAGATGACATGAGAAAAAATAGCGTGGAGATGAACTCTAGGCGCCAATATTCAGTTAGAAAGCAGCAAAATGGGGGGCATTAAAATGGCCATTCCCTTCATTATTAGAACATCCTAGAAGAATCTACAAAGAAGAACAACACTTGTTCATGCTCAGAGGTTACACAGATATTCACTGTATTATTTCCTCTTCTATGTCTGAAATAATAATTCATAATAAACATATTAACTGGGAAAAAATGAATGAAAAGAACAAAACGAGCTCTGATCATAGAAGCGATTCAGTGCTCAAAGTTTTATTTTAGAAAATCAGATTTATTAAATTAAATGAGCTGTTCACTTTGGTAATGCTGTGGGTCAAGATACTTAATTACCTGTTGCATGGATGCTTTTTATGACCTTTTCTTCCAAACCAGATCATGAAAACAAGACTTCTTAGGATGCCAGTTCTATTAAGACCTTTTCAAAGGAAATGCCATTCTTCAAGGAGGTTAACCCAAGCAGGAAACCAAAGGGATAGGACTCAGAGAGGACACCTGGCGTAGCCACAGACACACTGTCACAACCCCTTCCAGGCCCTGGACCCTTACTGCCAGTACACAACAACAGCAAGAAAAAGGACTGTGAGGCAGGGTGATGAGAAAACAGTGAATTTACCAGTAATTTCACCTCCTCGAGCCACAACTGAGCTTTCTGAAGCAACTATATCTGTACAAAAATGTGACAAGAAAGCCAAAATTGCCCTAATGGCTTATTCACATCTATTTTAAAAAAAAAAAAAAAAAGTGGAACTAAAAAAATTAAGGTAGGGAAGAGATATTTTACTTCTCTCCTAATCTTACCTATTTTTAAATATCAGTACATGTGGATCAACCTCATTCTTTTAAATTCACACCATTTTCTGCAGTATGGGTAGGACAGCATTTGCCTAACATTTCTTCTACGGATTAGCATCTTGAAATATCAGTAATACTACATTGAACATCCTTGTGCCAATATCACTTCTAAACATGATCACAGAGTGAAACTGCTTAGTCAAATTACATCTGGTTCTAATTTTAGTCAATATTGCTAACTGCCTTCCAAAAGCTTCACCAGCTTGCTCCTATCGACAATGTATCAAAATGCCTATATCCTTGCACTCCTGTCAATAATCTTGATAATATTATCAATTTTTAATTTTTACCAATCTAAACAGGCAAAACAATGGGATTTTATAATCTGCATTTTCTGGACCATCACTAAGGCTGATTATCAACTCTTAATATCCATTTGTTTCTGAGAATTACCTATTAATTGCCTTTTCCCAGGTCCCCATGGCTTTTGGCCTTTTTTGTTATTTATTTGTATGTGCTTTTTTACATTCTAAATCATAACACTTTTTCATAAAATGGAAACACCATGTTTAAAGAAGAGAAGACTCAACACAGTACAGAAGTTAAATTTCTGCAAATTGAGTATAAGTTTAATGCAATTCCTATTGAAATTTCAGTTTGTTTGGTTTTTTCCAGACACAGACAAGCTTTTTCTAAAATTTATACAGTAATGTACAGGCCCTTAAACAAGTATGATAAAGGAGAATAAAGCACGAGGTAATTAACTCGTAGGTAATAATGTATGGTAAGCCTTCATATTGAAGGGGGGAATGAACCTCAGCCTAAAGATGGGTAGATTGTACTATGTCAATATCTTGGATGTGATATTGAACTATAGTTTTGCAAGAAGCTTCCATATGGGGAAACAGGTGAAGAGTTCTCACTATATTATTTCTTATAACTACATGTGAATCTGTAATTACTTCAGTAAAAATTCAACTTAAAAATACATCCACAAGCCTAAGGTAGCTTGCATGGGCCAGAAAGAATGTGGGCTCAGAGTTGTTTGTCACAGGCAGGGAATGACTCAGTAAGGTGGGAGGTGTCTCTCTAGAGAGGATCTAATGGCTCAGGCCACCCACTGCAGCATGGAGGACCTTGTGATCAATGGGCTGGAGTTGGGCTGGAGTTCCAGACACATGCACTAATACCTCAAATGGAGAAGCAGATTCCATTCGGTTTTTGGTTGGGACGCAGTCACTTAAATATGATATTCAGGTCCACATCATAGATTTTGATGATGAAAAGAACATTATAAATAAAAATGTCTTCCTGTACCAACCAGGTAAAATCTGGCATATTAGTACCAGCCCTGCAAATAAAAGTGTGCTGGCAACCTGCTACAATAAAACATGATCCCTGCCCTATATATTCCTGTCCAGTCACCTGCCATCTGCCTCTGGACTGCTCTGAGGCTGAATACCCTTCACTGTCCACGCCCCACCTGATAAAGAACAAGTTACTTCCCCCAACTTCACCCTCTTTGAACAGGAAGCAGCTGCTTGCCCATCTTTTCATAGAAATGGAATGTAGAAATAGACAGTGGGTAAATGCAACAGTGGTCTGCTTTATGCTTTAAATACAGCCCTTGCTGCTCTGCCACTGCACCTTATTTTTTAAATGAACAGGTTTCTTTCTCTTCCTCTCTCCCTATCCTCCCTAATCTTTCCCCCTCCCTAATCTCAGGGGAAACAGGATTATCTTTCTTCCCCAATTTAAGCAGATTTATTGTCTTTAGCACACACCCACTTTAGGAATGAAGTAATACAGACTTTGGGAATGGTAGTCTCCAAATTAACAAATGAATTACAACTCCAACAGAGAATTTGTGGAATATAGCCTTTGAATCACCTCTTTAAAAGCCCACCCCCCACCCTGGTTCTTGCTCACAGGCAGAATCACAGCTTCTGGGCCAGCAGTCTCCTGTGTTTCTCCTTTGCTAGCAAAGCAATAAAACTTCATTTTCCTTTTTCTCAAAAAAAAAAAAAGAAAAAACCTCCACAAGACTGGGATCCTAATTAGAATAAGATATATTCCATGTTAGTATAAATATATCAAATATATCTTTTCATATACTGTCTTCATAACTAAAAAGAACAAAATTATTGCTAATATTTTCTTCTAATCTTAACTTTTTCTTCTGAATTTCTTTGTGGTAAAGGGGGTTAATTTTTTTATCAGAGCATTCTAATTATAGATAGAATTTCAGTTCCTTTTGATGAAATAATACATACAAGGAATTTGATGTCACCATGGCCTCTCCCTTTCCTCTTCTCCACCCTCCCCCTTTTCTCCCTCCTCTAATCCACTGATCATCTTTTCGGTCATTTATTTATTTTTGATTGGTACTTTCTACATAAACATAAAGGAGAAATTTCCTTTGAGATATATATATATATATATATATACACACACACACACACACACACACACACAGATACATATATATGCATATAACATGACTCTGTTAGATTTATTCCATATTTCTTTCCCTTTCCCTTCCTTCCTCCCTCCCTGTCATTCTCCAACTTCTACTCCACTCTATGAAAATCTTCCCTATATCTTTCTGATATATGATCTTCTCCCCCCATTGCCTTCTTTCCATTATTTTGCTTTAGCTTCCACATATGAAAGAAAATAGTTGACCCTTGATTTTTCTGACTCTGTCTTATTTCACATAACATGATTTTCTCCATTTCCATTTATCTACCAGCAAATGCCACTCTTCTTTATGGCTAAGTAAGACTCTATTTTGTGTGTGTGTGTGTGTGTGTGTGTATTTATGTGTGTATGTGTGTATAACATTTTTCTATTGATTTCATAATTTGGCTATCATGAATTGTGCTTTTATAAACATTGTAGTGGCAATATCACCATAAAATACTAATTTTGGTTCTTTTGGATGAATACTAAAGAGTGAAATAGCTGAGTCATATGGTAGTTCCAGTCCTAGTTTTTTGAGGAATCTCCATACTGCTTTCCAAAGTAGCTGTACTAATTTGCAGTCCCACCAACAATGTATAAGTTGTACCTTTTTCCAAGGAGATTAATTTTTATCTAGTTAAATTTACTCTACTCTTTATGTCTCCTGTGTTTGTTTAATATTTTATACTTTGCAAATTCTTGAAGTTGCTAAAATGAGCAGTGTGTTAATTTTAAAAATCTTTTTAACTAATAAATCTTTCCATGATACAGAGTCTTTCTTAATTAGCCGAAACAAATCATAAAAGATAGCATCAGAAAATTAAGCAAACCTGGGCATAACCTTAAGAGGATGATATTTAAGTGAACCCAATTTCAAGCTTAAGTTGCTATGACAAGAAAAGAGATGTTAAACCTCCTGGCTACAATGAGGAAAGCACATGTATATGCAGCTACTCACGAAGGGAAAAGGAATCAGTATCTGAAGCCAGGACAACATTAGCGCCCTCTCATCTTTCCCCAGGCATTCACTGAGGGAACCATCAGGGTCAAAGGTGCAGTCTGACACAGCACTGCATTGGTCAAGTTCTTTACTACCTGACTGGGAACCTGACCCATCAGAGTATATATTCTAGAAAGAAGTGATGTCTGTTGCACTTTGCTTAAACCTTGCAGGACATACAAAAAGACTATTTTAAAATTATAACTTCTCACATTTATCTATACTTAGGAATTTTCTTTGTTTAAAGAAAAAGTACTTGTTAGAACATCCCAGATATCTTAAACAGAACTACAAATAATCAAATTACATTTCTACTGCCTAAAAGGTTCCAGGTGCCACTTCAGGGGCTTCACCTATTTTCCACACAGAGATGAATGACCTGTGTAAAGTTTTCAGATGCCACACCCAAGCCTGTGCCAGAGTGAAGCTTCTCAAAGTATGCTGCTCGTACTGTACCAAAACTTTCTTCTTTGATTCTAAATGGAAGGTGTTAATAAAGATTGTGAAACCAAAACATAAACATTTAAAAATACATCATATTTAATCAGTGGAATAAGAACTACATAGATCTCTTCTTTCACTTATCAACCAAGTTACTTGTGTGTTTGTCTGGGGCTATGTCCAAACTATAAGGTATTAGTGGCCACTGAGAAATAAAACTAAATGGCACAATTCCTTCATTTCAGAAAAGAAAGAAAGAAAGTGCAATTTCACTGACATTTTCATCTATCAGTATCTATGGCAAAAGATAAAAGCATAACAAGTTTTTATTGTTAGAAATTAAGTATAAATGGAAAGTGGTATGACTAGTTTTTCCATTTAGACCTAGACTTTATATCGATGAAAACACACACATCTTTTTTATGCTCTTGGCCTGGAATATTTTAACCCCAGATATCCATATGGAAAGGTGCTTAATAATCACTTGCACAAACAGGCATAATACTTAACAAGGAATCCAATTTTAAACCACTGGGCCCCCAAATATTTATTATAAATCAAACCTTTCCCAATTATAATATAGATTTTCAGAAATTTTTGCCTAATGCAACTATGACCCTACTTAGGTGTTGAGAGCACCACTGGGAATATTATGACCTTAAAGGATATTAAATTCATATTCTAACCTATTCTCCCAGGCCTAGCAGTCAGAACTCCCCAAATTTTCAACTATAGACATTATAAACATCCATGGGGTGGGGCCCTGAGTGAGTTCTTGCCTCCCAGCAACAAAAGAACCAGAGGGAAATTCTTAGATAAGAAACACTGACCTGTAAAAGGAAACCAGAGATAAAAACCTAAGACTGATTAAGTGATGATGGTGGGCAGGGAAAAGGTCCAAATCTACATGGAAAGACTTTGCAGAAAACTACAAATGGAGTTTTCAATGATATTTAAACTTCCTTACAGAACTGTTAAGTCCTCTCCTACAATACTGGGTTTAGATGATACAACTCTTCATTACAACAGATTTCACAGTAACTGGTTATGTTTATCCAGCACACAAAAAAATAAGTTCAATCCTGAAATATTCAGCTTGAAAAATATTCTCAGTTGCTTCCAGGTTTAAATATTGAACAAATCTCCATGCATTTAAAAACTCCTTGTATTATCATAATTAACATTCCCAGAACACACTGCACAATTCATGCATCCCCTCCCACATTACTTCCTTCTCATCAATCTGTGAGGTCCACAGGAAAAGCATCATAATCCTCACTTCAGAAAGGAAGCCTCAGGAAATACAGAGCTCCCCCATGCCCACCCTGCAGGAAACAGAGGTGAGTACTGGAATGCAAGCCTTCTGACTTGAAATCTTTAGTCTGCCCACTAAATCTCAATGCAGAAGAGACCCAGATTTTTATGGTTCTTTGTTTTGTTCTGGTTTGGTTTTCATTAAAATCCAAAAACCACAATGACCACAAGAAATACACCTCCACTGCTAGATAATTTGAATTAATGCTCTCTTTTTGATAAATGACAGAGCCTTGTCACTTCTCTCCCTCCCACTGTGGTAATCAGCCTCCAAGATAGTCTCCAAGGATAGTCATCTCCTGGCATTCAGGCCTGTGTAGTCCCCTCCAATACAAATGGAGTTGAATTTTGTAACCAATAGGATATTGTGAGAATGAGTATGTGATTTGCCAGGGTAGGAACTAAAGAACATTGTGACCTCCACCTTGTTTTCTCTTAAGCTGCTCACTCTTGAGGAAGCCACTTGCCATGTCATGAGCCATGTCAAGCCCTATATGGAGAGCCATATGGAGAAAAACTGAGGCCTCCTGCCATCAGACAGCCCCAAGTCACATGAATGAGCCATCCTAGAGGTGGAGCCTCAGTCAAACCATTGGATTGACTTCTTTATCTGTGACCACACAATATACCCTGAGTTAGGCTTCTCCTAAATGCCTACCCATAGAAACTTTGAGATATTACATGTGACTGTTTTAAGCCAAAAGTGTAGGGTAATTTGTTATACAGTGACAGATGACTAATATACCTGTATTTCCTTTCAAAACTCCAGGTACTTATAGACAATAAGCCCTTGTTGACTTGAATCAAGGCAGTATAGTAAGAATGACTTTAATCTGGACCCCTCACTTCTACCTCTTTTGTGACCAAGACCACATCTGGATAACCCAATTAAAGTTGGAGATACTTGCTGTCTGTGACCATAAAAGATTATGGAAAAATGATGGTCAAAGTAGTTATAAGTCTTATTCATCTTAAAAGTCTCCAGGACTACTGGAGGTTCTTGTCGATTTTTTAATACATAAGTAAAGCTATTTCTCCCTCTTGTTATGTTTAACATATTGCCAATAGAGTAATAATTTCACAAACTACAAAAGACCCAGTGCTAAGTTACATATTGGTAGGCATAATAGGGCCCAGATTGCCGCCCTTAAGGGATTTTCAGTGCATCCTGCTCATTTGTAAAGTAAAAGTACCCATGACCAAAGAAAGACCACCCAAGGGTGTCAGGGATGTATGAACAGGCTGATAACAGCTAATTCAAATAACAGATAATTCAAATTTTGTCCAAGGCAATTCTCTTATAACAAAAGCCAAGAGAATTGCCTTGGACAAAATTTGAATAAGAACTATAGACTAGCACTGTATTGATACTAATGTCCTGGTTTAAATCATTATACTATAGTTGTAAAATAAGCAAACATAATAACAAGTTGGATAATGGTACACAGGAACTACTATACTAGTTCTGTAACTTTTTTATGACTAAAATTATTTCAAAGTAAAAAGGCTTAAAAATAAAATTCATTTAAAGCCACAATAAAAAATAATATTGCCATTAAAACTTAAATGACACTAAATCCATTTCCTGAAGGACACCAATACCAGTTTCCAGAATGTACTTGGAAAGGTTGTTCTAACATAGCAAAACTACTGAGACATGCAGCATCTAAGCTTGATTTCAGACCTTTCATTCTCTGGTGAACTAAAGACTTTTAGTGTTTGGCAGTGTGGTGTGTGTGATGTGGGGGCTGCAGGGCCCTGAGCCTTGACAACTATAGAAAAGCGCAGACATGGTGCTCACCCAACATCCAAGTGCTGGCAGTGTTAACAGTCTCCCCCTGGAGTGAATGACACAGATGGGAGCATGAACAGAGGTGATATGGAAGAGCTGGTGAGCGCTTCCATCCTTCTGGTCCCAATAGGGAGGCTGGAGACACAAGCTGTAGGGAGCTGGTTTTCTGGGTCAGCAGATGAAGGAGACTCCTACCAAGCCAGGTGGTATTTTAGTGAAATTAACTTTCATTGTATTACGCCATAGAGATTTCAGAATTTGACTGCTGTGGCAGCTAGCATTTCTTAAAATCCCAGCTAAGTTATTTCCATTCAGAGAGTAACTTAGACCTTAAAAAAAAAAAAAAAAAAAAAGCAGAAGTGCTAAAAGTTATCAGGTCACAATAAAAATCTTCATGGGAGAGAATAATAGAAATATCCACACCTCCATCACTTTTAAATATTCCCTCCATTAGACTACAGAAGAATAAAAGTAATCAAATATTTATATGCAAGAATGTTTACTGTCACTCTATTTGTACTATGAAAAAAGTGAAAACAAACTGAACACCCATCAAATAGATAAAGGTCATAACCACTCAATGACATACTCACTTAGGGCCCTACCTATTTCCACTGTGGTTCTGCTCACCTCTCTCTAGCTAGACCTTAATTATCAGTGCATAGGGGCCTGCCACACACACAGAGGGATACTCTATAAAATATGCATTTTCTGTGATGACAAATAATCACTGACAGAGGATGATGGATACACGGAAGTCTGCTATATTAGCCCCTCTACTTACATTGGGTTCCAAGTTTTCTATAATACACTTATAAAAATGAATATTTCAGAAAAATTACAATAATTAAAACAGAATAATCCTTGTGATAAACAAAAATTAGTATACTCAGTAAAAGCAGCAAGGAAATTAATGCAGGCAGATAAAGCAAGTGGTTCAGTACATCAGTGATTAGAGTGGGTTGCTAATAGATAAATTCATTAGTCTACTATAATCACTCATATAAATTCTTTGGCAATCGAAGATATTTATACCTTGATTAATTTAAGAAAGTTCATGACTTTGTTTTAAAAACAAACATTCTGAATCAGAAGCACTCCCATTAGACCCTCATTTCCTAAACTGTGTTACAGACCTAAAACTCTGGGTTCTTGTTTTGTCATTACTGAAATTAAATTTAAATGAAATATCATAACATAACTAAATATCCCAATAGCCAAAAGCACTCTTTGAAATATCTTGATATTTGAAATTAAATATTAAAATAAAATATAGAAGCATGATCCATAAACATTCATTTTCCAAATCATGATTATTTTTTATAATAATAATACAGCATTATCAAAAGAACACTGTTAATATTGATTAATGCTCAATAAAGAAGGTTCTTTTAACACTGTAAGAAACTTCTATTTGCATATTGAAGACTCTCTTGTTAATTTAACTTTTTACACAACAATTTTTTTTCCAGTCTGTCAAATGCAGTGTTTCCAACCACAAGGCGTTCTTTAGATGGGCCAGTATGACTCCCAGACCTCTGGCCTGGAGAAATGTAGCAGAGTGGGTGAGCTCTGAAGAATGGCAAGAGGGACTCTGATTCCCATCTAGCCTTTGGGGAAAAAGGTAACATAGAGATCTGTCAACCTCAGCAACTGTCCGGTGAACTCAACTGTATATCCAAGACAAACAATAGAGACATGAACATTTTCTAGAGCAGCTGACTCTTGCAAGACCCTGTGCCACTCACTGGCCTGAGCAATGTTGAGGCTCTATCTGTTTAAAGAGACCAGATTAGAAAAGTTCAGGCACAAGGAATCAGACATGATACAACCTGAAAGATTGTCTTCTGTGGAAACCCAGCTCTCTTACCTAATAGCCATCCCATTTGACCTTGAACAAATCATTTAAATAATGAAGATTTTTCCCCTCTCATGGCAGTTGTGCAGGTTAAGTATAAGAATATGAAACTTAGAATTTGGTCCACTATTTTACATAACCCTCCATCATATACAATAACTTCATTTCTTCAAAAGTAAAGTTTACTTTCAGAGTTGTACATTTCCTAGAAACAGCTTCCTAACATTTCATTTAAGAAAAGAAAAATTGGGGAGAAGAATACCAGGGCTACTATCCAAAAAGAGAAGGCAGATTAGAAGTTTATGAGTTATCATCAGACTAATTTTTTAAAAGCATGCTGTCATTTCATCTTATATACCTCTTACATTAATTATAAGCCACTGATAGTAAAATTATTTGGATTTCATAAGCTGCTTTAATTTTTTGGAACATTCTTATTTCACACTCAAAAACAAAATTCAACTAGTACTTTCATATATTAGTATACTTTAAATTAATACATAAATTTATGAATCTGCTAATTGTTCTTTAAGTAAGTAGGACAGTATTTAACCACAATCTACTTGTTAACAATACCTTAACCATAGCTGTATTACACACTTCTTATTTCAGGAAGTCTTAGATACACTAGCAAAAATTCTATTTCTTAAGCAAATCAGCCAACACCTGCTTCCAAACAGTTCTCTCCTCTAACCCCCAATACCATTTAGTCCCTAGACAGATGAGAGCCTTCACTATTCTTTTCTAGCAAAAATCTACCAATTACCTTATTATTTTTAAACCCACCCAGCATCTGCAAACACTTTTTCATCTCCATTTCTTCTGCTTTGTACTGATGCAAGTTCATATGGGGCTCCTCACATATGAGGCAGGTCCACAAACTCAAGTTGAGAGCACTTGTTATCAGAAATGAGGTCTAAGGGCTCCAGTGGGAAGGCAAGGCCCATTTATGTGGTGCTATAGTTTGCATCTTGAATGTCCCCCAAAGGCCCATGTGTTGAAGGCTTGGTTCCCAGCTCATGACACTACTTGGAAATTGTGGAATCTTTAGGAGGTAGAGCCAAGTGGAAGGAAATGAGGTCACTGAGAGTTTAACCTTGATGAAGATATTGGGACCCTGATGCTTCCTTTTCCTTTCTCTCTTTGTTTCCTGACTGCCGTGAGATATGCCACTTCCTCCACTTTATGTTCCTATCACCATATGTTGTCTTGCCACAGACCTAATAATAATGGGCCAACTGACCATGGACTGATACCTTTAAAACAAATAAACCTTCCTTCCTTAAGAGTTAATTGTCTCAGGTATTTTGTCACAGTAATGGAAAGCTAACTAACAAACTGGGCATTCCTGACTGCATGTACCTAAGTCTATATGTAAAATGAGATAAATTAAGAGCAGGAAATGGTGGGGCACACCTTTAGTCCCAGCTACTTGAGAGGCTGAGGCAGGTGGATTTCTTGAGCCTAGGAGTTCAAGACCAGCCTGGGCAACAAAGTTAATCCCTGTCTCAAATCAAAATAAGTTATAATAATCCACAGAGAGATAGACTTCACAAAACTGAAACCAGAAGCATTACCCCATGTGTCCCTCGAAAGGTGTATCTGGCTTAGTCTAAAACCTGGACAAGTCTCTCCAGACTCAGCCTGCTAGTTCCTGAACAGAAGCCCAGGAGGAACCATAAAGTAAAAAGGTTGCCCAAGATTTTGATTGACTTCTAATCTTCCTAGGACCTACTCTACCAGCCTAAAAATATGAAACTGAAATTGGGCTATTATGTCACTATTTTAGAAAATACTTTATTCTTCATTAGTGTCTAGCTAATTTTTATTGGGAATCTCCAAAATGCTTAGAAGTACACTTAATTTTAAGAATGAAGCATATAAGTATATGCAAAGACTGAAATTCAGACACGTTTCAGGGCCCACATGCTATACCCTGAGCCCTAGCCATCTCAGACAGAAAGATCCATGTTAAGCTTCAGCTCAGCTGACAATCAGCAGTCTTCAAACGTGTACTAAAAGTCTTTTTGCTTCAAGGCCTTCTCAGAAGCCACGGAATCCTGCTAACATGCTTGGATAGACAACGGGGGCAGGAATCGGTGGCTAGACGACCCATCTCTCATTTCTAGATAAACAACCCTAGAAGGCATTCTGCATCCTAATACAACTAAAATAATCTGGTAAACCCTATACCCCAAGACTTTTGGCAGCATTTTTGGTCCAGACCTTGTGTTATACCTCGAAAAGGATGCTAGATCCAAAAAAAAAAAAAAAAAACTAAACTAAACTATGATTCTCTCAGCCTTAGAAACACAAATGGAATCACCTGGAGAACTCTGGAAATCCTGATACTCAGACCACTCTCTAGTATAGTAATCAACCTATCTTGCAGGAAGGGGTTCCAGCTGCCCAAGGTTCAGCCCTATCTTGCTGGAACCTGGGAATTCTAATACCAGACAGGAGTGCAGTCAGCAGAGCCCTATAAAAAGGGCCATAAGTTGTAGTGAGGCAACTTCAAGAGGGTCAGTCTGAGGTTTAAGGTAAACCCTCTTTTTACCAGAATGTATTAGAGGCAGAGGATCCACAAAGTGAAAGGCTGCTAGAAACATTATGTACCAACAGATGGCTTCTGTTTTTACATAAATGAAATCACACTATTTGTTCTTTGGAGATATGCTTATTTCATACAATGATATAGCTACTGCATTCAATTTAAAAAATAATAAGCTGGCTGTCCTAACACCTTATTTGAAAATCTAGCTCTTGCCCACTGATCTGAAATGCTATCTTTATAATATCCCCAACTTTCCATAAATAATCAGTTCTCTTTAGGTCTTTCATCTAGCCTACTAATAGTTTCTCTCCTCTTCTGCCAGCACCATCTGTTTTCATTACTACAGTGTTGTAATACATTCTGATATTTAGGAAGGCCAGTACCCTTCGTGAGATTTTTTAAATTACATTTATCTCTTCAATTCCACTGGAATTTATTCTATGGTACGGTATAAAGTAAGAATCTAAAATGATTAATTTTCCATAATTGCCAACCAGTTGCCCAATTACCACTTATTGAGAAATCTTCCATCTGCCATCAATGTCTAATGCCTACTGTTTCACATATTACAATCTTCCACAGTAGGGAGAACATATTCAATTCTGAATTGACTCTTACCTTCCCTTAAGTGGTCTAAGGTCCCTGCCCTTAGGGAACTTACAGTTTAGCAGGAGAAACAGGAAACAAATTTTAAAAGTAAATAACCAATATCTGCAGTTAGAAGATTTTAGAAGGTGATAAGAGAAGTATGAAGTGAAGCAATGTAGGGCCCTAGGGAGTGCAGCGCAGAGGAGCTGCAGTATGAAGTGATATGATGGGAGGAGGATGGAGGAAACAGGCTACAATGCGACAAGGGTGGCAGGACTTGACAGCATGGCGTGGAAATTAAGCACACACTCAACAAAGTCTGCACTTAGTTTAATGCTCTGCTAGCGCCATCTTGAAATAATTTTACCTAAGAATCTGGCAGGTGAAGTTCAAAGTGATCAGGTGCATGCACATGACCAGAGGAGATATGCATGATGTGGGTGCCCACAATCTTTCCCTGCTCTGCCAGCAACACATAGCATTCAGGATGTTCCAGACACACAGAATCCCAGTGAACTCATGATGCAAGGGAACTCTGCAACACTCAAAGCAAGTGCAAAGTATAAGACTTCTATGACTGAAGAAGTGGGGATGACAGCCCCAAGAGTTCACTTTCCATGAACTAGAACTGCCTTGAAAACAGAAAGAAGGTAATTGTGTTCCAAAAACATGAACAACCAAGGGACCCCATCACAGCTTTCTTGCTTGTTGAGAGCCACAGCCGAAGGGGCCCCAGCAAACTTCCAGCTGCCAGCAAACTTTCAGCTGCCAGCTGATGATTGGCTCACAGCAGCCCCTAGCTGCCAACTGATTGGCTCCTCTGCGGTGATGCTCATTGGGCTTTTTCCCAGCCCTTTCAGACCACAGAGCTGCTCATTGGGGAACTTTTTTTGGCTCCGCCCACATGACCCAGCCAAGGGGCCTCAAGAGCAGGAGGAGTGGGGGAGGTTGAGAGGCTTGTGGGAAGCCGGTGGTGGCAGTTGTGCTCTGAGGGAATTCCTGAAGAGCTGTGTGGTGTGGTGTGTGTGTTCTAAAAATAAAGTTCGTTTCTTTTGACAAGTGGCTCCTGAATTCTGCCCAGCCAGACTGGGGCACTTGCTCATGCTACCTCCTGCATTAGCCACTACTTACCATAAACATGATGACATGGAAAGGGAAAAACAAAGTGGCCCATTGTTTCTTTCCTTGAAAGTCCTTCCTTACTCATTGGTAAACATGGGAGGGGTAATGATCGAAAGTGTGTGTATCAAGAAGTGAAACAAAACTAGGTAAGCTAATCTCTACCATTGTCATAATAAAATTCATATGCATGCATGAGATACAAAATGTGAATTATGCAATTTTGATGATTTCACATACCAGTTAAATCTGTGCTTATAACTGGCACTGCACAATATGAATGGTAAAATCCATGCTAATGATATAACTTTCTTATTCTACCTTGGTTAATATGACATTGAATAGAAAAAGCACCATGACGATGGAGAGTGAGACCATTAATAAAAGGAAAAAGTTTTGCAGTTTAGTGTCTATATAGGTACTTTTTTCCCTTTTGAACAAGAATAGCATTTTCATTTTGCACAGAGCCCTCCAGATGCTCCATCCATCCCTGTAGAGGTCTAGGAAAAAGGACCCCACCACTGCTCAGTGGTCCCAAACTTCACTGCAGACTGGAACCTCTTACCCCACTGAAAGACTTGGGTGTCACTGGTCTGAGGTGCAGCCTAGGCAACAGGAATTTTTTTCAGCAACTTGGGTAATTCTAATTCATATCCAATGTTGAAAACCAGTGGCTTTGATGAAGGTTTCCAAGCACTGAGCACACTATCCACTGACAGGCACAGATCCTACACTTAGCCCTTCTAACAAGGCCTGCTGTGGCATCAGATGAGAAAATGCACCAGCTTATCATCACAGTGACCTGTTTCTTTATCCATAAATATTTACCAAGGAGTAATAAATAAGGTCAAATCCAGCATTTTCATTTTGCATCAAGGGCCACTGTGCACTTATGTTGGTCAGCTGTCCAACTCTGTGACAAAATACCTGAGATAAGCAACTCAAAAAGAGGTTTCAGTCTATGGTTAATTGGCCCTGTTGCTTTAGGGCTTGTGGCAAATAGATCATGGCAGAAGAGCATAATGGGAAAAAACCTGTTCATCTCATGGTGGCCAAGAAACAAAAGAGAAAAACATGAAGAGGAGGAGGTCCCAGTATTTCACACCCCAATGACCTAATTTCCTTTCATTAGGCCCCACCTTCTAAACATTCCACAACCTCCCAATAGCACCGTAGTTTAAGGAAGTTTTTAATATATGAGCCTTTGGGGGACATTTTACATCTCTACTATAGCAGCATTTGAGGAAAAGTTATCAACACTAAATAGAAGGGATAAGATAAACAAATGGAACAATTGGTCCTATAGGACCCACAGTGATTCAGGAAACAGAAAAGCCCCTTAAAAAGTATTGCTCCCATTCTGGACCCAAGCTGGGTTGATGATACCACTCTCTCCTCATCATCCCCAGTCCATCTGGCTCCCATTTTGCTCCTCTCTAGCCAGGCCCAATGCAGTTCCCCCTGCCTCCCCTGTCACTCTGAGTCCCATCTGTCCACCATCCTACCTCAAGAGGATCACAACTAAAGAGCAGATCTGACCATCCCACACTCCTGAATTCTCTTAAATGGTTGCCCTGTGCCCAAGGGCCAAGTTCAAGATCTTTTCCAGGACACTAAGCACTGTGGTCGTTGCACTGCCTCTCTAGGCCATTGTCCTCCTTGCCACCCACAGCTTTCTCATACCACCAGATCCTCTGCTTCTTATTCCACAGGTAGTTCAAATCCCCTCCTCTTATACATGGTCTTCCAGGAATATACCAGTCCCTTCCCTGAGCTTTCAAACCCAGTTACCTCTTCTCACCCAGATATCTATTACCTGCTCATGTACACCTGTTCAAATGACCATGCTTCCACCCCAGGCTCTAAGTATTCCACTCACTCCCTCAGTCCAGACAAACAGTGTCCTTTCAGAACTGTCCCAATGTGATCTCCAACCCACTAAAGTAGGGCTTCTTGAAGAAGAAGGAAAAAAAAAAAAAATAGGCCTTATTTCTCTTTTTAGTCCCCATGATAAGAGAATCTGGCACATGAAAAATAGTCAATAAATACATATGAAAAGGAACCAAATGCAAACAACTGTCCCAATTTTAACACATATGGTTGTGGATCAAGTAAAGAAATTGGCCTCCCAAAGATGGTATGTTCCCTTGTTCATCAAGGAAGCTAAGTCACAGCATGATAGTGCATGCCTATAATCCCAGCAACTCAGGAGGCTGAGACAGGAGAATTCTAGGTTCAAGGCCAGCCCCAGCAACTTAGTGAAGCCCTAAGAAACTTAGTGAGACTTGTCTCAAAATAAAAAATAAAAAGGGCAAGGGATGTGGTTCAGTAGTTAAGCACTCCTAGGTTCAATTCCTGATAAAAGAAAGAAAGAGAGAGAGAAATAGCTAAGCTACCTGCATACACAAACCTACATAAAAATTAAACTCTAAGCCAATATCTTTCTTAAAAGTTTTAGTTGCTTCAGGATGTCTTACTGCTTCTAAAATACTATAAACTTCCAAATGAAGGGACTGTGGCAGGCTAAGTTGCTCCTTATTCCAGAGATTCTTCCAGGTACTTCCAGATCTTTCTCAGTGCCATGCCAGAGCCACACAGGAGAAAGCCTCCAGTCATGCAATCAGAAGACCAAGGTGGATCCAAAAACCAAGACTATACATAAGGATGCATAGAGGAAAGGGAGTTCACAATAGATAAAAAGAGGAAGAAAGTACATAAGATTACAGTAATAACAGCAATGCTGAGGCACAAAGTTGTACATTCTGTTGGTGAAAACATAAATTAATTCAACCCTTCTAGGAAGCTGTTGAAAATGTGATTCAGGACCTTAAATGAACATACTCTTTGACTTAATAATTCAATTTCATTCAGTCCATACTGGGAAATTAATAAAAAATGAAGATGAAGATTTACATACAAAGATGGACTTAATAGAATTTTTGATAGCAAACAAAACAAAAACAGGAAACCACCTAAATATCTAAAAATGAAAACAGATAAATGGATTAGGGAATATTCATACAATGAATTATACATTAATCAAGAGAAATGTTTGGGAAAAAATTTAATAACATGTACAGGTCTGTGATTGTTTAGAAGGAAAGGGGGAACACTAACTACAAAGTACAATCTCAACTATATTTTTAAAATAAATATATATGGGAAAGAATACTGAAAGAAAATAGCCCAAAACTAACCTGAAAAAAAGAAATTAGTCTCTCACTCAAAGCCAATGAAAACAACAATGCATTTTGGAAGATATATATTTAAAATGAATATGTTAGGTTACTTACATTTGTTACTTCTGAAATATTTGGCCTTGGAGACCTTGGAGCTGGTTGATTAGAGGAGCAGAGAAAGTGGGAATTCTTTTCCCCCATTATCAGGGTTTAACTTTGTTCTGCTGAGCTCAAGTTTAAGCCAAATATAAGTGGTTGTCTCAGAAGGTCAGGGTTGATGAGCCTGAATTGCAATTGGGGCCATATGGCTCATTAACATACACACCCTCCTCTTCAGACATCTGATTTTCATCAAGGTACAGAGACTGATGCCTGCACCGTTCCTAAGAGGCCCCAGTGGAGATTTCAAAACCACTCTGGGTTACAGGTTTCTTGTCAAGAATAAAGGCCTAAAATAAAATAGCAGAGAGCTAATGAAGGCAGATGAGCAAAAACATAGTCCTCCAAAAGGCCAACTATCAACACAACAGACCCACAGGTTTCTAAAACTAGAAGATCCCAGAGGACCACTCACCCTCTAACCTGATGCATAAAAGACAACAAATCCAAGGGATTCTATAAGGTTCTAGAAGCTGTCATTCCAGAATTCCTGGATATCCAACCCTCGGCCCTGCATTGAACTCTTCTTTTCCTACTTTAAACTCCACAAGGGCCATCAGGAGAGAAAAAGAGGAAAAAGCTACACTAAGCATTTTGTGTATTATTCCAACCTTTAATAAAGAGGCAGAGAGGATGAATGGTAGACTCAGGACCAAAAGAAGCCTGGAGACCCTTCTCATCCTCCATATCCAGACACTGAACACAGGCAAGATCTGGACACACAGGCATGTATCTGCAGCACAGGAAAAGCCCTTTTATTTTCAAGCCCATAATGACATTGTTCTTGTATAATGGGCACTTTAGCCTCTTGTAAAACAAATGCCAGATCAAAGCCAGCTGCCAGCTCACCACAGGCTTTGACAGCCACAAGACATGGTTCACAGTGAAGGTCTGACAAGGCTGCCCTGCTCCTTGCCCTTGTCCAGAGAGGCCTCACTTCTATCTCAGTCTTTCCCAGATACTGGGAACAAATGTGAGGTAGACACCTACCCTGGATGGCACCACTTCAAATGTCAAATGTTCTATATCCCTAGAAAGGATAAAGGGGAAAAATATCCTTGGAAGCACTATTGTGGTAGTCATCTTTTCATCACTGTGACCAAAATACCTGACAAGAACAACTCAGAGAATGATGTTTACATTGGCTCATAGCTTCAGTGGTCTCAGTCCATGGTCAGACAACTCCATCGCTGTGGGCAGAGGTGAGGCAGAACATCATGGTGGAAGGGCTTGGCGGAGGCAAGCTGCTCAACTCTTAGCAGCCCAGGAGAGAGACAGAGAGAGGGAGGAGGGAACCAAGGACAGATCTAGTCCCCGAGGCCATGTCTCCAAGAACCTACTTCCTCCTACCACATCCAACCTGCCTAACTACCATCCCATAATCCTTTCAAGTTATTAATCCATCAAATGGATTAATCCACTGACGAGTTATAGCCCTCATGATCCAGTCACTGCCTAAAAGCCCTACCTCTGAACCTTGCTGCACTGGAGACCATGCTTTCAACACAGGAGCTTTGGGGGAACATCTCAGATTCAAACTGTAACAACTATTTCTAGTCTACACTCAGAATCTTAAGCCAATGACTGAAACACTTTCACTCTGATACATGCTAAAATACTGACAGGTCATTTTTATGACCATAAATATATAGTGCTTCAAACATTTAGAAGAGGGACCCACCAAAGCCCCAGACTGATTCCTTGTTGTGGTTACTGCTGTTGCTGTTGGTTTCACACTGAAATCCACAAGTTATTTGTCTTTACCTCTGATCTAGGCATCATGAAATAAAAACAAAAGCCACGTTCCTGTCAAACACCATTTTAGAGGGAATAGGATCCCAAAGTAGTGAAAATGTTAAGAAATCTGTATTGTTCCTTTGCACTTCACTATTGATAAACCAGCCAAGAGGAATTCTCCCAGGAATATTATTTAGCATTGAAAACAAACCACTGCGGTCAAGAAAATCAGTGTGTTAAAGATATATCTGCAATCCCATGTTTATTGCAATACTATTCACCACTGCCAGGACTGGAATCAACTTAGGCATCTAGCAATGGATGAATGGATGAGGAAAATATGGTACATATACACAATGGAATATCATTTGGCCATAAAAAAGAAGAAATCCTATAATTTGTGGCAATACGGATGAAACTGAATGGCATTATGTTAAGTGAAATAATTCAGGCACTGAAAGACAAATACCACATGTTCTCACTTACATGTGGAAGTCATCTCATAGAACTATAAAAACAGTGAGTCCAATAGCTGGAAAAGGGGAGAGGGGAGCAGAAGGTTAACAGGCACAGGCATGCAGCTGGATAAGAATAATAACTTCGTATGTTCTATAGAACCTCGGGGTAGCTATGATTGACAACTACTGTATATTTCAAAATCACTAATAACAAGGATTCTGAATGTTCTCAGCACAAAGAAATGATAAGTGTTTGAGGTGGTAGATATGTCAATTACTCTGATCTGATCACTGCAGCTGTACATGTACATCAAAATGTCATATTGTGCCCCATAAAAAATGTACAATTACTATATGACCAAAAGAAAAAAAGAATACCCAGCCATGGAACATCCATAATACAGGAACATAGAGACTCCATTTCTAGGTAGCTAGACCACATCTCCAAAGCTTAGAGAAGCTGCATCCCATTTTTCCAGAAATAATAGTTAGACATAACAGGCCTCATGCCTTCTAACAGAGGGTTTGAGGGAGTCCAAGGACTCTACAGTTCTGTCACCTACAGATCTCTCCCTGTTGGTATATGAATTAGGAGACAGACTCCCCCTTTGTTTCCATTTCCTCAGGTAAAAAAATTAGATACTTCAATAAAACTCCTGATGCTGTCCATCATTACACTCTGCTCCAAGTTCTGAATTTACTTATTTATTTATTCATTTATCCTTAGAGACTTCCATTTCCCATGGTCTGATGAAGCAAGCTGAGCTCTGACCTGATGCCTTTCCTTCCCCTTTCTTTGATTTGCCCAACATCACACATGATTATAGAACTGATTTATCACACATCTATCCTGGATACTGAACTAAGCTTGGAATGAATTCCTGAATGCAATTCCTATCTCAGCCAACTCCAGAGCCAAGGAAAGAATCCAAGATGAGAAACAAACAGGTTCTAAGCAATTCTTTCAGGCCTATTATTCTTAACCTTTGATAATCCTCCCTGTTTGATTTTATTAAAATCTATTAAGAAAGACATAAGAGAAGTCTTTTTAAAGTTGGCTGAGCCCATGGTATTTTACTCACAGGTCACATCTGGGAGGTAGGCCTATATTTTCTGTTGTTTTTACCTGACCAGTTTTCCCAAAATATCTTTCTCTTGAAAGAGCTATGTAGTTTTGAGCAATTTTATCATTAACAATAATTCTCACTCAGTGAGACACTACTTTGAACAAGTCCCAGTAAAACTCCCCATTAGCCATTTATTGAATGGAATGACAATTTTACCAATTTAAAGATTCTAGAACCAGGGCTGGGGTTGTGGCTCAGCAGTAGAACACTCACCTAGTACGTGAGAGGCCCTGGGTTTGATATTCAACACCAAATAAAAATAAATAAAATAAAGGTATTATTTCCAATTACAACTAAAAAATAAATATTGAAAAAAAAAGGATTCTAGAACCAAAATTAGCATTCGTTAAGAATAGGTGTTAATACTCTGTATTTGGGCTAGGATTGTGGCTCTGCGGTACAGCACTCACCTAGCACGTGCGAGGCACTGGGTTGGATCCTCATCACCACAAAAATAAATAAATAAAATAAAGGTATTGTGTTCAAGTACAACTAAAAAAATAAATATTAAAAAAGGCTTAATTATTACTCTGTATTTTTTGTATGTTTGAAATATTTCTATTTTTAAAAATAATAATAAACCTGAGAAGAAATTTTCCAACGCCTAGAAAATCCAGATCCACAAGCAGAAATGCACATGAAATTTTTCTTATATCACAAAAGAGCAAAAAAATTGCCAACAACTCTATAAATCCTCTAAAGGAGAAGAGCTAAACAGTACCATATATTATTATAAGAGAATTCTGTCTTGCCGTTAGGATAGAATGTAACAAAGAAAAGGGGCATTGCTGGAAAGAAATCATGTTTTAGAATAGTAATATTCAGTGTGGTACCACTTAGGTCAAGCACACTTTTGAACATACACAAGCACACACACATATACACACACATACACACACACACACACACACACACACACACCTTGAATCTAACTCTAAGGGAACATCAGATAAGCCCAAATTGAAGGACAATCTTCAAAATAATACCTGTATTCTTCCAAATAATTAAGGTCATGAAAGTCAAAGAAAGACTAAAAAAACTAATCTCGATTAAGGACACTAAAGATATATAAAAAATGCAATGCATGATTCTGATCCTTTACTATAAAAGACCTTACTGGGATAACTGGAAAAATGTGAATGGGGTCTGAGGACTAGATGCTAGTAAAATATTAATAGTAATTTTCTGATTTTGATGTACATTTTGGGGTTCTATGAGAAAATGCCCTTGTTCGCAGGAAATATACTATTGAGATCAGGGGTAATGGGGCATCAGATAAACAACTTACTCTTAAATGATTCCATCAAAGAAGTTCTCAATAATTTTCTTCCAATTTATTTGTAATAGAAATGTATCACACATTATATGTCATACATGAAAATTAGCTCAAAATGGATCAAAGACTTAAATATAAGAGCTAAAGCTATAAAACACTTAGAAGAAGACATAAGGGGAAAGATGCATGACTTTGGATTTGGCAATAATTTCTTAGACATGACATCAAAAGTACAGGCAACAAAATAAAAACTGACAAGTTGAAAATTTTTAAATTGTGTGAGCCAGGTGTGGTGTCATGCGCCTGTAATCCCAGCTTCTTGAAATACAGAGGCAGGAGGATTGCTTGAGCCTAGGAGTTCTGGGCTAGCCTGGGAAACAGAGCAGAAACCTGTCTCTTTACCAAAAAAAAGATGTGCATCAAAGGACCCTTCAACAGAGTGAAAAGGCAACCCACAGAATGAGAGTAAATATCTGTGAATCATATATTCGATTAGGACTTAATACACAGAATATAAAAAGAACTCCTAAAGTTCAATAACAAAAACACATACAACCCAATTAAAAAATAGGCAAAGAGGGCTGGAGTTGTGGCTCAGTGGTAGAGTGCTTGCCTTATACATGCGAGGCCCTGGGTTCAATCCTCTACACAACATAAAAATAAATAAAATAAAAGTATTATGTCCAACTACAAAAATAAATATTAAAAAAAATAAGCAAAGGGCATGAATAGACACTTCTCCAAATAATACATGCAAATGGTCAATAAACACATAATTTCCGAGATCAATACTCAAATAACTAATCAGTAGGAAATTAAAAATAAGAACCACAGTGAGATATACTTCACACCTATTATGAAGATTAGTATAAAAAATAAAACAGAAAATAATAACTGTTGGTGAGAATGTAAAAAAATGAGAACTCTGTGCCTTGCTGATGGGAATGTAAAATGGTCTAGACATTGTGGAAAATATTATGTCTGTTCCTAGAACAACTAAATTTTATGTATATAGAACAACAAAAATATATATGGGGGAGGGAGAGAGAGATGATTCAGCAATTCCATTTCTAGGAATCAAAAGGTCTTGAAGAGATATGTCAATGTTCATAGGAGCACTATTCACAATAGCTAAGAAATAGAAATGATCCAAAAATCCATGGATAAATGAATGAATACACATGGTACATATATAGAATGGACTATTATTCTGCCTTAAAAAGAAGGAAACTCTGACACCTGCTATGAACATAATGTTTGACATGGATGAATCTTGAAGACATTATGCTAAATGAAAAAAACACAGTTACAAAAGGGCAAATATTATGATTTCATTCATGTGACAGAGTAACCAAATTCAAAAACAAATGGTGATTTTTAGGAACTGGAGGGAAGAAAAAATGGGAAAATACTGTTTAATAATAGATTGTTTCAGTTTTGCAATATAAAAAGAGTTCTGTAGAAGGATGGGGTAACGGTTGTACAATAATATGAATATTCCAATGACTCTGAACTGTATACTTTCAATGGTTAATATGGTGAACTTTATATTGTACATATTTTGTCAAAATATTTTTTATTAAGTCTGAAAGGAAATAGATAGCACTTAATCAATGTGCTCCCTCTGAGAATGACAAATTATAGGCAAAAGTATTTTTAGTGCATCTTAAACTTCTAAACTTTTTTAAAGAATACTGATTTTATATATAATGTGTAACAAAAAATGATATAAAATGCTCTTTTATGGGCGCTCATGAGAAAAATAAAAGACAGGAAAAGAACTGTTTCTGTAAAAATGCCTTTCTACCCAGGAATACTATAAAAGCTTACTATTTAAAAATAACATTTCTAAATTGGTACTTTCCAGGTAATACATGCTTGCTTGCTTGCAATTTTTTAAAAATAATAATAATATAATAATAAGAGACTCTTCCCTAGGGAAAATAAAGGGGGTGAAGGAACAAAATGAAATTGGAGAGGGAAAAAAAAAAGAATCCACAGAGCACAGGGCCAGATCTAGTCTGGATTTTGAAATAAAATTTTATAGAAATTGTGCTTATCCCCTGAAGGTTTCGTGACCTAACAATGACACCAACGGTTAATAATAGCCTTTGCCCTCCTTCTGCAGTCAAACAGCAATGCAATTCCTGAATGGAACCACTGCCTGAGGGAGATGATGGGTTTCATATTCCTGATGTGAAGGAGGCCTGGAAAATGGAAACAAGGCCACAAACTTAGATCTTTCCATTACAGAGAAATTGAGGCTCCCGGGCTTCACTTTCATGATTAAAAATAGAAAAAGAAATTGACTGCACATTTTAAGGAAAGTAGTCAAAGGAATACAGTTCATGTGAAGAATCTCCACAGAAGTGCTATGCTTTTGTGTTTCACATTGACCAAAAAAAAGAACTAAGATGGTGGAATCAGGTAGGAAGTGCTACCATGAGACTCTGGACCTGCGACCAGCAGGAAGCATGTGGGAGTTCTCAGCAAGACAAGCTCCTCCAGTCCTGGACTTTCACTTCCGCTCTGCCTCTGGAGCTGCTGTGTCTCTTCTGACAATTACGTCCCATAATTTCCGAGATCAATGAACACCAGGGAACATACTTTTCCAAAAATAAGTCTTTTTTTCTCTAACAAGCTCCTGATTTAAATTTAGAAATTTTCCTTACAATGTTAGCTAAAATAGTATACATAAATCAAATTCAATATAAATGCTGTTTGTTGAGTTTTTTACAATATCCTTTTATAATTAAAGTTGGTTGGTGGGGGTTGTTGTTTTGTTTGGGTTTTTTTTTTTTCCATTTCATTTCATTTGGGTTTTTTCCCCCCCTTTGTGGGGGTAGAAAACTTGGTAATAGTTAAATATCTAGATTCATGCTAACCTGAGGGAGACAGTCTATGTCCCTGGAACTTTTTTGCATTTTTTTTAAACCCTGAGAGGTTTCTACTTTGTGCCTGGGCTTCCAATCCAGGGACAAAAATTACACCCCTTGATTTCAATATCTGATCTCATTCAATGTCTGACATTTATGCCATGGAATCCCTCCATCACACTGGCTGTAGAGGCAAAATGGGGTCTTTCTTGTAGCAAGCTGTAGGAGGTTAGACTTCACATTCTGCCCTATTGCTCAAGTCACAGAATGACAGAAATCAAACATGAGTCATTTTTGGAATAGCTCCATTGTGAGCGACAGAACACCAGAGGGATTAAAAGCCTCCAAAATATACCCAGAATCTCTCCACTTCTCACCCACCTGCTGCAGGAACCCCTCAATGCCGTCCCTGCCACCCATCCTGACACCACACATCCCACCCTTCCTAAGTCTAAACTACAATCTGGTCTCAGCCATCTCTGCAGGCACATGTCAGAGCTCTCATGTTCTAATAAATCTCCAAACCACCAGCAACAGAATCAAAACTCCTTATCCTGTCTGGCCTCTGAAATCTTGCTCCATCAAGCCCAGGTCACAGCTCTGGCCTCATTTCTTAACCCCTCCTTGTCACAATAACTATATCTGTATATTTACACACACACACACACACACACACACACACACACACACATACCACCCTGGAAAGAAAGGCTTCTTTCTAAGTCTGCAAGTGGACTGACAATACTACTATTTATATGGAAACAAATTAAAAGGCTTGTGGCCCTCCTTCCACAGATCACCCAGACTCTGAGCTTGCTGGAACACATTCTTCTTCAAGTCCGTATGTTACTGGCTCCCTTCCCCAGTGCATGTACCTGAAGTAGCCTCTACCCCAACACCATTCTGTACATCTAGTCCTGTTTTATTTCTTAATATTAATCACAATTTTGCATGATACTTGTTTTTGTATGTTTCCCAATTAGTACATAAGCTCCATGAGGGCATGTCTTTGGTTCAGTGCTAGACCAGCACTGAGCAAGCACCCAATAGTATCTGTTGGATGAAGGATGCATAGGTGGTGGGTAACTGAGTGGACAGAGGGATGAGTAGACAGCCTGTTGGACATGGGGTGGATGGATAGTACATGAATAAACAAGTAAACTATCTGATGGATATCATGGGCTTTTATTCAAGAGCCCTACCTCTAGGGCATCTGTGACACAGCCCTGCAGTGGAGACTCAACGGCTAGGAGGTTACACCTGGATGGACACTGAGTAAGTAGGTGCTGTGAATGAAATGCTGTTAAAAGACAGGGAAGATGTCAACAGAGAGAGATAGGGAAGGAGCTCATTTCAGGTGGATGAACAGAAACTCCAAGGAGAAAAAAATCATGATGCTTATTCAAGAAATAATAAATAATCTTCAGGAAACTAGTCTACAATTCACTGTAGAAAGTTTTTGCCATGAACTTTATAGGTAATAACACACCACACAAAATGAACCTTTAACAATGTCCAATATGGGTTCAAAAGTAAATTATCAGACAACTGCTTATGGGAGCCTCAACATTCATACATTTTATTAAATTGCAATCTCCATGCTAAGACATTGATCATCATTGGGTTTTTATTGTCATCTGATTAATATATCAGCATGAATGAGGCATTCCATGCCCAGTACGCCAAAAGCGAAGAGAACTATAAGTTACTCTTCAACTAAAAGTCTTAAGAGGCTCCACCACTACAATTAGCTTGGCCATTGAGAAATCCATATGTTGGGCTCTTAAGAAACAAGTTATTCCATTGGCACATGCTTCAATGTCACTCAGCAGAGTGGTCAGTCATCATTCACTAATGTATTGAACTGCTGCTGTTCTATTGGCTTTTTCCTGACACATCTGTAATTGTGTCGAGAATGCACCATGCTCTGGGGACATTTTCATCATTGCATGTATTGGGGAGGAGAGCAGTTAGGAGATCTGGAGGGGCGCTGATAAATGAGAATAGTTTCACATGTGACCTCAGTAATGAAGCCCAGCCATCTTGTTTCCTGGCAGCTGCAGAAGCACAGGTTGCAAAGTATTTTTAGACATATGGCAATGGGGAGGGGAGGGTGGTCCAGAAGAAACTAATGCCTAGAGTAGATAAAAATGGCAACATCAGATGTCCTCTGATCCAGCAGTTCTCAAAATTCACTGTGTTTAACAGAGCACACAGAGACCTGGTTACAAACATAAATCTGTTACTCTTCTGCACTCCACATCCAGATATTCCTGCAACTCTGGTTCAGAAAACCTGGGTGGGCCCAGGAATCCACATGTTAACAAGCACTGTGGGTGGTTAAATGCTAGGGGTTTCAATCCACCCCTTGAGGAATACTACTACAGCTCCTAGTGACTTTGATGGAGAGGGAGTAATATGTAATCCCAGCCTACAGCAGCCCCCACCTCACCAGCATCTGCACTTGGGGTGGGGGGTATTGGCAAACATGACAGAAAAAGGTTCGCTCTCTCTCTCTCTCTCTCTCTCTCTCTCTCTCTCTCTTTCTCTCCTCCCTACCCCCGCCCCCCCTCGATCTCTCTCACACAAAAACACAATGAGCTCAAGGCATTTCCTGAACCCCTAAAAGCCCACTTGCTCCAATTAGCACCCCACTTGCCCATCCTAACATCCTCTTAAAAGATATAACTAAACTTAAAAAGATAAATGCCTTTTCAGTCATTAGACTGCAGCCAAATCCTAGAATTTTGGCAAACACCTCTGCATAGTCAAAGTGTTTTATCTATTGGGCAGACCTTTAAAATAATTATAGCAAAAACTGCATTTTTTTAATTTCTATAACTTCCAGACCATTTTTCTCTCTCCATTACTGATGCAGATATTTGAATGAGGTTTTCTACAAAACACCACTGAATGGCAACATTTTCTATAATTACTTAGACTATGAAGCTCCTGACAAATTACCTAAAAAGCTAAGAATTCCTAATTAAAATCTTGAGTGTCTGTAATTAAATTATTGCTGTGCTCAATGTAAAAATCCCAAGGAAGGATAAACTTTACCTCCCTCCCTTGGGAATAAAAAGGATGCTGTTAATCTTTGGCAAGTCAAATCAGTAAAGGAAGGAGTTTGACTTTTTTAAAAAACATATCCACAAATGAAATTTAAAAATTAAAATAAGAATCTGCCCAAAACATACATACATACATACATATATATATATATATATATATATATATATATATAGACACAAATAAAGCCCTTAAACTTTAGGTGCCTAATTAAACATTAAGTGACTTGTACCCATTAATGTGCTGAAACATCTGTTTAGTTCTGGTGAATTTAGAAATGTTTTGGCAGAAAAGAAGTACATCATAGTTTCAAATGGATCAGCCAAGTTCCCATAGGAAGGAACAAACTCTTGTAAATTTTTGCAATTTCATTAATATATGCTATGGATTATAAGAAGGTAAGATGAAAGTCAGTTGATTGATCAATCTGTGGGTCCTCAAGCAGATAGATACACACACACACACACACACACACACCCTGGAAAGGTTTCTTTTTAAGTCTACAGTGGACTAACAGGATATCTGTCTATATGGAAACAAATTAAAAGGTTCAAATAAAAAACAATTCCTGGGCAGTGTCCAACTAGGAAGAAGCCAGCCTGCTTGCAAATGTCTACTAGGTTCCTGCCTTTTCTACCAGTCAGATATTAATGCATGGGGCAGGCCTTCCCCCAAGCACTGACAAGGCATGGGTACAGATTCTGATTATCAGTGGCAGTGGACAGGGCTGAGGGAGGCCAGGAGCGCACTTACCCTCTATGCCCACCCCTCCCAGGAGTACTGTGCTGATTTTATAACTCACAGGAAAGCAGACATTCAGATGGAATGGATCAGAAAGAGGTGTGATTCCATACAGGTAAGAGGTCTGGCCAGGTGTCCCCAAAATCAGCATATCCACTTTGACACCACAACCAAGACTAAACAACAAAACTTATAATGAAGAAGTAACTAATAGGTTCCCCTTTTTTTTGTTTTAGTAACACTTCAGTAAAAACAAGCCAAGAGTCTTAGTCAACTTTTGCTTTGTTGTGTTTTGTAGTACTGGAGATTAAGCCCAGGGCCTTGCACACACTAGGCAAGTGCTCTACCACTATGTCCCCCACTTTTATTTGATGAATTAATCTGACAAAATGAACCCATATGATTGGAGTAAATAACAGAATCTGAGTACTATTTTGGCAACCAGACTTGCAAACACAGTTCCGTGGCAAGCCAACTACTGGGGCCTGGTTTAGGCAACATAATCACTGAAGCTAAAGTCAACCAAAATCAGGGAACTAGAATCTACAGTTTGAGTATTAAAAAAGAGTAAAAAACGGAATACATACGTACATTTAAACAAATGTCTATGAGGAGACTGGCATTAACATAATTTTTCCTTGTACTTAGCACACTTCATTAAATCTATCCCTCAAGCTGAAACATGCAGCCGTGAAGAGCGCATCTGGGCACCTGCAATGGGGATTTCCCACAGAAGCCACCTGTGTCCTTGTCTGTCCTCAGTGTCATCTCCTGGACTGCACAGTGCATATTATAAACAAATGAAACTTAATGGTGCTCTTTCCCCATTCCCTGCTCTGCCCCACTCATCTCCCTCAGGCCCTACAGGACCTATGAATGGCTCAGTCTGCACACAGGGTCCAGTCACAGGGATAGATGCTTGCTGAGAAGACAAGCATACAGAAAAAGATTATAGGCAAAGCAGTGGTGATATTCAGAAAAGCATAAAATTAGAAGCTTCACAAAATCAAAGGCACCGTTTTTCACTCAACTCATCCCAGTGATTTGCCAATAAACATGTGAGTTAACTTAAAGATGTGTATTTGAAAGTTCATTTTTTCAGCTCTTTTCAGTATTTCTATATAGTTAGGCTTTCAAGTTCACTCAATATACAGAGAACAAAAATAATTAATGGCAACATGATCAAGTATGTAGACCCTAGGCCTACACAATTACTAAACACCCCTCCTCACTAAGAGAAACTCCCATTTGCTCTCACATACATGCAACCCCAATCATGTGAGGCCCAAGAAAATAGCTCCTGTTCAAAGGAAGGCCACTTAGGATTAAAACAAGAGCAAGAATAAGTTAATAGTAGGAATGGACTAGGTTGTTAAATCTTCCAGTATCTACCCACCTACTCACACCAGCAATCACACACTAGGTAATAATCAGGAGGTTCCTGCTGGAATGGTGTTCTTTCACAAAAATGCAACACAGAAAAGAGCTTCTGTCTGGCAGTTCTGCTACTACTTCTACACATTCCTTTTGGAAATATGTCCTTCAGAGCAAGAACATAATGCTCTTCTTCCAACTCTTTCTCACTGTCAGAACATATCATGGGACCCACACAGCAGCCTATAAATGCAACAGGCATGCTGCTGATGTAGTCATGGAAAACATGCACACACTACATGGCCAGTTCCATGCCTTAACTACATGGTTAAGGCAGGCAAACCACCTTTACCAGCCCATTCTTCACCACAATAGCTGCATCACTCATTGGCAAAGCTCGAAGACTCTCAAAATAAGAATCTGCCCCTGTTTGAAGTACAAGTTTAAGAACAATTACTGAAAATCCTCTCTTCTTTTCCTCCTAAAGGTCAGCTAAAATCTCTAGGCCCCTGGGAGGCCTTCCCAGCTCAGCACAACAGCAGTGGCATCAGCCTTCTCAGAACTCCAAACTTTCTCAGACAGCACAGCCACCACCTGCAAGGCACCATTCCTCATCAAACACCACTCTCCCAGGAACACTTCCCAAGGCACGGCAGTGAATAAGATGCAGGGAGCGTAAGTTTAGGAGTGGTGTGGACAAATGAGAAGCAAGGAAGAAAGATGATAACAGATGGTGTGAAGTCTGTGAAATAAACTACCAAGGCAGCATGACAGTGACTGGGGAAGCACCCTTGGGATTGAGAGGGTCAGAGAATCTCCTCTGAGGGGGAAACACTAGAACTGAGACAAGAGCCAGACAAAGAAAAGACTTGCTTGACCTGTTCTCAGATTGGAGAGGAGGCAAGAGAAGGTACAGAAGATGGAGTGAAAGATGTCAGAAACAGGACGGCCACAGATGCCGGGTTCCTGGGGCCTTGGTAAATGATAGGAAGGAACCTAAATTGTCATCAAAAAGCATTTGAAGGAAAAGCCTCAACTGCATGGCACTGTGACATTCCCTAAATTGTCTTGCATTGATATGCCGTTCACCATTACTGGCCTTTCAGGTTTATATTGCCCTAAATCTATTCCCAAAAGCAAGAACTGGGCGGCAGCATTTTTTTTCCTCTCTCTTATGGTGCCCAGCATACCATCATATCACAGAAAGACACCTGATGCATATATACACAAACACACATCCATACAGGCATACAAATACAAACACACATCTATATAGTGTTCATTTGTGCAGACGGTTTTAAAAGCCTATATTTAAAAAACATCTGGCCAAAAGAACCATTTTTCTGTAATGTAGAAACTTGCCAAAAGAACCATTTTTCTGTAATGCAATTGAACCGTTCATAATATAATAGGGAAATAAAACACTCAGAATTAAAAGCTTGGTTGATAGAAACACATGTTTATCTATCAGTAAAACGAATTTGGCTGTTCTCTTCCTATCAACACAAAAGCAAGCCAAATAGCTATTTCCTGTAAAGGGAAGCCCCTCTATTGAAAAGGAAAAGAAAAAGAGGCCATAAGCAGAGGCCAGCACCAGTCACCAAGGCCTCTTCTATGCCTGCTTGCTGCCACCTACTGGAGAGCTGGAGGACAGAGACCTGTGCAAATTTCAGGTCAGAAAATGTATCAAAATAACTAAAATTGGACAATTGGTACATTTGAACAGAGACCCCACTATAGGATTCAGAAGCACCTAAAAGTAGTTTTTAACTTAATAAGTCAACACAGCATTTTAGAAGTTTGGACGTGCCTATTTGGACTTGTTTTCTATTTTTAGAGTTGTTTGGGTTTTTATTATATACACATCTCAGATGTAAAACATGATGTTTTGGTATACATAATAAAGTATAGTTAATTAAATTATTTATTCATAATCTTGCATAGGTACCTTTTTTTTCTGAGTCTCGAGAATACCTAAAATCTATTCTCATAACAAACTTCCAGTGTACAATATGATATTGACTACAATCCTCATGTAGTACATTACATCTCCAAATTTATTATCAAAGATAACTGCATCTTTAACCTAAATAAGAAAATAAGGGTAATAATTTAAAGAAATTTTAATATCCCAAAAGTTTAATGTATAACTAGCATTTCCAGAAAAATATTTAGAATGAAAAACAAAATGTTTGACTAACTAAAATTTTTCTAGAGCCAGTCAGGGTGACAGATACCTGTATTGTCAGCTATTCAGGAGGTTGAGACAGGAGAATCACAAGTTCAAGACCAGTCTGGAAAACTTAGCAAGACCCTATCTCAAAAATAAAAAGGGCCAGGGGTGTAGTTCAGTGGTAGAGTACTTTCCTAGCTTATGCAAGTCCCTGAGTTCCAGCCCAGTACTGGAGAGAGGGAAAAAAGAAAAACTCAATGGGAATAAGATGGATGAGTGAGAGAGACTGACTGACTTGTCTGAGAGATGTCAGAGGGCTTATGCAACTTTGCTGAAGGTAGACTGGACAGGCTCCAAGTCCAGGCCAGTCTGGCTCCATAGGGTGCATGCCCTTGCAGTTGTCACACAGGGCCCAATATGCACAGGAGTCCCTTGGTTTAATGCTCTGCTATCACCATCTTGAATTTTTTTTTTAATTTCTTCAGTCACATTGCCTTATTTCTCAAAATACCACAAAGTTTATAATCCTTAATTAAAAGAAGGAATTTTTCTCTAAGTTCCAAAGGAATATCAATATGAAGGATAAGAAAAAACAGGTTGCAGAGCTGGGGTTGTGGCTCAGTGGCAGAGCATTTGCCTGGCATGTGTGAGGCATTGGGTTCGATTCTCAGCACCACATATAAATAAATGAACAAAATAAAGCCCCATTTTTAAAAAATAAAGGAATTTCTTTTTAAAAATAGGAAAGAAAAAACAGGTTGCTACTTGGATCAAGTGGTACAAAGGAAACCATCTTAAAAATCTTGGTAACTTTTGTATAAGGGGACTCACTTTCATTTTGCACTACTCTGGCCCAGGGGAAGAGGCTGGCCTCAACACAGGAAGGGAAGCTCTACTACTACAGTGGGAGGAGGTGATAGAGAAGCAGGGTCAATGCCACCCACTGGCTTCTTTTTCTGAAAAGCGGAAAGAGCTATCTGCCATGATGAGCAAAAGTACAGACAAGGTGGAGAAGGTCAAAATTCATGTACGATGGAGAAATCTGACAGACTCCACCTTAACCAGGTATTAAGATTAACATCACCTGTAATAAAACAAATCAACATCATGTACTGTTGGGGCCTGATCTCCTGAAGTCACAGAGAATGCGCCCTGAAGAATCTTAATGCAGAGTTCCTGTTTATTAGCTAAAGCCAAGGAGGCTGGAATGCTGAACACGGCAGGATGGCAATAACTCCTCACGCTAGGTTAATTCTTGCAGGACACGACGACCCCAGTTAAGGAGAAAAATAAGGCCCAACTGTACTTCCTGCACGTACTTTAGGTGTATGTTTCCTGGCATTTTATGAGAACATATCCTATGTTGTCTACTGGGGAAAATGTTTTCTTAGTACTAGCAAACAAGTTGGTTGTTTTCAATATGTAATGCCATAGTTAAGTCTTAACCTCACACTGCCCTATAAAAGATGTACTATGCAAAAACAAAGCAGCCTCCCCTGCTCCCCCCAATAAACAAACTGTCAGTTTTAGGACTCAGAGTCTTCATGCATAATCACAGGACCAAACATTCAGCAGTAGTTCATTTGCGGCATGTGCCTCCTGATATGATGCACTAAAGACACAAGATCACTTTTGTGCTATTTGATATTCCTCCCAAAATGCACAACACCTCAATGTAATCACAGAAAACCCAAATGGGGACACATTCTACAAAATAAAAGGCCAGCACTCTTGAAAAGTGTCAAAGTTTTGAAACACAAAGAAAGGCCAAGCAACCGTCACAGATGGGAAAAGGGAAAGGAGAAATGACAACTAATTGCCACATGGAATTTTGCATTATCCTAGAACAGAAAAAGGACAGTTAAAGAAACCTAGTGAAGGACTGGGGCTTGGGCTCAGTGTCAGACCACTTGCCTAGCATGTGTGAGGCACTGGGTTCTATCCTTAGCATTGCATTAAAAAAATAATAATAATAAATTAGTAAAATAAAGGCATATTGTCCATCTACAACTACAAAAAATTTTTAAAAAAAGAAACCTAGTAAATTTCAAATGAATCAATGTTAATTTTGATGACTATCATTCTACTACATTTATGAAAGACTTTGAAACTAAGGGAAGCTGGGTAAAGAATATATGGAACTTGGGCTGGGTTGTGGCTCAGTAGCAGAGCACCTGCCTGGCATGTGTGAGGCACTGGGTTCGATCCTCAGCACCACATAAAAATAAATAAAATAAAGAAATAAAGGTATTATGTCTGCTACAACTAAAAAAATAAATAAATAATATGTGAAATTGGTTTTTTTCCAACTTTCTGCAAGCCTCAAATTATTTCAAAACGAAAAGCTTACATATTCATGTGGATTGTTTTCATTTGTGATTTTTTAAATGCTATTGATAATTCCAAGACCCTCAGTCACCACCTTGGAAGTCTAGCACTACTCCATCAGTCATTGATAGACATTTCTTTGTCAATACAAAGTGTCGGTAACAGAAAAGAAAGGTTCTAGTCCCCTTAAAAATATGTCTTTGTACCAATCAGAGCCACGAATTTCTACCATGTTTCCCCCACATGACAGCATCATTGCACAACATCCTGGCAAGGCACAAGGGAAGCAAAGAAGGAAGAACAGGAACAACCCTTTGGTTCCTACTTCTCTGCCCACCAGAGCCACATGTCTCTATCAAATGAGTGCATTAATTAAAGCTTTTGAAAATGTGTTGCACACAACGAAACCACACAGATTGCAAGGACTATTTCGCATTTCCTTTCTCTATCTTAATTACGCTTTTGCTGAAATGTGGGTCATACACTGCTTTAGAAAAATGAGGATTTACAAAGAACCTTGGGTGGCACATCCACCCATTCCTGGCACAGAACCTGCTCCATGTAACTATTCTGAATGGGTGAATCTGCCAGAGCTGTGGCTCTGCTGCCACCCAGTGGCAAGCAGATGTCATGGCACTTAGCCCAGGAACATCCCAGAGGAAGAACTAAGGACATTTTTTGTGTTGTCCCAGCCTACCACATCTCAGGAGTTAACAATGCAAACATGAATTCTTGGGAACATAGGTATTAAAATAAATATGAGAGCCAGGTGTGGTGGCACACACCTGTAACCTCAGCATCTCGGAAGGCTGATGCAGGAGGATCACAAGTTCAAAGCCAACCTCAGCAACTTAGCCAGGCACTTAGCAACTCAGCAAGACCCTGTCTTTAAATAAAATATTAAAAAGGGGTGGGGATGTGGCTCAATGGTTAAGCACCCCTGGGCTCATTCCTCAGTACCAAAAAATTAAATAAACAAATATATACATAAATATATAAATAAATAAATAGTGATGGGGTTGAAATATATAAATAAATAAACAGTGACAAAATACTTCGTCCAACTTAAGACTGAGGACTGTTCCCAAGTCTAAATCAAAGCCAAGACATGTTACTGGTACCCAGGAGACTGACCTAGGCCCCTAACTTCAGGCTTACCTGCTTTGGGTCAGAGGTAGCAGCGCCAGGAGCAGGGGATTCCAGTTCTATGGTCACAGGCCCATCATTCTGAATGTGTACCTGCATATAGGCACCAAACTTGCCATCTGAAAGAACAATTCAAATAGTTTTAGAGATGGAGATCCAAGGCTACCCTATCTATAGAGCACATCTATGTCAATGGAATCTGAAACCGGAGCCGTAGCACCAGCCAGTCAACACAGCACAAGATGGCTGGCCCCCGAATGAGGGAAAGGCAAGTTTAAACAGCAAAAGCTTCCACATCCCAAAAGACTTGGCAAGAAAATAAAGGTCTGGTAACACCAAGGGAGAGAAGAATGGGGGCAACAGCATGTAACACGGCAGGAGGGTAAACTGGCCTGACCACTTTGGGAGGTAATCTTAGCACCCTATCTAGTAAGGCCCCTCCACCTCCAACCATGGACAGCCGCTCTGCTCTCAGGCCTGCTGGATTCAGGCTGACCTCATGCCCTGAGGTTTCTCAGATACCAGACCCAACCTCAAACTCAGTAACCTCTGAAGCTTCTGCTCCTACCACAACCCCACAATTTTCACCACTGATTCTTTCCCACCTAGTTTCCTCTCTCCAATGATCCTTAATCTCAGAGTGACTTAACAAAGTGGGCACATCAATTCTTGGTCTTCTTGGGCCCACAGTAAGTAAGTAGTACTGTAAATTGTACTAGAAGCACCCAAGCTGTCACCACTTTTATATGCAAAATTACTCCAGTTCCTTCCAGGGAGCTAAATGTGCCCAAATACTGATGACTTTTCGTGACCTCCTATCAGATTAAAATGGCCATTCAAACTAGCAGAGCTTTTGTTTTACCCATGTCAGATTAGCTAAAAAGACATCAGCTGGGAAGGAAATCATGTGTTTAATTGCATGCTAAAATTATGGCTACAATTAGTGGCAAATTTCAGCCGCTGCACTCCTTAGGGAGGCTGAAGGCAGACTCAGGAGGAAAGGAATTATTTCCGACCTTGAATTTCTGTTGCCAGGATATACGGCAATGCTTCACGGTGTTTATCATTTCAAGTAGCAAGAAATTTATTTTCTTTTCCTGTTTTTCTTCAGTTAACTACAGAACTATTATCTGAATTTCCATTTGTACACACAATAAATCCAAAGACATGTTTTAATAGGCCTTAAACCGGTAACATTTTTTTCCAGTCCAGATCAAAGGGTAAAGTCTCCAAGAAAAATTAGACTGGCCAGAGAAAATAAATATATTTTTTAAAGTAAAAGACAAAAACATAGCTACTAAACTACATCTGGGCTCCTTCAATGATATAATCAAGTTGTTCTTAAATACAAGTCTCAGGGTTCCACCCAGGGCTGCAGGATAATCACATGTCAAACACATTTATGCCACATGTTTCAGGCAGGAAGACTCCCAGCTGGGGTCCTAGCAGCCACAGGCTGGTCTCCAGCAACAGCTGTCTGAGCACACCCCCAGCACCCCAGCTCCCCAGCTGGAAGGTGGCACCTCACTACAGGATTCACCACTTACCTGCAAAGGCTAGTGCCCACGCCCATTTGGACAATGCCAGACTGGCTTTCCCCACTCTCCAAAAAGACCCACAAACCTCCTCTCCCTGGTTTTGTTTATTCCAGGACAACAGCAGGACAATCATCCTGGGGCAGTTAGGAGGTGAATGTAAGAGTACAGTGAGTATGTAGGAAGTCTCAGTCACTATTATCATCACACCTACCACTGTCCCTGGTGGCACTTGGGCAACTGGGGACAGCACAAAAAAACTATAGTAAAACAAGCATGCTACTGAAGAAAAATGGGAAAAATTAAAGGGGTGCACTGTTGCTTCTTGGCCCAGTTGCAATCAAGCCCATTTTCTCTCCAGAGCAAGGGCATGACCTGCTAGGGCTCAGCCTACCTCCGAGGACTGTTAGGGAACAAGGAGACTCGGGTTAGCCTATCTGAACACATCCCTTAAAAGCAGCTCTTAACTACCAAGGAGGCACCTCACCACCCAGGCTTCGTCTCTGTTCTGTTTTCAATGTGTCTTGTACACGCTGAACCTGAGCAGGGAAGAAGGGGTTACTACTGGAAACCCCAATACTGGATACACAGGCCGGGGACATGAAGAAATCAAGCAAAGGAGTGGCATTGGCAGGGAGCTCAAAATAAGTCCATGGCCATGCTAGGGTCACCACTCAGCAGCAGGAACTTGATGTGGACATGCAGGATTAACCCAGAGAATGTGGGAGTGACCCTGTGGGCTGCTGGCCTCTGAGACGGCTCTGTCCTCAATCAGAGCTCCTTTTATGGAGACAGGCGTGCTCCTTGGCATTCCCAGAGGATGTGGCCAATGCCAGTGTACCACACTGGGACAGAGATCCCATCACAGTGGCAGATGCCAGCTCCAAGGGGCCTGGAAGGAAGAGGCAAAGGCTCTGCAGGATTCAGCAGAGACCAGAGTCCCTAGAAAATATGTTCCTCAGAGACTCAACTGGGAAGATCAAATCTGTCAGCAAATGGGAACATTATAGACCCTTTAGGCATTGACAGCTAAGTTTCTCAGAATGTGAACACCCCACTAGGTGGACAGCAGGAGAACCACGGTCCAATTCCATTCCATATGGTCCTGGAGGGGTCTGGAATTGCGATCCTGGAATTTTGTGGCTTCTCCCCAGACTCTGGTCTCCTCATCTTCCCCCACCCCCCACCAGCTTTTAGAATAGCTTTTTTTTTTTAATTTATTATGTGCAGAAAAGGAAAAAAGCAAAGAACAAAGTCATCCAATTATAAGCAGCTTAGGTAGATGTATCCCTCCAGGTCATTCATATACATACGCAACATCCCATTTTGTGTGACTGAGATTACAATGTGTATCATGCTTTTCCACACACCATGAATATTCACCAATTCAAAATCCCAAAGCTACATGAGTATTTTTGATAGCCAAGAATACCAACTCGATCTGTTACATGGTCTGCTTGGCTCCACAGAGGTTCAACCATTTGAGGGAGATACCACCACAGGGCAGAATTATGCTACCTTGATGGTCCTGGCCTGGAACATCAAGGTACTGGGGAAGGGACAGGCCCTGTGGCCCAATACCAAAAATGCCTAATCACAGGAGACCAAGGGTACCTGTCTCAAGGAGCCAACCTCAATCCCAAACCTAAGAACTAAAAACAAGGTGCACTAACAGAAACAAATATTTGAATGGGAAAGACCTAGGACCAAAATTTACCTTCAACCAAGAGATAAAATTCCCAACTAAGCTTAAATTCTGAGGTCTTGAATTCAGGACCATCAAGGTAGCATAATTCTTGCATAAATGGAGATTCAAGGCAAGGTTTTCTCTGACCATCAGGCTTTGCTCAGGCATCTCTAGCTTGCCTGGGCCTGGCATTACTGTGCCTCAGGTATCTTTGTAGGAGGCTAAAGTCGGCCTGGTCTTCTAATGGAGACACAAAGGAACCTGTGCAGGGATACTGCAGTGTATGAGGCTCCAAAGGACCTACAAGGATATTTGTGTGACACAGCTTAGACACAACTGCTGAATAAACCCAGACTTGACTAAGCTCTCCATCAAGAGCAGCCAAATAAGAAACCAGGTAGGGCCAGGGGCAGTGGTGCATGACTGTAATCCCAGTGACTCGGGAGGCTGAGGCAGGAGGATTGCAAGTTCAAGGCCAGCCTCAGCAAATTAGTGAGACCCTCAGCAACTTAATAAGACCATTTCAGAATAAAATATCTTTTTTTTTTTTTAAATGCAGGGTATGTAGCTCAATAGAAAAGAGTCCCTGAATTCAATCCCCAGCGAAAGAAAGAAAGAAACAAGCCAGCCAACTAACCAACCAACCAATAAGGGAGGTGGCTTCTGAGTTCACCAGGTCATAGGATTTGATTTCAGACTTAAATTCCTCTGGACTTGATTAAGACACAGAATTTAACCTTGGCCTGTAATTTCTCCCTGGGACTATGACAATAGGAAAGGATCTACATTCAAATTCAGTGCACATCCATGTTACTGTCATTTGATGAGCTTCTCACATATCTTATTATTCCACTGTATTAAGATATATTACTTAACCTCACTGCAGAACCACTGCGGGGCTGGGCTGGGCTGGGCAGAGTGGCTGGAGGCAGCACGGAAAATGGCCTAAGGAACACATCCTCACCGTAGGAGCAAAGTGGCCTTGAGGGGCTTCACAGCAGGGTTTTGACCTTCAGGTCTGAGCTTCTGGAGGCAAAAAACATACAGCAGAAGCAACCTCAGAGAAGTTTCAAGGTGGACTGGAAAGACTAAAATGACAACCCTCCCCTAAGCAGGGAACCACCACAGCCAGAGTGAGCCTCTGCTCAGAACTACCTTCCACCTGCTCCTATCCCCATCCAGGAGGAGAGCCACAGTCCTCAGAAAGGCACAGAACTCTCTTCACTGCACCCCCCTCTACACACAAAAACACACACACACACACACACAGTTGTTCTAGTCATTACTGTTGAGACAATGATCCTTAAAATCGTTCCCATCTTAAAAGTATGTTACCACTGCAGCATAAACTTCTGTGGGGAGGTGGCTCACTCAGGCTGCAGTATTGGGCACAGCTTGAAGGAAGACCCAGCTGGAGGCAGGACACCCAGGAACAGGCTGTCAGAATCATTCAGATGAGAAACAATGACAGCTTGGGCTGGGTGCCTGCAGCAGAAGTGGCATCCTGTTCCCAGATTCTGCATGTGTGTCAAAGGGGAGGCTGAGAGGATCTGCTGATGGACCAGACTTGGGGAAGAGGAATCATGCAAAACACTGAAGTTTGGGATCACAAGTTCATTTATTAGAACACTAAATGAAATAAGGAACTAGAAAAAGAAATCAAATAAACCACACAAGAGAAAGTGAAGATGATGAAATCAAAGAGTGAAGACCAAAGCAAAACAATGAACTAAGAATGCAAAAAAAATAAATAAATAACTAGACTTAATGAATTAACTAAAGAGCTAGTTTTCTGAAAAAATATAAAATCCTTTGGGGGGAAGAAAATGCAACTAAACTACAATAAGAAAGAGATATGATTCTAGATATAGAGATCTTTCTAAATCATTTTTTAAAAATCTATAAATTGGGCTGGGAATGTGGCTCAAGCGGTAGCGCGCTCGCCTGGCATGCGTGCGGCCCGGGTTTGATCCTCAGCACCACATACAAACAAAGATGTTGTGTCCGCCGAAAACTAAAAAATAAATATTAAAAATTCTCTCTCTCTCTCTCTCTCTTTCTCTCTCTTTAAAAAAAAAAATCTATAAATTATCTTCAAGTAAACTTGAAATCCAGATGGGATGTAGACTATGGACAAAAGAATTTGAGGGGTGCTAGAAAACTGACCAACACAATAGCCAAGGAAGTCCAGTCCTCAGGGTTTTACTAAAAAGTTCTATTAGAGCCAGGAGCGGTGGCGCACACCTATAATCCTAGCAGCTTGGGAGGCTGAGGCAGGAGGATCGTAAATTCAAAGCCAGCCTCAGCAAAAGCAAGGCACTAAGCAACCCAGTGAGACCCTGTCTCTAAGTAAAATACAAAATAGGGCTGGGGGTGTGGCTCAGTGGTCCAGTGGCCCTGAGTTCAATCCCCAGTATCAAAAAAAGAAAAAAAGTTCTATTAGTACAAATAATTCTTGTGTCATTTAAATTGGTCCAGACAATAGGAAAAGATTACAAGCTTTCTAATTTATTCTACATGGCTAGTATTGCCCTACCATTGGACATGAATATAGGGGAAAAAAGTGCAGGCCAATTTCTCCTTTGAATACATAGGCAAAAGTTCTACATGAACACTTGAGAAATCTCTTACAGGCATATGCCATAGCCAATAAAGGTTTAATCAGCATGCTGATGATCAGGAAATATATTCAGTAAGTTAACCCTTAGAGGAAAAAAAAAGGCTGGGAAAAAAATCAACTTCCATTCCTCTTTAAAAATAAAGCTCTTACTTAAAGAGCATGGGAAAGCCATTTCTTTAACTTTAAAATGACCACATAGGAACCTCTTTTTCCTAGAGTCACATGCAGATAAAGTATCCTGAACAATCTTCCTCATCTCCCAAAGCAGCAAAGCAAAACATTTTTTGTTGGATGTGGGGGAAAAGGTACACTCATACATTGCTGGTGGGACTGCAAATTGGTGCAACCACTCTGGAAAGCAATATGGAGATTCCTCAGAAAACTTGGAATGGAACCATCTTGACCCAGTTATTCCACTCCTGTATATACCCAAAGGACTTAAAATCAGCATACTACAGTGACACAGCCACATCAATGTATATAGCAGCTCAATTCACAATAGCGAAGCTATGGAACCAACCTAGGTACCTCTCAACAGATGAACGATTAAAGAAAATGTGGTATATATACACAATGGGATATTACTCAGCCATAAGGAAGAACGAAATTATGATATTTGCCAGTAAATGGATGGAACTGAAGACTATCATGCTAAGTGAAATAAGCCAATCGCCAAAAACCAAAGGCCAAATGTTCTTTCTGATATGCAGATGCTAACACACAATAAGAGAGGGGGGAGAAGGAAAGAATAGAAATTCATTGGATTAGACAAAGAGGAATGAAAGAAAGGGGGAATGGGAATAGGAAAGACAGTAGAATAAATCAGACATAACTTTCCTATGTACACATATGAATACACAACCAGTGAAACACCACATCATTGTCAACCACAACAATGGGATCCTAATTAGAATAAGTTATACTCCGTGTATGTATATATACTTTACTGTATGTATAACTAAAATATACTTTACTGTATGTATAACTAAAAAGAACAAAATTTTTAAAAAGCAATACTTTTTTAATGGGGCTGGTTAAACAAATATCTCAAAACTGTTGCAAAGACCATGGGTGGAGACTATCAGAATGGGTGACAGGGTGTAGAATTACAAGATATGTGTATAGTCTCAAAGCATCTCCATACAAAACATTTACCAACTACAGAGAGGACAACAGTAACTTGACAGGGAGAAACATATGAGATAATGAGACACGTGGACATCATGTACCCCCTGATATAGTGCCCTAAGAAGAGCACAAGATTACTTTTGCAGCGTCCCTGCCCAAAATGCATAACCCCAACCCAATCATGAGAAGACACCTGGCAGCTGCACACTGAAAGGTATTCTACAAGGAACTGAAAAATTAAGTAACTCATCAAAAGGAATTTGGTAGGAAAGACTAAGACTGGGGAACCATCACATATTGGGGAAGACTAAAGAGATGTATCAACCAAATGCAATATGGAATTCTGGATTCAATCCTGGGCCAGAAAAAGGATATGAGCAAAACCCATATTAAGTCATAATAAGTTCAGTCCTAATGAGTTATCAATGTTATTGCCCTGGCTTGGATAACTGTGTAAGATGTTACCAAGGGAAGCTAGATTAAAGTATTCTATGTGCGTGACTTTTCTATAAGTCTAAATGATTTCCAAATAAAAAGTTTGAAATATAAATACTTACCAAAAATGTTCCAGCCAGCCAACATTTTAGTTGGTTCAATTGAAAGTAGGTTTTTGTTCTATTTCATTTTGGCTTTGGTTTTGTTTTGCCTAAGCCACTAAGCCACTGGCATGACCACCAACTGAGATGGGGAAGCCCACAGATGTCATGGTCTAGGTCAGGAAATAAGAACATGAGTTCAGTGTAAGACATGCTAAATTTGAGAGATCTCTTCAATGCCCAAGTGGAGGTAGCCAGGAAGATGGGTCCGAGTGTGGGTATGGGAATCCAGCCTAGAAAGAAAAAGTTTGAAGTCATGACATGCAGATGATCTTCAAAGCCAAAAGACTGGACAAGATCACCACAGACTGAGTGTAAATGAGGAAAAGTCAAAGAACTGAGTCCTCCAAAGTTAAAAAGATAAGGGTGGCAGGCGATGGGGGTGGGGTGTGTCAGGGTGTAGCTCATTGGTAGAATACCTGCCTAGCATGTGCAAGGCCCTGGGTTCCATCCCCAGCACAGAAGGATAAGAAAGATGAATAGGAGAGAAAGAAGAGAGAGAAAGAAGAGGAGGAGGCAGAAGAAGGAAGAGGTAGAAGAGACACTGTTATCAGGGGCATGGAGACTGAAAAGAAGCTATCAGTGAAGTACATGAAAGAAGTGGAGTGTGGAGTCTTTGAAGTCCAATGAAGATATTTTTTCAAGGAAGGAGGAAGTAACAGATCAAATCCCGCTGGTGGGACCAATGAGCTGAAGACCAAAAAACTGACTCAACAAAGAGAAGGGCCAGAGCCCTGTTCAAGGGCAGTTCTGGGGGAAGAGCAGAGCAAAGACTGGTTGGAGTGAATTTCTGAGAGAATAAGAATTAGAGACTGACAGTTTACAAAGCCTGTGGTGCACTGGAGCAGAGCATGGAGAAGAGCTAGAAGGAAAGGTGGGTATCCCTAAACTGGAAAATGAACAGCATGTTTACAAGTAAAAGGGAACAACACAGGAGAAGAACAACAACTGACTCAGGAAAAAGGGAAAGATATCCCAGTTTTGATGTGCAGTACAAGAGTCAGCCACTGGGTGAGTCCTGGGCATATGCTGGCAGGTAGAGTTGGGGGAACTTTTGGAAGTTCTCTTCCAGTTTTCTCAGGGAAATAAATACAGTCAATAGCGAAGGGAGAAAATGAGAGATGGGGTACTGGTAGTTTGAGGAGAGAGAACAGGCACAAGGAAGAGCAGAATGAATGAACAGGTCAGTGTATTACAATTCCTCGGCAGTGCCGTAATTGCAGGGCATGGTCACAACTTGAGACTAGTTGGTGATGATGTTTTCTTCAACCACATTCAACTGTACAGGTGCAGATGCAGATGCAGAGCAGACAGAGAACTGTATTAACCAGGGCTGGAGTTCGGCCAACCAAGGCCAACAAACCTTAAATAAACTTTGTAAGAGAATATGCTAGAACAGGATTAGCAACATGGAACATAGAATTTATGCATCTATGAACATAAGGCATTCCAAATAAAAATAACATAGATTGCTCTCTAAAAGTAGATAAGCTGGTTTTAAAATTCATCTAGAAAAATAAATACTTAAGAATAGTTAGGAAAAATCTAAAGAGTAATGTGGGAGAGTTCACTTTATTTACTATGAAAACAATAGTAAAGCAACTCAGTATCAAAAATAGTTTGTCTTCAGCATATACACAGACAGAGAAAAAGAACAGAAAAGAAACACAATGTAAATGTTCATAAATACATGTAAGAATTTAACATGAGATAAAGCCAGAATCTCAAATTAGCACAGGTAAAGATGGTATTTACAATAAATGGCTTGGGAAACCATGTAGTAAACATCTGGGGAAAAAAAAGAGAGAGAAATATTGAATCCATGCTGAACATTTATACAGAATAAACTCCAAAGAGACTGAAGATTTAAAATTTTTAAATGAAAGTATAAAAGCACTAGGGGGAAAATGGCCTAATTTCTTTATAACTTTTGAGTAAAAAATATCATAGGTATGCATAATAGGAAACTAAAATTCAAAATCCAGAAGACATTTCAAAAACTTGATTATCAACTACTAAAGGATCAAAATTTTCTGACCAGCAAACAAGCCCTTAAGCAAAGCCAAAGGACAAACAATAAAATGGTGAAAAACACTTGCAATTCAACATATATAAAAAGCTCGCAGAAATAAAGAACCTAACAAATATCAGTAGAAAAATGGACAAAGCACAAGAACAGCTGATGGAAAAAGAAATACAAATCACTCCAATATCTTAAAAATGTTCAACCACACTCTGCAACAAGAGGTCTGTTAGAACCTGGGATCAATCCCTAGTTCACAATGCACACTGTTGACAAAGTTAGGAGGAGTAGGACAGTCTCACACACTGCCAAAAGGAACAACACATACCTAGCACTATCTATTAATCCCATTTCCAAGAATTTGTCCTACAGGTGTATCCACACATGAAGTGGTGTATGTACAAATTTATTCAGTGCATCACTGGGTTTTTTTTTTATTTTTTTTAAATAAATGACAGCAGAATGCATTATAATTCTTGTTACACATATACAGCAAAATTTTGCATATTTCTAATTGTATATAAAGTATGTTCACACCAATTCGGGTCTTCACACATGTACCTTGGATAATGATGTCCATCACAATTCACCATCCTAGAAAAGGGCAGCACTTCCAAACTCATTCTATGAGGCCAATATCACCCTGATTCCAAAACCAGGCAAAGAAACATCAAAGAAAGAAAACTTCAGACAAGTATCTCTAAAGAACATAGATGCAAAAAATTCTCAATAAAATTTTGGCAGATCAAATACAAAAACATATCAAAAAGATTGTGCACCATGATCAAGTGGGATTCATCTCAGGGGTGCAAGGTTGGTTCAACATACAGAAATCAATAAATGTATTCATCACATCAATAGACTTACAGATAAGAATCATATGATCATCTCAATAGATGCAGAAGAAGCATTTGACAAAATACAGCACCCCTTCATGTTCAAAACACTAGAAAAACTAGGAATAACAGGAATATATCTCAACATCGTAAAGGCTATCTATCTATGCTAAGTCTCAGGCCAACATCATTCTATGGAGAAAAATTAAAGGCATTCCCTCTAAAAACTGGAACAAGACAGGCATCACTTTTTTTTAAGAGACAGAAATTAAAAACAACCCAGAGTCCAACAAAGCAAGTATTAAGTAAGCTAGGCTATGTTCCTGCCATAAACACTCCACAGCTGCTAAAAAAGAAGAGATATGAGGAAGTCTCTATTAACTGATATGGTGGAAAGAATCTCTAGGACATACTGTGAAACGCAAGATGTAAAACAGCATATTATATATTATCTTCTGCATTAAAAGAGATATATATACTCATATCTGCTCACATTTGCATAAAAACACTGGGCGGATAGAAAAAAGTATTAAAGCAAGGGAAACAGATTGGACAGGGACAAAAGGAACAGTAAAACTTCCTAATGAGGACCTTTTAATATCATTTTGATGTTTGAACTACCTGATCATATCATCTATTCACATTGATTAGAAGAAAAAATTTGGAGAAATCCCCAATAGTGTGGTACTGGTATATGGGCAGACATATAGAATAATGAAACAGAATTGAAAGTCCAGAAATATATCCATACATATATTTGATCACTTGATTTTTGATAAGGGTACAAAAACCATTACTGAGTGGTGATAGACTTTTCAACAAATGGTGATGGGATAACTGGATAGATACATCCCCCAAAGTGAAGCTAAATCCTTACCTCACACCATATATAAAGTTAACTCAAAATGGGTCAAAGACCTTAATGTAAGAGTTAAAACTATAACTTTGTGAAGAAAACATAGGGTTCATCTTCAAGACATTGTAATTTGGCAAGGGTCTTAGACATAACACCAAAAATATCTAAGCATCAAAAGGAAAAAAATAAACCAGATTTCATCAAAATTAGAAACTTTTGAGCAGTAAAGAATACTATCAAGGAAGTGAAAAGACAACCCATAGAGAGGAAGAGAATATTTGCAAATCATATATCTGACAGAGTTCTAATATTTGGAATACATAAATCACTATTACAGGTTGGGCGTGGTGGTGCATGCCTGTAATCTTAGTGGAGGCTGAGGTAGAAGGATCGTGAGTTCAAAGCCAATCTCAGCAATTTAGGGAGGCCCTAAGCAACTCAGCAAGAGCCTGTTTCAAAATAAATATAAAAAGGGCTGGGATGTGACTTAGTGGTTAAGTGCCCCTGGGTTTAATCCCTTGTACAAAAAAAAAAATTACTATTACAATTCCACAACAAAAAGAAACAACACACAATTTAAAAATGAACAAAGGACTTGAATAAACATTTCTCCAAAGAAGAAATACAGGAGGGGCCAAGGTGGCTCACAGAGGATCTTTTAGGGCAATGGAACTATTCTGTATGTTACTGCAATGGTAGATATATGTCATTATACATTTGTCCAAACTGGAGAATGTATGGCACCAAGAGTGAGCTCCAATGTAAACAATGGACTTTGGTTAATGTATCATTTTAGCTCATCAATTGTTTAACAATTTTATCAAACCAATGCAAGATGAGAAGGGGGCATGGGGAGATATACAGGAACTCTATAATTTTTGTTCAATTTTTCTATAACCTAAAACTACTTTTAAAAGTTTATTAACTTTTTTTAAAAATAAATTGAGGGCTGGGTTCGTGGCTCAGTGGTAGAGTGCTCGCCTAGAATGTGCAAGGCCCTGGATTCTATCCTTAGCACCACATAAAAATAAGTAAATAAAATCAAGGTATTGGAGCTGGGGTTGTGGCTCAGTGGTAGACTGCTCACCTAGCACACGTGAGGCACTGGGTTCAAACCTCAGCACCACATAAAAATGAAATAAAGATATGTGTCCACCTACAACTAAAAAGTAAATATTTAAAAAAAAAAAAAAAAAAACAACAAGTTATTGCATCCAGCTACAACTAAAAAATAAAATTTAAAAATTAAATAAATAAATAAACTGATACAAGAGGGGGAAAAAGAAGATATACAAATGACTGACAAGCACATGAAAAAATGCTCATGTCAATCATCATTAGAAAAATGCAATTAAAACCACAAAGATGTACTACTCCTTACCCATTAGGATGCCTATAATTTAAAAAAAATAATAGGTGTTGGCATGAATACAGAAAATTGAACTCCTCACACATTGTTGGTAGGAACATAAAATGGGTCAGCCACTGTAGAACAGCTTGGTAGTATCTAAACCACATGATCCAGAAATTTCACTCCTAAATATATACCCAAAAGAATCAAAACAAGGTATTCAAACAAAATGTTTATAAATGTTCCAGCAGCATTATTCAAAATAGCCAAAAGGTAAAAACAACCCAAATAACCATAAATGAATGAATGAAATGTGATATAATTATGCATGGAATGTTATTCATTAAAAAGAAATGAGGGGGCTGGGGTTGTAGCTCAGTGGTAGAGCACTCACCTTGCATGCGTGAGGCCCTGGGTTCAATACTCAGCACCACATATAAAATAAATAAATAAATAAAAATATTGTGTCCATCTACAACTAAAAAAACATTTTTTATTATTGTTCAAAACATTACAATGCTCTTGACATATCATATTTCATACATTTGATTCAAGTGGGTTATGAACTCCCATTTTTACCACGTGTACAGATTGCAGTAAAAATACATTTTTAAGAAAAGAAAGAAATGAGGTACTGATACATGCTATAACATGTAAGAACTTTAAACACATTATGCTAAGTGAAAGAAGCCAGACATAAAAGGCCACAGAGTATAGTTCCATTTATATGAAATGTAAGAAACAGGTAAATCCAGTAACTGAAAGCAGATTACTGGTTGCCAGGGGCTAGGGACAGGAGAGAATGAAAAGTTGACTGTTAATGGGTATGGCATTACCTTTTGGGGTGTATGAAACCAGACAGTAGCAATGGTACACAGCATTATGGCTATATTAAATGTCACTGAATTTATACTTTTAAATGGCTAATGTTATATAATGTGCATTTTACCACAATAAATAATATTAAAAATAATTTGTAAAAAGAAAAACAAACGCTCAAATAAAAATGATTGACTTAAATGCAAAGGACAGGCCAAACTCCAGATTGGGCACAATCAAAGAACAAATCAGTCAATTAGAAGGATTCACTCAGGATACAGAAAAGAGAATGAATGATTAAGAGGCCAAACAACTTATATTATTTATCTGCTCAGTCAAGCCTTGGTTTAAAGAACATTAAAATACAGTCAATTAATTTATCAATATTTCTGAATTCCTAGACCCTGAATCAATAGGCTTTGAACTCTTCCTATTCCTCCTGCTGAATGATTCAGCCTTTTCTTCTCATCCTACATTATTGTATGTACTTGGATCATGATGATGATGAACAGGAGTTTCTTTCACCTATTCCTGTATACTCCTTTAAAATATTGTCCTATTTCTTCAAATTGAATCGCCATAAGAGACTTCATAGGACAATTCATGAACAAAAATATGGAGGGAGCTCAGGAAATGAGAAAAAATGGATGAAGGAAAATAAAAGTGGAAAGGAAAAGAAGCCCAGAGAAGAAGTTAGTCAGTTTTCCATTACTGTAACAAAATACCAGAGATAGTGAACTTATACGGAGGAAAGCTTTATTTGGGCTCATGGTTTCAGAGATTTCAGACCATGCTCAGTTGGTCCTGTCATTTCGAGGCAGAAGATCACAGCCAGGAGTACAAAGTGGAGGAAGCTGTTCTCCTCATGGCAGCTGGAAAGTAGCAGCAGGATAGAAAGGAGCCAGGGTCCCAATATTCCCTTCAAGGTCACATCCCAGTGATTTAATTTCCTACCATTAGGCCCCATCTCCTAAAGGTTCTACCACCTCTCAACAGCACCACCCTGGGGACCAAGCCTTTAACACATGGGTCTTTGAGGGACATTCCAGATCCAAATGTGGCAGGAAAGAAGAGATAATGAGAGACAGCCACTAAAAGGAGTGTGTCCTCATGTCCCTAAACCCAGGGGCATTCATCACACAAAATAACTTGGTTATGAGCACTCTGCCATTACAATAGGGTACAAATTCACCACCAGGACACCGACACATTCTTAAAAGCAGCCATGACACTTATTTTAGGTAGGGAGAAGGAAAACTTGTAAAATTAAGAGTTGCTGTTCACAATTAATCAATGAAAGAATCATGAAAAAATAAGAATTAAGAATGAAAGATAAAATCTGCCCTTTGGGATGAGGGAAGCGATATTACAGCTGTGAGATGTAAGGCTGAAAAAGAGACACGCAGAACTAAGAAGGTAAGTTACTGGAGAGTGAAAAAAGGAATGACAGAAAACACTAACCAATTGGGACAACATCAATCACACTTAGGTATCAGACTTCTACACAAGAGGCTAGAGATGTAGCTCAGTGGTTGAGCACTTGCCTAACATGGCGAAGGCCCTGGACTCAAGCCCTAGCACCAGAAATTTAAAAACAAGAACTTGTACATAAGAGCATCTGCCTGCACCTCAGTTTGCCAGCCTTGCCACTTGTGAACAATGAAAACACTATCCCACAAAGTAATTTCCTAAATTTATATTAAAAGTAATGACTTTCGCATCACAATTCTTGCCAAAGTCCATAAAACAGGCTTCTGCTGAAAGTTCATTCATGCTGTTAAAATGATTTAAATAGTAAAAAGAGCAGAAAATTAAACAAATCCATAGAAATTAAGTACTAACCACAAAGCAAAAACTAGCTGTGTTCTTCCAGCGCCTGGCACCTTTTCTGCATTATGAAGCTGCAGGAGAATTGGACAGAGTGGATGTCCCACGCTGTGCACAGCTCTGAGGCCATCATAAGCTGCTGTCCTCCTTAAGTCCACATTTCTCTAGCACTTTGATGCCCACCATAGATCAGACCCCACAGAAAATATACAGGTAGCTCTTTTTAATACCAGAGCAGCTTCTAATTTGCTGACCAAAGACGACAAGCAAATGCCTTCCTGGGCCCATTGTGAATGGCTCAGAGCTGGGACTAGAAGTTTGCAGTGCAGATCCTTCTTTTAACCACTCCATTTTGGGATAACTTTTTTTTTTCCTAACTATAAACCTAATGCACATTCAACACTCAACTTGAAGAGTGTTTAATGTCTCCAGTCAAATTTGCTTTTGGCATTCATCCCAAGGCTAGGGATTCCTGGGGGCTGCAGAAGCCACAACTGCACAGGTTCCTAGGCCCACTCAGTCTGGGGGCTCAATAAAGCACTCTCAGCTCTGGCTCACTCTGTCATAGAGGGGAGGAAACTGACAAATTTGTGCTTTAGGGGTTTTTCCCTAAAGTAATTATTTGAAGAACAGCCAGTATATGAGAAAAATTCCACCCTCTGAGAGCACCAGAGTCATGAGCTTTGGAAGATTAGAAATACCAACCGCAAACTCTTTGACATGCCTTCCATTGCAAGAGGGATTTATCCCCTCTGGAGGAGCTGTGAGACTGCTGTTTATGGCACATGTGTATCTGACCCCTTTCCAAGCCTGGCCTTAAGAGACTGGCACCTTCACTTCCTGTTTTAGAACAACCATCCTTGGAAGGTTCACTTTGAAGGAAAACAGCACCATGTTAGAAATCCAGAGACCACTTGACTATGAGAAGCCCAAGCAATGTGGGGAGGCCCAGGAGGATGAGATGAGGTAGGGAGGCAAGTGGAGAGAAGAGAAGGAAGAGGATGAAAGTGCACCAAGGCCACCTCAGAAGGAAGGAACACAGGCAGGGAGGGAGGAGAGGAAAGGTGCAGAATTAGGGAGCTTGCTAGGACACAGGGAGAGCATCTAATAGCTCAGTCACCAAAACACCTCCTGATACTACAGTTTGCATCTTTTCTCACCCTCTGGTCTCAGTTTAAACGTGTCTTCATGTTGTCTTTATATAACTATAAAGATTCTTGATATAGAAGCCAGCCAACACACCCCATGACCAAGTGGTCAGATTGCTATCCATGTTTTCCAGCACTGTAGTCTCCTTTCCACTCCTCTATCCACATCTGCCCTGAATCTCTTGGATCTTTCTCAGGCCAAGCACACCATGTACTAGGGGATGAACATTTCCACATCCTTCCTAGAGATGTGGCCATGACCTGTATCATTCCTTCAGCCCTGATGGTCCTCTTAACCCCTACTTGTCTCTACATGAAGAAGATGCATTTGTGCACAAAGCACTGAAGATCACCTGGCCCAGGGTGCAATGAGAACTGACCTGCCACGGGGCTGTTTCTTAGCAGACCAGCCATCTTAGTTGGCCCAGGGCTTCCAAGGACATAGGACTTTTATTGCTCAACCTTGAGAGTCCTGGGCAAACCTGACCTCTGCTCTGAGGCTTACCTACCCAATCCCCCAGGGAAGAAGCCTTTTGGGGAACAGACAAAATTAGGGGTGTTTTCCAATTTAAGTACATGCATCCTAGTAACCTCAATTATATTTAACCAAGAGTGAGAGTGCATGCCCAAATATAAACATAATTATTAACCACTTTCTGTGTGGGTCAAGTAGATTCAGCAAATGACCTAAACCCAGACCAGGCAGAATCAAAGCTCAAGCCAAAGGAACTGAACAGGCACTTTACAGAAGAAATACAATGGTCAACAAATATAGGAAAAAATGTTCACCATCCCTAAGCATTTAGAGAAATGCAAATTAAAATTACACAGAGATTCCATTTCACTCTAGTCAGAATAGCAATTATCAAGAACACAAGAAATAATAAATGTTGTCAAGGATGTTGGGGAAAAAGTATACTCAAACGTTTGCAAATTGGTACAACCACTCTGGAAAGCAGTATGGAGATTCCTCAGAAAACAAGAATGGAACCACCATTTGACCCAGTTATCCCACTCCTCGGTCTATACCCAAATGACTAAAATCAGCATACTACAGTGACACAGCCATATCAATGTTTATAGCAGTTCAATTCGCAATAGCAAAGCTATGGAACCAAACTAAGTTGAATGAATAAAGAAAATGTGGTACAGATGAATAACAAAGAAAATATGGTACATATACACAATGGAATATGACTCAGCCAAAAGGAAGAATGAAACTATGACATTTGCCAGTAAATAAATGGAACTGGAGACTATCATGCTAAGTATAATAAGCCAATCCCAAAAAAAACAAAGGCCAAATGTTCTCTCTGATATGTGGATGCTAACACACAATGGGGCAGAGGGGCGGGGTGCGTTTAGAAGTTCACTGGATTACACAAAGGGAAATGAAAGGAAGGGAGGGGGGATAGGCATAGGAAAGACAGCAAAATGAATCACACATAACTTTCCTATGTTCATATATGAATACACCACCAGTGAAACTCCACATCGTTGTCAACCACAAGAATAGGACCCTAATTAGAATCTTATACTTCATCTATGTATTATATGTCAAAATACACTCTATTGTCATGTATATCTAAAAAGAACACATAAAAATTTATTTTAAAAAACATATTTTTGTAAATAAAAAGAAAAGAAGAATCAATCCTAAGCACATTTACCACCACAACCTTAGCACCCAATCCCATTATCCACTCCTAATACCCACCAAAGCATGCATCACACTAGTCATTACAAAAGGTTCTGGAAACTTTGTTTCTGAAATGAGAATGTACTCAGTTACAACTGATAAATGAGAAAAAGTGCATACATATACTGCAAAGGCTGCATCAGAGCAGAGGAGGTTTTCTTAGGCAAGGAGGGCCAGAACAATAGGAACAAATGACCCATTTTTAGCAGAAAAAGGAAAAGCCCTCAGCACTGGCAGAAGCCCCTCTGACTGTATTTTGTAACAATGAAAAGTAAGAGCCTACTGCCTGTTGGTGGATTTTAGCAGTCTGCTATTTACCCCATTTTTCCTGCAAGTCCTATGATTAGCAGTAGCTTTGCAGAACATGAGCTTTTTAGAACTGGTGTCCTGGTATAGCAAAACCAGCCATGTTTGCTCAGAATTTCTCTTCCCCACTAGATTGTGAGTTCCATTAGGGCAGAGACAGCATCTTTCTTGCTCAGCACTATTTACCCAGAACCTAGCACAATGGCTGGTAGATAAACAATGTCCTATCAATAGAGAAAACATGGTTCTACTTGAGTAGAACCAATAAAATATCCCCCAGCAATAAACACGACCGAAAACTCCGGATTAACATCACTGCTCCAAGATAAAAGACAGAGTGGCCATGGAGTACACTGCTCTGCTCTCACTAGACCTTATAAGGTCCAAAACCCTCTACTGGTTTCCTTAAGCAGGGCAGAGAAAGCAGGAAGTCCCAATAAACTTCCAGAGAAGGTCAAGAAGGCAAAAGGGTGTGACATGAGTGAACTGAAGACTTGAGTGAAGCTTAGCCTCTAGAGATGGCTCCTGGTTTGATTCCAGGCTTTGCCATTTATATACTCAGCAACCTTCCACAGGTTATCCTGCTGCATCTCAGTCTCCTCACCTGCAAAATGAGGGTAGTGCTAGTACCCATTTGATAGGGTTGCTATGAAGATCCAACATGAAGATTATTTCCTTTGCACAAGACCAGGAACATAATACGCCCTTGACAGATATATTCTGACATGCTATACACTAATAGTAATAAAGTTATGCAGGACCAACTCATAACTAACTTGCTCCCAGGGGTCTCGTTCCATATGGATCCAGGGAAACAGATTAAAATCCTATCATCAGCAATTCATTAAAAAAAAATGGAAACCAAGACAGACTTTGCTGTCCAGCATATGAGCCACTGCAGGGTCTGTGCAGGAGGAGTGGTGGCTGGAGAGGAAGTGTCTATAATCGAATGGGCACCAGTTGGGATGTAAAGGAATATACAGAAGAAACAAAAGGGACACAAAACTTCTCTCCATTTAATTTTAACAGCAAATAAGAAATGAGTTAAATTTAAACGTAAAATGTTCAGTCATAAAAAAAGAAAGAAATGAAAAGAAATGTCAAATCTAATTAAACTATTTTAAGTTTTAAAGTTGCTGAAATGGCCCTGAAATCCTAAAATAAAGGAAATGCCTTTTAGCAGTTTGTTTGCATTCAAGTATCCCTGTAGCACACAGAGGGTTTTCCATATTGGAGCTCAGAGCCAAATTCTTGAAATTAACAAAAAAACAGCAAATGTGTAAAATACACTCTATGCATTTTATTCCACTGAAAGCTGTAAAAGAACTAAGACCAAAAGCGAGAGTGATGCACCTCGCTCAATTATAACTACAATCCTTGTGAAAGTCCAAAAGACTTGGAAAAAGATTTTGATTAAAACTCTTCACATAATTCTTGTCAATATTTCATTAATATGATCAGTTGTAGCTGGGTGTTGTGCCACACGCCTACAACAGCAGCTGGGGAGGCTGAAGCAGGAGGATCAAGAATTCAAAGCCAGCCTCAGCAAAAAGCAAGGCACTAAGCAACTCAGTAAGACCCTGTCTCTACATAAAACACAAAATATGGCTGGGAATGTGGCTCAGTGGTCAAGTGACCCCAAGTTCAATCTCTGGTAACAAAAAAAAAAAAGATCAGTTGTATCATATCTCATAAGCTTAAACTCTGATCCATTATAAAATTACAGTATATTTCTTCATGTACTTCATATAATTTCCTAGATAAAATACATATCACTTCAAAAAGTGAAAGGTATTTTTAGGAAGACAAAACATCTAACAATATATAAAATACTCCTCTTTAAGAGTTTACATGAAAGCTGTTTTGCTTTCACTCAAACATTCTGTAATTGGGGCTGGGATGTGGCTCAAGCGGTAGCGCGTTCACCTGGCATGCGTGCGGCCCGGGTTCGATCCTCAGCACCACATACAAACAAAGATGTTGTGTCCGCCGATAACTAAAAAATAAATATTAAAAAAAAAAAAAAACATTCTGTAATAACCATTAATGTTCTCCCATTTAAAGTGCCTGCTAAAATACAATTGAAATTACTCAGAAATGGATGGTTCCACAAATATCTACAAGCAGAGAAGACAATGCTGGCAAGATCTAATCCTTGGCGCAGCAAATAAAAGTAATTACTTGGAAGACCCAACTTAATTATTCATTCTGTGAAGAAACATATTTGCAGCAAAGCCATGTCAGATGACCCCAGGGGACACAGGGTAAGAAAAAGCACTGAAGACAGACATGAATAGACTTATGAATGGGGTTACATGGATATTTCTGGAAGAGGCAAACATATTCTGCTCTATCAGAACCAATTAAAAAGAGGGATTTGATTTAAGGCAAGAATGTTCTGCTCACTTGGAATATCTATGTCCTTATGGCAAATGGATACTTTTTGCAAAAAAAGAGAATTAAAAGAAAAGGAAATGGCAAGGAGGAACTGGAACATCACCCATCTAAACATGAGCAAATCTGATAAACTGATAATCCTCAATGGAGGCTCTGCTATAGAGCTTCAAAAACATTTAATAAATGTTATTACTTAAGGCTGAAAACAGGCCCACTAAAAAGGAATCTGAGTTTCTTCAATCCAGAAACAGAAAGCTGAAGAATGGGAAACACTATAAAATTAATGACTAACAATTATTAGATGTCTACAAAATGGTATAACAGGAGGAAGAGATACTGAAGTTAGATAATGAAAGAAACACTCTACTTAAAAAGTTCTCAAAGTATATTACCAAATGAGGCTGAATGTGTTTTCCAGAACTTTGAAAAAAAGGCCAGAAACATGAAAAGAAAAGAGAATTAAATAACCTTCTTATGAAATCTTTCATATTGATAATTTTCCCATAAACCCAAACCTCTATCCTGAGATGACTTCTAAACTAAACCACGATTAGTTAAACTATTTCAGCATTTTTAACAGTAAGCAGGTGAACAAAGACCTAAACTTACTCTATCCAGTATGATAAGCACTAGTCACAGTATGATAAGCACTAGTCACTGTTGGTCACCTGAAATGTGGCTGGTCTGAATTGAGGTGTGCTGGAAGTATGAACTACATACCAAGTTTCAAAGATTTAGTACAAAAGTCTTAGTATAAAAGTGGGAAAAGGCCAGGCATGGTAGTGGCACACGCCTGTAATCCCAGAGTCTCAGGAGGTTGAGGCAGGAGGATGGAGAGTTAAAAGCTAGCCTCAACAACTTAGCAAAATGAAAACATAAAAAGGGCTGGGGATGTGTCTCAGTGGTTATGTACCCCTGGGTTCAGCACGCGCGCGTGCGCGCACACACACACACAAACAAATACAAACAATAAATGCTGGAGAGGATGTGAAGAAAAAAGAACCCTTTTACACTGTTGGAGGGACTACAAATTAGTACAACCACTATGGAAAGCAGTATGGAGGTTCCTCAAAAGACAAGGTACGGAACTACCATTTGACCAAACTCTACTCTTGCTCAGTATTTATCCTAAAGAATTAAAGTCAGCATGCTATAGTGATATGCATAACCATGCATTAACATATATACCCATGTTTATAGCAGCAAAATTCACAATAGCCAAACCACAGAACCAGCTAGGTGTTCATCTATAGATGAATGGATAAAGAAAATGTGGTATACATACACAATGGGGTTTTGTTCTGCCATAAATGAAAATGAAATTATGTTATCTGCAGGAAAACGAATGGAACTTGAGACCACTGTATTAAGCAAAAGAACCTAAACCTAGAAGGTCAAAGGTTATTTGTTTTCTCTTTTCTTTTTTTTTTTTCATTTGCCAGGTCTTTATTTTAAAGACAAGATACCATAAAGTAAATATCATTTTCTCTATTTTATTTTATTTTTTTTATTGTTGGTTGTTCAAAACATTACATAGTTCTTGATATATCATATTTCACACTTTGATTCAAGTGGGTTATGAACTCCCATTTTTACCCCATATACAGATTGCAGAATCACATCAGTTACACATCCATTGATTTACATATTGCCATACTAGTGTCTGTTGTATTCTGCTGCCTTTCCTATCCTCTACTATCCCCCATCCCCTCCCCTCCCCTCCCCTCTTCTCTCTCTACCCCCTCTACTGTCATTCATTTCTCCCCCTTGTATTATTTTTCCCTTTCCCCTCACTTCTTCTTGTATGTACTTTTGTATAACCCTGAGGGTCTCCTTCCATTTCCATGCAATTTCCCTTCTCTCTCCCTTTCCCTCCCACCTCTCATCCCTGTTTAATGTTAATCTTCTTCTCATGCTCTTCGTCCCTACTCTGTTCTTAGTTACTCTCCTTATATCAAAGAAGACATTTGGCATTTGTTTTTTAGGGATTGGCTAGCTTCACTTAGCATAATCTGCTCTAATGCCATCCATTTCCCTGCAAATTCTATGATTTTGTCATTTTTTAATTCAGAGTAATACTACGTTGTATATAAATGCCAAATTTTTTTATCCATTCGTCTATTGAAGGGCATCTAGGTTGGTTCCACAGTCTTGCTATTGTGAATTGTGCTGCTATGAACATTGATGTAGCAGTGTCCCTGTAGCATGTTCTTTTTAGGTCTTTAGGGAATAGACCGAGAAGGGGAATAGCTGGGTCAAATGGTGGTTCCATTCCCAGCTTTCCAAGAAATCTCCATACTGCTTTCCAAATTGGCTGCACCAATTTGCAGTCCCACCAGCAATGTACAAGAGTACCCTTTTCCCCACATCCTCACCAGCACTTGTTGTTGTTTGACTTCATAATGGCTGCCAATCTTACTGGAGTGAGATGGTATCTTAGGGTGGTTTTGATTTGCATTTCTCTGACTGCTAGAGATGGTGAGCATTTTTTCCTGTACTTGTTGATTGATTGTATGTCCTCCTCTGAGAAGTGTCTGTTCAGGTCCTTGGCCCATTTGTTGATTGGGTTGTTTGTTATCTTATTGTTTAATTTTTTGAGTTCTTTGTATACTCTGGATATTAGGGCTCTATCTGAAGTGTGAGGAGTAAAAATTTGTTCCCATGATGTAGGCTCCCTATTTACCTCTCTTATTGTTTCTCTTGCTGAGAAAAAACTTTTCAGTTTAAGAAAGTCCCATTTGTTGATTCTTATTATTAACTCTTGTGCTATGGGTGTCCTATTAAGGAATTTGGAGCCCGACCCCACCGACTGTAGATCGTAGCCAACTTTTTCTTCTATCAGACGCAGAGTCTCTGATTTGATATCAAGCTCCTTGATCCATTTTGAATTAACTTTTGTGCATGGCGAGAGAAAGGGAATTCAGTTTCATTTTGTTGCGTATGGATTTCCAGTTTTCCCAGCACCATTTGTTGAAGATGCTATCCTTCCTCCATTGCATGCTTTTAGCCCCTTTATCAAATATGATAGTTGTAGTTTTGTGGATTGGTTTCCGTGTCCTCTATTCTGTACCATTGGTCCACCTGCCTGTTTTGGTACCAGTACCATGCTGTTTTTGTTACTATTGCTCTGTAGTATAGTTTGAAGTCTGGTATCGCTATACCGCCTGATTCACACTTCCTGCTTAGCATTGTTTTTGCTATTCTGGGTCTTTTATTTTTCCATATGAATTTCATGATTGCTTTCTCTAGTTCTACAAGAAATGCCTTTGGGATTTTGATTGGCATTGCATTAAACCTATAGAGAACTTTTGGTAATATGGCCATTTTGATGATGTTAGTTCTGCCTATCCATGAACAGGGTATATTTTTCCATCTTCTAAGATCTTCTTCTATTTCTCTCTTTAGGGTTCTGTAGTTTTCATTGTATAAGTCTTTCACCTCTTTTGTTAGGTTGATTCCCAAGTATTTTATTTTATTTTTTTTTTTTGAGGATATTGTGAATGGAGTGGTTGTCCTCATTTCCATTTCAGAGGATTTGTCGCTGATATACAGGAATGCCTTTGATTTATGCGTGTTGATTTTATAGCCTGCCACTTTGCTGAATTCATTTATTAGCTCTAATAGTTTCTTTGTAGACCCTTTTGGGTCTGCTAGGTATAGAATCATGTCAACTGCAAACAGTGATAATTTAAGTTCTTCTTTTCCTATTTTTATGCCTTTAATTTCTTTCGTCTGTCTAATTGCTCTGGCCAGTGTTTCGAGAACTATGTTGAACAGAAGTGGTGAGAGAGGGCATCCCTGTCTTGTTCCAGATTTTAGAGGGAATGCCTTCAATTTTTCTCCATTCAGAATGATGCTAGCCTGAGGCTTAGCATAGATTGCTTTTATAATATTGAGGTATGTTCCTGTTATCCCTAGTTTTGCTAGAGTTTTGAACATAAAGGGATGCTGTACTTTGTCGAATGCTTTTTCCGCATCTATCGAGATGATCATATGGTTCTTATTTTTAAGTCTATTGATGTGGTGAATAACATTTATTGATTTCTGTATATTGAACCAGCCTTGCATCCCAGGGATGAATCCTACTTGATCATGGTGCACAATTTTTTTGATATGTTTTTGTATCCAATTCGCCAGAATTTTATTGAGGATTTTTGCATCTAGGTTCATTAGAGATATTGGTCTGTAGTTTTCTTTCTTTGAAGTGTCTTTGTCTGGTTTAGGTATCAGGGTGATGTTGGCCTCGTAGAATGAATTTGGAAGTTCTCCCTCTTTTTCTATTTCCTGAAGTAGCTTGAAAAGTATTGGTATTAGTTCCTCTTTAAAGGTTTTGTAAAACTCTGCTGTATACCCATCCGGTCCTGGGCTTTTCTTAGTTGGTAGTCTTTTGATGGTTTCTTCTATTTCCTCAATTGATATTGGTCTGTTTAGGTTGTCTATATCCTCCTGACTCAATCTGGGTAGATCATATGACTTAAGAAATTTATCAATGCCTTCACTATCTTCTATTTTATTGGAGTATAAGGATTCAAAATAATTTTTGATTATCTTCTGTATTTCTGAAGTGTCTGTTGTGATATTGCCTTTTTCATCCCGTATGATAGTAATTTGAGTTCTCTCTCTTCTTCTCTTCGCTAACATGGCTAAGGGTCTGTCGATTTTATTTATTTTTTCAAAGAACCAACTTTTAGTTTTATCAATTTTTTCAATTGTTTCTTTTGTTTCGATTTCATTAATTTCAGCTCTGATTTTAATTATTTCTTGCCTTCTACTTCTTTTGCTGTTGTTTTGCTCTTCTTTTTCTAGGATTTTGAGATGAACTATGAGATCATTTATTTGTTGGTTTTTTCTTTTTTTAAGGAATGAACTCCAAGCAATGAATTTTCCTCTTAGAAATGCTTTCAATGTGTCCCATAGATTCCGATATGTTGTGTCTGTGTTTTCATTTATCTCTAAGAATTTTTAAATTTCCTCCTTGATGTCTTCTATAACCCATTGATCATTCAGTAACCTATTGTTCATTCTCCAAGTGATGCATGCTTTTTCCTTCCTTCTTTTATCTTTGATTTTCAGTTTCATTCCATTATGATCAGATAAGATGCATGGTATTATCTCTACTCCTTTATATTATCTAAGAGTTGCCCTGTGACATAATATATGATCTATTTTTGAGAAGGATCCATGTGCTGCTGAGAAAAAAGTGTAACTGCTTGATGTTGGGTGGTATATTCTATATATGTCGATTAAGTCTAGGTTATTAATTGTGTTATTGAGTTCTATAGTTTCCTTATTCAACTTTTGTTTGGAAGATCTGTCCAGTGGCGAGAGAGGTGTGTTGAAGTTCCCTATGATTATTGTATGGTGGTCTATTAGACTCTTGAACTTGAGAAGAGTTTGTTTGATGAACATAGCTGCACCATTGTTTGGGGCATATATATTTATGATTGTTATGTCTTGTTGGTGTATGGTTCCCTTAAGCAGTATGTAGTGTCCCTCTTTATCCCTTTTGATTAACTTTGGCTTGAAATCTATTTTATTTGATATGAGTATGGACACTCCTGCTTGTTTCCGAAGTCCATATGAGTGATATGATTTTTCCCAACCTTTCACCTTCAGCCTATGTATGTCTTTTCCTATCAAATGCGTCTCCTGTAGGCAGCATATTGTTGGGTCTTGTTTTGTGATCCATTCTACTAGCCTGTGTCTCTTAATTGGTGAGTTTAAGCCATTAACATTTAGGGTTATTATTGAGTATGGGTTGTTCTTCCAACCATATTTGTTTATTTATGTTACTAAACATGGTTTGTTTTCCTCTTTGATTATTTTCCCCCCCTTTACTGTCCTACCTCCCACTGTTGGTTTTCATTGTTATTTTCCATTTCCTCTTCCTGTAATGTTTTGGCGAGGATGTTTTGAAGAGATGGTTTTCTAGCTGCAAATTCTTTAAACTTTTGTTTATCGTGGAACGTTTTAATTTCATCTTCCATCCTGAAGCTTAATTTCGCTGGATACACAATTCTTGGTTGGAACCCATTTTCTTTCAGTGTTTGAAATATGTTATTCCAGGATCTTCTAGCCTTCAGAGTCTGTGTTGAAAGATCAGCTGTTATCCTGATTGGCTTACCCCTAAATGTAATCTGCTTCCTTTCTCTTGTAGCTTTTAAAATTCTCTCCTTATTCTGTATGTTGGGCATCTTCATTATAATGTGTCTAGGTGTGGATCTCTTATGATTTTTGCACATTCGGCGTCCTGTAGGCTTCTAGGATTTGGGATTCTGTCTCATTCTTCAAGTCTGGGAAGTTTTCTCGTATTATTTAATTGAATAGATTGCTCATCCCTTTGGTTTGGACCTCTATACCTTCCTGTATCCCAATGACTCTTAAGTTTGGTTTCTTTATGTTATCCCATATTTCTTGGATGTTCTGCTCATGGTTTCTTAACAGTCTTGCTGAGCTGTCTATGTTCTTTTCAAGTTGAAATACTTTGTCTTCATTGTCTGATGTTCTATCTTCTAAGTATTCTACTCTACTGGTAGTATTCTCAATTGAGTTTTTAAGTTGGTTTATTGCTTCCTGCATTTCTAGGATTTCTGTTTGTTTGTTTTTTATAACCTCTATCTCCCTGTATAGTTGATCTTTTGCTTCATGGATTTGTTTGTGTAATTCATTGTCGAAGTGATCTTTCATTGTCTGATTTTGCTGTCTAATGTCTTCCTTGAGACTCCAGATGATCTGAAGCATGTATATCCTGAATTCTTTATCTGACATTCCATCTGCTGCAGCTGTTACCTGTTCTAAAGTTGAGTTGACCTGCATTGCTTGTGGTCCTTTCTTTTTTCAAGTTGAAATACTTTGTCTTCATTGTCTGATGTTGTATCTTCTAAGTATTCTACTCTACTGGTAGTATTCTCAATTGAGTTTTTAAGTTGGTTTATTGCTTCCTGCATTTCTAGGATTTCTGTTTGTTTGTTTTTTATAACCTCTATCTCCCTGTATAGTTGATCTTTTGCTTCATGGATTTGTTGTCTTTTCATACTGCTTGCGTTTCTTTCTGCTTGGTGAAACTGTTGTGTTTTTGAAAAAATTTTCCCCCCTATATATTTATATTGCTCTTGTATAGTTGAAAAGTCTCCCTTGCAGGGTCGGGCGGCGGTCTGCCTACCTTGCAGGCGTGGGCGGCGGCTCTGCTCTGCCCCTCCTCCAAATGGTGTGAGGTGTCTACCACGCCCGCGGACCCCTGGGCCTGTTCTGCCGGTCGGTCGCAGGTCTGCCTACCTTGCAGGTGCGGGCGGCAGCTCTGCTCTGCCCCTACTCCAAATGGGGTGACGTGTCTGTCGCGCCGGCAGGCCACTGGGCCTGTTCCGCTGGTCGGTCGCAGGTCTGCCCACCTTTCGGGCACTGGTGGCGGCTCTGCTCTGCCCCTACTCCAATTGGGGTGACGTGTGTACCACGCCAGCAGGCCACTGGGCCTGATCCGCAGGTCTGTCGCAGGTCTGCCTACCTTGCAGGCGCGGGCGGGGGCTCTGCCCTGCCCCTCCTACCACGCCCGCGGACCTCTGGGCCTGTTTTGCCGGTCGGTCACAGGACTGCCCTGTGGGCGCGGGTGGCAGCTCCGCTCCGCCCCCACTCCAATTGGGGTCACGCGACCACCACGCCGGCGAGCCGCTGGGCCTGCTCCGGGCGCCGGCGGCAGCCCCGCTCCTCCCCTCTGGCTCAACGACAAAGCAAGAAAGACTCGGGTGTCTGTGACTCACCCTCCCTACCAGGAGACCAAATGTTTCTGTCGCCGCTGGTATTGATGAAGTTCTCTCCTCCGCCGCTTTCTGATGACATCAGATCTCTGCCATGTTGGTATCCCATACGAATGGCAGCATTTCGTTCCCTTTGCCGGGTGACCAAAGCAACGGGTGAGTCCTGACCGGCCCTCACAAGCCCCGTCTCAGTCCCGTTGCCACTGCCCACAAAGGCTCGGTTGGTATTTACCTCCACAGTACTCAGCAGGACCCGGACCGAGAAGCAGTTTCCGCGGGCTCCTTAGCCCTGGGCCAGAGCAGTTCCGGGAGCCGGAACTCGGCTGCTCCGTGCTCGGTGCATGCTCTGATAAGAGCAGGCTCCAAGAAGCAGTTTCCGCGGTCTATTTAGCACTGAGCCTGAGTAATTTGTCTGCAAGCCGCAGGCGAATGGCAGCCTGAAATTACCTGTTCTATGGCTGAATGAGCTGCGATCAGTCGAAAACAGGGATGGTGACGTCAGCTCTCCAAGATGGTGGCCGCTGGCCTCCTCTGTGGTCTGACCGGTGTGGAGAACCGAATTGGACCGCTTCCTTCCCCTGTCTCAAACCCAGAATTCAGCACTGAGTATGGTACTTGCACAGCTGGCAGAAGCCCGCAGAAACTGCAGCGCTGTATCCCTGCGTCGCTATCTCCTCGTTTCCCAGCGTGCGCCACAGACTCTAGCCGCGGGGCGATTTGCCGAACAAGCAGCGTGACCCTCCGTGTGGACAAATCTCTCGCGTTTGAGCCCCCATAGCCGATCCTCGTGCGATGGAAATCCTTCCTCCAGGTTCCGGAGCACCCCACTTTTGCTGGAAATTCCTAACAAGATAGCCTTTAGCCATCCTGACTTGTCATTCTCCCGCACAGTGACGCAGCACACGGGGGCAATGCACTCCCCTCGCCGCCATCTTCAGACAATCCTCTTTTATTTTTTTTCTTAATTTTTTTTTTAGTTGTAGTTGGACACAATACCTTTATTTTATTTTATTTTTATGTGGTGCTGAGGATCGAACACAGGGCCCCACACATGCAAGGCAAGCACCCTCCCGCTGAGCCGCAACTCCAGCCCTTTTCTCTTATATGTGGAAACTAGAGAGGAAAAAGGAAAAAGAAAGGGGTAAAGAGTCCATGAAACAACTACAGCCTAATACGTCTCATGAACAAAAATGCAAAAATCCTCAACAAAATATTAGCAAATTGAATCCAACAATGTATAAAGAGAATTAAACCACAATCAAGTGGGATCTAGCCCAGGTATGTAGGGCTGATTCAACATTCAAAAATCAATTAATGTAATCCATTGCATCAACAGGCTAAAGAAGAAAAAATCATATCATCATATCAACAGATGCAGAAAAAGTATTGGCAAAAACTAACGTCCATTAATAATAAAAAGCTGGGCTGGGGATGTGGCTCAAGCGGTAGCATGCTCGCCTGGCATGCGCAGGGCGCTGGGTTCGATCCTCAGCACCCATTAAAAAAAATCATAAACTAAAAAATAAATATTTAAAAAATAATAATAATAATAATAAAAAGCTACAGTAAACTAGGAATACAAAGGAACTTTCTGAACTTGATAAAGAATATTGAGAGAGAGAGAGAGAGAGAGAAACTAGAAGCTTTCCTGTTAAAAGCAGGCACAAAGCAAGAATGTCCTCTCTCACTATTCCTTTCCAATACTATACTGGAGGTCTTGGCTAATGAAATAAGGCAAGAAAAGATATACTGATTGGGAAGGAAAAAATAAAAATATTTTTGTTTGCAGATTACTTGATCATCAGTAGAGAAAACATGAGTCAAAAACAACAAAAAAAAATGAAACCAATAAGTGATTATAATAAGTTAATATACAAAAAGCAATCACTTTCCTATATTCTAGTAATGAACAAGTGAAATTTGAATTAAATACATGACATTATTAACATTAGCATTCCCATAAATTATATGCTTAGGTATAAATCTAACAAAACATGTACCATATCTATATAAAGAAAACTATAAAACTGATAAAAGAAATCAAAGAACTAAATACATAGAGCAACATTCCATATCATAGAGAGGAAGATTCAATATTGTCAAGATGCCAGTTCTCAATTTGATCTACATTCAATTCCTTCCAAATCAAAACCTCAACAAGTTATTTTGTGGACATGGACAAAGTGATTGTAAAATGTATACGGAGGAGCAAAGAATTAGAATAGTCAACACATTATTAAAAGAGAAAACACCATGTACAACCAGAGGAATGAGAAGTTGTGCTCAACTATGAATTTGCAGTTTATGATAACTTCATGTGCTAAACGGGCATGGCAACAAATCTCTTCCTGGGTCCAGTCTAGTTTAGTTTTGACTAAGATAAAACAGGGCTCAGAAGAATTATTTTCGCACTTTGTGGATCAATTGTATAAAACAGCTAACAGGTCAACAGGGGATCCAGATGCCTGTGAATTTATCATTAAGTAGCTAGCATTTGAAAATGCAAATAAAATTTACCAGAACATCCTCAGACCCCAGAGAAAAAAGAGGATCGTTTCAGAATTTATTCGCCTTTGTGCAGATGTCACTCAGACCCAATTGCAAGGTATTATGCTTGCAGTGTAAATGAACTATAGTACATCCAGACAAAGGAATATTATTCAGTGTTAAAAAGAAATGAGCAATAAAGTCATGAAAAAGGAACTTTAAATGCTTCTTGCCAAGTAAAAGAAGCCAATCTGAAAAGGCTACACACTACATAATTCTAACTGTATGAATGACACTCTGGAAATAGCTAAAACTATGGATAAAATGAACATCAGTGGTCACTAAGAGTTGTGGGAAGAAAGGAATGAATAAACAGAGCACAAAAGATTTTTAGGGTAGTGAAAATATTCTGCATGATACTCTAATGGTGGGTACATTACATTATAAATTTATCTAAACCCATAGAACACACAGAACCAAGAGTTAACACATATGGAAACTATGGACTGTGGTTGAAAATTACACATCAGTGGAGGTTCATCAGTTACAACAAATGTTTTCTCCCTGGTGGGAGATACTGCTAATGGGAGGGCTTTGTATGTGTAGGGGAGGAATATATGGGATATCTCTCTATCTTCCTCTGAATTCTGTTGTGAACTTCATACTGCTCTAAGAAACGTAAAGCATTTTAATTGGATGTAAACTATCTCATAATGTTTATATTGATTATATGTTTAAAAAAATCATAATATTCTGAACTAGGTTAAATAAAGTATATTTTTAAAAGCAACTTCACTTGGCTCATTTTACTGTCTTTTTTTGGGGGGTGGGTAATTGAGTTCCATCCTAGGGCCTCATGCATACTAAGCACACACTCTACCTGTGAGCTATACTCCCAGCCTCTTTTTACTTTTTTTAATTATAGCTATTAGAAACTAAAATGACAGGGCTGTGGGGTATAGCTCAGAGGTAGAGCACTTGCCCAGCATGTTTGATCTCCAGGATAGCAAGAACAACAAAAAATAATTAATAAAAATAAAAATTAAATGACATATTTGGCTCACATTTAGGGTCCACACTCTGTTTCTATTAGATAAGGCTAATCTAAACAATCAAAGAAACACCACAATATCAGACACACCTCTGGGCTCTTAAACATTTTCAAAATATAAACAAAAGAATGGAGAAGGGTAAATAGTATCAAGAGCATTCAGAGGGCATGTGTTAGGTACAGCTGCAACAGTGGTAACAGCTATTATTTCATTTTAAGTGGCCAATAAATATAAACAATGGTTTTCCAGAAAAAGAGATGCTTCAGTTGTACATTCACTTCTCCCTCTACTTGGAGGTGTCCCAGGGACACCCTTTCTGGGTGCAGGCTCACTCTCTTCACTACTTTGTTTTCTTTGTAGTACTGGGGGTTGAACCTGGGGCCTCTTGCATATTAGGTGAGCACTCCACCACTGAGCTATGCCCCCAGCAACTCCTGCCTACCTTTGATGAGCTCTGGCCTGTAAGTCTTGCGCAGCTGCTCCAGAAAATTGTTGTAGAAGCCCTCTGCCTGCTCTGTGGGCATCGCCAGGTGGAAGTCAGGCTTGTTCCCCTTGAGGACACACTGAAGAGTAAACTGGCTGACACACAGCACCTCATACTGTTTGTCCATCACACTTTTTGACCAGTGCTTACCACTCTCATCCTCAAACACACGCAGGTTCAAAATCTTTCGGACCCTAAAGAGAAAAAGAGTGGTGAGAGCTACATGCAGGATCACAAGGCTCCCAACACACCCTGTAAGCCCAAAGTGTCCCCAGCATCCTGCCAAATAAGAACCTAATGGTGACTCCATCACTTACGGATGGTGTGACCATGGGCAAGTTACTAATCCGCTCCATGCCTCATTTTCCTCATCTGCAATACTAGGTAATAACAGTCCTAACTCATATGGTTTTAGGGGGGATTTCCTTCTTTTTTGTCAGTCCTTCCAATTTACAGCAACTACTGGTGGGAACAGAGGCCAAAATGACAACCACACCATAGTCAGTTCCTCCAAGTTAGAGCTATATCCATACCTAAATCCAATGCTGATTTTTTACAGAAGAATTCAATCTTTACACAGGAATAAATGAAACCCCATCTTATACCCCTTCTTAGAGTTATTCAAAATAATCAATATGCAAATACTCTGAGAGAAAACTTGTAAATATTGCAAATGTACAAAAAGATCTAAGAAAAGGCACCTGATAATTATGTCATGTACTTCTTGAGCCCTGAGGGGCTTTCCCCATACTTGTAGATTACAAAGGACAGCCACCAAAATTACATATAAGAGGTTGTGAGGGGAAAGGGAAAAAAAAAAAAAACAAGGGAGAGAATTAAATTACAGCAGATGGGGTAGAGAGAGAAGATGGGAGGGGAGGGGAGGGGGGTAATAGAGGATAGGAAAGGTAGCAGAATACAATAGTTACTAATATGGCATTATGTAAAAATGTGGATGTGTAACCGATGTGATTCTGCAATCTGTATTTGGGGTAAAAATGGGAGTTCATAACCCACTTGAATCTAATGTATGAAATATGATATGTCAAGAGCTTTGTAATGTTTTGAACAACCAATAAAAAAAAAAAAAAGGACAGCCACACCTTGGAAGGAACTGGACAGGTAAGATTTAAGAACTACAAAAGAACTGACTGCATGAAAGCTGAAATTTCACCACCTGAGAGCCACCTTTGAATGATGTTAAAAGCAAAGGCATTTCCAAGGGCTCTAAATATCCTAATCCATTGACTCTTCATGTGGGTGTCCTCTGCAATGGGTACTATACTCCCACTCCACAGCCAGCGTGTGCCTTACATTGAATCACATCTCTTAATCACTAATTAAGTATTAGCTGTCCACTATGTCAGAGCCATAGAAAGACTCAGACCTAAGGTCTCAGTCATTAACCACTACCATCTTCTACTCCTCTTTTAGCATCCAGGGAGGGTATAGTCAAATACTCAATACCAAGAGTGCAATATTAACATTCCTATAGTGGTATCAAACTGTCCTATCAGTCATTGACACCTTAGTAGGAATTAGGTTCCAAGTGGGACTTCCAATGTAATAACAAAGGCACAAATGGGCAGAGTTATACCCAGGCTCTTCAAACCAAGGAGCAGAATATATAGTGGCCAGAATCGAAGCAAATGTGTCAACTGGTGCAGGGGAAAAAAAGTCAGTCCTTCCTGAACTTGCTCTACCAAGACAGCTATCAGGTAGCAGCAATGGCAAACTCCCCTCCTTCAGTAAAAAAGCACCAATTTCAAACCCCAGTAGCCCAGATTCTAATTTGGGTTCAGGCTTTTTGCTAAAGTGTCTGTGAAAAACCAGGAGACAGAAATTTAATCTAAGTTCCAGGTCCTTATGTGAATCCCAGTTGCTCAGAAGGCTGAGGCAGGAGGATCTCAAGTTCAAAGCCAGCCTTGGCAACTTCGCAAGGCCCTCAGCAACTTAGCGAGACCCTGTCTCAAAATTTTAAAAAATAATTTTAAAAAGGAGCTGGGGATGTGGCTCAGTAGTGAAGCACCCCTGGGTTCAAACTCTGGTACAAAAAAAAAAAAAGACAGAGAGAGAGAAAGAGAAAACATTAATAAGAGGCCCTGTTTTGCACAAAGAGGCAGAGCTCACAGGTGTAGTAACAAACAGAGATGGAGGCTAAGTTGTGCTCCCACTCTGTTGCTGACTGTGGTTTGACAGTTTATTCTTCCTGGGTCTCACCTGAAACACAAAGATAGCCATACTACATCCAATGGGAGGATGGACCAAGATGACAGGGACTCACTCCCTTCAAAGGCACAAAAAACTATAGAAGTTGCCAATGAAACCACTATGTATCCCATGCACATGGCAATGACAGAGAAATTTGAGTCTTACATGTGTTCCAGTTCCTTCTGTGTATCTTCCAGTGAAATACCCAGCAATACACAAATGCCACGTCCAATGGCACTTATCTGCTCTTCTCCAACTAGAAAGGAATCAAAAGGGAGAAAAGACTTAACAAACAGGTATCATGAGTGCTTAGTGTTATTTTACACATCACACATACTTCTCATAATTTCCTTGGTTTAAACTGAGAGATATCCAAAAATCAAATACAGGGAGATGACAATAATTCCCGTACGTTCTGATTTTATATCGCAGGATTTTAGGGCAACATTTTCATATGCATTACCTCAGGTAATACAGGGTAAAACATCTGGAACTATCTTTTTTTAATATTTTTAGTTGTAAGTAGACAAAATACCTTATTTATTTATTTATTTTTATGTGGTGCTGAGGATCAAACCCAGTACCTCACACATGCTAGGCAAGCACTCTACCACTGAGCCATAACCCCAGCCTCAACATCTGTAACTTTCTATGATCAAATTTGGCCACCTGTAAAACCAGAACAGGGTTTTCCTCCCCCACAAATAATCCAGCTAAGCTAGATTAATTCTTAGAAAAGAGATTTCTGTTTTTCTTGGAAATCAGCAAACCAAGTAACAAAATACATAAAGCACAAAATGGAAAATGTTCCCATCATTTTAAAAATGTTTTTCCTACTTACTGCAGAGCAGATAAATACATTATGCATAAACACTATGATTTTAAGGGGTAGGGGTATAGCTCAGTAATAAGGCGCTCACCTAGCATACACAAGGCCCTCGGTTTGATCCCCAGTACCACAAATGAAAAAAAGAGAACAACAACAAAAATATAATTTATGCATTAAGCTTCACCTCAGAAAATTGCTGTTATTTCCCAGTGTAGTTCAGTAGTAACAATCTAAGCCAATGGTCTCCAAATCATTTAAAGCAGGCACCCCATCCACTAAAGAAAATCTCTTTCCATACACTGTTATATTTGCGCATGTATTTATAGTCAAAGGTATGCCCTACTAAAGTGGACAATATCACAAATGTTGCCATAGTACTTAGGCCCAGAGTCATCACAATGACAATGACGGTGAATCTAAATCCATATCTCAGTGGTGATCGTGATAATGTCCTCTTTTTTGACAACTTTTTGCCCAGTCACATTAGATTACTGTTGTTTGATTACTGCATTGCATACTAATCTAATGGTCCAATCAGGACTAGAACAGTCAACTCTGCCAGTTTCCTGTTATTTGCTTCTACTGAATAGTAATATGTATAAATATACCTAACAAAGCAGCACAGACTGTATACCACATTGCAATACACTGCAAATTAAAGAAAGAATGAGAATCTCACCTCTTTCTTCAAGTGTCTGACAAGGGACCACCTAACATTCAGACCCTAGGGGAACACCAGTATCAATCTATTTCCGAAATACTAGCAAAGTATAATTTCTCTTATTTTTATGCTAAAAAGTATTTTAAAATATTTTCTTTAGTGCTGATTTTCTTATAATAGACTATTTGTGATTAATTGTCCTGTGAGCCACTGACTCAAAAGTTGAAACAGAAATAATCTTTCCAGAAATAAAGAGTAAACAACTGGGCTTGGTTTGCTTGTCTGCACTGCTTTAGAAAAAGTCTTCTGGTTTTATTTGTTCTTCAAATAAATCAACACTTTCTACAGTGTCAATATGCTTTCTAAACACAGTAGATTTTAATTAATTAAAATAATGCACATACATTGCAGAAAATTTGGAAAATACAAGAAACAGACGGGCATGGTCACACATGCCTGTAATCCCAGTGGCTCAGGAAGCTGAGTTAGGAGGATTGCAAGTTCAAAGCCAGCCTCAGCAATTTAGCTGAGGCCCTAAGCAACTCAGTGAGATGCTGTTTCTAAATAAAATACATAAAAAGGCTGGGGATGTGGCTCAGTGGTTAAGTGCCCCTGGGTTTAATCCCTGGTACCAAAAAAAAAAAAAAAAAAAAAAAACCCAAAGACAAACTTTAATTGTCTTTAAAATATTAAAACTTTATTATTTTAATGATTTTTTTTCTTCAGTACCAGGAACTGAATCCAGGGAGAGGTTCTACCACAGAACTACAGCCCCAGCCCTTCTTATTGTTTATTTTGAGACAACTTTTTCCTTAATTGCCATGGATGAACTTGAACTTGCAATCCTCTGGCCTCAGCCTCCTGAATCATTGGGATTATAGGTGTGGGCTGTTCCTATGATTTCCTTTTGATATTTTCTTTGTTCATTGGTTTTATTTCATATTTGTTTGTAACTGCTATAATCATAAAACTTTTATATTTAGATATAAATTTTGTGTCTAATCTTTTCTCTTAACATTACATAAAAATTTTTCTATGTCAAACTTCCTGAGCACCTTTTTTTAACAGTTGCATCCTATTCAGTGACTGACTAAGCATTTTATTGGACACATGGTTTGTTTCAAAATTTTCTCTTCGATAAGTATGTGTAGAGACAATTTTTGTGCATAAAAGCTTTTTCTACAATTAGGATTACCTTATAAGAGTAGATTCTCAACATTTTTATAATTTATTATCTTCATAAGAAATAAAGTATGCCCCCAAAGTCTATATATGACACAGACATTGCCATCTTATTTTAGAGCAGTTTTGCCCTTTCTCCAGGAACAAGCATAAGAACCTGGAGGTTCAAAGGGTTCTTTTATGATAAACAAATGGTTTGCTAAGGGAAAAACTTGAGAATCACCACTGTAGACAAAAAGATCACAGGGCTGGAAAAGAGCAGAGATGTTTGCTCAATTTCTCCACAAAGAAGTGGCATGGGAGACCCCTTAAAGACATCACGATCTCTGAAACATTATATACACACCAGAGTTTACTTGCTGAGACTTAGTGATGGACATGGGGGTTACTGTGTTATTTCTTCTATTGAATGTTTGAAACGTTTCTGAATAAAGTTTTTAAAGTTAGGAGTACAGCTCAGTTTTAGAATGCTGCTTAGCATGCAAAAAGCACTGAGTTCAATCCCCAGCACCATAAAAGAAAAAAAATTTAACAAATAACCATTGTAAAAAAAAAATCAAAATGTGTCTGACCAATCTTTTTTTTAATATTTTTTAGTTGTTGATGGAAATGTATTTTTTATTTATTCATTTATATGTAGTGCTGAAAATCGAACCCAGGGCCTCATGCATGCTAGGCAAATGCTCTACCCCAGCCCCTGATCAATCTTATAAAAGGAACCTGCCACATAACAAGATGTGTGAGTTCTGCTACTTCGTCCTTGCCATAAAATAGGAAGTGGTGTTTCAAAACCTCTAAAATGAAATGTCATTCAAATGCTGCTTTCAGTGAATCCACTCAAATTTCTTGGGGAATCCAGAAGATCCTTTGCCATTACAACTCAACTAGAAGGTCTGGATAACTCAAGGGTCCCTCCATATTGAGAATTCCATGGTTCCCCAATCTAGAATTTCCAAATAACTTAACATGTTCTCACAATTTAATCCCCTTATCTTTTTTTTAATCTTTTGGTTTAACTAAAAGTATACAATTTAATGTAGAGGGGGTTTGTTTGTTTGTTTCTATGCTGGAGATTGAACCCAGAGCTTCATGCATATTATGCAAGTAGTCTACCACTGAGCTACAGCCCCATCCCTACAATTTAAGTAGTAAATTAAAAGAACTCAAACTCTGCCAGATGCAGAGCCTGTAATTCTAGCTACTTGGGAGACTGAGAGAGGAGGATCACAAGTTTGAGGCCAGCCTCAGCAACTTAGTGAGTCCCTAAATAACTCAGCAAGACTTTGTCTTAAATTTTTAAAAATAAAAATAATTAAAAAAAAAAAAAAAAAGGTCTGAGGATGTAGCTCAGTGGTAAACAGCCCCGGGGTTCAAACTCCAGTACCAAAAACAAACAAAACAAAACAAAAAAACCCTCAAAATCCATTCAGCAAATCTCACAGAATAAATATATATCTTCAATACTCCAGATTGCAGGACAGAAATTGGTTCAAGGGGAAGAAATTCAAATTTGTTGGTGATGACCATACAAAACAGACAGCAAGATTCTCCCAAATAAACAAAAAGTCTTGTCTATGAATTCCGCCCCCCCCCCCAGTTTTTGTGAATGTGAATATTAATTGAAATGCTATAAACCCTTTGAAAACTCCAAGAACCCCAGTTCTGGCCTACCCCTTACTCCTTATTATTCCAGGATCATTCCAAAACCAAAGTTACCCAACAGCTTACTAATAAAGGTTGAAAAGTAGATCTAAACACGTGATTTTGTTTCTTGGGGGGTGGGGGTTGTTTTGTTTTTACATTTATACTTCCTGGACTCAAAAACACATCTTTGGTGTAGACTGGCTTGGAGGAAAGAATATCTGGAATTTTTTTTTTTAAATTAAAACAATGTTTTTTGTTTTTGTGGTTTTGTTGTTGTTGTTGTTGTGAAAAGGGGTCTCCCTATGTTCCTCAGGCTGGTTCCTGGGCTAAAATCATCCGCCTGCCTCAGCCTCCTGAGTAGCTGGCACCCCTGGCTTGAAACAATATAATATTGCCAATAATAATTTATAAGACTAAAGACAATATAAAACCTGTCATTTGAATTTTTTTAATACCTTTCAAATCAAAGTTTCAGTACTTACAACAACTACACTATCTACGTTAATTATCTGGACCCCTGTTGTAGAGGGTTCAAATGATGACTAATGGTTGGGTGACCTGATCCACAGAAATTAGAAAAGAGAAATATTCCATCTCAAATTCTTTAGGTTCTGACCCATACTGGCAGGGTTCAGCATGGGGAAGACCTGCATCCAGGGACTGGGAACCTTCTGCATCTGGTCTAGGCGAAGTCACGTGCGTGTACACAACTGTCAGAGCTCATCAGAGAAGCAACTCTTCACCTCTGTGCATCTTATCCGGAGTCAAGCTCCATAAAAATTGGGATGTGCAAACAAATGGGCAAAACTGCAGCATTCAAGGTAGAGCAGTGGGAAGAGGGCGGAGTCCCCGCTCCGGAAATGCTCCCTACGTGTTGTTTGTGCAACAGTGTACTGAAGAGTCGGCCAGGGGGACAGTCGCAGGTTCTGCTACACAGTACGCAGGACCAAAAAGAAAGAAAGAAAGAAAGAAAAATGACGATGATAACGATGATGAGGTGCGCTTAAACTAAACCCAAAACGGAGCTCCGGAACCAGCGGCGCGCGGCCGCCGGCCAGGCACGTGCGGGGCGCTCCCGACCGCAGCGCTGCCCCGGAGCCGAGGGGAAACCGGGGCTGCGGGGACCGAGCTCACCGGGGGCCCGCAGCAGCCCCGAGGATGGTGCCGAGGAACCCCCTCGCGGGACGGCGGGTCGCGGGGGTAAGGGGCGGCTCCTCCCGGCCCGGCCCCGCCCGACTGACCTGTGACGCTGGCCCGGGTGACGCGCTGCACCACAGCCTTCATGGCGGCGGCTGGGGCGAGTGGGGCGGCGCCGCGCTCTGTCCGGCCTCGCGACTCAACGGGCGACTCCCCCGGCCGGCGCCCTCTGCGGGTGACACCCGGAAGCGCGCCCAGTTCGACCAGGTCGGCAGGGGCCTGCCCACATCAGCCACGCCCACCCGCCGATTGGTCCCGCCTACGTCAATCACGCCTACCCGAGACCTAACCCCAACCCCGCCCATCCTCTATAGGCCCCGCCCCATCAACAGCGGCGCTCAGCCTAAACTCTAGCGTCCTACAACCCCTGGTCAAGCCTCCCACTCCAGCCCAGTCCCTGGTCAAGCCTCCCACTCCAGCCCAGATTCCACTCTGCCCAGACTGACCACTGTCTCTGCACTGTTTTTCTTCTACCTCATCCCCAGTCCTAATAACCCAATCATTGCTAAGTCCCAACTTTGTCCTGAATCCTATACCTGTTTTTTCCCTTCCTCTTTCCCACTCCTCTGCCACAGATCCTCCCAAATTCCTCCCTTGCCTTCCTGTCTCTGCAGCTTGTCAGATGCCAAATACAAAAGGAACTGCTGCTAAAATAACCATTTAATTATATAAGTATTATAAGTATTTATTTGATTTAGCCATGCCATAATGATAAATAATGGTGATTCTAGAATTCTGACTCCTCTAGTAATGCTAACAATTAGGCTTATCAGAGAGTTACTACGGAATTTGAGTGAGAGTATGCAAAATTGCTTGGAATATGGAACTATTACCCTAACAAATTATTATTATTGTTAAAAAATAGTTCCATCTCTATTGAAGGATATGGAAAACGAAAACCAAGACAGTGTAACCTAAGAGGAGGGAGGGAGGAAGGAAGAAGGTGAAATATTCATCTCTTCCCAGTGACAATGGGTCCTGAAGGGAGGAGGCGGATACTGAGTGATGGGCCCTAGACTTTCACCCTTTCCTATTGCCAATGAACCCTGGAAGGAGAAAAGAAAATAGTGAAGCTCTGGGTAACAATGGATCCCAGGAAAGAAGATATGCAATGAACACTGGGCTTTGAGCTTTCATCCCTTCCCAATAACAATGAGTTATGGACTTTTTATAACTTTTTTCCTGATTGCCCAAACTGACACATTCTGCTGCAGTCTCCAATGATTAAGCCACCCTCATTGTAAACTATAAAACACAGACCCCTTCTGTAACCAGGGGGCCATTTTCTACCCAGAAAATGAGCTCCTCTGATGACTGACTCTGCTGCTGAATAAAAGACATAGCTGATCCATGAGTTCTGCTCCTGTCCTGGTTACTTGTGCTTTCATTATGGTGCCGAAACTCTTTTGGGTGTTTTTGATTACATCTATAGCTCAGTGTAAGAGCATGTTCTTGGCGTGCAAAAAGCAAAGGCAGAAAGAGACAGAAAGAAAGATTGATTTCATCTCAGTGTGTCTTCACCTTGAAGGCCTCTAAAAATAATGTGGCTGAATGTTAAATACTGAATACAAAATTACCTGAATGAAATGGTCCAAGTGAACATTACAGTAATGAGAAATCCCAATATCCCAATATTGCACCGTTCCAGAAGGACACAATAACTTTTTGTGGGGGGGGAGGCTACCAGGGATTGAACCCAGGGGTGCTTAACCACTGAGCCACATCCTCAGATCTTTTTATATTTTTCATTTTGCAACAGGGTCTTACTAATTTGCTTAGGGCCTTGCCAAGTTGCTAAAATTTGATTTGAACTTATGATCCTCAGCCTCCCAAGCTGCTGGGATTAAAAGTATGCGCCACCATGCCTGACCACAATGTCAATTTTAAATTACTTCTGCCAAAAAAAGAAAAAAGAAATGTAAAACCTGAATCCAATCTTGAAGAAACATCAGACAAACCTAAATTAAGAATATTCTAACAAATAACTAGTCAGAATTCCTCCAATATCAAGGAAAAAAAAGTCTAAGGGACTATTTCAGATTAAAGGAGACTTTTAGAGAGACAGAAAAACTACATATGACCCATGAACTTGGATTGCATACTGGCCCAAAAGGGAGAGGGGTTTCATTATCAGGACATTAATAATATTAACCTCCTCAGAGTTGATAAATCTCTAAAATAATTTGCTGAACTCAGAAAAGCACTATACCCATAATTATGGGTTTATTATAAATGATATAAATTGGGACCAGCAAAATGAAGACATGGGATAAGGTCTACGAGAGTTTCAAATGTAGCGTATCTGTTCTCCCTCCGTGTGGAATCAGGGTTCTTCACCCTTGAGCACATTAGCATGTTCACCAATTGAAACTGAAACTTCAGCCTCCAAGATTTTAACTGGGGTTTCATGATCTTAAGTGTGATTGAATCATTGGCTACTTGGTTGAACTCAATCTCCAGCTCCACCCTTTCCCCTCCTGCAGGTAAGGCTAGCTCCAAGTTCCAGCATTATAATCACACAAATGGTCTTTCCAGTAAACAGTTCTCATCCTGGATTGTACTCATTAATGTAAACTCAGCTATGATCAAGGGGTTCATGTACAACAGAGACACTCCTATCACTTGGGCAATTCCAAGAGTTTTAAAAGTTCTGTGCCAGAAACCCAGAACAAAGACCAGACAAACTGTTTATTATGTAACAGGGATAGAAATCCTGAATTCCACCATTAAATCCATTAACTTGGTTCCTGAGGCTTGCCTTGAACCTATCATCCTCCTGCCTCACCCTCTCAAATCACTGAGGTTACTGGTGTACACCACTATGCCCAGTGAGGCCCTGGCTCTGATCCCCAGCACTGTAAAAAAGAAAAGAAAATCTTCTAGACAAATTTTAGCTATTTTGAATACAATACAGTACTACTAACTAAAGTCATGATGCTGCATAGAACACCAAAATTTGTTTCTTCTGATACTTTGTATCCTCTGACCTACCTCTCAACTTGCTGCATCCACTTAGCCTTACACCTATCCCCCTGGAAACCACCATTCTACACTCTTTTGCAGTTGAAATATTTTTAAAAAGAAGGAAATGTATTCTGATATATTTTTAAGTATATGCAAACTTGGTGTGCTGGCACACCTGTAGTCCCAGCAACTCTGGAAGCTGAGGCAGGATGATAACTTGAGCCAGGAATTCAAGACTGTTGAGGGCCACAGCTGAGTTGGGATGACACATGGCATTTTTGCCAGAAGTAGTGGTTGAGAGGTGATGCCAGCGAGTTCTCGCGGAGTACCTGTTGAGTTCCAGTTGAGCTCTCGCGGGATTCCCGAAGAGTTCCCATTGGTTGGGGAAGTGCAGGAGGAGGGATATTTCCGGTTGCTGGTTCCTGGACGAGCCGCGTGGCGTTAGGGAGAAATTCCCCGGGGAGCATGTGTGGAGTGTGCTGGTGGAGTTCAGAAATAAAGTTTGTTCCTGCTTCAGTGGCTCGTGATTTGTGCCCAGTCTGCCCTCGCGCGGAGCCCCGTTCTCTGGGAACTCACCTCCCCGCGGTTCAGGGAGGGTCCTGTTAGGGCCGCTATTTGGCCCTAGTCTCAGACCTTCCCAAGGGACATGGGGTAGAGTGACGCATCGCACTCAGTTCGTAGCCCCACTGATGAGATTCCCTCCGCCAGTTTAACAAGACCCCATATCTCCCTCTCTCTGTATATATATGTATCACATATATATACATACATATATATATGTATATATACATATATATATGCATCATATATATTTATATTAATGTTTTATACATAAATGCAAACTTCAACTTCGATTAAACTCAGAGCACTCATTAATGTTTTGGTGCCTTTCTTGAGGGAATGAGTTCACTGTTGTGGGAGTTCAGCTTCCTTTTCCCTACATGTATCTGCTTGCCTTTCCATTCTCTGAAATGAGTTGAAGCAGCATAAAGCTCTTAGACTTCCCAACTTTCAGAACTGTGAAACCAAATAAACCTCCATTCTTCATAAATTATCCATGTCAGATAGTTTGTTATAGCAACAGCAAAACAAGCTAAGACACTCCCTGAAGCACAATTTATAAAGACAGAAATCAAACAGAGGAGTGGTGACTGACTTCAAGGAGTGGAAGTGCCAGAAAACTAAAAGTCTGAAAAGGAGACATTGATGAGAAGCCAGATATTTAGTTCCAGAAACATAAAAGTTCTCAGGAACTGAAAGCAACAGGTACAGTTGGAGGTAGGCTACACAAAGAGGGACATTCAAGTCTGCAGAAGCAACAGTTAGACCCCCAGTTGCCCACCCTCACTCCCTGCACTTAGCCTGGGAGAGATCCAAGGTTTCTGTTCTGGTAATCCTCATGAATATTAGCCAGAGCAAGGATGGGGATATGGCACTGGAATAAGTGAAAATCTCTACTTTAAACCAGCATCTCAAGCTCCTCCCACTCTCTGCCTAGGATAGTAGAGAGAGAACTCTTCTCTAGGGAACTGAGCTGTAGACATTGGTGTTTCCATTGCTCCCAATAAAATTTCTAGCTTCCTGTCAACAGTGGACATTTATCATGGAATTTACTGCCTACCATTTTGCAAACATCCTTCCTATATTTGGGAAACTTCTCACCTTAGAAGTCCCCACATCTCTGCCTGTTAGTGCCAGGTGTAGCTCAGTGGTAAACTACTTACCTAAGATGCACAAGGCCCTGGGTTCAATCTCTAGCACAGCAAAAAAAAAAAAAAATTCAGTTTAAAAGTTGAATTATACAAGACATAATGTATTTGCTTACTTTTTAATGCCTGTCTCACCCACCAGAAGGTAAAACTCCATGAGGACACTGTTTTGTTAATGTAGGGCAAACACACAGAGCAGTGCTGGCAAAGTAAGGGCTCAGCAAGTATTTATTGAATGTGAAAAATTATGCAACAGACCTCTCCAGAATGTGCCACTTTAGCATAAAAATTATTTTGAGCTAAAGTCATTTGAAAAACAGCTAAGTTACAGAAAGGGTTCTATGACCTCCCATTTTCCCTGTGCAAGGAGGAGACAAAACTCCTATATGAAAGACACTAGACCAGGAGGAAGGAACTATTCTTACAACCAAAGATGGAGAGTAAAGATCAGAATTCTGTACAACAGACCTTGTCAAAATTACTCATCTTCCACTGGACGCAGTGGCGCATGCCTGTGATCCCAGCGGCTTGAGAGGCTAAGGCAGGAGGATTTCAAGTCCAAAGTGAGCCTCAGTAACTTAGCAAGGCCCTAAGTCACTCAGCAAAACCCTGTCTCTTTAAACAAAATATTTTAAAAAGGGCTGGGGGCGCTGGGGCTGGGGCTCAGTGGTAGAGTTCTCATCTCACATGTGTGAGGTCCTGGGTTCAATCCTCAGCACCACAAAAATAAAATAAAAAGATATTGTGTCCACCTACAACAACAACAAAAAATATTTAAAAAAAATAAATAATTAAAAAAGGGCTTGGGATATGGCTCAGTTGTTAAGTGCCCCTGGGTTCAATCCCTGGTTCAAAAAAAAAAAATCACTCATCTTCCTTTGGACATCTATACATTTTAGCTACTTTTCTACAATTGTTTGTCTTTGTTCAACCCAGTACACTAAGGACTTAGATTTTGCCACTTGTTTGGGTCTCCAATGTCCCAAGGAGGCTCCCATGTACAAATAAATATCTATATGTTTTTCTCTAAGTTTTCATATATCATTTAATTCTCAGACCCAGCCAGAAAAAAGTTTTATCTTCTCTACAAATGTATTAGTGAATGAATGTCTTCCCCCAAAAAGTAGAATACAATAGACAAAAGAGATCAACAATAGTTTAGAAAAGTTATTAAATAATGAAAAACAGTCTGGAGTGTCTATTAGGAATTCCAGACAAACAGAAAAAAAAAAGTTAAAATGTCAAGGAGGAGTTCCTAATAAAAAAACTCCCCACAATTAAATAAGTTTTTCAATAAATTAAGAGTCCACTGAGTGATCATTCTAATGAATCTTTTAAAAGTCCTATTAAGTGCATCATTGAGCAATTTCATAACACTAGAGATAAAAAGTTTCCTAAGACCTTCCAAGAGGGAAAAGAGGAGGAAGGAGAAGGGAAAAGAAGGGGTGGGGTGGGGGAACAGCTCATAATCAAAGGATTAAAACTTCTCACCTGCAGTATTGAAATTGCTAGTATACAAATGATTGATATTTTCATAATGCTGGGGGAGAATATGACTATCAAACCTTCAATTCTATACTCAGACCTACTAGAAATAAAGTATGAGAATGAAAATGAAGACGTTTTCAGATATGAAACAATCTTAAAAAATCATATACCCTTTTTTTGCTGGGCATGCCTGTAAGGATCACAAGTTCAAAGCCAGTCTCAGCAAGAGTGAGGGGCTAAGCAACTCAGTGAGACCCTGTCTCTAAATAAAATACAAAATAGGGCTGGGGATGTGGCTCAGTGGTCAAGTGCCCCTGAGCTCAATCCCTGGTACCTCTCCAAAAAAATTTTAAAAATCATATACCCTTTTTTATGGAGACATAGGCCCAAGAAAAGAGAGAGAATGTTACTGGATCTCAAAGGAAACAGCAAAGAAAATAGTGTGTGAAGCAAACTAGGATGATCAGTTCAAACTGTAGCAAGAGAAAAAAGAGCTCCTCTTCCTCCACCCAAAACAAACAAAAAAAGGAACTGATAAGGGCAGGAAATTTTTGTGTAGGAAATTATATTGATAAGTTAAAGGGCATAGAAATAATGGGAATGGGAGATAAGCACCAAGAGAATTAAAAAAAAAAAAAAGATGCAGTTAACTCCAGGAAGAAAAATGTTATATAAAGAACATGATTATAACTAGGCACGATGCTGTACCCCTGTAATCCCAGCTACTTGGGAGTCCAAGGCAAGAGAATCTCAAGTTGGAGGACAGCCTGGACAACTTAGCAAGACTATCAGAATAAAATTAAAAATGGCTGGGGATGTGGCTCAGTGGTAGAGTACTTACCTAGTACATGGGAGACTCTAGGTTCAATCCCCAGTACTGGGAGGAAATAGTGAGAAACCATATTTGCATAGTTAAAGTAAGATAAATATTTATTATTGTTTCAGCTAAAGTATGTAACAGTTTTTTGGGGAAGACAGTTGGAAAGACAGTATTGGGGAAAAGGACCAAATCCTGTTAAACAAATCCCAGGTTGAGCAAGGGTTTAGCAGGCCTGAGCTGGGGAGAGGGAACCACCAAAGTCCTACACAGAGGGCATAGGAAGCTGCTTTAGTGGCGAGGTCTACTTGCTATCACAGTCTCCCATGTGGTTCAACTTCCAAAGCATGAATGTGGAAACTAAAGCCCAGGAAGGATCTGTGAAATGGGGGAATCTCTGCCTGTGCTGAAAAGTCTGCACCCAAACAGAAGCCTCCCAGTGCTGATGTGTGGCACTCCACGTGGTGCCAAGCAGTGAATTCCTGAGTGGATGAGATTGCTGCAGATTCTCTGCCTGATCTCTCTCATACAACACAGCAAAGCCAGCTGATCAGGAGGGAGGGGTTCAACCTAGGTCTCACTGGCATTTAGGAAGAATGAAGCTGAAAGTGACATCTTGAAAACTGAGTGTCTATGTGCTTAATATGAGGCAAACACATTGCTGTTTCCACTTGACACTTCTTCCAAAAAATTTAGCAAAGCTAGAACATTCATGGAAAAGTAGTGAGCCTTACCATTCCTTCATCTTCAACTTCCAGGAGCAAAGAGACTGTTATCTTTAAACACTTCTCTGACCTGGGAGCAGTGGTTCATGCCTGTAATCCCAGCTAAAGAGGCTGAAGCCAGAGAATCACAAGTTGCAGGCCAGCCTGGGCAATTTAGCAAGACCCCCATCTCAAAATAGTTTTTAAAAGGCTGGGGGTGAGGGCTGGGGCTGTGACTCAGTGGTAGAGTGCCTGCCTCACACGGTTGAGGCTCTGGTTCAATCCTCAGCACCACATGAAAATTATATATATATATATATAATTTTTTTAAAAGGCTGGGGGTAAGCCATGCACAGTGGTGTACATCTGTAGTCCTATCAACTAGGAAGCCTGAGGCAGGAGGATATCAAGTTGGACCAGCCTCAGAAAGTTATTGAGGCCCTAAGCAACTTAGTGAGAACATGTCTCAAAATAAAAAAAATGAAAAGGGCTGGGGATGTGGCTCATTGGTAAAGTGTCTCTAGAAAGGAAGGAAGGAAGGTAGGTTACGGCGGGAGGGAGGGAGAGGAGAGAGAGGAAGGGAGGGAAGAGAGAAAGGAAGAGAAAGAAAGGAAGGCAGGGAGGGAGGCAGGGAGAGACAGACAGGTAAACAAATGCCATATGATTGAAAAATCAAAAACTATAAAAGCTTATTATTTAGAAATATAGACAGACCAGAAAAAAATAGCTGATAGTTGAAAGTGGGGAAGGGCAAAGGAAAAACAGGGATTTTTTGTTGTTATAAACTTTTGAGGGGCTGGGATTGTGGCTCATTGGTAGAGTGCTTGCCTAGCATGCATGAGGCACTGGGTTCCATCCTCAGCACCACATAAATGTAAAATAAAGATATTTAAAAAAAACTTCTGAGCACTATTTTAGTTTTTAAAACACATTTGTTGTTTGATAAATTTTTAAATTAAAGCAAGCCATTCTAGTTAACAGTGTTGGAATCAATTGGAAGCAACTGAAAGTAGAGACAAGGAGAGTACAGAGTAGAGTGAACATGAGTAAAGAGATTGACGATTAAACTAGAGTAGTGGCAAAGGGAATGGGGAGTAGGGGGTGGAGTGGAATAGTCATGCACAATGACAGACTATACATAGGACAGTAGTTCCATCAAATTATAATGAAGGTGAAAAACTTGCCTAGTGAAATAATAGCTAAAGAAGAGGCTAGAGGATAGCAGACTGTGTGAAAAGAAAAAGAACCCCCAAGAAAATGCACAGCCAATGGTCTAGTAGCGTTTAGAAACCTCAACAAGTTCTGGCAGTTTGAAAATATGGACACCAACACCCAAAGGTCTTCATTGATTAGAAGTGTTTATGGTATGTTATCTGCTTACAAGCAAATCTATCATGAAAAAAAAAAAAAGAAACCAAATAAATCACCATGAACATGTACTTTGGAAAGAGCAACATCACTCCAAAATGAGTATAAGGAAGGTCTTTTAGGAGGTGTTCCAGAAGGCACTGTCATCATAGGAGGTGACAGCTTCACGTCTATCATTGCCCCTGAAGAGCTTCCTGTGAAGGAAGACACTGATATATTGATGATCCTGGCCCTGTGTAGGCATACTTAATGTGTATGTTTATATCTTAGTTTTAAACAGAGAAGTTTTAAAAGAATTTTTTAAATGTTTTAAATAGAAGCATATAAGATAAACATGTAAAGAAAATATTTTTCCAGGTGCACTGATGCAAGCCTGTAATTCCAGCAACTCAGGAGGCTGAAGCAGGAAGATTGCAAGTTTAAGACTTGCCTTGGCAACTCAGCAAGACCCTGTCTCAAAATAAAAAATAAGATAACATGAAAATAAAGGGCTGGGGATATAGCTCAGTGGTAGAGGGCTCAGTATTTGGAAATCAGAAAATATCTTTGTGTAACTGCAATATGTGTTTAAAGTGTATTATTACAAAGGAGTCAAAAAGTTTCTAAATTTTAAGTTTAAGCCTGGTTTGTTGGTCTACTCCTGTAATCCCAGCAACTCAGGAGGCTGAGATAGGAAGAGCATAAGTTCAAGGCCAGTCTCAGCCACTTAATGAGACACTGTGTAAAAATAAAAAGGGCTGGGGATGTAGCTCAGTGGTAAAGTGCCCCCGGGTTCAATCCCCAGGTATTCCCCTCCCCGCCAAAAAAAGTTTATAAAGTAAAAAGTTATAGTAAGCTACTTGATAATTAAAGAAAAATATTTTTTGTAATTTATTGTAGCCTAACTGTACAGTGTTTATAAAGTCTACAGTAGTGCAGTATGTACTGGGCTACACAGTTACTAACCACTCACCACTTACTGACTCTGCCAGAGCAAATTTCAGTCCTAAATGCTCTACTCAGTAGTTGCCTTGTATAGGTGGATCATTTTAAAATATTTTTCTTTATGTTTACTCTACATTTAGCTGCTTAAAATACCTTTGTGTTATAATTGCCTGCAGTACTCAGTATAGTAACATGTGGCACAGGTTTGTGACCTGGAAGAAATAGGTGATAGGCTACACCAACTAGGGTTATGAAAATCTCTTATGATGTTCACACAATGATGAAATCATCTAGCAACATATTTCTCAGTATATGTGCATCATTAAATGACCCATAACTGTTTTTCAGGTGGAAATGACAGGCTGTGTGACTAGAGGAGTGAGAAGGAACAGGAAAAGCGAAAGTCTAGAATGACAGGTTTCTAATTTTAACAACTGAATATTCTAGGAAGAGACGAATAAGTTTGTGGTAAAAGTATTAATCTAAGTGACAAATGAGTTTGAGGTAGCTAAAGAACATCCAAGCAGCCATGCTAGATGGATATGGATTTTAAGTTTAGGAGATGTCTGGGTTTAAATGAGAAGTTTAGTGAAATAGATCTATCCAATAAACTCAGCTCAGTCCCAAGAAAATCAATCCAAATGTGCCCTTGAGCCACAATAGTTAATGGATCCTGGGTAAATTGACTGTCTGGTGAGAACAGAAGTTCAAGTTTATTCTAGGTGTGACCTATTAACGGCTCTCACCTGACAGAAGTCAGTCCCTCAACCATTTGCCTTGTTTCTCTGGAAATCACTGAAGGTGGGCAATGTTTTCTATCAGGTTCGTGCTATAGTTCCAATCTTTCCCATACTTCTGATTCGCTTCTCACCATCCCTGTATACCACTGTCTGCTATTTCTTGTTTGATGCCAACCAAATTGATCCAAAACACCCAAATGGCACTGATCCACACTTGATCTCTGATATCACTTGGGAAGATGAGGTCTCTGCTGTTGACATCTGGAGGTACTTGCTATTTTGGAATCCTTGTCGCTTAGGTTGACTGCATCAAAGCAGTGCTCAAGCCACCCATGTGGTGAAACTGACAAATGAGAAATCAAAATGAGGGTCTGAAAGTTATTGTTCTGTAGGAGAATTCAGAAACACTTGATTCCTGCCCTGTACACATTCCTATCCCTCATAGAGTCTCAAATAGCTATGAACAAGAAAACACTAAATTAAGTTAGAAATGAATGCCACTTTATTAATAACTGAGGCAATATTTGATAATCTACAAGGCAGGGGTCTGATAAAAGCTGAACTGCAGCTCTCACAAGGGTAGAAGCCAAACATCAGAGCGAGGAAAGGTTAATCAGAACTCAGCACTGTAGCTGGGAAGCAGTGTCCTCTAAGGCTAGCTCCATTACTACAGAGCAGGAAGAAAAAGCAGCCAGTGTGCAGCAGGAAAATAAATAAGGCAGAGAGCCCAGGTAGGCTCAGTGAGTAGCTACTTCTGCTTCCTCTCCAATTCCTAGTGTCAGGCCCTCTGAAGACCTCAATATATTATCTGCTTTAATTCTGTATTCCCATTGCACTTTTGATTTAAACTCACTTGTGTGGGTTTGTTGCTTGCAACCAAAAGTGACCAATGAGGAAACTGATATCACCCTCAGTTTTTAGAACAGAACTAGCCAGTTGGCCTACAATCTATACCTGCTAAAGGAATTGGGATTTTGCACTGATACTAAAGAACAGGTCAAGTCTATTTAATTCAAGAATTATAAGCTAATAAAAATTAAAGAAAAAAAAAGAATTATAAGCTAATTCATAACATTCTTACCCAAAACCCAATAGTACTCAGAGGGCTAGTGAATCCCAAACTAAACATCATGATTTTGTTGAATCTATCTGTGTGTGTGTGTGTGTGTGTGTGTGTGTATAGGGCAGGGGATCAAACCCAGGGGTTGGTGCATGCTAGGCAAGCACATTACCGTAATTCAGGGCTAAATCTCCAGCCCTGAATTATCCTTGTAAAGACCACTAAGGCTCTGTCTAGTAGCAACATGAAAAAAATATGAAGTTACGGGAAATTAAGCTTATGGAAACTCTCAATGTGAAATTTCAAACAACTTTTCACTCGTGAAAATAGAGGAATACTTCTTGAATTATGTGAATTTAGTTTCTTTCAAGGAAATATTTATTACATGGTACATGATTATTCTATTCAGAAACAAAAATGGAAATCAAGTCATCTGTAAAATTTTTTAAAAATATTTATTTTTTAGATACAGGTGGTCACAATATCTTTATTTTTGTACGTGGTACTGAGGATCGAACCCACTGCCTCACGCATGGTAGGTGAGCGCTCTACCTCTGAGCCACAACCCCAGCCCCAACTATCAAATTTAAATGCTGAACCAAAGTTCTTATTTATAGAATTCATCAATCATGATTCCGATCCAGAACTACCAGTCCATGATTTCAAATACTCGAGGATCTTCGTAGTGTATGGAACACAATCTTCTTTATATGTGACAATCGTTTCCACATAAAACTGTTTTGGGGACTCAGGTATTTCACTTGTTGAGACATCCTTTTGCTCTACTTCATTACCTTAAAAAAAAGGAAACACCTCAATTATTAACTTATGAAGCAATTGTTAAAGTCCTGGAAATAAACAAAGGTAAAAATTATGCCATCAGATGCCTGTACTTTCTTTCTTTAAAAAAAAAAACAAGACTATTCAGGAGGCTGAGGCAGGAGGATTTCAAGTTTCAGGTACAGCACAGTAACTTGGTGAGTCCATGCTCAGAATTCAACACATTGTTTTAAAAGGTTTGGGGATATCACTCAGTGGTAAAGCAACCCTGAGTTCAAACATCAGAATTGAGAAAAAAGAAAAAAAAAGTAAGGAAAAACATGACCACTAGAAATTAAATACTTAAATACTGGACATAAATACTTAATATTCATGAACAAATGACACTTTCAGCACAAGTTTCACACTACAACTTTACCGAGATATATATGTATGTATATGTGTGTGTGTATATATATATATATAAATACACACACACACACACACCATACAATTAACTCACTTTAAAAGATACAATTTGCTCGGGGCCCAGTAGGGACGCTGAGGCAGGAGGATCGCCAAGGTCAAAGCCAGCCTCAGCAACTTATAGCAAGGCCCTATAGGTAATTTAGCAAGCCTCTGTCTCTAGATAAACTATAAAGAGGGTTGGGGATACGGCTCAGCGTTGCGCTGGGTTCAATCCTTAGTTCAATCCTTCAAACAAACAAACAAAACACAAACAATTCAATGGTTTTTAATATTTTCAGATTTGTGCAATCAGTGATTCTGGTATCTTTTCATTCCGTATAAAACAAAACAAACAACAACAACAAAAAAAACCCTCATACCTGTAGCAGTCACTCCCATTCTTCCCCACACTTCACATTCTTCCCCACACCACACTAACCAACTTTCTATCTCTACAGATTTTCAACATATATTTAATGACTAAGGGATTCCCTTATCAGCCCAGTAACTGGAAAGATTTAAACAGTACTCGGGTGCTAAAAATTCTAAAATTAATTGCTCGCCATATGCGACGAGGGCGAATGATTCAAAGCATCACTTGGTTAAGCTCTCGTCCCGGGTCTCTGAAATTCCATCTTGGCCTTTACAGATTTACTTTAGTCAATAAACAAGACTTCGTTAACACTATCTTAAAAGCAATTGCTGACATTTAGTTATTTGCAGAGTCCATTATAACAAAGGGCTCTAAGCCACCGCTTCGTCTAGCCTACCAGAATAAAACTGGAACTTTAAAGCCAGGGCAAATCTCGTCCATTACCCTCCTGGGAACTTCCCACGGATGGCGGTGTGTCAGCAGGCAGGCCTGGAGAACCCTACCTGGTGGCTTTTTTTTCTGGCCAAAGTAAAACGCGGAACCCAACAGAGTCCAGGTGCCCATTGCATAGACCACAGACATCCGCCGGTACCAGGTCGTGGCCCGTTCCGGGTTCATGGCGCGGCATCTCCTAGAGTCCAGTCGCCTGTAGCCCAGAACGGAAGCAGGTCTCCGGACCAATCCGTTACCGGAGCCGCCGCCACCAATGAGAAACAGGCCTCGCGGCCACTTCCTGCCTTAGCCGCGGTGCATCCTGGGGCGTGTAGTTCAGAAGTCGCTCTCCACTCGCACGCTTGAGCTGGGAATGTTGGGATCCAAGACTAGTGCTAGCTACAGCACGCAACAAGTGGTGGGGAACAGATGGTAACTTTTCAGAGCCGAAACCTCTCACTTGAAGAATTGCAATGCCGTTCTTACCTAAGTCATATAGTTATTTGAAAAGGTTCATTCCGTTTCTCTTTCATTTGTCGTATTTGTGAGGATACCACTTCTCTCGCCGCAACTCTGCTTTCCCTCATTTTCCTGTCCGGAATTCCGTCTGGGTGCACTTTGGTTACCTCCAAGTCAAAGCGAATCTTTCCTCTGTGTTCTGGATGACATTCTTTTACCTCCGCGGGACCTTTCCCCATCAATTACACCCGAATGCCCACCTCACTCCCATTTTCATTCTATTGACTTTTATCGTTCATCATACAAACCGTGCCCATGTCTCAAAAAATGAAAACATTGTTGATTCTATGCACCTTCAGCTTTTATTCATTCATTTCTTCAAAGTATAGTTTACTCAATAGACTGAACAATCTGAGAGCAAGGCTGGTGTGTTTGGTCCAAAACTAAAACTTTTTAACACTACTCAAACTTGATTTCTAAAGAGCATTTGACACTGATACTAACACCTGCCAGCCTCTTTTCAACGCCTGAAAAACATTTTCAGCTAAGTGAGGTGGTGCACTGTAATCCCAGCTACTCCTGGGCCTTAGGCAGGAGGACCTCAAATTTGGAGCCAGCCTGGGAAACTTAGAGAGAGCCTGCCTCAAAATAAAAGGGCTGGAGATGTAGCTCAATGGTGGAGTGCTCTTGAGTTCAATGTCTAGTAGGAGAGGCAGAGGATGGGGCGACAGAAATTTCTTTTCAGAACTTTTCACATTGCCCACCTTTTCAGAACTCTTCACATTGCCCACCTTTTAAAAATTGGCATTCTACACCTACAAAATCTAATTCTAAAGGTATAGTTGTCTTAAATGTGAAGGCTAAAACCATAAACCTAGAAGAAAACATAAGAGAAAAATCCTTGCCACCTTGGGATAAGCAAAGATTTCTTAGAATACAAAAAACATGATTCACAAAGCAAAAACTGATAAATTGGACTTTTTCAAATAGAATTTTAGCTCTTCACAAGTCACAGTGGAGAAAACAAAGACAGAATAACATTTTTGAAACTCATATATCTGACAAGGCCTTGTATTCCAGAATGTTAGGACTCCTAAAAACTTAATTATAAAAAGACAACCCAACTAAAAAGCAGATAACACTTCTGAATTCAATAAAAGGTATACAAATGGTCAATAAGCGCAGAAACACCAGTTATCACAGAAATGAACATAAAGCACCCATTAGAATAACTAAATTTAGACTGAGAATACACCAAAAGTTGCAAGGATTTGGAGAAGGTGAAACTCATAAATTTACTGGTGGGAACACAAAATGTTAACAAACTCTTAGCAAAGCTAGCAGTTTTTAAACCTGAACATGAACCTACCACACAACCCATTCCATTCTTATTTACCCAAGAGAAATAAAAACACCTCTGTCCACAAAGACATGTATATGGACGTTCTGTTTTATTCATAGTAGCAAAAAAAGGAAGCCACTCAAATGTCTATCAACTAATGAATGTATAAATGAAGTGATATACCACTTGACAATAAAAAGGAACTACCGAAACATGTACCACAAATGAAGCTCAAGTGGATTATGCTACATGAAGAAGCCAGGCACAAAAGAAACCAAACATAAAATTCTAGAGAACTCATTTTCATTTTCTTACAGATAAATCATTACCTTCTAATGTCATTCACTTCTAATTTTTTATTTGTTGGTCTTCCCTAACTAGAACATAAGCTCCATGGAGGCAGGAATATTTACCTCATTGCTATATTGCCAGCACCTAGAAGGCTACTCCATAGAGCAAGTACTGGATAGTTATTTGTTGACGGATTGAAATAATAGCTCCAAGGTTCTAAGAGAAGATTATTTGGGGCCTAGAATTTTAGATCCAGCAAAGTTGCCAAATATGGAAACAGAATAGACTTGCAGATATGCCTAGATCCAATGAATTATTTCCCATGTACTCTTTTAGGAAAAGTTATTTGAGATAGCAAAATGCCTATGGGATAAAGATAGAGTAGAACTAATGCAGGATTCCAAATGAAAGAAACTCCTGGGTGACAGTTATGCATCACACCTAGAAAGCAACTGGACATCTGCAAACCTCTAAAGAAAAAAAAACGGACTAATTCAATAGAGTTAGCTAGAATTTTTCAGTAATCAGATAAGGAAAAAAAAAAAAAAAACTCTCAAAAAGCAATCCAAAATGAGAAATTCCAAGGGAAACAAGTCTAGGAAATCATAAACCAAAAGAAAAGCAAGCCAGCATGTGGCATGATGAACACATAAGTGCCTATGATTTTATCATTTGGAATGTTTCTTTTAGTGGCATGGGGACTGACTGGGACAACAAACCTCTGGAGAAAAAAATGTATTACCACCCCCTCAATTGGACATGAACAATATTTACATCATCACACTGTGTAAATGTTCTTTATTAGCTTTCACAATCAACTTAGAGACAAAAACAAAATTATGGTTATAGGCCAAAATACAGATTTTATCAATCTTGATAATATAAAAATAAAGGTATAGCTAACCAAAACTGGAGGGTAGAGACAAAGGTCTTAATACTCTCATTCTATGAAAATAGGAAAGATAACCTGCTAAACATGAATATACCAACAAAAAAAATATAAGCAAAGAGAAGGTCTGAAATTGTCAGAAGAGTAGGTTTAGGTTTAGGGAGTGAAGGAAATTGTTACTTGTTATAAGTTCTTTAGGATAAAGTGTTTTGACCATACATATGTATTACTTTGATTAAAAAAACAGTACCTGTTCAAGTTATTTTACTTGATACCTAAGATTGTGTATTCACTGTTATAGCCACTTATGCTTTCTTTTTTCGCCCCTCATTACTGGGAACTAAACCCAGGACCTTGTGCATGCTTGGCAAGCACTCTGCCACTGAGCTACATTTAAAAAAAAATTTATTTTGATATGGAGTCACCTAAATTATCCAGGCTGGCCTGGAACTTGTGATTTTCCTGTCTTAGTCTCCTACATCACTGAGCTTATAGATGTTCACCATCATACTCTGCTTCCCATTAGTCATTCCTGATGTCTACCTGGGCTGGACTCCTGACATGGAAGTTACTTGTGAATCAGGGTAGCACCCCTCCACACTGCCTCAACAGAATTCACACATTTCATACTTTCCATAGATCTCAACTTCTGGGCAGTAAGTAAGAATTAAGTTCAGAAAACACGTCTTAAGGGAGTTCACACACACACACACACACACACACACACACACAGAGACCTCAGGAAATCAAATTTGTTAAAATTTTAGCTAATGGCTCCAGATTTATTTCTTCTATGATCATTTAAGATTTCATTTGAACAAGCTGCCAAAATACATCACCTCTGATTTTATACAGACCCCCCAAAATTTAGGATACAAAAAGCACAGAAACATCTTCAAGTACCAAAACATTTATGACTTCACAATTTCATGGTACAGGAAGAGGGACACAAATAAAGAATACAAATAAATTATTATCTGAAGACTTACATACAAAACTTCCTTTGATTATTTGTTAAAATCTGCTAGAAAAGTGAAAGGAATGTTATTAAGCATTTATAAACAATTGTGACCATGATTTGACAGTGTTTTCTTCAATTTTCTGGTCACATCTTTAGCTTAACAGGCACTGGAGACAGCCAATTTCTTCAAATGATCCATGAACACCTGCAGGCTGACATCATCAGTAAGGATGGGTGCTCCAGTCTCCTGAAATTTAATGATAAAGGCTTACTGACAGATACCTGAAAAGCTGGTGAGAATTCACAAGTTTTAAAATACCTTTTCACAGGTCTTCCCTTTGTTCTACATCACTCCTATTCTCTGCCTTGCTAACTACTTTCAACTGAAGCATAATTTCATCACAAAAGCCTTCCCTGGTTCACTGAGACTAGGCCACAACCTCTGTGCATTGAAGACACAGTTTTGAGCATAAGCCTTTCTATTTTACCCTCTCTCTGAGAGCTCGAGTTCCCACCAGATATGAGCTCCCTGAGGCCCACATACTCTTCTCCTTTGTGCCCCACTACTCTGCCAGCATAGCTAGAGCCCTGCTCTTCAGTGCTCTGCTTACAACAGGAGCTTGAGAATGGTGTGCTCATCACAGATGAGTAAGTCAGCATCTCCACTGACAGATAGATATTTGTAATATCGGAAAAAACTTATGATTTAATTAACACTGTGAAAAGAACTGGATAGAAAACTTGATTTGTAAAGACAGATAATATACATATATTTTATATATAAGTATAATTGTATTAATCAAATACAAATACAATATATAATATACATAGTAGATACAATATATAATTATAAATTATACTTATATATATGAATATATATACACAAACAAAATTATATTACCTAGAAAGAAGCTAGAAATACTAACTATAGGTAATTTTATTTTACTTGTTTTTTCTAAATATTCAAATTTTCTAAAATGAAACTGTACTATTACAATTAGAAAAATGTAAACATGATCAAAATGTTATAAGAGAACTTCCAGTTCTGGGAAATAGGAGTTGATAATGTAATTTTTTCCTATTCCTCCCACTAAATACAACTTAAAACCTTGGACATTTTCTTTCTTTTTTTTTTTTTTAAAGAGAGAGAGAGAGAGAGAGAGATGTTTATTTATTTATTTATTTTTTAGTTCTCGGCGGACACAACATCTTTGTATGTGGTGCTGAGGATCGAACCCGGGCCGCACGCATGCCAGGAGAGCGCGCTACCGCTTGAGCCACATCCCCAGCTGCAAACCTTGGACATTTTCTATAGAAAACATCAGAAGATTTGGATGTAGCTCTGTTGTAGAGCACTTGCCCAGCATATACAGGGTCCTGGGTTCAATTCCCAATACTGGGGGAATTGTGGAGGAGGGGAGAAAAAAAGCAAATAGTCCAACGTGGCTATGGAAAAAAAATACAAGAGATTTCTTTGAAGAAGATACATAGCTAGTAAAGAACCTACCTTTGTTGAATGAACATGAAAAGATGTTCAATATCATTAGTCATTAGGAAAATGTAAATTAAAATCACAATATGTCATTGGACACCCATGAGAATAGCCAAAATAAAAATAATGATAACACTAAATATTGGCAAGAATGCAGAGAGACTGGATCACTAATATATTGCTAGTAGGGATATAAAATAATATAGGTACTCTGGAAAAAATTGGCAGTTTCTTTAAAAACTAAATCTGTAACCACCATATGACCTAATATATGTACTCCTGAGCATTACTCTCAAATAAATAAAGATTTATGTTAAAAAAAAAAAATCTGGGCCAGGCATGGTGGCACACACTTGTAACTGCAGCTCAGGAGGTTGAGGCAGAAGGATCATAATTTCAAGGCCAGCCTGGGCTACTTTACTTAGCAAGACCCTCAAAATAAAAAAGGACTGGGGATGCAGCTTCATGGTAGAGTTTATTAGGCCTTAGGTTCAACCCCCAGCACTACAAAAAACAAAACAAAACAAAAAAAACCTGTGTTAGCAGCTGCCCTTCATGAATGAAGACTAAATAAACTGGGACACATTCATACTTACTGTGAATTAAAATTTGGCAGGTAAAAAGGAACAAATTGTTACATGTAACAACTTGGATGAACCTCTAGATAATTATGCTAGGGAAAAAAGCCAATTCAAAAGGTTACATGCTGCGTGACTTCATATTTTTAACATTGTTGGTGACAAAATTATAGAAATGGTGAACAGGTTAGCAGTTGCCAGGTGTTAAAGAAGAGACGGAAGCAGGAGGGAAATGAGTGTGACTATAAAAAGGCAGTTATGACAGATCCTGTGGTGATGGAAATTTACATCTTGACTATATTGATATCCTACTCTGACACTGAATTACTGGTTTGCAGGATTTTACCATCAGAGGAAAAATGAGTAAAGGTATATGGAAGCTCTCTGTATTTTTTTTAACAACTGCATATAAATTTACAGTTATATCAAAAATAAGTTTTAAAAAGGTTATAAGAAAATAGAATTTTAGAAGTCATATGTGAGAGACAAATGCTGGGAAAACTAGACAAAGGAGGAAGAGGGATGAAAAGTGAAGAGAAGGCAGAACCAACCAATGGTGAGCAGGAGTTGCCCTGTGGTCTTGGGAGAGGACTGCCATGTGTATGGGGAAAGCCAGCTGGAGCCACAGTGCTGTGTTCTGGCCCTGGCTGACCCTGACACATGGATACTGTGGACTATGGAAGGAGACCCACATAGGCAGCTCCCCACTCCCATCACAACTATATCAATTGAGGGTTTCTTTGTTTTTTCCCTTAGCAAAATACCCAAGTTATTCTGTCTCTGAAATAAAAGGATGCGAATTTTTCTGACTTTAAAACATGGTTTTTAAGAAGGAGCATGGTCTATTCCACAAACACCTGACAATTTCTTACCTGTCCCCAAGCATATAGGTTATTGTGTGTCTGAGAAGGGTTCACTTTGGACAGAAGAAATCGAGCCTATGAAAACAAACAAAAAATACCATTTAAAGATTTTTTAAAAAGTAACATTAATATTAGTGTAATAGAAAAAAGTAAGATAAATTTTTTTCAATACTTTTTTGGTTAAATTAGACATTTTTTATTGTATGAGAACCTATTTGTTTAGCTTAAGCCCAATGGTTCCCCACTCATGAAGGATCCTAAAAACACTGGTAATCCTATGCTTTTGATATCAGCACATACCTTTAAAAAGTAGTCATAGTTGGAAGATTACCTGTATGTCAATTTATGTCACCACATAAAATAGTATTACTATTTTGTTGTTGTTATTGTTTTTGTTTTTGAGGAAAAAGAAAGTTTTATTGTTTTTCTAGCAAAGAGAAACACAGGGGACTGCTGCCCAAAGGCTGTGATTCTGCCCACCAGCAGGAACAGGGGGCTTTTAAAGAGGTGATTCAAAGGCTACATCCCACATGTTCTCTGTTGGAGTTGTAACTCACTTGTTAATTTGGGAGATAGTCATTTCTGAGATCTTCTGGTACTAGCCCCAAAGTCTGGATTACTTAATTCCTATGGCAGGTGTGTACTCAAGGACAGCTAAATCTGCCTAAAATGGGGAAGAATTGTAATCCTATTTCCCCTGAGACTAGGGAAAGGGAGAGCCGTGTCTGGTTTTATAGCCATAAAAACAGATCATAAAACTGACAGATTGTTAGAGCTAAAACTCGGTTCACTCACTTGACTACCACCATGCTCCGTGTTGATGTAACGTGGCATTGGGAAGCGGGCTTGCAGAATTTCTTGAGCATCATCCAATGGTGCCTGCAAAAGGTGCTTGAAATTTTCGTACTCAGGCATGTCTTGGTAGCCAGCTTTCTGCCACTGGGCTATGGTCTATGTTAAAAAACAAAAAAGCAAACAAACAACAAAAACTGTATGAAAACATTATAATGTCAGCCCTGATCAATGTTCAGACATGCTACCACTCCCACCATCCAGAACATGTTCCCAGTGAAGTCTTGCGTTAAAAATGAGAAGTTTCTGAGGGAAGTAAAGCAGAGCTGGCTAGGAGGAGGAGAAATAGGAGCTGGTAAACAGGGTGCATACAAGGCACCACCTATGTAGTTCTCCCAGTCACCAGTTACACCTCGTCTTTCCTTTCTAACTAACTAGTTAACAAAGCCCAGTCTAAACAGTAATTTCTTCATTCTTCATAGGCTGGCTGCCTACAAAGAATCTGTGCCCCCATCTCTTTTCCTAACAGCATACACACATTATACCCTTCCTCTGTCATATAGATTGGGTGGGTCTCACCCATCCCCATCCCTTGCTCCTCCTGGGCCCTGAGTTAAGAGACTCTTGGCAGGGGGATAAAAGCTGTAAGAAAGTATCAGTGTTAATTAGGCAATGAAGAGAAGGCAATATAATAAACTATGGAAAATATAGGTTATTTGTCTCCCTATGGAGCTAAATACTTTGTACTTTATTCCCTTTTCTGTAGTCCTCAGAAATATCTTATATACACAGGAAATCAAGAAATACTTATTATTATTTTTATTTAAACTTTTTTGTAGTTACAGATGTACCACATGCCTTTATTTCATTTTATTTTTAAGTGATGCCAAGAATCAAACCCAGTGCTTTACACATGCTAGGCAAGCGCTCTGCCACTGAGCTACAGCCAACCCAAGAAATACTTAACTAATCTGTGTATCTTATAGGTAAACTGGAGTTCTTTCTCCTGTTATTTTAGGGATACAAAGAAAGAAAAAAATGGAGAGGAAAAGAGAAAAGATATAGCAAGTGTTCAATGAGTTTTAGCAACAGAACTATAAATATGACACCAGAGGACCCTCTTTAGATGGCTCCTTTCACAGCCTGCTCTCCTGGTCTTCTCAAAATTGTCAATTACCATTCCCCAAGTCTTAATTTTTTTTACTGACTGGTGACCTGGAAGAAATGCCTACAAGCTCACTTGGGTCCAAGAGTTCATAAGAACCCCCAAAACCAGTAGACTTAGGGATTTGGGAGAACAAAAACAATATTATTGATTTTGTCTTTAGAAGCCCTAACTTGAACACAGAAGGTGCTTAACAAATATATGAATAAATAAGACTGGGGACTGCATTAAATATCTATAAGGGGTGAGCTGAAGCCAAATGAGGTTATACTGTTAGTAAGAGCAGTTAGCTGATCAAGTGGCAGGCAGAGTGGGTGTTAACATGCTGAAAAAAATTTCAAGATAAAAAATATTGACTAGTATTAGAAAACTAATATTTCCTAGGTTAATTCTAAAACATTATCTTCTCAAGACATTCGAAATCACTTCTAATATTGAGACTCTAGGAAGTCAAATCAAGTGCCTAAGCAATTTACTGAATGTAAATAATGAACAAGAGAAAATTCATCATTACTGAATATGATACTCAATAAAAGGATTTTTCTCCCATAAAGATATAAATAATTCAGAAGAACCATTCCCCTTGGGAATCCACTTCTTTCTCTTGAAGCTTTAAGAAATGGATACTGCCCTGGAAGCCATACACAGCCAATTAAAGGATCCATAGATCCAGAGTAATGTTTTTTTATGTTATTTCATCCAAGAAAAAGTATAGCCCCAAACATAACTCTAATATAACACTGAAAGGACAGTAGTTTGCATAAAAAGTTTACTAAAGAATAAACTGGTCTTGCCTAAAATTTACTTCACAAAGTAATCAATTACAGTGATTTAAAAGATACCTGAGATTTACTAACAAATATATTAAACACACAAAATGTACAAATATCCCACAGACCTGAAAAAAGATTTTGTCTCATTTAGAATAAAGTCATGATATTCATTATATTAAATTGTGTGTTTTCTAAGACCAATTTTGTATGGTGAGGGGAGGTGGCAGTGGAAGGGGTGCCACTTTCTAGAGATTAAACACAAGAGTGCTTTACCAATGAGCTACATCCCCAAACCTTTTTATTTTGAGACAGGTCCTCCCCAAGTTGCTGAAGCTGACCTCAAACTTGCAATCCTCCTGCTTTAGCTTCCCAAGTCACTGATATTACAGGCATGTGCCACTACACTAGGCTCTAAGCTCAAATTCTTGTTTCAAATGCCATTAAAAAAAAAAAAAAAAACCCAAATAAATAGCAAGAAAACAAAAATAAGTCAGGAAAGAAACTAATAATACCATCTTACCTCACCAAGATAAATGACAATTTGGAAGAAAGTATCCATCAGCAAAATTCTGTCCGCCAGAATGCTGCTGCTATCCAAGAGAACTGGCTAAGGAAAAAAGGAGATATGTTATTGGTCTTCCTTCTTCCCTACATGGCAACCACTCTAATCCCACACCCAGAGCTTTGCTGAACAGTGAAGAAAGCTGTTTACAAATGTTTTCCACCACTTTCTGGTTTCTAACTCGGTGGTTGTAAGTCTCAACTTCACAGAGAGAGGATCCAAACAATCCTTTATCAATTGGGAAGAGAATTTAGCGATATCTTGAGATCTAGAAACCAGAAATCATTTTAAACTTTCTCAGTTTTGTGCTAGAAATCTATTTAATGAATCCAATGTTTCTCTCAAATCTATTTGAGCTGTAGTTGAGATGGAAATGGAGTTGCCTACATGAAAAACAGCATTTTATACAGTCTTAAAAAGTTTACTACAAAATATTTTTATTATGATTTTTATTTTAATTTAAAAATACTTTCGTTACATTAAAAATAAAGAAGAGCTTGCACATCCAACCTTACCTCTGGTGGCCCGTGGAATGAGTAGGAGTAGAGAATGGGCTGGATCATGATGAGGGACTGGGTCAGATCCTGCCTGGCAAAGTGGTGTCTATAGTAGGATGACTCATCAGGACTGTTGTTAAAAACTTGAAGAAATGGAGATCTTCTAAGATGGAACATGAACTGCATTTACCAAGGAAAAAAAAAGACGAATGTACATAGTTATAACCTTGGATACACAAAGTGGATCCACCTAAGGTTTGTGAAACAGGAGAACCCAGATTCAAATAGAAGGCCTCTGGGTTCACAAAGAAAGAAGCAGGTGACACCAGGGGATAAGGGAAAGGGAAAGGAGGAGTTGTTTAACAGGTGTAGAGTTTTAGTTTTTCAAGATGAGAAATTCTAGAGATCTGCTGCACAACAATGTTAATGTACTTAATATTACACATTGTACTCTTAAAACATAAGAAGGTACATTCTGTTATGTGTTTTTTACCATGATTAAAAATTTTTAAGAAAGTTTTTTTGTTGTTGTTTGTTTTGTTTTGGTACTAGGTATTAAACCCTTTGGGCACTTAATCATAGAGCCATATCCCCAGCCCTTTTTATTTTTTATCTCCAGATGATCTCACTAAGTTGCTGAGGCTGGCTTTGAACTTGTGATCCTCCTGCCTCAGCCTCCTGAGCCACTTGGGATTATAGGTGTGCACCACTGCCCCCAGTTAGAAAATTTCATTTATTTGTTTATTTATGTTTGGTCCCAGAGATTAAACTCAGGGCCTTTTAACCACTGAGCCATATTTCCAGCCCTTTTTATTTTGAGACAGGGTCTCACTAAATTGCTGAGGGCCTTGATAAATTGCTGAGGCTGGCTTCAAATTTGTGATCCTCCTGCCTCAACCTCCCACACCACTGGGACTACGGATGTGTACCATCAGGCCCGGCAAGGAAGTTTATTGTCTTGTTCTTCCCCACCCCTTTTTTTTAAGCATTTCTGGATATTTCAAAGCTTCCATATAAAATGGGAGAGCAAAGCATCGTTTTTTTCCCAGAGTTCCTGGGTTGTGATGTAATTTTCTCTCAAAGAAATTAAATCCAGTGAGGAAGACACAAATGGAGCTTTTGAATTATGAGCCAGGGTACAAGAAAATGGGCTTGGGGAAGGGAGTCCAGCAAGAGACTTCCCAAAGCTATAAGGCCTGAGGATATACCTTGCAAGACACGCATGAGGAGACCAGAGTCGGGTATGAGGAGGGATGGAGAAGGGGAGTCCGTGTACAGGAATGGTAGATGAGAGCTCAGGATAGACTGGTTAGTTGGAGTGAGGTTAAGTACAGGGGAGAAGGGCACAAGAGATGACATTGGAAATGTATGTTCTTTATCCTAAGAATTAGAGAGAGCACAGCAGATGGTTAGCTCACTCTGAAGAGTTGCTAGAACATGAAAAGGAGCTGCCTTTAGAAGTATTAAGTTTCTAACTCACCATATACTAAACCATAGGTTCCTAAATAATGTTGGCTGACATTTAAGGCATCTTATGTACCAGGCACAAAGGACTTGAAAAGAATTATTTTTTTTTAAAGAAATGGTTTTAAAAAAAATTTTTTTTTTTAGTTGTTGATGGACCTTTATTTTATTTGCTTACTTATATGTGGTGTTGGGAATTAAACCTGGTACCTCACACATACGAGGCAAGCACTCTACTGTTGAGCTACAACTCCAGCCCCAAGAATGACTTAGTCCTTCCAATAAGCCCATGTGGGTTCTCTTGCCATCCTTAGTTTACAGGTAAGGAAACTGAGGTACAGAGGGGTAAGCAAGTTGCCCAATGTCACCTCACATCTGAGTGGCAGAGCTGGACTATAACGCAGGTCACTTGGCTCCAGAGACTAGACTCTCAACCAACCCCTATCCTAGAATGCCTTGACATAAGGAATCTTAGAAACCATCTGAACTGCTGGTTTCTAAACTGTGCTCTTCAGATTCTTAGTGAATCTTTGGGGCTTTGGGGTCAGAGGCTCTGATGTGACTCAGCAGGTGGGTGGTACATGAGGACAGAGCAGCACCAGTCTGTCTGCTTTACACACTGGCCTTTGAGGGAAAGTCCTCGGGCTTTAAAGAGATTGCAAACCAGTTCTCCAGATCACCTCCTCCCTTCTAAAGATGAGGAAACAAAAACCCACAGTGGTTTCTGATTTCAACGAAGATAAGCAGCAGCAGGGCCAGTGTTAGAGTTCCACCCTGACTGGCCTGTCCAGGACTCTTCCCACAATACCTCAAGGCCTCAGCCATTCCAGACATAGGCTCCTGAAAGTCCCAGGCTCCCCACTGCCAGCAGGCTCACATTTATAAAGTGCTGTAGGTGCCTGACACCATGCTAGATATTTAATACCTGACTGGCCTCAGTTCATGTCACCCCTACCCTATAGTCACCCACTGCGCAAGTTCTATTTCCTCATTTATAGATAGGAAAAGGGTTCATAAAAGTAGAATAACCTTTATTACTACAGTTGAGTCTCAAAACATAAAAAGTCTTCACTTTACCCCAATGACAGATTTATTTCAATCATAACTTTTTGTTCTATAATTATTTTTTATTTATTTTTTCTTTTTCTTTTGCAACGCTGGGGATGGAATCTAGGGCCCTGTGCATGCCAGAAAAGTGCTCTATCGTTGTGCTCCATCCCCATCCCCTAAAAATATATATTTCTTACCTGAGGATATAGAGAAAAGGAATCTGATAACCTAAAAGAAGTGGGGTCTTCTTTGTTATACTGTCCAAACTTCTGACACTAGAGAAAGAAAATTTAAAAAGAAAAAAAGAAAAGAGAAAAATCTTAGTGTCACCTGAAAAAAAATTTCAATACTATAAGCTATGTTACAACCTTACGTCTGCCATTTTCTTGTGTTCTAGACCAGCACTTCTCAGAGTAAGAGCAGAGAAATCACCAGAGCTCTTGTTAAAATGCTTTTTTCAGGAGGAGCTAGAGATTCTGTAATGCCTAGCCAGCTCTCAAGTAATGCTGGCCCAAGGTGCATCTGACCACCAAGGGGCTAGAAGAGCTCTCTCAGGTGCCTGTTCCATGTGAAAACCCTGAAGACTATAAACCAGCAATTACAGACACACCCTGGCATTCTCTCATACTACAATTCAGTTTTCCCTTCTTTCAATGACAGGTTTCAAAACCACATTGTTTACTCTTCCTGGCTTAATTTCTGATCACATACTTCCTCAGCCACTAGAGAACTAGGCTGTCCACCAGTTAAAGAAACCCCTTCTCTAACAATTACCTTCTTTCTAATAAGTTTCATGTCTTCTCATAATTCTGATCTTCTTGAGCTGATATAAGTCAGTTTCCCAAACTTCTTGAAATATTCTTTCAGTTGCTAAAATACCACTTTCCTATGTTTCTCCAACAAGTCTTCCCTGTCTTCTTTATAGGCTCCTTGTTTCTTTCTCCTCCTAACAATGGACTGCTCAGAGGTTAGTTCTTGGTTTTCTGCAGTCACGGTGTACCTTCACCCTCCTTTGACGGTGGTTTCTCCAATGTCTCCAGCATAAGCTGAAAGGTACAGCTACCTCCCACAGGCTGGATCCACCTGCCATGTCTTGCCTTCTCTCCTATTATCCTACTCTTTATAAAAAGATTTGATTCAAGGCTCAATTCCCACATGTAGCCTTTGCCAACCCCTTGGGCTGTCTGATCATCTATCCTCCCTTTGAAATCTAGAGGAACAATTTTCAAGTTTTGTTTGAAGTATTAATACTCCCTGATAAATGATTCCATGAGATGGCAAGGGCAAATAGAGGACTAAACAAAATTAAATAGGTTTCTTCCCTAAGCTTTAAATCACAAATATATGCTGTGAATCTCTGAGAAAGTAAGAATATGTAGTAGGCCAATTATCAATTAACTGCCTTGTGGCTCCAAATTTACTCCTTCTGCCTGCTGTGAAATGAATATGGGCCCTTTAACTACTTTGCCAGTTGGCATGATGTTCATCAGCTTTGCCAGAAGAGGATGAGGAGTCAAAGTGTTACTTGCTGAGTACCAGTGTGGTCATGTGGCAGCTGCCTTAGCACCAGATCCCTATATCTCTGTGGCCTTTCCAGTGCTGAGATCCTAGAGTACACATAGCCAGTAGATACTCCAGCATCCCATGTACCTCTGCTGAGATACTTCTCTGTGAATAGCCTTCTCTAGTACCCGGATGATAAATTTTGTCAAATTCTAGACTGTTTCTAGCAAGTCCCTCTGACACAGCACCATGGCAAGTTCTCTGCTATAAAAGAGTCATTGAACCACAGCCACAATCTGGACCAGCCTTGGCGGGGGAGAGGGTGCTCTACCTCAGCACTAGAAGTCATGTCTGTGCCTTATATCTGCCAGTTCTCTTTGCTTCTTAGTAGCTAACCTCTCCTTAACCTACTCCCCTGTTTTAATAATTCTTCATATAAAACCTTCCCTTTATTATTGTGTGATCTCCCTCCTCTTAGACCCAGACTAACAATATGAGGCATTTCCCTAAACCCAGTGTGCTTAGGTCCCTGTTTCCAAAAACCACCTTCCAGATCTGGAAAATACAGGACCATAACATTCACAAAATGACTTATCTAATTCAACTCTTAACATGCACAGATTTGCATCACTCTCCAAATGTTCTGTGCATGTTGTTTCGTCCCACTACAGTGTCAGTCTTGAGGGAGAAATGTGCAGTGAATACTTCTTTCATATTAATCTCAAAATAATCAAGTGTTTGGCATAAAGTAAGTTACTGATAAATTCTTGCTGATTAATTATATAAAATAATAGGGTTAAAAGACAATTTTCTCAAAAGTGGAGCAGAGAAAAAGACTGAATCTAATGCCATTATTCCCACTTTACCAGTCGGATGAGTTGTCGGTCCAACCATCGGAGCACATCGGGCCCCTCCTCTGATTCTGCCCGGAACACTCCAAGCCGTGCCATCAAAACTGCTGCAGCCTCCTGGTCAAATGCAGCTTCTATGTGCCTGAGCTGACTCTGTGCATCTGCCCAACTGACAGTTTCAGAGTTAGTGCCACACATACATTCAGGAATGATCAGAAGGCCAGATCTCCATTTGGATAAACACGATCCTGTATCTTCATCTAAGACAACAGAGATTTGAACTGCACTTTCACTAAGAGATCACTGGAGTTTAACATATTCTCAATAACCTTCATGTGACCTCTGAAGGCTATAAATTCAAAAGAAAAATTATAGAAAAAAGAAGCATTTAACTCATTGATAATGGGGTGGGGGAAGAAAGTAGGTTATTGCTTTATATTTGCATGTTAAAAATTGGTAATATCAGGCTGGGGTTGTAGCTCAGTGGTAGAGTGCTTGTCTTTCACGCATGAGACCCTGGATTCAATCCTTAGCACTACATTAGATAAATAAATAAATAAAAATAAAGATATTGTGTCCAACAACTGAAAAATATTTTTAAAAATGGTAATATCGGGGCTGGGGTTGTGGCTCAGTGGTAGAGCACCTGCCTAGTACACATGAGGCACTGGGTTCGATCCTCAGCACCACATAAAAAAATAAAATAAACTGTTTCTATCTACAACTAAAAATACATATTTTTTAAAATTGATAATATCCATTATAAATGAGGCAACAGGGCATTCTTCTTAGACTACTGGGGAGAACACAAATTGGCCACTTAAGAGAATAGTTCTGAAGTATCCAAAATTTTATTGTCTGAAGGGCTGGAAAGAAATACCTGTGTGTGCAAAGACCTAAAAATATAAATGCATCACTGTGAGAAGGCAGGACTTGAAATGTCTTTTTAATAGAGGAATGATGAGCACCCAACTCATGGTGGCGCACACTAATAATCCCAGCAGCTCAGGGTGCTAAGGCAGAAGGATCACGAGTTCAAAGCCAGCCTCAGCAAAAGTAAGGCGCTAAAGCAACTCAGTGAGACCCTATCTCTAAATAAAATATAACATAGGATTGGGGATGTGGCTCAGTGGTCGAGTGCCCCTGAGTTCAATCCCTGGTACCCACCCCTGAAAAAAAAAATTGAGGAATGATGTATCCTATCCAAACCATGTAACCATTAAAATAAGTCAGAGATAGGCCTGCAAATACATACAAACATATATGATATATAATTTCACAGAAATGGGATTGTGAAGTTAAACCAGTAACAGCACCTCTGGGGAAAATAAATGGAAAGACCCACAAACATATAGTCATCTCTTGGATCCATTGGAGAATGGTACTAAGCTCCCCCTCATTTATCAAAATTCATGGATGCTCAAGTTTCTTATATAAAACTGCAATAATTTATGTACATTCTTCCATTTATTATTAGTATTATTACTACTACTATTACTACTACTATTATTACTACCAGGGATTGAACCCAGAGGTGCTTAACCACTGAGCCACATCTCCAGCCCTTTTATTTTTTATTTTGAGATAGGTTTGCAACTTGCTTAGGGTCTTGCTAAGTTGCTGAGGCTGGCCTTTGAACTTGTGGTCCTCCTGCCTCAGCCTCTCAAGACACTGGGATTATAAGCATGTGCCACCGTGCCTGGCATACTTTAAATCATTTTTAGATTACTTACAATATGTAACACAATAAAAATGGTATGTAAATAGTTGTTGATACTGCATTGTTTAGGGAATGATAAAAAAAGTCTGTACATGTTCAGTACAGATTTTTTAAAAATATTTCCCATTGAGGTTGGCTGAATCTATGGATATGGAACCACATAAATACACTTATATTCTGCTTAAATCTTTAATAAGAAGTATGTATTTATGACTTAGCTAATAAACAAAATCATATTAGATAATTTCCAATGAACTACATTCTTACTGAAAACTGATTACCCTAGGCAAGTGCTCAAAGACCCAAAAGGGCTAGCCAAGAATGAATCCTCTTCTTCTGAACCATTCAATGGAATCAGAAAGAAAAACTCATAAATGCTAAACTATCTATTCACAGAAAAACCATTAACCAGTGATTCAACAGAAAAAAAACAGGGTGGCTCACTTTCGGGCAATGGTGGTCACACGGATGCGCTTCTGGGTACTGGAGTGCTGATACTGCGTGACAAACTGGATGGCACCTCTGCCTCCTTGGGGGATCGGGGCATTGTGCTGCAAGTTGAGAGGCCACACACTTGGTTACTGTCATAGGCATGACTCAGTCAGGGTCCACTGTGCTCCTCTACAATTGACAGCTAACATGGTGAGGATCTTGATGCATTCTAAATAGTACATTTTGGACCTGCACATTCATTTCACTGTACATAACTTTTACCTCAAAAGAAAAAAAAGAAGAAGAACCACATTCATTACTCCTTGGTCTGGGGCTATAGCTTAGGGGTAGAGCACATGTTTAGCATGCATGCAAGGCCTTGGGTTCAATTCCCAGCACTGGGGGAAAAAACAAAACAAAATTGAATCCCAGTTATCAATATATATGCTGAAATGTTTAGGAAGAGATACAACTATGATTGTAAGTTGCTCTGAAATGCATAAAAAGTAAGATAGATATACATACAACAAAGCAACTATAGTAAAATCTTAATTACAGATCTACCTGGTAGATATGTGGGTATTCACTATAAATTTTTTTTCAATTTCTCCATGTTTGCAATTTTTCTTAATAAAATATTGGAGAAATTCTCTAACATTACAATGAAGAGTAATGGCTGGTAAAATGACCTATCAGTTCAACAATAGAGTGATAAAATTAACTTGCTGTCTGAATCTGACTAAGCCCTGGATAGAAAATTAAAAGATTATACCATACTAGCATAAGGCCTAAAACAATATAAAGGCAGTACTTGTTTATGGAGAAAGTAATCAAGGAATAGTGGCTTGTATCCAACCCACCTGATTGACAACTTCAAAGTAGATGCCAAGCGTAGATGTAGGATCCAGACCACAGATTTTCCACTGACTCGTGCCACCAACACCAAGCTCCTACAGATGAGAAGAATTTAAAACACAAAAACCCAACTCTATGGTTAACTGTTAAAGAAAAATGCTGATGAACAGATCAGGACACTTAGAACATGAACTCTGAGGTAAAAATTTATATTATAGACCAGAAAAATCCTTAACATTTATTTTCAAAGCACTTTAAAATTTTTAAAGCTTTTAAGCTTTTTAGATTGGCACTCTAAACAATTTCATTACATCACATATATTAGAATTATCTACTTATTTTTGAAAAAAACAATTTTTTTTTTTTTTGGTACCAGGGATTGAACTCAGGGGCACTTGACCACTCTACCACATCCCCAGCCCTATTTTGAATTTTTTTAGAGACAGGGTCTCACTGAGTTACTTAGCACCTCTCTTTAGTAAACTCATGATCCTTCCACCTTAGTCTTCCAAGCAGCTGAAATTACAGGATTACACCACTGCACCTGGCTTTTTTTGAAAGTTCTATATACTTCTGACAACCATCAATATTAGTGGCAGAACTTTAGCTGTAAAATACTTTTTTTTTTTTTTTTTTTGGCAAAAGCTATATATAAATTGTCAGTGAGGAAACAAAGGAAATCATAATGGTGTGAAGGCTGCTTTTTACTGATTCGTTGAATGGCTGCCAGTGATAAATATGAGGTTCACTTAAACATGAATTTGACATTGTTTTAATAAAAATATCTACAAGAAAACAACACAAATATAAAAAAACACCTAGAAACATCAAATGAAATTACCAGACCCTGAAATATACATTCTATCATCATAGAGGAGCTGGCACCACACCTTATCTGGATGCAGAATGCTGTGCTTAGAAAGTACCATGCTTAGACATTAATAGAGTCATCTATGTTACTCGACTCCACCCACACTGCACACTGTCAGCTGAGTGTACAACTGACATCTGTCTGGTGTGGAGCCATGCCAGGGCCCTCCATACCTGGCCACAGAACCAGCGATTTCAGGGAGGTGACAGTTTGAGTGGAGAGGAAAGATTCTTAAGTGAAATTGCACAGCAGTTCTAAGATAGAGAGCAGGGAGGGCACTCTGTTTTGTCAGCACCTCTTATGCAAGACTGTGAGATGGACGGATTTTGGGTGTTCAGCTTCCACTTTAAAGGTATTCTCTAAAAGAAGCAGGGATTTCACATCCACTGGAAGGTGAAGGGCAAAACCCAGCAAAAATGGCCAAGAAGGAGCTTATGGGTCTTCCCTTCTTTCTTCACTAGCTCCTTCTCTAGGCACAGGACTCAGCAATGGTACAACTCTCCAGTGCCCCAGAATAACAATTTCTCTCTAAAATACAAATGCCTTACTTAAGCATTTAAATGACTTTATTGGAAAAAGTACAAAAATAGAATTAGAAAACCATCATTTTATAATTTCTAGTGAAATAATTTGATTCAAGTGAAGATAATCAACAGCTAAAACCATTAAGCTGTTTGCAAACTGAATTTAATCACACCTTTAAAAACTTTTGCTTCTCAAGAAATACAGAGAAAAGAAACAACACAGATACTTACTCCTTCAAGGAAACCATCAGACATATCAAGAATGTGAGACATCCTATTAGAGAAGACCTCGGCACTATCACTTCAATAAATCAATCTCATGTTTAAAAAAAAAAAAAAAGGCAAAGAATATACACAAATGAACAAAAAGATGAAGACTATTCTAGATTTTTTTAAACACTAAGTATAGCTGGACACAGTGGTGCATGCCTGTAATCCCACAATTGAGGAGGCTCAGAAAAAAACAATCCCAAATTTGAGGCCAGCCTCAGAAACTTAGCAAAACTCTGCCTCAAAATAAAAACTTTTTAAAAGGGGTAGATGTGTAGCACAAGGGTAGAGTGTCCCTGGGTTTAATCCCCAATGTTATTTAAAAAAAAAAAAAAGGTTAGTGAAGCTACTATGTCAAGGAAACGCTAATCAAAAAGATAAGGCAAATGTGGCAAGAAAAGAGGACACAGCAAAATTATGGCAAACTGTTAACAACTGACAATGATGAACAGAAATTCTTCCTTAAAACTTCTCTGTATGCTTGAAAATTAGATCTTTCTCTTTGTATCTGCACCGCCAATCAAAACTTTCAGGGCTGAACTCTATTGGAACAGCTAATTGTACTACTTCATAAAAATGTCTTCTTAACCTACTTCTCAAAGACTTCGCCAGTCATATTTTAAGTCTATGGAAAATACTCTGGTATAGGCAGCCTTTCCAAAGCCCTGCCAGAAAATAGGAATACAAGTCCTTTGGCACTCGGGGTTAATGAGTAACTCTTCAGATGGGCTTTTGGGCAGCAATCTGCCCCACCCAGGGAACTACAGGAATGTTCACTCAAACTGTCTTTCCTCTGCCAAGCTTGACAAAAGTTTAATCTGTGTAGTAACTTGTGAATGTTTGTTCTGATGAAGACAAAGATGATACTGTGAAACAGAACATCTCAAGTAGGCCTCCAGTATGTCAGGCTCTGTCCCAACTGCTTTACCTGATCTACCTTATTTATTCCTCCTAACAAGGCTGTGAGGTAGGCATTGTTATTGTCCCATTTGCCAGATAAAGATATTGAATTACAGAGCAACTGAGTATTTTGCCAGGGCTACACAATTACTGAGAGGTAGTGATGCCCTGAACTCAATTGGCTCTACAGTCCACCCTCCCATTAAAGATGACCATGAGGGAAGGACATGACTATGTCATCCTCACCTGGGACCATGCTGCATCAGACCAAAAGCTTTGCTTTTTGGTAGCTGAAGTATATATAATAAGAGGATGTGGGTCATCAGCAAAGCCACTCTCTCAAGTGATGACTGAATTGGTTTACATACACTCACAAATTATTACTAGAGAAAATAATGTCTGTATATGTAACAGTATCATCTGCTGCCTAACCAATTCATGGCAGTCTCTGTTATAGGAAGGCCCATTATTAGCTGAGAGTGAAGCAAAGATATCAACTCTAAGGACAGCAAGCATATAGAATCCCTGAAGGATTCTGCTGAATGGTTGCCTTGTACTGTAGGGGAAGCCTGTGGCTCCTCAACAGTCACTCATGCATGGGTTATGGAGTCAGGGGGACCTGGGATCTAGCTTCTACATGTCAGCTCTAATTCTGAGCAAGACTCTAACCTCTGTGACCTGTCAGTTTCTTTCTCTCTAACACCATCTCTCAGAGTTGCCATCAATGAGGGTTAGCCCTTTTCCCCCCACCATAGGTGACAATACAAGACCATTGTGCTCAGACTCATCTAATGAGTTATCTCCAGGGCAGATGAGGGTGATGGAGGAGTTTCCTTACATTTTCTGACACACACGGTCCTTTCACATTCAGAGATACACATGGACCAATGGCACCAGCAATCTTCAGTTCCCGAGATGTCTAAAATAAATTCACAACAGAGTAAATGTTAAAATCACTAAGATCCATCCTGCTCTCACAACAGGCAAATATAGCAATGTCATTCCACCAAAAGAAAATCCCACATGGATTAAAGCATCCAACTGCTCCCCTACTAACTTTTCCAGGGCCACTTGAATTAATTAAAATTTTAAAAAAATCTGCCTGTAGGTGCTGTATGAAGATGATACAGCATTTTCAACTCTCTCAGTTCACTTTTCAAACTTTAAAATTATATACCTAGAAGATAACAATTCTACCAACAAACTACATTCTTTTCCAATCCCATATATGGTCACAATTATTTACATATTTTTTGGTGTGGGCATGTTTTATTTTTATTTTCTAACTTTTAAAATTTGTTCTTTTTAGATATATATGACAGTAGAGTATATTTTGACATATATATACATGGAGTATAACATTCTAATTAGGATACCATTCTTGTGGTTTTATATGATATGATATGAGTGGTTTTATATGAGTTTCACTGGTCATGTATTCATATATGAACATAGGAAAGCTATGTCTGATATTTATGTATTTCTAACCAGTGAACATACTGTTTTGTGTTGCTTTAAAAATACTTAATTCATGAAGCCCACACAAGGCCAACTTGCTTAGATTTTTTAAGCTGAACTCATTTCAAAAACATCCATTTCTGCTGGGTGTGGTGGCTCATATCAGTAATCCTAGCAACTCAGGAGGCTGGTATAGGAGGATCACAAATTCCAGGCCAGCCTCCACAACTTAGTAAAATTTGTCGCAAAATAAAATATAAAAAGGGCTGGGATATGGCTCAATGGTAAAGTGCCTTTGGGTTCAATCCCTGATACCAAAAAAACAAACAAAACAAAAAATCACCCATTTCTCTTTAACAACAAAAAATCTCAAACACATGAGAATGTTGTTTAAAGGCTAACCTAGATGATTTAATGATCACCTCCAACTCTCCATAGTTTCTAATGGACCTTTTTATTGTTTCCTCAATGACTCAGAGTCAACTGTCTCTGGCGATGAGTCCCTATGTGGGAAAACAAACCAAAACTCACAGTGCTGGCTGTTTTAGAGCACTCTGATAATTCTTTAGGCAAGTACTACTATAAACTGCTTATGGAATGCAGTAACCCATACTGATGGATGGGTGGACAGTGACTACTGTGTGGCTGCTATGCTGAGGTCACAATGCTGCTTAGAACACTCACCCCATTATCCACCTCCCAATTTCAACTGTCCTAAAGCAAGGTGAAGGAGGGCCTACAGAGGAACCAAAAACTCATTGTTTAGAATGCTAACCAATACATAGGTCCTCCTCCAGGAGAAAAGAGATAGGTGAATGATATATGTTATGATAGCAAATTTTTTTTAATATTTATTCTTTAGTTGTAGTTGACAAATACCTTTATTTTATTTATTTATTTTTATGTGGTGCTGAGCATGGAACCCAGGGCCTCGCTTGCACTAGGCAAACGCTCTATCGCTGAGCCACAACCCCAGCCTGATGACAGCAAATTTTGTAGAGATTATTTTAATTGGCCTGTATATGCCTGTGTCCAGTTGAAGTTGCCAGAAGTCTGACTACTAAACAAGTAGCAACATTCTAGCTGGGTGCAGTGACATGTGCCTATATTCCCAACTACTTGGGAAGTTGAGGCAGTAGGATCGCAAGTTCAAGGCCAGTCTGGACAACTTAGTGAGATCCTATCTCAAAATAAAAAATAAGAAGGGCTAGGAGGCTGGGGTTGTGGTTCAGTATAGAGTGTTTGTCAAGCATGTGTGAGGCACTGGGTTCAATCCTCAGAATCGCATAAAAATAAATAAATAAATAAATAAATAAAATCTATTTTTTTTAATTCTTAAAAAATAAATAAATAGGGGCTGGGGTTGTGGCTCAACAGTAGAGCGCTCGCCTAGCATGTGTGAGGCCCTGGGTTCGATCCTTAGCACCACAGAAAAAAAATTAAAAAAAATAAAGGTATTGGGGCTGGGGTTGTGGCTCAGCAGTAGAGCACTCATCTTGCATGCACGAGACCCTGGGTTCAATCCTCAGCACCACATAAAAAAATAAATAAATGAGTGAAATAAAGATATTGTGTCTAACTACAACTAAAAAATAAATATCAAAAAATAATAATAAAAAATAAAGGTATTGTGTTCAACAACAACTAAAAAATAAATATTTTAAAAACAAATAGGGCTAGGGATGTAGCTCAGGGGTAGAGCACACCTGAGTTCAATCCCTAGTACCAAAAAAAAAAAAAAAGTAACACTCTAATTCCATTAACATTTTAAAAGGCTATCATACATACCTTTACTTCTAAACTAGCACCAAATGCCATTCTGAAATCTCCATTAAAATCTTTACTAAAGATTCTTTGGAATGTCTGCTTGAAGAGAGAAGTGTTGAAAGAATCTCCCATCACCATGTGGCCTCTAGGAAAAAAGAAAAAAGTGAACATTAGTAAGACTGAAAGCCATCCAGATGCTCCCTGGATGTTTACAAAGGAGAAAAAAATACCCACGTCTGTAAAGGTACTAACTCACTTAAATAAAGAACAGCAAGTTTAATTTGTATTTAGGGGGGAAAAAAAGTTTCTAAAATATTAAACTAAGAATCCTTAAGAATACTAATATATCTTGATTACTATAGCAATTACACAAACCTATAGAGATGAAAAATCTCTTAGAATTATACCTATTCACATACAAAAGAAAAAAAAAAAAGTACAGGTAAATAAGGTCTGCACTACAGTTAACTGTACTGTGCCAAAGTCCATTTCCTGGTACTGACATTGTACTATGTTTATGTAAGATGCTGCCCCGGGGAAGAGCTAGATGAAGAGTATGGAGAGACCTCTCTGTACTCCCAGCACATTTATAATTTCTGTAAATCCATAATTATTTCAAACAAAAAGTTTTTTTTTAAAGAGAGTATCCTTTATTCAACAATCCTAGCAGTTTAAACAGATTATTATGATATTATGATAAATATATACATAAGTATATTTATCTACTACAGACATATAGAGATATCTATGTATATATACTGACATAGATACCTTGGGTTTTTGTCCCTGATTCCCAGCCTAACTTCCTCCTCAATGCAAGTTATATAAATAGAATTTCTCTTCCCCAAGGCAAATCCCAGAAACTCTAACCACCAACTTTTCTGTCTTAGAACTGGCCATAAACAAATTCTATGACCTATCTTGTCTGATAAATCAAAAGGCCTACCTCTTACCCAGGAGAATGGAATGTGCACAGAAAGGCCAAGAAAAATACGAACAAGCTATCCTAGGTTTCCCCAGACAACTAGTATTAAATGATATTCTTTTTGCCCAATTACATTTCTACATGGTTAGCCATACTTCAATCATACTTATGTAACAGTTGTCATAACCACCTAAAAGGACAGGGTTCAGATAGTTTCCAGATAGCCAAACACATGCAGGTTCCTAGAAAGTGTGTACCAGAGAGGATGGAAGCTTCATGTCCCTTCCCTCACACCTCTCCTTATGCACCCCTTCACCTGTATCCTTTATAATACCCTTCACAAGAAACTGGTAAATGTGTTTCCTTGAGTTCTATGTGAGCTGATTGAACAAATTAATAGAACCCAAGGAGGAGTTTGTGGGAAGCCAAATTTACAGCCAGTCACTCATGTGCCTGGATAAAACAACTTGGGGCTTGTGTCTTCTAAAGTGGGTAGGGGCCAGTCTTGTGTGATATGACATTGTGTCCAAATAGGAAGAGTCAGGACTGAATTAAATTAGAGATCCCCAGCTGGTGTCCACTGCAGAACTCATTGCTTGCTTGTTGACGGGGACAAACCCACACACACTGTAGGTTCATTGCAATGCTTCGTGTTATGTGCATATAGTAGGTGAGACTTGAGTTTGACTTGGGTTTTCTCTATAACAAGAAAACATGTCCAACTTTTCTCATACTTTTTCAGTATAGGAGAATAACCAGGCCTGGGGAAAAACCTTTTCAGATAAACTCTGCTGCAACACACTGAATCCTTGACTTCACAGGAACATTTTTTCTAATTGATGAATACTGATTTTTATCCCTTACTGAAGTTAGAGAAAATATTGTTCAAATTTTCAGCAAGAAGCACAGCCTGCTTCAGCTACACAACAAGTTGTCATTTATAAAACAGGATCCCAGAATTGGAAAGAAAACAAGAAAGGTTACCTGGTCCAGCTCTCTCAATGTCTGAGCCCTTTAGTGAGGGATCAACAATTTGGCCCCAAATATCCACCCTCCCTTCTTCCTTAATCATGTATTCCACAGTTGCTTGGAATAAAGATGACATTCCCAGGGCTGGGGTTGTGGCTCAGCGGTAGATGCTTGCCTCGCATGTGTGAGGCTCTGGGTTCGATTCTCAGCACCACATAAAAATAAATAAATTAAATAAAGGTATTGTGTCCAACTACAACTAAAAAATAAACATTAAAAAATAAATAAATAAAGATGACCTTCCCTAGTGTACCTTGCATGTAGTCACATGACTCACTTTAACTTGATGGAGAATTCTTTAGTTCGAGTGGGGCATGTTCTTGCCAGAAGGGCATATCCTTCTTTGGCCTTTCCACCCTGCTATTGTAATGTAGTAGAACTCCAGCAAATACCCCAAGCCACGCACTGCACACTGAGGCAGATAGCTTGATGGGAGCCTCAGCCCTGATGATGATGAAACCAGTATACCAGACAGAAATGAACTTTTTTGGGGGTCTTCTGTCATAATCACACAATCTAATCTAACTCACACCCACCTGCCCCTTGACAACATCCCTGCCAAGTTACGACTGAACATCTCTTACTCCCTCCAGAAGCTGTCCACTCCATGTCTGGACAGTTCTCACTCTTTTTACTTTTTATTTTGAGATTGGGTCTTGCTAACTTGCCCAGGTTGACCTCAAACTTGCGATCTTTAACTTGCCGCAGCCTCCCAAGTAGCTAGGATTACACAGCAGGAACCAGCATACCTAGGAAGACCTTTTTTTAAAAAAATATTTATTTTTTAGTTGTAGTTGGACAGAATACATTTATTTTATTTTTTTTTTATTTTTATGTGGTGCTGAGGATCAAACCCAGGGTCTCACATGTGCTAGGCAAGCACTCTACCACTGAGCCACAACCCCAGCCCCAAGACCTTTCTTTATACTGGGTGAAATTCTATATCCCGGCAGCTTCACCCATTGTTCCTAATTCTTCTGATCTCTTCTCCACAGAACAACTCTTCAACATTGAATACAGTTCTCATGCCCATCTCTTCTTTTTTTTTTTCTTTTGGTACTGGGGATTGAACTCAGGGGCACTTGATCACTGAGCCACATCCTCAGCCCTAGTTTGTATTTTATTTAGAGACAGGGTCTTACTGAGTTGCTTAGCACCTCACTTTTGCTGAGGTTGGCTTTCAACTCGCAATCCTCCTTCCTCAGCCTCCCAAGCCACTGCAGTGACATATGCCTCTGCACGCAACTAGATCCCATCTGTCTTCAGCTTAGTCTTTTCTAGTTCCTTCAACCATTCTCCACATGGGAATGGGAGTGTAGCTCAATTTCAAGCATTCTCCAGCACTATATAAGCTTGTTTAAAAGGAAAAGCTCACAAAAGTTAAAGCTTGCAACTTAGCAAGCTCCTAAGCAAGACCATGTCTCAAAATAAATAAATAGATAGATAGATAGATAGGGCTGGGGACATGGCTCAGTGGTTATGCACCCTGGGCTCAATCCCCAGTATAAATAAATAAATAAATGCTCAGAATGAAAAATGACATAATCTGTATAAGGTGTCACCATCACCAAAGAAACCAAGATTTTGATTTTCTTCAAAAATAATCTACTCCTATAACCTAGCCTATGATAACCCATCTTTGCAGGAAGTCATCCCAAGCTGTTGGCTCACCTTGAGCACTCAACAAAAACCCTACATCTTTTTATGTCACCATTAAAACATTTATCCAACATGGAATTTGACCTAAATGTTGAATCTTGTGGGAATCAAATACCTCAATGAGACACTGATGGAAATAATGATACCTCTCCACAAAAACTATACACACACACCCTAGCATACAAACCACAGGATGTTCACAAATACATTACAGCATCTCTGAGTGCTCCAAGTCAAGGACTCCTGAAGGGCACCATTCTATCATAAAATGGGAGTGTAGCTCAGTGGTAGAGTACTTCCCTAGATATGCAAGGCCCAGGGTCCAATCCCCAGCACTGAAGGGAAAAAAAAAAAGACATTCTCTTTTTTCCAGGTGTTCACTATGAACATACCCAGTAAGATTTGTACAACACTTCATCTCCAATAGTCCAGTTTGGTCAAGGGCACAAGCATAAATATCAATGCAGTGACCATTTGCAGCGGTTCGATTAGCAAGCATCTCATAGTGCTGTAAAGAGAGGAGAAAACTGTCTTTAGGAAACATTAACATTAATCCCAAGGTATGCCTTAACATACCAAATGATGTAATCAAATATAGGACTATGAAGATCATTATCTTCAAAACACAAAATAAAAAATAGTTTCCAATCTCAACAACCTTCACAAACTTACAGCTATCCACTTGAAGCTCAGAGGCTGGGGACAATAATTTAACAGCAGCCAAGATCTGGAAGATCATCTCAGCAAATAAATCTTTTTGACTGTGACAAGAAGGCCTCAATAAAGCAGCTGTCACTCTAGAGCAGTCTAAACCTGACACCAGGTTAACACAATTAACCCATACCCAAGAGAACCTACCTTGGTTGCCTTTTTCATGAACCGTGCATTATCCTTCTCAATATCATGCCAGGAACGAATAGGAATCTTTAATTCATCTCCAACCACCATGCCAGGCCCTTGTGTGGGGGGACCTCCAGTAAATAGCATGATACGGGCTCCTGTGTTTGGGAAAGTACCCTGAAACAGTAAATAACAGCATATTAGAAGGATGTAGCCCATCTCCAAGTGTGTTTTCAATTTCCCTATAGAAATATTCCAAAAGATTCTCCTGAGCTTTTTTTTTTTTTTTTTTTTTTGCATTGGGGATTGAACTTAGGGTCTCATGCATGCTAAGCAGTTCTCAGCTCCTCATCAGCTGTTAATACTGATGATACAGCAGAATGATATAAATGACAATGCAGAAAAACAGCACTTACTTTCTCTCACCCTAATGGCTTTATATACTTTTACTACTTTATTCTGAGCAGTTCCTATTGCTCTAATTCCCTTATTTTTTCTTGAAAACCTTTAGGAGCTCCTTCAATGTAGATAATAACAATGACTTTAGGTCACAGTGAATTTTCAAAAAAAGCCAACAAATATGATTTTTTTAAAATACTTATTTTATAGTTGGACACAATACCTTTATTTCACTTAATTATTTTTTACGTGGTGCTGAGGATTGAACCCAGGGTCCTGCACGTGCAAGACGAGTACTCTACTGCTGAGCCACAACCCCAGCCCCAAATATGATTTTTAAGAGCAAGTTTGTATGATGTGAGAAAGCCCCATAAATTCTCAATTACCTCCAATAAACCAACAGCAATGGACAAAGCAACACCAGTGGATCTCAAAGGTCTCTTCCCCTGAGTTACTGGCCATGGGTCTCTCTGCAGCTCCCCAAGAAGATCAGTGAGGTTCATATCAATCTTTTGAATGGGCTGCAGAAATCTGTAAGATTTTGAATGGACATATCAATTATAGTTTAATAAGGTAGCCTGGTCTTCCAACCTTGGTGACATGTAATTATTTAAAATAATTATTCAGAGTAGGAAAAATTTGCCATTTTTTTCTTTAAAATTGTCTCTACAAACACAAAACAATTCAAGGCAATTTTACTAAGGAATATAATTTAAAACCTAACATTCAGTGATATATATATTATATATATTACATATATACATATATATACATATACATACATATACATATATAGAGAGAGAGCATGCGCTAGCGAGAGCGTGCGCTAGCGAGATCATGCGCTAGCACGGGGGAATAAAATCAACTTAAAAGGGAACAAATCAGTTTAATTAAATTTTAAGCAGCAAAGAAATCCTAAGGGGTCTGGGGTTGTGGCTCAATGGTAGAGCGCTTGCCTAGCACATGAGAGGCCCTGAATTGGATCTTCAGCACCACATAAAAATAAATATATAAAAGAAAGATATTGTGTCCAAATACAACTAAAAAAAATAAATATTTTTTTAAATATTTATTTTTTGGTTAGACACAATACCTTAATTTTTGTTTATTTAGTTTTATGTGGTGTTGAGGATCGAACCCAGGGTCTCGCGCATGCTAGGCAAGCACTCTACCACTGAGCCACAACCCCAGCCCTAAAAAATTAATATTAAAAAAAAAAAAGAAATTCTAAGGACATGTCTAATGGAAATTTTATCTGTATGTGGTCCACTTATGTGGACAATGTGCACAATTCTAAAGGTTCAGTTTGTGTGTCCCTTGAGCTTTAGAGTAACACAAAGAACAATCTTGTTTCTTAAGAGAAGGAAGCTGTCCCCAGCCTGGCAGACAATGCATTTTATCAAGTTTACTAGCAGTTAACACAACCTGGGTCAGCAGTGGACACTCAATTTAACTGAATAAAGTATCTGTTCATAAGCTTTTTTGAGAGCACTCAAAAGAGGTCTTTTCCATTTTTCCAGTTTTATTTAAGAATCAAAAAGGATAATAGCCATATGTCCAAAAAAGAGGGGAATGAATGAATACAGTGGTCTCAAAACCTTTTTGATAAAACATTAAATATGGATTAAGCTTATTCATTGACTTTTTTATCTAATCATAAGGAAACCGACATACTTGCATTGCTTTTCTTTTATTTTCACGTCAACGTGCATGCTCACTACAGCACATAATACTGAATGTCAGCATCTCACCTGCTTGAAACAAAAGGGTGCTCCTGAGGTTGAGCAGGTCTTGCTTGCTGCATGGGCATGGCTGGCTTAGACAAACCCAGCATATCCTAAAAAAAACAAAAGACTCATTTCCCATCACATTATGAGTAAATAACTGATTAATTTTTAAAAAATGTCCTTGCTACCATTTCTATACAAACCCAGCACAGACCTGTATTTGCTTTGCAGTTAAATCCTTGGTCCCTCGGAAGACATAACTTTTGGAGATTCCTTCACAGCTCAGTTCATGAACCTGCACCATCCTTCCGAAAGTGATCAGACCCACCAGAGCATCTGGAGGAAGGAGACTCAGGGACATCTGCAGGGATTCTTTGAGAGCTTGAAGGTCATCTTCCTCCAGGCATGTGTCAACCACATAGAGAAAGATCAGAGGAGACTGTGCGCCTCGCTTTAGGGAAAGGAAAAAGCATGATGATCAGTATACAAATACAAACAAATCAGGCATGTAAATGTCAAGTCTTCAACTACATTTATTCTCAGGAGGACACCTACACAAACCTCTACTTACCCTGATGCAGATTCTATTAAAACAAACTAAATATAAAAAATATTTGTGGCTAGGCATAGTGGCACATTCTATAGTCCCAGCAACTCAGGAGGCTAAGGCAGGAGTATCTCAAGTTTGAGGCTAGTCTCAGCAATTTAATGAAGACCTAAGTAATTTAACAAGATCCTGTCTCAAAAAAAGTAATAATAAAAAGGACTAGATGTGTAGCTCAGTGGTAAAACACCTCTGAGTTCAATTCCCAGTACCAAACAAACAAACAAAAAACCCTGTTTGTATCTAACAAAATTATTCTACATTTCTGAATACCTACTATGTGTCAGACATTGGTCTAGGTCCTGGGATATATCAGTACATACATAGAAAAAACAAAGATCCCTGCCTATCTCAAGGAGCAAACTTTCTGGCAAGGGGATTAGGGGAACAGCAAACACCAGGAGTAGAAACAGAGGTCAAGTTCAAGGTCAGAGCAGCCTCAGTAAGAAAGTAACATTTGAGCAAAAGCCTGAAGAAGGGAGCAAGACAGTCACATATATACTGTCTTTCTCTTTTCTCTATCTGTATCTGTATGGCACAGCAGCCATACAGATACAGATAGAGAAAAGAGTCAGAGCAGTGGAAAAAGCCAGAGCAAAGGCCCATGGGCAGGCATGTTCCTGCATGCTTCAGGAGTCTAGAAGGCCCACGGAGCTAAACAATGACACTAGCAGAAATTAAGCTCAGAGTGGTATATCACAGGGCTTTGAAACTATCTTTTACTCTGGGTAAAAAGGGGAGCCATTTTTACCACTGGAGGTTTCTGAACAGAGAAGTAATGTGAAACGTATTTTTAAAGTTACTCTGAGGGCTGGGGTTGTGGCTCAGCAGTAGAGCGCTTGTCTAGCTCACGTGAGGTGCTGGGTTCAATCCTCACCACCATGTAAAAAATAAAAAATAAAATGAAGGGTTTGTGTCCAACTACAACTAAAATATATATATATTTTAAAAATTTAAAAAAATAAAGTTACTCTGACTTCTGGGTTTAGAATACAACACAACACTAGAGAAGAATAGTGTTACCTCAGATTAGGTAGAGGGAAGTGAAGGGAGGGGAAGGGAGGGGATGTGGGGATAAGAAAGATAGTACAATGAAACATACATTATTATTGTATGTATATATGTGACTGCATGACCAATATGATTCTACAACATGTATACACAGAAAAATGAGAAATTATATCCCATCTATGTATGATATATCAAAGTGCATAAATACATTCTACTGTCATGTATAACTAATTAAAACAAATTTAAAAAGAATACAATACAAATAGGCAATAATAAAATCAAGGAGAATAGTTAGGAGACTGATCTAACAATTTGAATGGGGTGGGGGCTGTGGCTCAGTGTTAAGAGTGTTTATCTAGCATGTGTAAGGCTCTGGGTTCAATCCTCAGCATCACATAAAAATAAATAAATTAAATAAAGGCATTGTGTCCATCCACAACTAAAAAAAAATTTAAAAAATAATTCAAATGAGAAATTGTGGCTAGATTAGGATAATTAGGAGTAAGAGAGAAAAATGGGTAAATTCTAGATAAATTTTGAATATTGAGCCAATAACATGTTATAACAGATTAGATGTGGGATGTGAAAAAGAGAGGTCAAGGACAAGTCTAAGACTTTTAAACTGAACAACTACATGATGGAGCACCCTCAACAAAGACTGAGAAGGCTTTGAAGGTCGGCTTTCTAATTCAATCAGTTCCACCGTTTTTGCAGCCTTCTACCAAGACCTGAAAACAACACCAGTGTAAGTGCTTACACACTGTAACCTCATGTTTAGGATCCTTCGGCCCCAACAATTTCAGGTCCTCTGGACTGGCAAGAGACACAGAAAACAAAGGATTTCAAGAGATACTCAGTGTTCATCACATTTCATTAAATACACAACAAGGAATTTACCTGTATCACGTACTCAATTGTAGAAAACTGGGGCATCAATTCAGCAGGTTGATTCACCTCAGATATGCCTGCATAAGCTGGAGGAAACTGAAAAGAAAGCAAAGCACTGTTTTGTGAGGGCTGAAAGATATTTATGTTACACCTTTTATTTTCCATTTATAAAGATGATTAATGATTATATGTTAATTCTGAGAGCACAAAATGTAAAACATTATTAAAACACAAAAAAATCAGTAATTAAATTCTGCTTTACATTCATATCATTTCATAAGTTTAAAAAAAAGTATTTTATTCTTTAGAGTAGGTTTAAGTTATTTTAAAACATTTAATGGTTTAAAGTCACTCTATTAGAAGAAGCTAAAAGCCCTAGTGCCATGCCAGTAATCCTATCTACTTAGGAGGCTAAGGCAAAAGGATCAAAGTTCAAGGTCAGCTGGCACAATTTAGACTCAGTCTCAAACTAAAAAAGATTTTTTTAAAGGGTTAAGGATGTAGCTCAGTAGCAGAGCACCAATGGTTTAATCTAAAAACAAACAAACAAAACCACATGCTATCACAACTGTTTCTTAAGCTTTGCCTTGCAAACTAAAGGCAAAACATTTACCTGTTTCATCTATAAAGAAGACTAACACCTTTGTTTATCATTTTGACTGTTATCTCTGGAGTAGCTGTGATTTTAGGCATGTACCACTGTGCCTGTCCCCTCTAGACCTTTCCACTTGAGCACACCATATATAACAATCACTTCATATAAACAATTTTGGGACCTGCTTTTGCATATAAAATAATAACACAGGCATTTCCTTTTGTTTTTAAAACTCTCTGCAAACATTTTAAATTCATAATTTGGGCACTGATTTTTCAGTCTTCAGCTTAATATTTAAAAGTTTAGGTATATCTCCCCAAATTTAGCAGGTGGATCTCTCCAGGCCAGTGACTTTAGAGTGACCAAATGCAAATCCTGCTGAGGAGATGACAGCAGCCTTAAAGAGTCACTGGCCAGGAGGGAAGGAATATTGGGCATCAGAACTCCAGCAGAAATCTCAGTATATGCCATCAAAAGATCTCCTGTCCCCTTTCTGGCCATGACTACCCAATGGCTGCAGCTTGCAGAAAAGGGTAGAGCTTTATCTATGTCTGCAAAATTTGGGGAGTAAACCCAGACATACTGGCTACCTTCTAGCAATCTGGAGATGTCCTATTTACCTAACAGGCAGTCAACTGCACAGAAAAAGAGGACAAGATAACCCAGTTCCTCCAGGGGGCCATCTCTATCTACTACCCCAGACTCATTGAGGGGTTCATTTCCTCATGGTTGAGCTGGGAGAATAACAAAAGATTATTTAAGCGTATGACAGTCTTCCACATCACACTTCCACACCAAACTGGCAGGTGGAGATCTCAGATAAATATACTAATACCAAATACTTATATGGCACTTAGTGTGTCAAGCACTATTTAAAGTCATTTACATTCATTAATTCTGTTTAATTCTCACAAGAATTTCATAAAGTACCATAGTATTATTATGTTAATTTTATTTTATTTATTTTTTCCTTTATTTTGTTTATTTATTTTTGTGTGGTGCTGAGGATCGGATCCAGGGCCTTGCACGTGCTAGACGAGCACTCTACCGCTGAGCCACAACCCCAACCCCTATGTTAATTTTAAAGACAAGAAAATTGAGGCATAAAAGGTCAAATGTGACCCTGCCTTAGATTTTTTATGATAAATTAAACATGCATTAATTCTGAATGTTAAGATTTGTATAAACTTCTGAATTTCTCATGGAGATTTTTTTTTTTTTAATTGCTAAGAATCAAATTCTACCATTGAGCTACATCCCCAGCCTTTCATGGAAATAAATCTCAAATATAATCAGCTTATAATTTCTGAATCTACTGTCAGTCGTCAACTGTACTTGTTTTTCCATCACTGGATTTACTATGCACTGTATCTAGGATTAATCATAACAAATTCATGTTATTACCAGCTTAAGAGCTATGAGCACAATGTATGCTCAATTGTGTACAATTAATTTTCCTCAACACTTCATTTAAATATAGTTTCCATGCCATAAAATTCACCAATTTTATGTGTAAAATTCAATGATTTTTAGCAAATGTATTGAATAATAATCAGCACAGCCCAGGTTTAGAACATTTTTATCATAGACAATTATTATTATTATTTTATTTTTTTAATTTTCTTAGTACAGGTATTGAATCCAGAGGCACTTAACCACTGAGCCATGTCCCCCTTATTTTTTATTTTCAGACCATCTTGCTAAGTTTCTTAGGGACCCACTAAGTTGCTGAGGCTGGCTTTGAACTTGCAATCTCGTGCCTCTGCCTCCCAATCTCCGGGATTACAGGCATGAGCCACTAAGACCAGAGACACAGTTGATTTTAAAGAGAAGTCTTGACTGGGGGTATCACTCAGTGATAAAGCATGTGCTTATTATGAACAAGGCCCTAGGTTTGATCCCTATCACCTACACCCCATAAAAGGTCTCTCTTCTCATTTATGAGCTTCTTTTAGTTTGCTAGTTTTAAATTTTTTAAATCAAAACTTCAATACTGATACTTGAATTCCAAGGTTAATAAAGATCAGAAAACAAAAATTCAGTAATATTCACTACCCAATTAGAATATACTGAAGTCAAGTGAAATATGAACAGCTGGGCATAGTGGTGCATGCCTGTAATTCCAGCTACTCAGAAAAAGGCCGAGCAGGAGGATCAGAAGTGTGATGTTAGCATGGGCAACTTTGTGAAACTATGCCTCAAAATAAAAAAAGGGTTGGGGGTGTAGCTCAGTGGTAGAGTACCTTGCCAGCCAGCAAGAGGCCCTGAGTTCAATCCTCAGTACCACACACACATACAAAAAGAACAACAGATCTATGTTCTTAGGGTAACAGATTCATGTCCTACAGAAAACCTACAAGGAAAGAGAATGTTATGTACTCTCCACAGCAAATGACAAGAATCCAAATATGGAAAAATTATAAATGTTCAACATTCAATATTGTGCTTAACAAAAGCTATCACCTTCAGTTCAGCAGAAACTGCTGACTGCTAGCATAGATATTCAATTTCACATAACTTTTTCAGAGTAACATACAAGAAATGAAACTTATAAAACATTTTTTAAAATAATTCATACCTGATTTCTCTGGAAACAGAAATTACAAGCCCAAAGTTTTGCTCGATAATCAACCTGACTGTGAGAAAGATAAATATCACAACCAGGTACCATTTTTATTTTTAAGGTAAAAAATATTCAAATGTAAACTTCAAATTCAATAAATCACAGACTGGTATTTCTATGTTTGTGTATAATAAATGACATTTTACAAAATTTCAATGCAGTTAGATTTCTGGCTATTAAGTACATAAAACGTTTCCCTCAAACAACTTCAATGAAGAATTAGCAAATCCCTTTTTCTCTTTTCCAATATCCTAGATAAATTTTTAAAATTTCTTGACTTATATAAATTATGAGTTAATTCCTTTTGCCTATTACCTTAACCCAATCTTCAGGATTTTTTTCTAATATCTTTATTGTTCAGCCAAGTGAAACTACCAAATTTTGATAATAAAGGCACATTTCACACACAGGAAAAATTTCTTAGACTTTAACCTCACTTGAGTTAATATACTTCCTATCCCCTTTTATAGGTTTAAAAAATTAATAAACAGTGGCTATAATTTTGAAAGCAGAGCAGCAGCATTCTTAATATGCACATTCTAAATAAAAGCAAGGAAAATAAAGTAAAAAATGCTCCCTCATATAAAAAATTTTATGACCACTTGCCACGATTTCAAAATTCCAATCTTGCAGTCCCATCTACTTGGAAGACAGGAGGATCCCTTGGGTTCAAGATCAGGCTGAGCAACACTATAAGACTCCACTTTCAAAAAATAATAAATAAATACAATAAGAATTCTTTCAAATTGTATCCACATGTGTTAAAAATAATATAGGTCAAGATATTATAGGTCATTATCTTAGAACAAAAAAAATTACACTTAACAATAAAATCATTAAGAGTTCAAATTTCTTCTGATTATTACTTCTTCTAGTCCTACAACATCAACACACTAGGCAAGTATAAAAAAAAAATAACCTGAAGCTTTTAGATTTTATTTTTGTGAAAAATACTTTAAAAGGTATCTCATAAAGTATACAGATAAGCCAAAAACAAACTGATAAAAAGCAAAAAATTTTAAAAAAGTTAATTAGTGAATTCCAGATCCTCCCCTTTCATCCCCCTCCTCTTCCTATAAGATTCTAATTTTATCTGGAGATTAGGCCAAGGAGATTTCTATGCACACTCATCACTAAGAATCTCATCATCTACTACTCATCTCAAATTTGACAACTTGCCCAAATCAAATTTATTATATTCACCATTTTTAGCAGTTTTTAAAAAAATTCATACCAAAGTGGATTGAGAACAGCTTTGCAAGTTGGCCTGCTGCAAAGCACAGGTTCATACTGTACAGGAGGCAGGTCTGGTCGTTCTTTCAAAGGAGTAAGGAGACAAGCCAGTGGAACAACCATTCTCGTGGCCTCAAGACGGCTGGAAGGCCACACATTCCAACTGAAACGTACACCATCTCGTTCTTCATTCTGCTGAATGAACTCCAGATATGTTGCCATAGTCTAAAAGGGAACTAAAGATAAAGCTTTAGCTATATATTTGAGATTCTCAGCTAAACCTCAAAAAAGAAGACAGTCATCTAACATAGCATTTCTTAAATACTTAGCTGGATACTCCTGGATAAAGATATCTATCTTCCCAAAGTTGATTAATTCAGTTATCTTTAACTATTGCTCTTTTCTTAATCCTCCTCTCTAGCACTTAAAACAAAACAAAACAAAGTGGTGGGGAGTTTTAATCATCATCTCTAAATTAAGTGTAGCTGAATACTAAACTTTTACATTTATTTATTCATTTTTGAGGTGCTGGGGATTGAACCCAGGGCTTCACACATAATATGCAAGTACTCTTCTACTAAGCCACACCCTCCCACCCTTGCCAGCAATATTACTTTAAACTTCCTTACAGATCACACATCATCTCAGACAAGCCAATTCTGCACTTGACCAAGGGTAAGCCTTGAATCCTGTTTCAGCATCAATACTGTATTAAATTTTACATTCCTAGTAATCTTGGTTGTGTGTCTTTTCCCATCCATCTTTTGTTAACTGTACAGTAAAGAAACATATACTGATCTGGAGTTGAGCTTATAAGGGGGACAAGTTCTGAGATAAAAATATTTCTATTTGGTATTATCTAATTGCAAAGGAAAGCTTACTATTATGCTGGCTCTCATCAGGACCTTCTCCCTTACCAAGGTTGCTTTTATTCATGCCTTTTCTTTTTTTTAATGTTTTTTTTTTTTTTTGGGGGGGGGGTATGCTCATGTCTAAAGACTGGTCAATAAAATAGTACTTCAGACTAATCTTTTAAACCCAGACAATCCCAATTTCACTGAACTGAGTGTTTTATACATCCTGTTCATGTCCTGGAATCTAGGGTGACACACACCTAAGTTATTGTGGTTCAAGGAAACTAGCCCCTCAAGAAAAAACAAAACAAAAGAAAAACAGATCAAAGAATCTGTGATAGTAAAGTGATCACTAAGGAGGACCTCATCTAGTGCTGGATAACAACCAACCCCATACTATTTTGAGAAGTGCCATACTACAAATAATTTGGATTAAGGCTCTTATATTACATGGCCAGAAAAGCAAATGAAATATTACACAGACAACCAAAATTCAAAATGTGAATTTCACTGAAACATTAAGCCAGCTACTTGTTATTTGAGCAAAAGGGAGAAGCTGAAGCATTGTTTACACAGAAGGCACTTCTGCAGCTTCCTGAAGGGGAGGGAGCAGGAAGAGCTAAATCAGGTAGTCGGGGGAGCCAGTTCTAATATCATAATTCTCACAAGTACCTCAGCAAGATTCATTAAATGACCATTCCCCTCTCAAAATTGTTATTACAAGGTATTAATCCCCAAGTATGCACATAATAAAACTTTCTCCATCTGTTTACCACTGCCCCTCCCCCTCACTCTTCTAGATCACTGATTCTTAACCTCGGGCAAATAATTCACAGAGGATTTTAGAGAATCCACAGACTTTCTTAAGTCATATGCAAGACTGTGTGAACGAGAGAATGCATCCTTCCAAGGAAATTAGATTCACGTTCTATACCAAATTCTCAAAGAATAAGGGTATGAAGAGGTCAAATAGCTGAATGAATGAATGAATGAATACTGAACGAACGGATGAAAAGCCTAGGAAGATACTCTAGAAGCATCCACCCCCAAATCTGAACGACCCTCATCTCGCCCAGGCGTAACTTTTCAGGGCATTGTGGCCATCTGCAGACAAGATAAAGTTTAAGTCTTGACAGGTGTCTGAAGACCTAAGTTCTAGTTTTACCTCTCTCACAAACCAAAACGTTCGAATTGCTAAGTTATAAAATGGGAGCAGGATCCTTCCGGCTGTGCGCAGCCAGCAATTCTAAAGACTTAAGAATCAGAAGCCAGGGGCTGGGGATGTGGCTCAAGTGGTAGCACGCTCGCATGGTATGCGTGCGGCCCGGGTTCGATCCTCAGCGCCACATACAAACAAAGATGTTGTGTCCGCCGATAACTAAAAATAAAAGATATTTAAAAAATTTAAAAAAAAAAAAAAAAAAAAAAGAATCAGAAGCCGGTGATCTGCCGGCCCGGCATGGCGGGGGATCCGTCACTTTCAGTAGACTCTTGGGTCATCCATTCGCTCCGTTTCCCCTGCCTACCAGAAAAGGCTTCATCCCAGAAGCAGCCCACCTCGCCCTGGCATGTGTGCCTCTGTCCGCGGCTCTTTACCACTTATGCATCCCACTCACCTGGCCGGAGCCGAACGCTTGGCGAGTGCTGTCCGCGCCCACAGCTGGAAAAGCTAGGCTCCGGCTCTCACCGCCAAGTCCAGCTCAGCTCTCAACCGATTGGTCAACACTCTGACACGTCATACCACAGCGACGTGCGCTAGCCAATCGCAGAGCGCTTATCCAGCCGACTAGAGGAAGCGATGTTGTCAGAAAAAATTCTCCGCCATCTAGCGATATGGCAAAACAGCGCTGACTCGCACTTCAAACCATAGATGCCACTTCCCTAAGATTGCCACTAAAGGTTTCTGCTTCAGAAACCCCAGGCATTGCCGGAACATTCCCTAGACACAGCCAGCCTTCCCAGGGGGGCCGCCCTGACGCAATATGACGTATGCTTGCCTCACTGGAAAATCCGCCTCATTGCCTTAGTTACCGGAATGCGAAAACCGTGACGTGAGGCTCCGGAAGTAGGAGACGGGCAACTGGAGGAACCTGGAACTGTCGGGAAGAAGGCGTCAACATACGGGAGAGACGGGGCTGGAGAGAACTTGGAGCGGCCAGCTGGAGGACGCTTGCGTACCTGTTTGTCCAGGGAGCTAGTCTTTAGTTAAGATTGATTTTAAGTACAACAGGTGTAGTAGTGCTTTTTCATCTTTCACGATTTCCTCTTTTCCCTTGGAATGGCTTCACTCTCTTAGTGGAGACCAGCTCTAGCGCACAGTCCCTCTTTGCACCTCCATTCCTATGCCGAATTGAGAACTGTCATATTCAAGTACTTTAGGAGACTGACAAAGTTCATGTTTACATGGGACACAGCTTTCTTTTTTTAATTTATTTATTTATTAGTTGTAGTTAGACACAATATCTCTATTTTATTTATTTATTTATTTATATGTGGTGCTGAGGATTGAACACAGGGCCTCACACGTGCTAGGCGAGCGCTCTACCACTGAGCCACAACCCCAGCCCTGGACACAGCTTTCTATAGCCACAACCATTTTTTCACTTTCTTACAAGGTGGCTCGTTGATTAACTTACTAAGACAAAATCTTCCTGTAGCATATTTTAAAACCCTAAAAAATAAAAGTATATATCTAGGCATTCAAGAAGTATGCATTAATTAGCTCAATATTAGAGCAATATTTTAAATTACCTACAGATCAGAAAAATTAGTTTAAGTCAATGTACTATGAAATATAATGTCCGTAATATAAACCGTTTGTCAGAATAATAATTCATTTTGTTGAACAAACTTTCATTTATCATGATCTTAAACATTATGCAATGTTAATGTTAGCTTATCTGATTAGTAAACTTATATCCGTTTAGGAAATTGAAAATAGTTATTCTCTTTGTAAGGAAACAAGCCCAAGTAAGAACATGTGCACATGTATTATACTTAACACTTAGAAAGAATATAACTGGTTTGGTTTGGTTTTGAGGTCCTGAAGATTGAACCCAGGGCTTCACACATGCTAGACAGCCAGTGTACTACATCCCCAGGCCTTTTTTAATTTTTCTTTCTTTTTTTTTTTTTTTTGGGTGCTGGGAATTGAACCCAGAGGTACTCAACCATTGAGCCACATCCCCGGTCCTTATTTGTATTTTATTTAGGGACAGGGTCTCACTGAGTTGCTTAGGGCCTGCTAACTGCAGAGGCTGGATTTGAACTCACCATCCTCCTGCCTCAGGCTTCCCGGAAGCTGGGATTACAGACCTGTGCTGCCACACTGTTCTTATAGCTTATTTTTAAAAAACCAAAAATTAAAATACTATTATTTGTCAAAGATTTCCCTTAATTATTTGAACCTGGATTCTTTCTGTACTAGCAATTTCTTTTCTTTGTTTTCTTTTTTTGTACAGGAGATTGATTGAATCCAGGGATGTTTTATCACTTAGCTACATCCCCAGCCCTAAATTGCTGAGGCTGGCAATCCTCGTGCCTCAGCCTCCAAAATCACTAGGATTACATGTGTACACCACCACATCAGGCTTGTACTAGCAATTTCACAAGAAGGGGTTTTTGTTTTTTGGTTTTTTTGTTTTTGTTTTTGTTTTTTTTTTTTTGTAATAGACATACAAAGCATTAGAAGTTTTATTTCTTTGCTGGAAATGTTAGGAATATTTGATTTATATATATGTATTTATTTCCATAAACTAATCCTAACAGGTCCCTTAATTGGAGAGATCTAACAGTCTAACTTATTAAGACTCTACAACACAAAATTTGAACTCTCTAACAAAAGGTGAAGGCTTTTATTGATCATAGCCATGAAAACACATAAACACAGAGAACATAAAACTTTGGTTCTACAACTTTGGCCACAAGTGAAAAATATACAGAAACATAAAAATTTAGTGGACCAGATAACAAAGAGCTGTTCTTCCCAGTTGGCAAGGAAATCTCACAAACTGATAAAAAGACAAAAAAAAAAAAAAAAAAAGCCACTAACAATCCAATTCTCTGTCATCTCTTATCCAAGAGAGAGATGATCAATATAAACTATCAATTCACTTAAAGAGATTAGCAACTGGACAGAATATAAAAACCAAATTCCTAATCATTATTGCTAACAACAGGGGAAAACTTACCATTCATGCATGAATCAAAAAGAAAAACAGAAAACCAGTAGAGAGAAGACAAGAAAGCTATAGAAACAGATCAGCAACATAGTGTTGTACTATTGTAGTATTATTGCCACTGGGTATTCACTCTAGGAGGCAAGAAAAATGCCTGCCTGGGCCTAAGCAGCCTAGGAGGTGTTTTCAGTAATATAATTGCCTGGTTCAGACTGGTGAATCATATTGGTGAAACTTCCAAATTGTTAAAGAAACTGTTTCAAGCCAAGTGAGGTGGTGCACACGTGTAATCCTATTGGCCCTGGAGACTGAGGCAGAAGAATTACAAGTTCAAGTCCTGCATCCAAAACTTAGATCCTGTCTCAAAGTTTAAATAAATAAAAAGAACTGGGGATATAGCTCAGTGGGAAAATATCCTGGGTTCAATTCCCAAGACTGCCAAAAAAAAAATCATAAAAATGTTAACTTTTAGTTTTAAAACCAAAGTTATTTCTCCTGCATTAATAAGAAACTCAAGAAAACACTTGTACAAGAGATAAAAGTAGAAAAGAAAACAAAGTGAATTATATGTAATTACATAATCCCTTCAATCATTATTGGCATAAACAATCTGAGAAAGGTGAGAGTTAATACCATTGCTTTTTTTCTCTCCTAAAAGGAAAAGCTAACTGAATCTTAAGGAAGACCTTTTTACAGCCTATAGTTCCTGTGCCATTGTTTACTGAACAACAACAACAAAAAAAAAAAAAAACACTAAGCAAACACTTGGGCATAGGAATGCCACTGCTTATTTTGTTTTTTAAAACTTTAAACACCTATATTGATGCATAATTGATATACAATAAGCTACTGTGGGGAGGGGTGTTGGGGGAGTACTGATATTGAACCCAAGGACACTTATCACTGAACTACATCCCCAGCCCTTCCTATTTTCTGTTTTGAGACAGTGACTATGTTGCTGGCCTTGCACATGAAATCCTCTTGCCCTAGCCTCCCAAGTCACTGAGATTACTGGTGTTCGCCACCCTGCCCAGCCTGGGACGTTACATATTTAAAATGTGTAGTTTGGGGGCTGGGGCTGTGGCTCAGCGGTAATGCATTTGCCGGGCATGTGTGAGGCACTAGGTTTGATTCTTAGCACCGCATATAAATAAATAAAAATAAAGATCTATCAACAACTAAAAAAATATTTTTAAAAATGTGCAGTTGGGTAAGTTTGACACCTATCTACACAATTGAGATAATGAATATAGATATCATCCCCCAAAGTTCACTCATGTCAATTATTTTCACAATTTTAATTAAAGGACTTAAATGATACGTGCTTTTTTTGGGGGGGGGCGGGTCTGGCATTTCACTCAGCATGATTATTTTGAGATTCATCTGTGGTATTGTGTGTAGCAGTATAAGTTTACAGTTAGTTCAATAACATTGATCTGTGATGTTATGATATGTATTTTTATTCATTTTTCCTGGATAAGTTTCACAGCCCTTGTTATTTCTTAAATGACTAGAACAATAAGATTAAAGTGTTTGGCCATTTGTTATTGGTTCGCGCACCTGCTTCAGAACAAGCTTTAGAGCCAATAAAGTGAAAGATAATCTTTTATTATCATATTGGGGAAATTTAGGCCTCAGAAATCTCCACACATTTTGGTATCACAGAAATGATCTGTGCTGTTGAATGTGAAGGAGAAACTGGGTTTGCTTTTACTCTATTCTCTTCTGAGACTTTTAGAAGAAAAATTCAGTGTTGAAGTTCAAGAGGAAAGGATATGTTTTGCTCTTACTGAAGAACTTGGTGGTAAAGCAGTGTTACCATTTGTCTTCCACTGTACCTATTCAAAATACATGAACAGAGTTTTTCTTAACAATAGGTGCAAAAACATGCCTGACATTCACATTGAGTAAGTCCATAAAGGGACAAAGAAAAAGAGTCAATTTCCTATTCATTCTCATTAATAATAGCACAGGCAAACTTCTGTTGACCTCTATGCAATAAGGTTTGGATATGCCTATAAGTTACAACCACTTCCTAAGATTTCAGGATTCTATTATAACAGGCAGGATGTTTCATTAGTACCTGTTTCTCCAAAATCACAATTGGTTTACATATATTATCCATATACCCTATGAAAATAATAACTTTTTTCTTTTTTGGAACTAGGAATTGAGCCCAGGGGTTTTATATCATTGAGCTACATCCCCAACCCTTTTTATTTTATTTTGAGACAAGGTCTCACTAAATTTTCCATATTGGCCATGAACTTAACGATCCTTCTTCCTCAGCCTTCCCAGTAACTGAGATTACAGGTGAGTCCTACCATGCCCAATTGATGACACCTTTTAAAAGGCCAGCATTTACAACAATGAAAATCACAAATAGGGCTAATATTGACATTCTACTAAGTACTTATTTGAAACCGAAAGAAAATATAATGTAGATTTCAGGAGTTCCCAAGTTATAGATAGTTTGCATTCTCCATATTTGAAACTAAAAACACCCTTTCTTATAGATATATCTATCATAAGTCTAATAGCAAAGTAACAAATTCTAGGCATGTCACAGCCTGTTCTAAATAAGGGAGGGGTGGACAAGAGCACTAGTAAAAGGCAAGTAGAAAATTATTTGCATTTGATGGAAACTGGCAAGGTTTTACAAATAAAAGAAAATTTGATGGGAATTGGCACAGGCTGCCAGCCAGGAAAGCCAGAGTTATAGAGCTGCCCCATTGGCTCTCGGGAACTACAATTCCCAGAATGCCTTAGTGCAGGGTCCTGGCCGGATGCAGTCTTGGCTCTGAGGACAGCACAACCAGCTTGCTACTGGTAGTCTCTGGCCTCTCTGCACTCATGGCTTCTCCTAACAAGGCAGTGATTGTTCCTGGGAATGGAGATGGGGATGTGGCCACCCACGGCTGGTATGGCTGGGTGAAAAGGGGGCTGGAGCAGGTAAGATACATATATATGCCTCTCTGCTCTGGAAAGTCAGCCTGGAGCAGAGAGGAGGGAGTGAGGAGACACAGGACTGAAGTTTAAATATATATCCACCCCACCTCCAGGAAAGCCCTGAGTGTTTTATTCCTCCCCTTTGCTGCCCTCTCTCAAACTCTAGAACTAGTGGTCAAGATTTTGGTTGGCAAAGACTTTTCTTAGAGCTCAGTTTTTAGAGTAAAAGGAAGCATTTAAAATTAAAGAAACCAACCCCCCATCCCTCCCCATCTGTTGGTAGTTCAAATTTGAGACTTCCCAAGTAATTTTACATCTCTTTATTGCGTCCTGCTTCCAGTTAAAAAAAAATCAATATATAATAAGGACATATGTGTGTAAATTATGAAGCTTAATATAATGTATCACCAAACTATCTTCTAAATGATTTATATGCCTGTCGTTCCATCCCTCTGCCATCCTGAAGTTCATTTTTCTTAAAAAAATATTTTATTTAATATTTTAATATTTATTTAATATTTAATATTCATTTTATATTTTAATATTTAATTTTTAGTTGGACAGAGTATCTTTATTTATCCATTTTTATGTGGTGCTGAGGATCGAACCTGGGGCCCCGCACGTGCTAGACGAGCGCTCTACCACTGTGCCACAACCCCAGCCCTCATTTGCTTTTCTTTTTGAAAATTATTATTATTTTTTTTAAATAGACTTTTCAATTTTTTTTAAGAGAGAGAGAGAGAGAACTTTTTAGTATTTATTTTTTAGGTTTCAGCGGACACAGCATCTTAGTTTGTATGTGGTGCGAGCGCGCTACCGCTTGAGCCACATCCCCAGCCCTTGAAAATTATTTTTAAAACTCATGTATTCTTTAAAAACCATATTGTTTGGCTTCTTTGTGAAAACGGTATTCTACTGTGCAAAATGTCTTGCACATTTTGACTGTTTTTAAATCCTCTTCCATAATCCAGCAGTAAGATTGTTTCCTGAGTTGACCTCTAGAATAGAATTTCAGAGAAATTCAATAGAGTAAATAAATTCAGAAGAATAGAAGGTCTCTGGAATAGAATTTCTGGGTTGTGGCAGAAAGCCACAGGCAGAGCTACAAACCAGGGCTGGAGGGTCAGGGCTGGAGCTGTTCAAGAGGATGTGATATCCAACTTTCTGTATCATATTTCCGTACCATGTTTTACCTTCAACCTGGGGCACAATTTGTTTGGCTCCAGCTCAATCTGTGTAGAACACATTCATTTAAGCCTTCTCTATAGATATAGACCTTAGAGATAAATACAGATGTGCAAATGCAGATATAGGTCTATTTCTGTAGAGATCTACAGAGCTGGTTAGATGGAGTTTATGAAGAAGGATGTGTATTCATATGTAATTCTGTAGCATTATTTAACCACTTTATTCCATAATATAAGCAAACACTTATTGAATTGATGAAGATCATATCACGTGTCTTTTTTTTGTTATTTGAAAATATTAGTTGCAATTAAGATTTTAATTATAGCTTTTTTTTTTACCCCCCTCATATCATAGATACCTGGTTTCCAGTGTCTGGCTAAAAACATGCCTGACCCAAGTAAGTTTTAAACTTCTTTTTAAATAGCATTATCTTGTTGGTTTTAGATCTTACCATTTTGCGGGGAAGAGAACAGGTATATCATAGTAGAGAAACCAAAGGGGTGTGTGTGTGTGTTTTGAATAAAGCAAGTAGCTTGGGGAGAAGGGTGTAAACCAAAAACCATGGAAATTTCTAGTAAGGATCAAGAAAATAACCTGGGCATGGTAAAATTTTAATTTTGAATTTTGTAACTTAATTTTCTCTTCTATAAGTCTACATTCAGGCAAAATTTGTGGGTATTCCATATGAGACAGAAACATGATAAAATTTTACAGCCTCTATTTGAGACCCTAATATTAAAAAATAAGTAATATTGTCCCTTTTGTTCTGAGTATATCTATGACTTGTTTCAGGAAAAAAAGAATATGTATGTATGTGAATCTTTAAGAATATTTTTATTAAGCTTGAAAGTTTAAAGTTTCAGTTATATTTTATTATTTCTTCAGTGTTCTTTAAACATAACATGGTAAAAACAAAAGCAAAACTATTTAACAAAACAATGGATTTGAGCATTTTAGTTCACATCACACACATCATGGGCTCAGTTAAAATAGCCCATTTTCTATTGAGATCATGTAGTTTAAAAGCTGTGAACTGCTAAATGGTTGTATGTTAGAAAGATGGGGTGACATTAGATTGAGACTGTCCCTATCCAATCACAGACTCTTTCTTTACCTTGAATCTTAGTTACAGCTCGAGAGAGTATCTGGCTGCCTTTCATGGAGACAGAGCTACACTGTGATGAGAGGACCATCATCATAGGCCACAGTTCTGGGGCCATTGCAGCCATGAGGTGAGATCTTTGTTGAACTGCCAGCCCCGTCATGAGTTCCAGCCATACTTCCTTGGGAAATACCTGTATATACCTTAGGTTTCCATTACAGAGGAAATAGTGCTGACCTCAAAAGTAGTAACATAACCTATCTTTATTCCTTCTTAGTTTTGTTAATGGCTTGAAAAAAAATACTTATGGGGATGCAGTGAGACTTAAAATCTGACTGGCTCCAAACCCCAGCAGCTTCCTGTCACTTACCTCTGATGTCTTTGCCACCCTTTCTCCTCTCAACCAGGTATACTGACCTCATTGCAGCTCCTGGAACATGCCAAGTACATACCTTCTTTATCTTGCTCTTGGTTTTCTTTTGCTTTTTTTTTTCAATTAGAGATTTATGGTTATACATAAGCAGTTGGTTTCATCCAAATTCATACATGCACAGAAATTTATTAGTTCATGATCTCCCCTTTTCCCTCCTGCCCTTCCCCTCCCCTTCTTCTTCCTCTACTAGACTTCCTTTTCCTCCTCTATTATTTTGTGTTGGATTGGTTCTTTATATAAATCTTATCCTTCCCTCCCCTTTCCTTTATTTTACTCTAGCTTTTGAATATAAGAGAAAACATTCAACCATTGAGTTTCTGAATATGACTAATTTCACTTTGCATGATATTCTCTATTTCTATCCATTTACTGGCAAATGCCATAATTTCATTCTTTTTATGGCTAAGTAGAACTCCATTGTATAGAAATACCACAATTTCTTGATCCATTCATCTATTGATGGGCATCTGGGTTGCTTCCATAATTTAGCTATTGTAAATTCTGCTGGTATAAAACACTGATGTGGCTATGTTTCTGAAGTATGCTGATTTTACATCTGGAAAATACCCAGGAGTCAGATAGTGAGGTCATATGGTGATTCCATCCCTAGTTTTTTGATGAATCTCCAAACTGCTTTCCAGAGTGGTTGTACTAGTCTGCAGTCCCACCCATGATGTATAAGTATCCTTTCTCCCCACAATTACACCAGCATTTATTGTTCTTTGTTTTTTTGTTTTTTGCTTTTTGTTTTTGGTACCAGGGTTTAACTCAGGGGCACTTGACCACTGAGCCACATCCCCAGCCCTATTTTGTATTTTTATTTTGAGACATGGTCTCACTGAGTTGCTTAGGGCCTTGCTAAGTTGAGGCTGGCTATGAATATGAGATCCTCCTGTCTCAGCCTCCTGAGCTGCTGTGATTATAGGTGTGTGCCATTGTGCCGGGCTTGTTGTTCGTATTCTTTATCATTGCTATTCTGACTGGAGTAAGATGAAATCTTAGCGTAGTTTTGATTGGCATTTCCCTGATTGCTAGAGATGTTGAACAGTTTTTCATGTATTTATTGGCCTATTGTGTTTCTTCTATTGAGAAGTTCCTGTTTAATTCTTTTGCCCATTTATTGATTGGGTATATATGTATGTATGTATGTATGTATGTATGTATTTTGGGTATTAAGTTTTTTGAATTCTTTGTATATTCTGGATAGTAATCCCCTATTGGAGGAGTCGCTGGCCAAGATTTTTCTCCCATTCTGTTGGCTCTCTCTTCGAGCTCTTGTTTCCTTAGCTGTGTAGAAGCTTTTTAGTTTGATGGCATCTCACTTACTGATTGTCAGTTTTCTTTCTTATGCTTTGGGGGTCTTGTTAAGGAAGTCTGTGCCAGCACCTATATAATGGAGTGCTGACCCTATGTTTTCTTCTAGAAGTTATAAGGTTTCTGGTCTAATTCTTAAGTCTTTGATCCATTTTGATTAGAGTTTTGTGCAGGGTAAAAGATAGGGATCTAATTTCATTTTTCTACATACACCTATCCAGTTTTTGCAGCACCATTTGTTAAAAAGGCTGTCTTTTCTCCAAGATATATTTTTGGCATCCTTGTCAAATATCAGACAACTATGGGTTTATGGGCTTTTCTCTATGTCTTCTATTCTATTCCATTGGTCTTTATGTCTATTTTGGTGCTAATACCTCACTATTTTTGTTACTACAGCTCTGTCGTATAATTTCAGATCCGGTATTGAGGTGCCTGCCTCTTGCTTCGCTTTTCTTGCTTAGTATTGCTTTGGATATTTTGGCTCTCTTATTCTTCCAAATGAATTTTAGAATTGTTTTTTCTAATTCTGTGAAGAATATTATTGGTATTTTGATTGGGATTGCTTTGAATCTGTATTTTGCTTTTGGTGGTATGGCCATTTTGACAATATTAATTCTGCCTATCCAAGAACATGGGTTGTCTTTTCATCTTCTAAGGTTTTCTACAGTTCCTTTCTTCAGTGTTCTATAATTTTCATTGTAGAGCTTTTTTACCTCCTTCATAATATTAATGCCAAGGTTTTTTTTGTTTGTTTGTTTTTTAGATTATGGTTTTCCTGATTGATTTCTTCCTCAATCAAATCACTTTTGGAGTATAGGAAAGCTATTGATTTATGGGTGTTGATCTTGTGTCCTGCTACTTTGCTAAATTCATTTATAAGCTCTAGAAGTCTTCTGGTGGAGTTTTGTTGTTGTTTTTCTATTTTTTAATCTTTTATGTCATCAGCAAACACTTGCTCTTGTTTTTCTTCTTGGGACACTGCTCCTAGTTATCTGTATGGCTTTCTCTTCCTCTTTCAGTCTGCTTGAACGTCTGCTTATGGTAATGTCTTTTCAATCACTGTGTATGAAACAGCATCCTCACCTTCTGGCTCCTGTCCTCCTATAGCCTATTATCTGTAGCCTTTTCATCATCTGACATCTGTTTATTTCTTGCCAACAGAATGTAAGCCCTTGTAACTCTGACATTGATACCTCACTGCTTAGAGGAGAACCTTGTATATGGTAGATGCTTAATAAGTATTTCTTAGAGGGTTGGGGCTGTTACCCCCTACCTACCTGCAACCTCCCAGTCCTTAGAATTTGTGGGTATATCACTGGTGCTGTCCACTAGAACATCACATTTCTCCCTTCACCTTAGGGGCAGAGACTTAGCTGACTGAGTAGCCTATCAGGCAGTTTCTTAAACTGGATGACAGAGGACAATAGTTTTTATTTGTATAGCCACTTGCCCCAAGCAATCACTCAGGATATCACATGAACCACATTAGGAAATCTTGCCAAATTTCATAACTGATTAGCCATAATGATCAAAACTGCAGGAATAATAATGCTTTTCAGTGAAATGAAATAGTGGTACAAATATAGTATAAGATGTTAACAAGCTGCCAGGGGGTGCCTAGAAAGTGAAGAGATTCCTTTGTTGCTGAAATCTGTCCAAATTCAAGGTCAACTGAATTTTTCTTAAGCCACAGGCTATAAAGATGTGCCTTCTTCTAATGACCTCTGAATTTATTGAAGGATTGTCAACAACCTCATAAGAATTATATTCTGAAATTAAGGGAGGCGAGGGGAAAAATGGATGCCCAAACTGTCAGCATAAGGTTATAGGAGAAAGGAAACTGACACAATTTATAGAGAACCACCCTATATTACTTATTCATCACAAAGGGGAAATTGTGCTTTTATAATAATGGAGACGGCTGGTGGATGTCACCTTAAACAAGTGATTAGACTTAACCTCACCAATAATGAGACAGACTGACATCATGTGTCCCTGGAAGGATGAAGTTGGAAGGACACATGACCAAGAATATTGAATCTCAGTCTAGTTATGGGAAAACAAAATCAGATTAGGGAATAGTGTACAGCTGGTCTAAAATCTTACTGAACAATGTCATTTAAAACGAAAGATTTAAAAGTGACTTAGGAGTCATGAAAATAAAATGCAATGCAAGATCCTTGATTATCTAGGAATGTAAAATAGTTTTAAAGGATATTTTTGGTACAGTTAGGAGAAAATGAATATAGATAATTACTGTATCAATGTTAATTGGGTATAATAGTGGTACTGCAGCTATATAAGATCTTGTTCTTGAGAAATACATTGTAAAGTAAGGGTGAAATGTAAAAAATGCAATGAATTTAGCTTTTTCTTGTTCTTTCAGCTTTTCTATGGGTTTTATATTTTTAAAAATAAACAGTTGGGAGGAAAAGTTTATACCAAGGAACAAAATACCAACCTTAAAAGTTTTGTGCCACAGAAACATCTTCAAACAATTCCTATTCCACCTCTTTCCTTAACCAAGTCTTTGCTGAGTAATGGTACTATCTAAAGATAGTTAACTGGGTATCTACTTGCTGGGCACTATACTAGGTACCAGAGACAGATCAACAATGTTCAAGCTTCCTTTTAAGGAGCTGGCAGTTTAATGGGGAACAAAGATGTAATACATAACAAATGAATAATATAATGCAATGTGGAAAGTGTGATAATAGAGGTACATTTCTCATATAGGCTGTGTTTCTTAAGATATGGTTCATATATCACTTGCATTAGAGTCATCTGGGTTGGGGGAGATATCATCCCTTAAAGTACAGATTCCTGGGCATTTATCCCCAACTCCCTGAATCAGATCATCTGGGGATTAGCGGGGAATATGCAGATCTGGGGAAAAAAAACAATACCAATGCATATTAAAGGTGGATGAATGCACACATCAGAGCTTTGAACTTTCTTGAGAAATGAGGAGGAGGTCATCAAGCAGCCAGGGTTGGGCTTGTCCTACAATTTCCTTGCTATTTTTCATAACAACTGCAATAGCATGCTTCCTGTAATCAAATGAGTTAGGTGGCTTGTTGACTTTGGTTGTTGTTGTTGTTCTAAAATTAATTAATTGTGCATGATAGCAGAATGCATTTCAATTCATAATACACAAATGGAGTGCAACATTTCAATTCTCTGGTTGTACATGGTGTAGAGACATACTATTTGTGCAATCGTACATGTATGGCTTATTGATTTTTTGTTAATCAGATTTTATATATTAGCTGACATAATTTTTCTCTTTCCAGATATGCAGAAACACATCGAGTATATGCTATTATATTAGTGTCTGCATACACATCAGATTTGGGGGATGAAAATGAGCGTGCAAGTGGTAAGTCTGAAGGCAGAAATCCCAAAAGTCCTTCTAGACAGGGTTACTTGTTCAGACTATAAAATAGTACTCTTTCAGATAGGCTAAATTTAAAAAACAAGAAAAAACATTTAAATTGAGTAAATGAAACGGAGGGATGGAGGAAGGAAATCTAATAGCATATGAGAAAGATTTATCACCTATCTTTTGATGTAAGGCAGTTTGAAAGGTAATAGACCTCTTTACAACCAAAACTCTGAGAGGGCTGGTTTTATTTGAGTCATTTACTCCCTCTTTACAAATAGCTATGATCTGAAAGCCTTGCAGGTCTAGGAAAAAAAAGAAAAAGTGCTTCTCATTCATCCATGGTTCCTGATCCTTTGTGTCTCTGTAAGGGTCTCCACTGGATATTCCAGAATGTCTGAAATGGAGATTATTCATGGGCATTGACAGGTTATTTTTCCCCCCATAGGATACTTCAACCGTCCCTGGCAGTGGGAGAAGATCAAGGCCAACTGCCCTCACATTGTGCAGTTTGGCTCCACTGATGATCCTTTCCTTCCCTGGAAGGAACAACAAGAAGTGGCAGATAAGTTGGAAGCCAAATTGTACAAATTCACTGATCGCGGCCACTTTCAGAACACAGAATTTCATGAACTGATCAATGTGGTAAAGTCTGTGCTGAAAGTACCAGCATAATCTGGTGCTTGCTGTTTTGTATTCCCATATAGGAGCAGAGTAATAACTTCCATTATCAGACAATAACTAGATATAAAACATCCAGTTTAGTTCCAAAAGTGCCTGAAAAACAAACACAAGTTTCAACATCACACTGAGTTACAGACAACATTTCCATTTTCTGTAGTATCTAAATCTTCCCAAATTGCTATGAACTGCAGGGTTTTTTTTTTCTTTTTCCCCCCTATTTGGTTGGGGACCTACAGGTAGTTCCATCCTTATTGATCCAAAGACCCAAAGTCAGAAATGGAAACCAGGTGTCCTGATTCTCAGTCCAGATTAAAACTAAATAGATTTTCATATATGTTATAAAATAGTATTCTTTTCCTCTTTGAAATAAAACTTTTCTGTTTTATTGGGGAGAGAAAATATGACTAAAGGTCCAGAGTGTTGGCTTAGAGCTCAACACACTAACTTGTATTTCAGTCAGCTCTGAATATTGTAAAGAGGGAGTAAATGACTCAAATAAAACTTGGGCCTTTACCACTGCCATTACCCACTGCCCCTTGGTCCTTCAGACAGGTTGAGAGACCAACACATAAGGATGCCGGGTCAAAGATCTCCCTGAGTCTTGCAGGGAGCAGGATCACAGGCTATCTGTATATCAGCAAAGGTGACGAATTTTTGTAAGACAAGACTGGTAAGATCAGGGTCATGTGGAGAGCTCATGTCCTTTCTGAATTGTTGCCTTGAGGAAATTGACAAGGTGTTGCCAATTTTAATCTTTTTTTGTTGTTGTTTGTTACTGGGAATTGAACCCAGGGGTGCTTTGCCACTGAGCAACACCCTTCCTTTTTTATTTTTTGAGATAGGGTTTGCCAAGTTGCCCAGGCTAGCCTCAAACTTGTGATCCTCCTGCCTCAGCTCCTGAATTGCTGGGATTACTGGCATGTACCACTGTGCTCAGCCGACTGACATTTTGAGGAAAAAAAATCTTAGTTTTTTAAAATTTAGGGAATGTATATATACGTGTATGTAATATATATGCATCATTTTCCATATGGATTATGTTAGTTGGCAACAACACTGTAAACCAAAAAATTTTAAAATATTACAAGATAAAATCCAAGTCATCCATTAGCCAAGTGACACAGATGATTCTCTACAAAGCACAAGAAAAACATAAGTAAAAAACACAACAACAAACATAATCTTAAAGGATGAAGAACATGGGAACAATATGGATTTTGTTACAAAGTCTTATTCCAAGTATGGTTATGTAGAGTTCAACCTTTTGACTTCCTAAAGATCTCTTTCAAGCATCATTCCAAGATTTTTCTTCTGATCCTACTCCCTCAGAACAAACAGGGGGCTGGATTGTAGCTTAGTGGTAGAGTGCTTGCCTAGCTCGTGGAAGGCACTGGGTTCTATCCTCAGCATCACATAAAAATAAATGAAACAAAGGTATTGTGTACATCTTCAACTAAAAAAAAAATAAAAAATGAAAAACAAACAACAACAAAAACCCACAACCACAAAGAAACCCTTTTTTCATTTCTCAACATTTTCTGGCTATTATAATGCCTAAGTATTGCCTAACACAATTTCTGTGAATTTACACTCTATGTTAGAGAGCTTGAATTTGATGCAGAAATATGATTTCCCACATTGTTTATCCCTGAAGGGATTCAAGAACCATTATTTTAACCTGAAAAGGTTTTAGTTTCTACATGTACTTAGACATAGAAAAAAGTCAGAGAAGACATTCTAAACTTTTGACAACAATTATCTTTCGGAGAAGGGAATTTGGTAGGTAGTGTAGTAGATGTCCTCATTTTCCTTTATTCACCAGGTGGCTATTTGAATTTGTAACACTGAACATGTATTACTTTAATCATTAAAATAAATAAGATTTAAAATAACTTATTTGTCAAGCTAGTAAAAAGATGATTAGATTCAGCAGTTGAATAGATCAAACCTATAATCAAAGATTGATTCTATTTGAATTATTTGGAAATAGTATTTTATTACTGTCTTGTTTTCTAAAGTCCTTTCTTTCTTTAAACACTTATTTTTATAACATCAGTTTACAATGTTTTCCTCTTCCTCCATGGGGGAAAACCCCCAAATGTATACAGTTGGGGAATATTCTTTATTCCTATAAGAGCAATTAAGTTAGACATATGACTATTGAGCTCTGCTGCCCAGTATGAGCAGTAACAACAGTAGTTGAAATATGAAAAATTCAGTTCTTCAGTCACACAAGCCAAATTTCAAGTGTTCACCAGCCACAAGTGGCTAGTGATTGTTATGGGATAGCAACTATAGAATATTTCCATCATAGAAAACTAATGGTCAGCACTAGTCTAGGGCTTTCTTCACCCACCTCTAATAGTTCAAAATAAAAGTGACTTCATTGAAATTATTTTTGTGTGATGTGGTGCTAGGAATCAAACTTGGGGCCTCAAACATGCTAGGGAAGTGCTTTCCCACTGAGCTACATTCTAAGTCCCAAAATTACTTGTTTTGATTACTTTCCTTAGTTGATTACCATCAAGTAATAACTTTAAATTTTGTTCATTGCCAAACTGAATCCAAGTTTCATATGAGAATCTATATTTAATTCATTAAAAACCATAAAATCATGGAATCTCAGAATCTGATAATCCATAAATCATTATTAAACAGAGACTTCCTTGGAAGTCTGAGGAGTCATCTATCCCCAGGTGAGCAAATATCTAAAACCTAGTAGTAAGGAACTTAATTGTTCTTACAGGAAATCAACTAAGTATTAGAGGACTTTATTTACAAATTTAATTTTTTGATATTGTCATGAGTTTATCATGTTTTGGTCCCAGGTTATCTCTGTAGAATAATTAATCCATTGAATATATATCTGAGGTGCTGTATTTTTAAATTATTGTCTGTTTTTCCTTCAGTTAATATTCAGAATAAAATACAAACTATAGCAAAATAAGTTTAAAGGGTCTCTTTATTTTGACAAGGCAGGAAATACTTTTTTAGACACTAGTTGTAAATTTTAAAAATCAATCACTGGCTATTAAGACACATTGTGAAATCTACATTTAAAACACAAATTGGTTCCATCTCCCCATTTTTACTCTCATCCAAATTCAGTTTTCTTATTAAATAAGACTAGTGTCTCTTTGATAGGTAAGTTCCAAGGACGACAGATATTATTCTTACCATTCCAACTCTCACTAGAAGAAAAATCCTCTGTAGTTTCAGGCTTCCAGATCTTTTTATAGCTTATATTCATCCAATACATGAATGGTTTTTATTATAAGGAATTCCTGTCATTAAATGTGAATTTTATGGAGCTGGCCACAGAATTTATATGATAAAAACTGAATACTGAAATGAATTTTACTATTTATTTTAAAATAACTAGTCTAATCTTGTCCCCTTAGAACATCTCCAAACTTGTGTTAGAATTAGGCCTGCAAGAGGAGCTGTGTGTGAATTCCCTTAGGTTGTTGGTTCTGTGGGTCTGGCCTGTGTTTCACAAAGTGAAACACAACCGCTGAGATCCTAAAAAGCTGTATACCTACCTTCCTTGCAACAACACATCAAATAACCTAGAGTTTTCTACATTGGACGACTATACTTTTCTATACTGACGAATAGAACCAGGAGTGCTAATAGATCTCAAGACAGTTACACAGTAGTGGCTTTTTGATTATGTGACACTATGAGTTTTAGAACAGTAAGGAAAAGAAACAAATCTAAAACAGGGTAAGAACTGTCCCCATCACCCTCAAAATAAAGTATGAATGGAAGGCAATGGTTTTTTTTGTTTGTTTCAGTTCTAGTTAAATGGATACACATTGTCTTAATCCCTTCTGTGTGCTATATAGAATACTACAGACTTGTGTTTTATCAACAACAAATTTATTTCTCACAATTCTGTAGCCCGAGATATCCAAGATCAAGGCACTGGCAAATTTGGTGTCTGGTGAGGACCACTTCCTGGTTCACCAATGATTGTCTTCTCCCTGTGTACTCACAGGGCAGAAGGTACAATAAGAGCTCTCTAGGTTCTTTTAAAAGGGCACACATTCCCTTCTTGAGTACTCCATCCTCAAACTATTATCTTCCAAAGGCCTCAAATACCATCACATTGTGCATTAGATTTTAACATCTGAATCTGCGGGGATGGGAGAGTTCAGGCACATAAACACTGTAGACATCATATAAGAATCCAGGGAAATTCTGGTGAAGAATACACTTGAGCCACATAATGAAGCTTGTAAGACAAAGGAAAAGTGAAAATATTCCCTTTATGATGAAAATGATAATATTTACACACTGAAACATCCTTGACAATATTCATCCTTTGGGTTTGAGGTATGGTAGCATAATCCTTCAAAAGAATATTACTGATATAGGAAGGAATCAATAGTGTGTAGAAAAGGAATGTCCTACTCTCCCTCACTTAATGCTTCTTCAAGATTTCATATACTCTTGTGCTGTTCCTGTCTTCACCATTTTTAATTTCTTCTCAATGAAACTACTGAGAAAACAGGAAACAAAAATGGTGGTAATGAGCCAGACATAAAAAATTTTTAACGAAGACCTTAATAAACAACTTTAAAATGAATATATTTGTGCTCTAGCTATTTCCATAGTACTTAGCAAATAAGGGTTTGTTGTTTCTTTTTCCTTGATCCATCAAAAGTCTTGAAAACTTCAAAAGATGTTTTTCTCCAGGGCTTCAATTTTTTAATTTACAGAAGAACAGATTTCACTACTAACCTCATCTGTTTCATATTCTAATGGCCTCTCTACCAATATAAATTTAGTCTTTATAAATAAAAAAACAGGTTTTCATAGCAGCAAGTCTGTATCCATTTACTGTGAATCTGCTTTCAAGGAAATTTGATGTTCCATCATGAATTAAATTATTTGGTCTCCAAGCAACTTCATTTGTATAATGTCAGTAGAGTTTATCATTCTCCATCAAAATTCGAGCCATTCTGTCATGTAAATACAGTTAGATGGTGAAATCTCACCACCTTCATGGCAGTCATCAAAAACCTTAAAAAAAAAAGAAAAAGAAAAAGTTTATATTCAAACTGAATTTTTAAAAATATCTATGACCCAACCACTATTTAAAACAATATTTTTCTCAACTTTTAAAATTGAACAGGATTAGGGGTATATTTAACACCATATTATAATAGAACTGCTTTCTGAACATAGTTTAAAGGGAGGCCTTTTACTGATGCATTAAAATGATTATGTTTACCTGCCCACTGAGTAAAAGGCTACCAGGAGGAAACAGAAATGCAAGAAGAGAGTCCTATACTATGAATGACTTAGTTTAGTCTAACTGAATGCTTCATGTTTAGCTATCTTCCTTCTTGTGAAGGGTGCTAAACAGAATTCCCAATGTTAGTCTTTTATCTATGAGTTAAAATCAGGACATAGACAAAATCAGCATATAGACAAGGGCCAGTAAAATGAAATATAGCACAGACTAGCAATCTGAGAATATAAATCTATGAGGACTTGGGAGTGTCTCTTGCTCTGTTGTAGCCTCAGTACCTGTAGCATACAGTTAGTGCTCAAAACCCACCTGGGAATGAATAAACCAAAGTGCTAGGACATATGGGGAAAAATACATCATTTTGGGGTTTGAATTCTGACAGTTGCTTCTAAATTGTTGCTTTTAGGTCTTCTGAAGCCTAAATTCCCTTGCTCTTAAGGGGGAAATAACACTATTTGCTCCCAGGACATAAGGAGGATTAAATGAGACCACAAAATGAAAATCATTAAGAACATGCTGGGCCAGTGGTAGATTCTCAACAAATTTCATTTCCCTCCCTAGATGAAATGATTAGCCCTCATCAAAAAAAAAAAAAAAAAAAAAAGTGTCTATTTCAGGGCCAAGAGAAGAAATGCAAATGTCCTTAACCTGGTTATTCCAAGAAAGAATGTAAGGCAAAGTTTGTTCATTAAAGGTCTGTTCATCAAGGTTGCATGAAGGTTTGAACAGCTCTTGGTCAACTCTAAATAGTATGGGAAAACTGGAGTGCTTGCTCTGTGACATTTACACCCGGCAGTAAAGTGAAGTCACTTTAACTTACTGGGCAGAGCCCGCAGGGTGCTCGGACTAAACCTGTGGGTGGGATGATTGGATTGACTGCCCTGTACAGTTTCATATGTCCGTCTACACTGCCAACTGTGCCTTCTTTTGCAGCAATGATAGTCATCTCCACTTTCCCATCATAAATAAGAGTATTCAAGATGGTTTCAATGTCCTCCATGGACAACTCTACCTGAAAAAAAAAAAGAGATAAATTAGAAGGGATGCATAAAGGATAAGAAGACATCTTTTTGGAGGGGTTATAAACAGTAAAGAGTCACAATTCCTTGGTGAAATGGTGAAGCACTGTGCTGGAGGGGAGTAATGGAAAGCACAAGGAGGGTGAACGATGCTCCAAGTTAGCACAAACCCCTGAAATGCTCGGGACAAAAGTCTAACCTCAGACTGAGTCTGACACTTCTGAAGTCTTCACCCCCCTAAAGAAACATTTCTTTGGCAAGAATTTTATAAAGATTCTTAATATGCTTGCAAAGTTTCTAGTTCTTTATAAATTAGAAATCTGTTGTCCAGAAAATGAAAATGACTTGTCCAAGTGCTACTTCAGGGGCTGGGCTGTAGCTCAGTGGTAGGGTGCTTGCCTAGCACGCACAAGGCCCTGGGTTTAATTCCCAGTACCCTCCCAACCCAACCCCCCCAAAAAAACAAGTGCCACGTAAGCAGCAAAGAATACCAATAAATGATAACTGATGTCATGATTGAGGTTTTGCACATATGCTAAACTGTTCCTGCAAAGGTGAAGAACTTGTTAGAATAAACTTATGACTCTGGATGGTGAAATGCACCACTAGACCTGTAGTTGGATATTCTATGTCCCAAACTCAAGAATGGTTTAAGCAATGTCCAATGGGAATGACTGCCTTTACCTAAAGCTTAGGACAATGTTTTCTCAATGTAGATTCAGCAGAATGTTCACAGCTATTACCTGAAAAAGGGACCTGGTCAAATAATGCTTGGTATACACTGTACATTAAATATCTTTGTGATGAAGAATAAATTTTATATAAAAAGATAAGAAAGTTCTGACCTTGCTTATTCCCAGTTCACAGATATATTTCCATACTTCATGTGAAGAAGCAAATGAACTATTTCTTTGTATCATTGGATTCTGTTTGCTTTCTCGTGCTGTTTCTGCCTATAGGGGTTGGAATATAAGAGATCTAAGCAAGAATGTAGTAAGCACTTTCTGAATGCAATTTATACTGAGTCAAACCAACAGTAGAACACATTTGTTTACTAAAAATAACCAACTTCAGTTCTTTTCAATCTTATAAAATGTAGTATATAAGATTAAACATCCTTTATGAAGAAACTTTTTTAAAACATAACTTGTGGTGATGTTTCCTCAATTATGCCTCACCTTGGTTTGTAGGAATTTAAAACACTGTTGGTTAAGTACTTCTACAAATTCAGATTCAAAATCCTGGTCACTGTACCAGGCTCCACCAGTCACAGACCGGTCCGGCTGCAGGTTATAGAGCATATATACTTTCTTTTTGGAGGCCTAGGAAAGAATACGCACAGTTCATGTATGATAACAGTTTCTAAAAATTAAATTTTTAAAAAGTAAACTTTATATTTTAGCAAACTTTTAGATATGCAGAATTATTACAAAGATAGTAGAGTTGCTGTATAATTCATACTATTTTCCCTATTATTAACATCCCTATTATTAACATGTATTAGTATGATGCACTTTTCACAATTAATGAACCAATATTGATATAAATTTTTTTTTGAAGACAGGGTCCCACTTTGTTGCCCATGATGGTCTATTACTCTTGGGCTCAAGAGATCTTCCCACTTCAGCTTCCCAGGTAGCTGGGAAGTGCAAGGAACACTTGCACTTGTAGCTGAGGTTATAGGAACATGCCACCATACCCAGGTTGATATATCATTAACTAAAGTCCATTTTTTATTCATATTTCATTGGTTTTTCCCTAATGTCCATTTTCTGCTCCCAATTCAGGACACCATATCACAAGTAGTTGCTATCTCTCCTTAGGCTTCTTTTGATTGTGACAATTTCTTTCTTTCTTTTTTTTTTTTGGGGGGGGGTGGTAATGGGGATTGAACTCAGAGGCACTCAACCACTGAGCCCCATCACTAGCCTTATTTTGTAATTTATTTAGAGACAGAGTCTCACTGAGTTGCTTAGCACCTCGCCATTGCTGAAGCTGGCTTTGAACTCAAACTCTTGCCTCAGCCTCCTGAGCCACTGGGATTACAAGTATGTGCCACCATGCCCGGCAGTTGTGACAATTTCTTAAACACTTATATTAGTTTGGACTCATGAATATTTATTTTGTAATTTGAATTACAATCCAATACTACTGTTATTCCAATTTTTCCAGCTTTGAGCATTGGAAACTTTTCAGTTGGTTTCTGAATCCCTTTGACATACCCCAATCATTGTATAAGTGTTTTACACTTCTTACTTTCTGGTGCTATAAGATGTCAGGATCATCTTGTATATTTCCTGTCTTCATCCTAGAATCAACCACTGCTCCAGGAAGTCTTGGGTCACTTTATTGGAAAATGCTATCAGAAACCATTAATTTGCTACTGAGGTGCCATTACTTCCAAACCCTCTTAGCTGACAGAGCAAGATTTGTAACCCCTGTATGTACACATACCTATAATGAGTATTTCTGTATGTAACCATTTACATTAAACATGAGTTCATAATGATGTCTCCAACACTAAACTACTACCACATGGACTGCCTTGCACTTAGCTCTAACTTTCCAACTTTCCATTTCCACTCCAACACTAAGAAATCTGAATCTCACTGTTATTTAATAAAGAATTTGGTTAGCCTTTGTCTCTCACTATTTTTTTTTTTTTTTTTTTTTTGGTTCTTTTTAGTTATACCTGGCAGTAGAATATTTTTGTCTCTTGATTCCTGGGAAGTAACCACTACATTTTTAAATTTCCCAATAAGATATTTCCTTGTTATTTACTGGTCCCTTGGACCATACCTGGTTTTATGCTAACAAGGTGACTTTTGATGAACCCCTGAATGGGAGCTTTCCACGCTGGAAAGCCCAACAACATGATTTAGAAGGTTGGAACTTTGAGCCATGTGACATCAATCTAATCTTTTAGAAGGGGAGCAGGGCTAAAGCTTGAATTCAGTCACATCAAGCATTCAATTCATCAGACCAATATAACAAAACTCCAGTTAAAATTCTGAATATCAATGCTTGGATGAATTTCCTTGGTAACCATACATCAATGTGCTTGGAGGGTGATATTCCCGGAAAATATGGAAATTTTTTCATTTTGGAATCCTCCCAGTCCTTGCCCTATGTGTATCTTCAATTGGCTGGTTCTTTGTAGCCTACATAACTGTAATGGTAAGTACAGCACTTTCTTGAATTCCATGAGTATTCTAGCAAATTACTGAATCTGAGGGAGTCTTTGGAGCCCCTAAATTTGTAGCCAGTCGGTCAGAGTGTGGGTGGCCTGGGGAGACCTGAACTTACAACTGGTGTCTCAAATGAAGATACTCTTGGAGGGCTGACGGGGACTGTGTCTTTAACCTGTGTCAGAATTGCATCGCAGCCAACACCCCCCATCATTTATATACATATTCAATTCTAATACACTATGTATGGTAGTATCAGAATGATTAGCCAGAATCCTCATGGGAAAAAATTGCATCAACTCAAGTACAGTTCTCATGTACACTTTCTTCGCTTTTAGTTTTACTGATATCCCTGTCCTCCCTTCTCCCCCTTCCTTTTTTTTTTTTTTTTTTTGTTCTTTTGGTACTGGGGATTGAACTCAGGGGTACTCAACCACTGAGCCACATCCCCATCCCCAGCTCCAGTTTGTATTTTTATTAAGACAGGAGGGTCTCACTGAGTTACTTAGTGCCTCGCCGTTGCTAAAGCTGGCTTTCAACTCACAATCCTCCTGCCTCAGTCTCCTGAGTTGTTTTAAATCACAATATAGCTTAAAGAATAAAAACTTGAAACATACTTGGAACAACATATTTAAATGAATATTTAGGGAAAGAAAAAACTACTTACTGCTACAGACTTAACAGCTTTGATAAGCTTTTTACTTTCCAAATTCTTTAGAATTTTGTTGATTTCTGTTAATGGTAAGTTACTTTTATATCGAATATCTCTGCTCCATATTCCTATAAGAAAGTAAAATAAAATAAGTTGCACTATGGTGTTTATGGCTTTTTGTTTCTACTCCTATCATATATATCTCATTCCAAAACTACCAAAATAAAGTTATAGTACATCCTTTAACAAAATGTTTTACGTAACTGTTTTAAGATAAAAATGAACAAAAACACAACCCTGGATTTAAAAAAAAATACAAAATTATGCAAAACAATAAATAAGTGCTATTCTTTTCTTTTTTCTTTCTTTTGGTACTGGGGATATTGAACCCAGAGGTGCTTAACTACTGAGTCACATACCCAGCCCTTTTTATCTTTTTATTTTTTGAGAAAAGGTATGCTAAATTGCTTAGGGTTTTGCCAATTGCTGGGGCTGGCTTTGAACTTGGGATCCTCCTGCCTCAGCCTCCCAAATTGCTGGGATTACAGGCATGCTCCACTATGCCCAGCAATAAGTCCTATTCTTTATAGTATAACTGGAAACTTCTTAGACTCCCATGCAGGTACCTTCTTAAAGGCATATGAAAAGGACATTTTTGTAATGAAAGACAAAAAACATGAATGTTATTAAATTAACTTATGTCATCTCTTTCATACCTTCCTGCACCCCAATCTCTGTCTCCTGATATTTTCATTCTAGACTATAAATGTGAATAACAAACTTATATTTGGGTCAGAGGGTCAACTGCCATCCTCAATTGGGAGGAAAAAAAAAAAAAAAAACTTTTAGCTGAGCACCTCCATGCATATACATCCATTATTTATGCAATACTGTATTTATAAAGTAGAAACATAAAGTCTATGGTTCTCAAAAACACTAAAAGCCTATTGTGTAAAGTCATAATTAAAAGAAGGAAATAAATATTATATGTGGAAAGGAAATCTGCAAGCTACTATCAAAGACTCAATGGGACTGGGGATGTGGCTCAAGTGGTAATTCGCCCGCTTGACATGTGCATGGCACTGGGTTCGATCCTCAGCACCACATAAAATAAAATAAAGATGTTGTGTCCACCGAAAACTGAAAAATAAATATTAAAAAATTCTCTCTCTCTCAATTTACAGATAAGATGAAGAAACTCAGGCTCACATGTGTCCTGCCCCAAATTTCATGGGTTGGAAATTTAATCCCCCAAGTCATGCGTTAATAATATTTGAGAGGTGGGACCTCTGGGAGGTAATTGGGTCATTTTTCATGGATCAATGGGCTACTGAGTGAGGGGCTATTATAAATGTAGCTCTCTCTGGGTAACTTCCTGTCCAATCATGTGATCCCCTGTGTTACCTTGGGATTCTATGAAGAATTTCCATCAGCAAAAAGGCTCTAACTAAATGTAGCCCTTGGACTTGGAACTTCTCAGCCTCCTGAATTATAAGAAATAAATTTCTTTAAAAAATTTCCCAGTCTGTAACAACATAAAACAGATTAAGAACCATCATATAGCTAAAAATGTAAAAAACAAGTTTTGCATAGATAATTCATTCATGTGGCTCAGAATTCAGAGGGTGTCCTTCAAGCATATATGTGTCATAAGTACATATTCTATTCATTTCCTCTACTTTTTACACACATGGCATCATTATACTCTATAGACTAAGCTCTACCCAGAAGCCAGAATCTCAATCCTACATGTAACCCCAAAGACAAATGTTTTTTCTGTTTCATCCTTCACATGCTTACCTTTATTTCCTGCATCCTCTATAATTTGATATACTAGTTTTTCTTGGTTGTCTGATCCCTTCATTTTACTGTAGGGGAATAAAGCAGAATTAAAAAAGCAAAGGGGTATAAGACATCTAATAATCTATATGACTACTTAAATGAATTAGCAGACAAAGTCATCACATTGACTTATTTACCAAAAAGAAGGGCTTACCTTAAAAAGAATGAGACAGAGCTGTATGTATCAACATGAAAAGATGTCCAAGATATGGTAAGTGAAAAAAACAAGTTACAAAACAGTATGGATAGTGAGATCCCAATTTTATTTAAAAAAAAAAAAGGAAAAAAGAAAAAGAAAAAGATTATATATAAATATATAATCACTATGAGTACTTATATACAGTTAGAAGGAAAGATATATACCAAATTATTAGGAGTGGTTATTCTGGGAAATGGAAAATATGATAGGAAGTAGGGATGATATGCAGGACAGGATTACATTATACAATTTTGTATTAGCTTTTTTTTTTTTTTTTTTCTGACACACACAGTATTTTTGCAATATTTACTTTCTTAAAATTAAAAAAAAAAAAAAAGTTGCTTACCCAGCATTCTGAGAGTCCTTTATTCTGTATAAAAGGCCTGTATTGCTCCTTAAGAGATCCAACTGACCCTAATGATAGTTTTTTAATAGAAAGTAGGAGTCAATTATTTTAGAGACATACACATATATTTATACATAAAATACAGTGACAGATGTTAATGCAGTCTTTTTTTAATGAATTCCAAATTTTATTTATTTTTTATTTTATTGGTTCTTTTTAGATATATATAACAGTAGAGTGTTTGTATTTTGACATATTATACATACATGGAGTATAACTTAGTAGGATCCCATTCGTATTTTAATGCATTCTTTAATGTTTTTGTTTATTATAGAGTAAAATACTCTATCTTCCCCATTTAATTTTTAGTTTCTCATTTGAGACTTAAGGTTTGTTTGTTTGTTTGTTTGTTTTTGGTACTGGGGATTGAACCCAGGGTGCTTTACCGCTGGGCAACACTCCCAGCCCTTTTTATTGTTTGAGACAGGGTTTTGCTAGGTTGCTGAGGCTGGCCTCAAACCTGCAATCCTTCTGCCTTATCCTCTCCAGTTGCTATGATTAAAGGTGTGTACCACCACACCAAGTGAGACTTAGGTTTTGACAAAAGGCCGCGTATAAGTATGCTAGGCAATCTCTCTACCACTAAGCTACATTGCTAACCCCAATGTATTTTTCAAATAGATTCATCTCAAAATATTTCAAAATATCAACACTATTTTCTGTGTGAAGAATATTTTAAAAACAGCTTTAGAACAATAAATTAAATTCCATATTCAAATCCAAATAAATCCAAATTATAGCATACATAAAAATGAAATATAATTTGTATAAAAAGTTCTGATAAGGTTAAACATGCATCAATAGCCTACGGTACAATGACAAAATAAATTATAAAGTTAACAGTGACATTTACTGCTATGCATGATTTTTATTGTGTTATATGAAAGCTGGGTAGGAAGGTCAACCAATGAATGAAAGATCCGTAGTTGTATTATTTCTATATAATGAAGCAAAAATAAAGCATGCTGTCATTCTTCTGAATTTCCATGGGTTTAACTTTAGGAGAACCCAGATGATTACTCTATTGAGTTTCTGGCAGTTCTGGGAAACCATGGCTGTGGGGGTCCCATTTCTGAGTTGTTAAGACTGGAAAGATTAACTTGAACTTGAAAACTGACTTACATACTGGATGAACTTCACACACCTTCCCTCCCTCCCCCAATCCCAATAAGTGGCAAAGCAGGACCACAAAGTTATCTGGAGGCTCCATTCAGTTGTCTACTCAACCTATAAACATTTACTGAACATCCATACTGTGCTAGATGTTATGATAACTATTTGGGGGGATAAATTCTTTGTGTGTGAGTATGTTTTTGTGGGGACTAAACCTAGGGCCCTTAGGCATACTAGACAAGGCCTCTACCATTGAGACACACACCCTATGCAACAAACAGAAATTCAAAAAGGGAAACACAACTAACATCAAAACTATCTAGCTGGCATGAAGAAAGAAGTAAGAAGTCTCAGGAGGCTGAGGCAGAAGGTTTACAAGTTCAAGGCCAGTATAGGTACTTGATGAGACCCTGTCTCAAAATAAAAAATAAAAAGGGCTGAGGATATATAGCTCAGTGGTAGAATGTTTGCCTAGCATGTATAAGAAAGTGCTTCCCAGCACTGCAAAAGAAAGACAGTGAAGGGAAAGGAGGAAGAAAAGAAGGAAGAGTTAAAAGTGGACAGTCTCTCAGAGAAAAGGCTATGGCCTAATGTAGAGATGTGGGTGACTTCCTAGACAATGGCAGATCTGAGTCCTAAAGGGTAACAGAAGATAGTGTGTGAAGAAAGCAAGGAGGACAGCATGAGTCAAGGTTGTGAGGCATGAAACAGCTTGATGTGGCAGCAAATCAAAAACAATCTGTTTCCTCTGACAACTAACTTTGAGGCAATGTGGTAGAGGAGATAAGCCTGATGAAGAAGACAGGAGTTCAGTGTTGTCAAGCTCAGGAATTTGGACTTGAATCTCTAGTGTTGACAGATTTGAGGCAGGAGAGTAAATGGGTCAGACTTACATTTAAGGCAGATCAGACTGGCTGCTCTCAGGCAGGTGAAGTCAGAGAAGCCAGTTAAGATGCTACTGCAAAAGCCCAGGTAAAATCCAAGAGCCTGAACACAGGTAGGAATAATAGGAATGAAGATGGGGTTCAAGTTTGAGCACTGATTAAGAGCTAAGATCAACAGTGATTATTAATAATCATGTGTTTGCTCAAAATACTTCAATAGCTCTACCACTGCCTACAGCCTATAACCAACAGGACTGGCAGTAGGCAGCAGATGCAGAGGTGGTAAGAGAGGGAGGTACTGCGAAAGATCTTCAGAAAGAAAGAATGCAGAGGGAGGTCAGATGATAAAAAGGAATATAATCTACTGCCATAAATTACCAGAATCCCTTTCACAATTCTCCCTGGAACTGTAAATTTTTACTATAGTAAAATGATGAGAGATTACAATACCCCTTTTATCTTTGGGCTAAAACAGATCAGCAATCTGGTCCACTGCTTGTTTTTTGTTTTTTTTTTTTTTTTATAAATAAATTTTTATTGCAACATGGTCACAGTTGTTTATGTTATTGTCCATCGGCTGCTTCTTGTTAAAATGACAGAGATGAGTAATTGTAACAAAAACCATTTGGTTTACAAATCCTTAAAGATACACTATTTAGCACTTTTTAGAAAAAGCTTGCCAATCTCTGAGCTGGAAGGCTGAATGAAATGGTTTAACAAAACCTGATCTCAAATCTCCATATCCAGAGCCCTTACAAATCTCACAAAGCTGGAAGATTTAAAAAAGCATATCAATCATGAGGCCTAGTGCAGAACTTTTAATTAGCTGCTAGTAAAATCAAACTGAAACTCTTCTTAGGAAATGGGAGTTTTGATGACAGAAATTTGGACCATGCAGTACCACAAACTGGGTATTTTTGTAAAGTTGGAGAAGAATGGTATCACTGCCTTCCATTCTTAAGGAGAACAATAGGTAAGAGCAGGCCTAACGGGTTCATGGAAAAATCCCACTGCAATGACTCTGGGGGCAGAGGATGCCCTTAATTGGACTGCTGGCACTTAGCTGGTCTTACTTCTGCCTCCTGAAAACTTCAGAGTGATACTGTGGAGAGTGAAACTCTAAATGAATAGACTCTGGGATGATTCACAGGAAAATCAAAGGGGAGATATTTCACAGGAAATGGTCCAAAACTGGCAGCAGGAAGTAAACAGGCATTGAGAACAGACTATGCCTATGTGCCCTTAACATACCAACTAAGTTAATAAACACAACAGTTTAAAAAAATACATGTAGGGGCTGGGGTCATGGCTCAGAGGTAGAGTGCTTGCCTAGCATGTGTGAGGCACTAGGTTAGAATCTCAGCACTACATATAAATAAATGAATAAAATAAAGACCCATCAACATCTAAACAAATATTTTAAAGAATACATTTATTTTGTTCATCTTGTAAAATGGTACGTAATTATTTCTTCTCTCAATTCAGCCAGCCTGAGCTGTTTCCTGGCTTGGAGTCTTATTAGTTATATCCTAATCCTAGCACACTTTCTGTTTTTTGTTTTTTGAGAGAGAGAGAGAGAGAATTTTTTAACTTTTTTTTTTTTTTTTAGTTTTTGGTGGACACAACATCTTTATTTTATTTTTATCTGGTGCTAAGGATCGAACCCAGCGCCCCACGCATGCCAGGCAAGCGCGCTACCACTTGAGCCACATCCCCAGCCCCACACTAGAAAGAAATTTATTATAAGGTATCCGTTTGTGTGATTATAGAGACTGAGAAGTCCTATGCTCTGCCTTCTGTAAGCTGAACACCCAACAAAGTCAGTGGTATAGATCAATGTCTAAGAACCAGAGAGACAATGGTATAGATCCCCATCCAAATCTGAAGGCCTAAGTACCAAAAGTGCTGAGGGAAGGAGAAAACTGATGTCCCAGTTCAAATAGTCAGGCAAGTAAATTCAACCTTCTTCTACTTTTTTTCTTCTATTCAGGCCCTCAAAGACTGGATGCTGCCCATCCACATTGGGGAGGACCATGTGCTTTCCTCAGTTAACCAATTCAAATGCTAATCTCTTCTACAACACCCCCAGAAATAATGTATAGCTAAGATAGCCAGGAATTCCATCTCCCAGTCAAGTGTAAACATAAAATTAACCATCAAGACTAATAGAAGGCAATAACAATCATAATATATAAATAATTATGTTAGCTAGTTGGATTCTCCTTACCATGGACAACAGTCTATTGATGGCCACTGCCCGTTGTTGGGCTTCTATATGAGGCATTTCATTCTGAATTACTTGGTCTGTGATTCCATGAGGAAATTGATGGCATAGTTCTATAATCCTAGAAACAAAGGTATTAATGATATCATTTATATTTACCTGCTTCAAGAGGCAGTGGTAGAGAAGTACAAGCACAATAGTTTGAAATTGTGCCTTTTCTTTATTCACATTTGGCTGATACTCTGAGTTTGTATGATGATTTTGAACCAACGCATATTAAAAATTGAGGAAGTTGGGCTGGGGCTGGGGCTCAGCAGTAGCACATTTGCCTGGCATGTGTGAGGCACTAGGTTTGATTTTCAGTATCATGAAGAATCAAATTTAGTTGTCAATAGACCTTTACTGACAACTAAAAATATATTTTAAAAATGATGAGGTTGCTTTTTAAATACACATTTACATTATTAGTGTTATTTAAGGGGAACACTTCTTTTCATCAGATATAAATTTTAAATTAGCACAAAAGTCTAACAAAAACAGAAACAATATTAAAGCTGAGATTTCAATGTTCTCAGCTGAAATAAGTATAACAAAATTAAGTAGTAAATCTGTAAGCAAGAAACAAATGCAGACTTTTTGCAACTTCAGGAAAAGTTCCTGCTATATTATTCCAAATAATTTTTCCCATGTAAAATAAATGTCCAATAGTTTCTGGTATGTGGGAAGATAATGTTTGTTAAAGTCACAATGAAGCCTCATGGAGAGAAGCTTGGCTATATAAATAGCACAAGTTGAGAAAAGGTTTACTCTCCAAACCTATTAAACTGGATGAAACAAGATCAGTAACAGCCATCTAGTGACATTACAGGAGGTCTCATACCCACTGGAGGTCGAGGAGGCCCACCTTGGTAAGAGGATACCACTGGCAGGCAGTTCCTGCCCATACAGAAGCTTAGCACCAGGAAAGTAAATTGGCATGGCTTGATTCTGACCACCATACTGACCATGAAGTGGCATTGGGGGTGGGGGTCTCATTCCTTGCTGCTGTGGGATGCCTGGCTGTGGTGGCATCATACTTTCAATTGGTCCAACTGGTGGATTACCAATAAATGTGGGCACTTCTTTTGGGAAGTGATAAGGAAGTGTTAAGATAATTCACCATAACTGGTGCCTGTTTTTATAATTAGCCCTTACAAATAAGTCCAGATCTTGTTTTCGGATTAATAAATGCGTTGTTTATAACAATTTTAAAAAGTCAGGGTCTCTTATAACTATGCGATAATGTAGAATTCACTGTTATCGAGTATATAACATTGGAAAAAGCTTTAGATGCCCTAAAATCCTGAGTTCAATACTTCTTCTAAACCTTTCGGGTTAATGTTGCTTTGTAATCGCAAACTGAACCCTAACTTGGCCCAAACGTTCTATTGTAGAAGTTCCCTTAAGTGATGGAGCAATCCTGAATTAGAATATGTATCCACAAGTACTGCGGGGGGGGGGGGGGGGGGGGAAGGCAGGTCTATTTTCAGAGCACTGATTTCCTTAACATAGGTAGTGCACCAAACAGCATCCGGGCAAAGTCAGTTATACCCATCATTGCAAGCTGTCAATCCCGTCTGGAACTTCTGAAGTCCTGTTCTCCTGGGGAAGGGTATTCAGAATCCCGCACTTTACTTCCCCGCGTGCTCACTCAACCTGCTCCGTCCACTCCCAAGGAGTCCTGGAGAATGGATCCGGTTGCCTAAATGACCGCCCCTCTGCGGGAGGAAAGGGGGTTCTGGAACCGGGAACCAAGCCTCTCTGGCTTACCTGTTTTCTATTTCGACCGGATCCGCGTCGGGCGGCTGCACCTTCACCTTCACCTCCGCCATTAGGGCTCAGTTCCTGAACCCTGGAGAAAGAGACACACGGAGTCACTGGATTACTAACCACAGAACACCGGTAACCGCGGAAGACAGCATAGGCCCGGGAGCGAGGGGCCTTCTTCCTCGTGTCGCAGCCGGTCCTTGCTAGTCTGTCGGCTTGAGGCGGCCAAGCCGCGCCTGCTCCGCACCACTCGCCGACGCCGACATAGCGTCTTACTCTTGTGCACAATTTCAATACCTGTCGAACAAAAGAACCTGGTTCTCTTATTCCGAGTAGCAACGTCACCTCTTAGCACTTTTCAATTTCTCGGAAGGCATATTCTTGGATATCTACGGTAAAGCCTTCGGAATAGAGATCCAGGCTGGTACCAGTCTCTCCGCCCAGTGACAGGGGCGGGGCTGGTTGCTAGGAGGCCGATTTTTCCGCCAATCATTTGCCCAGTTCCCAGTGGGCGGAGCGCGCTCACCGCGTCTGTGGTAACCCGGGCTGCGGCAAAGGAGCCTGCAAGAGGCGGTGAGAGACAGGCAACCGGGTTGGGGGAGGCTGAAGTGCCTTGGGGGTCCTGATCTCGGTCCTCGTGACTGCTGGAGGAGGAGGAGGAGGGCCTCCTTTACTCCAACTAAAGGACGCAGGCGTTCCTGACTGCCCCTGATGGACCAGGGCGAGGACCCTATAGGGTCCTATAAGCAAGAAGATGGTGCAGGTGGAGGTAGTTGGGAGGTGGTGGTGGGGTGCTGTTGACCGCCCTCTGCGGTTTGAATCTAGTGATCAGACATTTTTCTCGGTCTCCTTCGCTTGAGGCCCACTGGCCTCCCAAGGGCAGCTACTAGTTCCATGCGCGAATTATTCTATCCATCAACTATTTATGTCTTTTCAAGTATTTTTATTTTAAATGCTTCTCACTTGAATGGAAATGTGCGTAAGGGCACGTTCTCCCGTACTCCCGTGTTCCCGTGTTCAGTCACACTTTTGTCAGGCCCAGTGCTGCGCTAGTATCCGCAGTTTAGATTTTTTTTTTTTTTTTTTTTTGGTACTGGGGATTGAACTCAAGGGCATATAACCACTGAGCCACATCCCCAGCCCTTTTTTGTATTTTATTTAGAGACAGGGTCTCACTAAGATGCCTAATGCCTCCGTAGGTTGCTGAGGCTGGCTTTGAACTTGTGGTCCTCCTGCTCCCACAGTTTATATTCTTGGCTCTCAATCTGGAACTATCCAACAAGGGAGGTTTTAAGTTCACTCCTTAAGTTTAGTTATCCCACTCATACAGTCTGAGACTGAAAATGCAAAGATGTTCAGAGCAACTGTGTGTAAGAGTTGCCACAACCAAAACTAAAGACACTAGATATAGTCTAATGCCCAAACACAAATTGATGCATAAGTGTACATAAGTGTATGGAAAATTGTAAATTTAAAAATGAGGATGCAAAAATTAGACTTTAAAAGTTGAGTGAATATGGAAGTTATAATTAGCACTTTCCAACTTCTTGGAAGGCATATTCTTGGAAGGCCTCTGTACTGGTAATTAATAATTTATAAGTACAACAGATTAAAGTGGGAGACTTGTGTTTGTTGATCACTGTTTATATCTGTACTAACTTCCTTTCTCTTCAGAAGTGATGCTTTGCAGTCCTTCTAAAGTGTCTATGTAGCTATCAAATTTAAGAACCACTGTGGTGGTTCCTGGACCATGGACCTGAAGCTTTCCCAGAAGAGTTGGCTCTAAATGAACACTTTGTGCTGCCTGCACAGTTCCTTCTGGTCACCCTCTGTGATGACTTGCTTGAGGTCAAGGGTGATGGCCCAATAATTGAAGGAAAGAAAGGGTTATAATAATCCAGACGGAATTGAGTTCAGAGCATTAGTGATGGTCTCTGTTCTGTTTTAGCCATTTAATTTGTCCATTTAAAATGACTCCATTATCCCATCTCATTCATTCATGCTCTTTCTCAACAGCAAAAATAAAGCTGAAATGTAAATTATTTCAATTAAAATGGGATGATATTTGTAAGTGGCATAATATTCTCTTTAGGTTACACTAATTTTGCCATATTTAAGTAAGTTGCTGCTCTTCAGTTCTTGTATTCAGATATAGGTGCTTAATAGAATTTATTTTTATCCTTTTTTTTTATAAGGAGAGAATATGACTGCTGGTTCGGTGTGTGTCCCTCAGATCATACCACTTCGGGTGCCTCAACCTGGAAAAGCAAATCATGAAATTGATAACAATACTTTTTTGGAAATGAAATCAGGTAGGAATCATATGTGTTGGAAATTGTTTAAAATAACATTGTCATACTCTTTGTGTTCATGTGGTTGCTGATTCATCTCTTTATATGCTTTCTATACTCAGGATGTTGGGAAGTTTGTAAAACTTCCACAATTCCAAACAATGTTGTACTTTGGTTGTTTAAAACATGGTATATATTTAGATTAAATGGTTAGCTTTGACTAAGCTCTCATTTATATAGGTACACAGTTCCAATTGATTCACCTTAGTTGAATTTAATTTTAATTAAATTTAAAAATTAAAAAAAATTAAAATTTAATTTTAATTTTCCCAGGAAGCTTGTTATTTTGCTTGGATAATAAATTTAACTTACTATGGGCTGGGGTTGTGGCTCAATGGTAGAGTGCTCGCCTAGCAAGCATGAGTTCGAACCTCAGCACCACATAAAAACAAAATAATGTGTCTACCCACCTATAACTAAAGATACATAAATAAATGAATATTAAATAAATAAATAAATAAATTTAACTTACTAATACAGACTTTCAAATGTCTCAGTTTAGAAATGGAATCCTATCTTTGACAACATCTGATGACGTACGGCACTTTACATAGCCTTTCTGAGTCTCAATTTCCTTAGAGTAAGATAAAGTTAGTCATATCTGCCACTTGGAGCCATTGTAAGGACTGAGTGACTTGGTATATATGTGAGGTGGACAGGATCCAGCATGTAATAAAATATATTTTAACTATTATAAAAATAAAAGAGAGACTATATCTCCTGGTAATATTTATTCTTCAAACTCTTAAATGTATCTATATACATACACACACATGTACATTTAATGAACATGAGAAATGAAAGCTTTATAGATCCAAAATTTGAAGAAATATTTGTCTAAAAAAGATTTTGAAACTCCAATTATATATTTTAATAAATGTATACAAACTACCTACATTTCTAGTATGTCTCCTATGCTTCCTAGACTAAGAATTCCAACTAAGAATATGGTTACATTATACTATGTCCTCCTTTATCTTAAAAGCTAATTTGATTTTTAAAAATAAGGAACCAAAATTAAAATGTAAATATGTGTGCTCATAGTTCTTATTTTGATACAAGTTTTTGTTTTGATACAAGGTCTCACAAAGTTGCTGAGCTGTCCTCAAACTTGTGATCCTATTGCTTCAGCCTCCCAAATACCTGGGATTACAGGTATATGGCACTATGCCTGGAAAGATACTATTTTTTCAATCTCAGAAATTAGCAAAATTAAAAGAAAAATAGGTAACATACTTTATTGGGGAGATTGTGGTTAAATAGGCATTTTCATGCATGGCGGGTGGCAGTGTACGTTGCTTAATCACCCAGGGAATGCAGTTTGAATATATTAATCAAAAGTACAAATGCAAAGTCAGGCTCAGAGGTATGTCCTAGAGTCCCAGCTACTCAGGGAACTGTAGCATGAGACTTTCGAGTTCAAGGACAGCCTGGGCAACATAGCTAGACACTATCCTAAAAATGTTTACAAATGTACATACCTTTTGATCTATTAGTACTATTTCTACATATTTGTTTTATAGATGTACTTACAAAAAGAATTCTTTATAGGATTGTTCATTACAGTGCTTATGTTTGCAAAAGAAAAAAGAAAAAAAAAAGCAAACAACCTAAGTGTCCCTCTTTAGAGAGTTAAATTGTTGTTCACCTGAATGAGGAGATTGAATGCAGTCATAACAAAAAAAAAAGAGAATGTTCTTTATGTGTCAAAATAGAACAATTTCCAAGACATGTTAATAATTGAAAAAAGAAAAGAAATGTATGGAACAGGATATAGTATGCCACCATGAGTGTTAAAAGGGAGGGGAAAATAAGACTATATACCTATATGTACCAATAAAGTTTTTTTGGGGGGGGTACGAGGGATTGAACTCAAAGGCGCTCAAACCCTAAGCAACATCCCCAGGACTATTTTATATTTTATTTAGAGACAGGGTCTCACTGAGTTGTTTAGCACCTTGCTGTTGCTGAGGCTGGCTTTGAACTGATGATCCTCCTGTCTCAGCCTCCTGAGATGTTGGGATTACAGGTGTGTACCACCACACCCAGCCCAATAAAATGTTTTTTGAAGGACACTCAGTATACCATTGGTTGTCTTTGGACAGCCAATGTGAGCTCTAATAGGGAGAATTTTCATTGTATAGCATTTTTAAACTTTTGAATTTTTAATCATGAATTTATTGCATTTATTTTTTTAAATATTTATTTTTTAGTTTTTTAGGTGGACACAATATCTTTATTTTATTTTTATGTGGTGTTGAGGATCAAACCCAGTGTGCCGCACATGCCAGGCGAGCGCGCTACTGCTTGAGCCATATCCCCAGACTGCATTTAATTTTTTTCAGGAATTACAAGAATCATTTACCAAGTCCAAAAAATATATAATAAGTCATTTCTTAAGAAATGCTGAAGGCTCTGCCAGGCCTGGTGGCAGACACTTGTAATCCCAGCAGCTTGGGAGGCTGACAGAGGAGGATCACAAGTTCAAAGCCAGCCTCAGCAGTGGCAAGGCACTAAGCAACTCAGTAAGACCCTGTCTCTAAATAAAATACAAAATAGTGCTGGGGATGTGACTCAGTGGTCAAGTGCCCCTGAGTTCAATCCCAGGTATTGTACCCACCACCACCAAAAAAAAAAAAAAAAAAAGAAAGAAAGAAAAGAAATGCTCAAGGCTAGGGGTATACGTTAGTAGTAGTACAGTTACCTAGCATGTGCAAGGCCCTGGGTTGAATCCCCAACACCACAAAACAAAATGAATGAAGAAATGCTCAAAAAAATTAAAAATTAATTTCTGTTTTCTATGTGGATGGTGTTGTCTTAAAAACTGACCCCTATTCTATTTGTATCAATGCCCTGTTAGAGACACAAAAGAGCATAATGGTTCGGGACTGGGGTTGTGGTTCAGTGGTAAAGCACTTGCCTAGCACAAGTGAGGCCCTGGGTTTGATTCTCAGCACCACATATAAATAAATAAAAAATAAAGGTACTGTGTCCAAGAGCATAATGGTTCAAGAACATAAGCTATGGTTTCAACTGACCAGAAGTCATACCATAATGCATCTATTATTTAGGAAGTTTGTTAATCTCTTAGTGACTCAGTTATCTTATCTAGAAAATGGGCATAAAATAGGGACTCAGATTTATACAGATGAAGTCAGAAGTGAGCTCATTTGGGCTGGGATTGTGGCTCAGCAAGAGCCCTCGCCTAGCACGTGCAAGGCCCTGGGTTCCATCCTCAGCACCACATAAAAATAAATAAATAAAATAAAGATATTGTGTCTAACTACAACTAAAAAATAAATATTTTTTTTAAAAAGAAGTGAGCTCATTCATGTAAAGCACTGTGCTAACACAGAGAAAGAATTATTGTTAGTTATTTTTAGTTATTTTCATATATATTCAAATTCATATGTGTGAATTTGTATGTGTAGAAACTCCTCAAATAACTGACCTTTAGGCATTATTCAGGGGCTAGCCTCTTTAGTGTTAATTTATAGTTATCTTGTTTTGAATTTTTCAGATACCCCAGATGTCAACATATATTATACCCTGGATGGTAGCAAACCTGAATTTCTGAAGAGAATTGGTTATGGAGAAAATAATACGTTTAAGTATACAAAACCTATTACTCTGCCTGATGGAAAAATACAAGTTAAAGCTATTGCAGTCTCTAAGTAAGTTAAGAAAGTGGTGATCAGACTGATTTATAATATAATGACATTATGTTCTGATTTTACTTATTTATTCCTTTGAGAATTAGTGTTGCATTAGAAAGACACAAAAAACTTAATTGTAGCATATGCAAGTAACTCATTGTTTTATTTGCATTTTACTGAGGTATGCTGTAAAGTGCACAAATCATAAGTGCATTCAATGAAGTGAAATCAATAAGCTCAATGAAGTATCACTGTGTATTAACATTGCTTTTATTTCAAATTCCACTTTGGGTCTTCAGGAAGAAAGAGCCTGCCTAGGGCTGGGAACCTCCTCTAAAGAGCTTCTCCTGGCTCTGAGGAAAGCATTGCATTTACTGGATGGTTCTTATTCCTCAGGATGCAGCCTACAACAGCACCATGATTCACTCTTTCATTTTGTATTAATTTAATTGATCTTTGAAGCTGTTGTCTTTTCACAAAAGTGGAGGGCATTAGACACTTTATTCTTCCTTTCCCACTTGGTGCTTTTTAACCATTTTGAAACCTTTTTGAAAAAACTATTAATTTGGAAACCTTCACCATATGTTGTAGGGGAAAAGCCTCAATTGCTTAGCAAGTCTGTGTGATTGTGATGGAAGAATCATTTTGTTCAGCAAGACCGGTTTGGCCACATTTCAGGAATCTATTTAAGCGCCAAATCAAATACCTGTTGGCCCCAGACTCCCCCTGCTGGCTGAACTACTGCATGATCCTTTTTTTAAAAAAAATATTTTTAGCTGTAGATGGAATATCTTTTTTTTTTTTTAATGTGGTGCTGAGAATTGAACCTAATGCCTCACACATGCTAGGCAAGCGCTATACCACTGAGCCACAACCCCAGCCCACTGCATGACTTTTTGAAAAGAGGGGCAACTTTACCAAAGATGACTGTTTTGGCATTTGAAAATTAAAAAAAAAAAAAATTAAAGATAAAATGTATCTGGGCGCAGTGGTGTATGCCTGTTAGTCCCAGCGGCTCAGGAGGCTGGGGCCTGAAGAATGTGAGTTCAAAGCTAGCCTCAGCAAAAGCGAGGTACTAAGCAACTCAGTGAAATCTGTCTCTAAATAAAATACAAAATAGGGCTGGGGATGTGGCTCAGTGGTTGAGTGCCCCTGAGTTCAATCCCCAGTACCCCCTCAAAAAAAAAAAAAAAAAAAAAAGAGCGAGACAAAATAACCCCTTAAATGCATCATTGTTATTTACTAAATACTGGAATCTTGTTTTTTTCCACTTACCAAGGCACTTCTTTTTAAAACATTTTTTAAAATTTGTTTTAATTGGTTATTTATGGCAGTAGAATGCATTTATACACTTTGATATATCATACATAAATGGGATATAATTTCTCATTTTTCTGAGTGTACATGTTGCAGAATCATATTGGTCATATAGTTACATATATACATACAGTAATAATGTATGTTTCATTCTACTGTCTTTCCTATCCTCCATCCCCTCCGCTGTCCTCTAAGCCACTTCTATCAAAACAAATCATCTCAATTATCATTAAAAATTAGAAACCTAAGTACTGATTTCCAATATAATGACATTATGTTCTGATTTTACTTATTTATTTCTTTGAGAATTAGTGTTGCCTAATATTGGAAGGCAGGGCCCCTTTAGGAGCTGCAAGTAGAATTCAGATAAAGAAGTAGTTTGAAGGAGGTAGTAAAGCTTTCACAAGAGTTTAAAAATAAAATCTTTATGCCTCTCACCAACTTTTTAAAAGTTTTTATTTTTTGTTTCTTTTAGTTATACATGACAGTAGAAAGTATTTTGACATTCTCATCCAACTTTCTCTGTGCCCACTGAGTGCTTTAGTAACACTGAAGTATTTCAGATGTGCTCAGTTTCCAGGCTGGCCTCATGCTTGTGGTCCTCCTGTCTTAGCCTCCCAAGTCCCTGGGATTACAGGTGTGCAACATTGTTCCTAGATAAAATAGTTTTTTATGGAAATTATGCTGCTTTATTTAAGTCAGTTTCTAGGTACTTAAGGTAATTTCTTAGTAAGGAGTCAAAGGACTTTAAATGAGAGTGCAACACTTGAAGGTCATTAACATATTAAGAGGAAAAATTGTCATGAAATTTCAAATGACAGAGGAAAATGTTTATTATATAAAGAGTGAAAAAAAATAAGGCACAAGTTTACACTTATGACTTTAACTGCACTTTAAAATGCATAGAGAAAAGACTGGAAGAAAACATGCCAAACCTTAGCAGTCACTGCCTTTGATGACAAAATTATGTATGTTTGCTTTTTATTCTTGATAACTTTAACAGCTTCCAAAACTTAACTTTTGTGATAATAAATAAAGGGATAAATAATAAATAAAGGATATCGGAAATTACATAACTAGTTCTTCTCAACTTTGTCTGCTGAATCGGCTAGTCATTATTGCATAACAAACCATTCTAAAATTTAATGTCTCAAAAAAACAATTGCATTTGTTAATTATTCTGTGGGTCAGTATTTTGGATTTTTTTCAGTTTGTTTGTTTTGTTTTGCTACTGGCGATTTAACCCAGGGGCACCTTACCACTGAGCCCCATCCCCAACCCTTTTGCTTTTTATTTTGAGACAGTCTCACTAAGTTGCTCAGGGTCTCGCTAAATTGCTGAAGCTAGCCTTGAACTTGTGATCCCCCTGTCTTAGCCTCTCAAGCTGCCAGGATTATAAGCATGTGCCACTCTACAGTATTTTGATGTGTATTCAGGAGGTGGTTCTTCTAATTATCTTGCCTGAGATCAGTTACATAGCTGTCTTTTTTTGTTGTTGTTGTTCATCTTGAATTGGATGGTCTCATGACTTACATGTCATGTTTGGTGCTGGCTATAGGCTGGGGCCATGTCTCCTGCAGGGTATCTTTATGTTTTCACAAGGTTCCCCAGTTCTAAAATGCAGTAAGAGAAAGGACAAGTCCTGCAGATGTTTTTCTAGATTCTGCTTGTGTCATATTTACTTGGCCAAAGTAAATCACATGGCCACACCCAAAGTCAATGTGGTAGGAGATTTTACAAGGGTACGGATGCAGAGAGGTATGGTGGTGCCTCAGAACGCACTATTTTTTTCCACTTTTTTTATTGGTGCATGATAGTTGTACATAATGATGGGATTTGTTGATACATATTCATACATACATATATATAACAATATAATTTGACCAGTATCATGCCCCAGTACTTCCCCTCTTCCTTCCCACCTCCCATCTTCTGATCCCTTTCCTCTACTAATGTCCCTTTGATTTTCATGAGTCCTCCACACTTTTTTTTCCCTTTTCCCTCTCTAGCTTCCACATAGGAAAGAAAACATGTGACCCTTGATCTTCTGAATTTGATTTATTTTGCTTAAAATAATGATCTCTATTTCCATCCATTTCCTGCAAATAACATAATTTTGTTTTCCTTTATGTGAATAAAACTCCATTGTGTGTATATACCTCATTTTCTTTATTCATTCATCTGTTGATGGACGGACACCTAGGCTGGTTCCATAGTTTAGCTATTGTGAATTGTGCTGCTGTAAACATGAGCATGTAGTTTGATGACTTTAATTTTTTAGGATAAATACCAAGGAGAGGTATGGCTGGGTCATATGATGGTTTCATGCCTAATCTTTTGAGGAATATCCATACTGATTTCCATAGTGGTTGTACTAATTTACAGTCTTACCAACAATGTAAAAGTGTTCTTTTTCCTCTACATCCTCTCCAGCATTTATTATTATTTGTATTCTGATGACTGCCATTCTGACTTGTGTGAGATGAAATGTCAGTGTTATTTTGATTTGCATTTTCCTAATTGCTAATGATGTTGAACATTTTAAATACATTTTTGCCATTTGTATTTCTTCTTTTGAGATGTGTCTGTTTAATTCATTTGCCCATTTATTAACTGGGTTACTTGATGTTTGGATGTAAAGTTTTTTGAGTTATTTATATATTCTAGATATTAATCTTCTGTCAGAAAAGTAGCTAGCAAAGATTTTCTTCTATTCTGTAGTTTCTCTCTTCACATTATATAATTGTTTGCTGTGCAGAAAGCTTTTTAATTTGGTGCCATTCTATTTGTTAACTCTTGGCATAATTTCCTGAGCTTTAGGAGGACCCATTATTTTACCAGTCTACCACAGGTGCAAATTAGAATTACCCAAGGAGCTTTGCAGAATCCTGATGCCCAAGTCACACCCAGACCAGTTAAATAACAGTCTCTTGGGGGTAGGACCCAGGCATCAATATTTTAAAATACTGATTATTCAAATATACAGGTGATTCCAATATGCAGCCAATATTGACCACAATGGACATAAAGCAATGGAAAATATGTTTTTGTTTATAGATATTTGATCAACACAATGTTTTGTAAATATATTTTTATTGAAGTATGAAATTCTAGGATGAAAAGAAAGGAATAGGGCATCATTGCAGGTGGATATATGTGTGTGTGTGTGTGAATTTTGCATCCAAGAATGGTTAGAGAAAAGAACATATTTGGACAGGAGGGACCCGGAACTTGGGAACATCTCAGGAAGGGGAAGTGTGTTGCCAGATGTTGATGACCTACATTGATGATCCAGTCCAGAGTCTGTATACTCTCTGACATTTGTCTTGCTTCTTTAAAAGTCTTCTTTGTGGTCAGCAATGTCCCATCTTGGTATGATATCATTTAGTAGTGTGTTGGCAATGAACTTGCAGGGTTCTGCCTTCTCCCTCACTGACCTCATATAGGGGTCACAATCAATTAAGCCCAGTAGAGATTAAAAACTACCTTGAACTGAAGATACGGAATTGGACTCAGGTCCTCTGAGGATAATTGTTTTCTTCAGTAGAACTATGAGGGACTCCCCAGTTTTGCAACAATGGTTGAGAAAACAGATTTTCAGTGTACTGCAGCTCATCTCATAGACCCCCATTTGTAGCCCCTTGGCACACATAATATGCCCTAAAATGTTACTTCTCTACCTGGAGGTCATAATTCAAGCTCATTGTGTAGAGGCACATTCCAAGAGACAGTACAGTATGTTCTGCTTATGTGAAGGAGTAGATCCAGATGTTATCTACATAGGCAGCCACAAAGGCAAGAAGAAAACTACTTTGAGAGATGTTGTTTAACGATGTGTAAAGAGGACAAAGCTTAGTGACCCTCAGATTTGGATTTTAATCCTAGTTCTATCACTTACTCTGTGTGCCCTTGATTAAATTGTGTGGACTTCTGACTCATTTTTCTCGTTTGTTAAATGAAGTTGTGAGGATTAGAATTAACACACTTAATACAACACTTGGGTTCACACTTGCAGTAGCAGTTGCTGTTGTTTGTTTTTTTGATTCTTAGCAAAGAGCTAAAAGATTGCTATTTGCTATTGTGTGAACCAACTCAAAAGACATACCTCGTATTTGAAATGTTTATGCCTGGGTAAACAAATGGTTTTTACTCAACCCTTTTAAGTTCCTACACGATAGGTTTTCAATTGGGCATAATTTTCCCCCCACAGGACATTTGATAATGTCTGGAAACATTTTGGTTATCATATATAGGGTGATAATGTGTTTATAGTGGCAGAGGCCAGGGATGCTGCTAATCATTGTACAAGGCACAGGACAAAACCCTTGAAGAAGAATTATCTAACCCCAAATTTCAGTAGTTTTCAGTGGGTTGAGAAAATATGACCTAGATCAAGTTGTGGAATATCCATAGATGCAGCTCATAACTCCCTTGCAGCCATTCAAGTAACTTGGTATTTTATTGTGAGACTAGAGCTACACAAAAATAATTTTCTGTTTGGATGTACTTCATGTTGATACTTCCAAAGATACATAGTTAAGGTCTCCAGAATCTAGCCCTTAACAAAACTTTATATATTTTTCAAATGGGATTTGGGCTCTGAGTAGGATTTACAATTCCAACCCCAGACCTAGTCCTTTTTCAGGATCATAATCAGGATGAAGTCCTTCTACTTAGCAGGCAAGTTAAGCTGGACTTTGGACCGTTTTTAGCTGGGATAGAGTCCATGAGTGAATGCATTATCTAGGTCCCCAAGGAAAGGGCCAGCTGTGGTAGGGGAGACAACCTGGGCCTTACACCAGTAGAATAAGTGCAAGATATCAGGCTTCCACTCTACAGGACTGGAAGTGCACATTAAGGGAGTTCTGTGATTGTTCAGAATCTGAATGATCCCTGATTGAAGATGTTTGTGATATCAGGGAAGTGTGCTAATAAGGAGGACAATTAGATTTTAAATTCCATACCTAGAGCCAAAGGTGACTTTGCAGATGACTTGGATCCTGAGGTGAATGAGTTAAGCATGTAGTTAATATAAATGATCATTTATATGTGCATTCACACATTTATGCATCTATAAATTTGGTTTTGATATTTTTAAGTGCTTTCCCAGTGTTTAGCTACCTGTGATTCACTCTAGCCAGTGAACTTGCAAGTATCCTTTGATTATAGAAAGCCAGGCATATTATTTCTTTACTATAGCCTCTCAGGTAGATAGTGGTTGTTTAGATGAATTATATATATATTTTAAAAATATTTATTCTTTAGCTGCAGTTGGACACAATACCTTTATATTTTATGTGGTGCTGAGGATCAAACCCAGGGCCCCATATGTGCTAGGCAAACGTTCCACTGCTGAGCCACAACCCCAGCCCTGAATTGTATATTTTTGAGAATTTCTTCTCCATCTTCCAAAATGTAGCTTATAACTTCTGTATAAGTTTCAAGCCTTTGGGGATGCTTATTTACTTAAAGGTTAACATTTTTTAAGAAATAGAAAAAATGTATGTGTAAGGAGTCTGAGAAATTGTAGAAGAAATGCTAGTGAAACTGACATAAAATATATCACAGACCAATATGAAAATCAACAGAAGTGAAGCAGACAAAGGACAGACATTGAAGGAAGAAGATAGTTGAAATGTGAAAGTATTAAATGTCTGGGCAGATCAAACAAAATGACAGGCTGTGAGTCACCAGGGAGACATAGTTATATAGAGAGAGTAACATAGGAAACTGCTCCTGTTATAAGTTTTCAGTACACATCACATAAATACACCAAGAACTGGTTTCTGGAAATATAAACACGATGAAGGCAGTCTGACCAACTGAGACTCCCATACTGTGAGGAAGTTCAAGCTATCCATATGGAGGAAGAACAGGGATAGAAGAGAGAGGGAGAGGGAGAAGGGGAAAAGAGAAAGAAGTTATTTGAGGGAAGAACACATTTTGGAAATGCAGCCCAAATGAGCCTTCAGTTGACTCTACTTCTCCTGACACCTGATGTCAATCACATGAAAGAGAGCAAATGAGATCTGCCCAGCAGAGACCAGTTAATCCACAGATTTGTGTTTTAAGACACTACATTTGTGGGGTACTGTGTTAGCTTTCCATCATTATGACAAAAATTTGAGAAAAATCAGCTTAAAGAAAGATTTATTTTGACTTATAGTTTTAAGGTTTCAGGCCATGGTCACTTGGCCCCACTGCTTTGGGCCTGTGGGAAGCAGAACATCCCAGCAGGAAGTGAGAGATGAAACAAAGCTGCTTACCTCCCCGTGGCCAGGAAACAGAGAGGAGGGGCCAGGGTCCCATATCACCTTCAAGAGCATGCCTCAAATGACCTAATTTCCTTCCAGTAGTCCCCAACACCTGAAGGTACTACTGTCCTCCACAAGTACCATCAACTGGGACCAAGCCTTCAACATGTGAGCTTTTTGGGGATATTGAAGATTCTGACCACAGCAGGTGATTTGTTACACAGTTAAAGACTCCCAAACAGAATGAGATAAGGAAAGACTTGAAAATTAAGTTTTGATTTCTTCAATTTAAAATGAAATACATTTCATACCAAGACTAAGGAACTTTAAACGGAGTCATTTTAATTGCTAGCTACCTTTTCTTTGAATCTTTGCATAACACACTCTTTCTTTTTTTATTTTCAGAGACTGCAGACAGAGTGGAATTGTAACTAAGGTATTTCAGGTAGATTATGAACCACCAAATACAGTTTCTTCTGAAGACAATGTTGAAAATATTCTCAAAGTTTCTTCAAAGGCAAGTAATGATATTATACATTCAGATTATTACTATATTCTTCGTCTGTCCTTCTCGGTGGGCACACCTTCCCTTTCATTATATCACCTCTGCTTATAGTCAGGTCCTAATTTAAGTAAAGTCAGTATCAGCCATTGCGAAGTGTCTTCACTGATTCCTCAATCTTTGGTCAATTTCTCCTCTACTTTAGAGATTAGAATTCCTACCCAGCAACACTGCCCATGCTCCACTGTCTTCAGTGGCTCTTCCTTACCTACTGAAGAAAGCAGAAAATTTTAGCCTGCCATGCAAGTAATCAGTGTTCATTCTTGGCCTGGCTTTCTTGCCTTGACTGTAATTTTCCCCCTGTGTAAACTCCAGTTAAATTAAACTTATACATGGTGTTTTATCACTGCACCAAGTTTTCTCCTTTTAAAAACATTTTGATCATGTGATTATTTGGTTCTTTGTCAGTCTTTGCCATGTGCTGTAAGCTCCAAGGTGGCATAGAGTGTGGCTGCCATACTCAAAGCCTTGCTCAAGAGAAGGCAGGAGAGGGTGATGAGTATATATGTGGTAAATAGGTTCATCAGGCCAGGAGAAGCTCCCAGTGGGCATAGACTTCTGTTTTGTTGAAATTTTCATTCCCAAAGACTCATCTCTTTGGAGAAAATTCAAGCTATGTGAAGACATTTGAAATTTCAGTCCCTGCATTGTTGGCATAGATAATAATAGATCCAAGTAACAGGGCCAGAGGACAGACTAGTTCACGGTAAGGCAACTAATCAAGAAGTCTCAGTCGGAGTTAACACAGAAAGTTTTTGGTGGTATCCCTTAAGTGAACCTGAAGCCAACGAAGAGGCTGTAGCACCAAAGGGTGGGTGCAGGCATGGGGTGGGGCTCTTAGTGTGTTCAGGGCAAAGACAGCCAGCAGAGACTAAGCTCACATGTATCAGCAGCTGCTCAGTTTGTATCGGGTATAAAGAAAAAAAAAATCTATGGAGAGAAAGTCAGAAATAAGTATTTAAGGCCCTGTGGACAGGCTGTGCACATAAGTCCTATCTTGGTCTGATCCCACCCTAGCTCTGCCCCGTGGATCTGCTGGTCCTCTTGTTATTACTCTCCCATGAATGTAACATCCTATCTTGATGTGCTGCTCCCTGCTTCCTGGTTTGGCCACTTGACTTGAGACCTAGACATGCTACTAGCCAAAAGCCTAGATTCAAAGCTCTGTGTTTCCCCACAGTAAGGTGAAACAGAGATCACTTTGTAAAAACTACTGTAAACCATTTCAAGGAAGAAATGTATGCCATGACACTGTCTCTATCATGTAGCTTTTAATTTTCACATTCTCAGTGGGTATCAAGTGATATGTAATCTCTTCATTCCTAGGAATTAAAAAATGGATTTGTTGGACCAAAATTAAAGAAGAAATATAAGAACACTGAAAATAAACCTAGTTGGAATGTTAACCTTAGAAAGTTTCCAGGTATGATGTGATAGCATGAAGATAAGGTTCACTATTTATTCTAAACCCACCAAACTGGTTCACTGCATGTTCACTGCATATTCTCTTACTTGCAGAAGTGTTGGAATAAGAAACACTAGAATAGGAAAGTAGGCTGTAATTTGAATTCTAGTGCTTTCCTAGCTAACTAGCCTAAAGCCATGAAGGATAACCAAGCAGTCCAACAGTGTTATATTTATTGATTCATTGCATTGAGGGGACCACACACCATGGAATCATGGTGTGTCTCATCAAGCAAGGGAAAAGATAAAAGTTGAAGGGTTTGGGGAAAGAGAGAAGTTTGGTTGAAATTGAAATGAAAGAAGAGGTCTGGGGATATGGCTCAGAGGTAGAGCACTTGCCTAGCATATTCAAGGCCCTGGATTGTATTGCCAGTGCCTCAAAAATTAATATATAAATAGTTTTACAAAATAATTGAAAGCAGAGTTTTAATAGGCTCAAAGCAGAGCTAACTATGTGGGAACTGAAGCATCACGTGTGCACTGAAGTTCTGTCACTTTGTAAACTATAGATACACATGGAACATTATGTTCAGAGACCCTACTATGCAGCTCAGCACAAGGATTAGAAACTGAGACTTCTTCTCTCTGTGACTTAAATTCTCCTGGCAAGAGTCGATATTTTGATATTTGTTCTTACTGATACAATTTGAAAGAGAAGAATTTCTGATAATCTATGATTTTTGAGGAAAATTTTTCCTCAACAAGTGAGCAGTAGATTACTTCAAGAGGAAGCTGTTATGACATTTCTCAGCTGCAATATATGTCCTTGGGAGAACTAATGTAACCACCTAGCCTTGCAATTGGATTGATCTGTCTGTTTTCCTAAGATGATGTGGGATGTTATAGAATATAACAAGGAAGATAATTTTCTCAGTCTGGGCTTATTTTTCCTTTCTCAGTTCTTATTCACTGAGTTGGGGAGGGTGTCTCTTTATATAATTGTTACTTCTAGGGAGAGAATGTGATGACAGTGGTCCCTTATTTAAAAGCTTTCTAACTACACAGACATTTGCATGATTTAACAAAATTACAGATGCTCACGGAACAATGTTTTTAATATAATTGCAGACCTTGAGTTAGATGAAAGAACTGACCCTAAAACTCTGAAAGATCTTCGCTTCTCAGAAAGCCCATTAGAAATCCCAGCTTACCATGAAGGATCAAGTTCTAGACCACCCACTCAACAGTCCCAGGTAACTTTTAAGGAAAATCCATAGGGTGTGAAGATACTTCCCATATTTTTAATGCTTCCCATGAACTATTTTAAGGCAGCTTTTGACCATGTGCCAGTGTTGGCATACTGTGTTGCACAAGAAAAGTCTCTATATATTCATTCATAGGGCTGTCATTGTATTGGGGTTGTGGGCAAACAGATAATAATCAAGTAATTAATCACACACAAAAAAATGTTGAACAGTAGTAAGAGTCACAAACAAGACAAACAGGATAATGAGGTAAATCAATGGTTCTCAACTTAAGTGGGGTCACCAGACCAGCAGCATCAGTATCACATGAGAGCTTATTTGAAATGCTTATTCTCAGGCCCTGCTGAATCAGAGACTCTGGGTCTGACCACAGTGATCTTCATTTTATTTAACCCTCAAGTTAGAGAGGCCTTGAGATTGAGAATGTCTGTGAAGGAAGAACAAGTGTTGTTTAAATTGGGAGAGGGGCTTCCTTGAAGAGGTGACATTTGAATTGGACTTTGGAGATGAACTTTCAGAAGCCGGCAACGTAAAGATCTTGGGGGAAATTATTCAACAACAGTCAAAATGAGGACAGCAAAGTGAGGGATCTCAAGGAAGCTGGTGTGGATGAAGCTTGATGAGCAAGGTAGGAGATGACAGGGGAGGTGAGCTGGGAACAGAGTGCCTAGACCTGTGTTTCTCAGATATGGCTGCACATCAGATTCACTTAAGGTGTTTCAGACCAATCCTGGGACCTAATCTTGAAAATTTGGGTTGGTTGGTTGTTTGGCATGGTTTGTTTTTAAAAATGCATTGTCAAGTGATTCTATGTGCAAACATGGTTGAAAATCACAAATACTAGTCCCATTGTAAAGAATTGGGTTTTTATTCTGATTGTAAGGGGAATATATATGGAGCATAAGACATAATTCCATTTATATTTTAAAGTTCCTCTTGTGCCAGAGATTAGACTATAGAAGACAATGAGGGGAACATCATTTCCAAGGTGTTTGCTCCAGGCAAGAGATGATGGTATCTTGGACAAAGGTTGTAGACATAATGAGGACAGGAGTTCATAGGCATCTAAACAGGTTTGACTGAGGGATTAGATAAATGGGATGAGAGAAAGGGAGGAACCAAGAATGACTTACAAGATTTTGGCCTGAGCATCTAGAGATGATGGTAGCATTAACTGAGATGGGCAAGATGAGAGAAGAGCAAGTGTTCAAGGGCTCATTGGATATTCAAGTGAGAGTGTTGAACAGATTATTGTATATGTAAGTTCAAACTCAGCCAAGAGGTCAGGAATGAAGATATACATTTGGAAATTTCATATATAGATGGTATTTAGAGCTGAATCTGAATGAGATCTCTTGCTAAGGGTGTATAGAAGATGAAGAGAAGGTAGCACAAGACAAAATCCTCAACTTAGATGCTATGCAGGGAAGGAGGAGTTTGAGAAGTGGAAAGAAAGCCAGAAGAATGTGGTGCCATGGAAGCCAAGTGAAGGAAGAGTTTCAAGGAGATAGCAGGGGTCATCTATGTCATACATTGCTGAGACTTCAGCCTACCCAAGCACAGAGAATTGCTCATTGAACTTGGCAAGATGGAAGTAGTTTAAGATCCTAATAAAAGCCATATTAATACATTGTCACTACTATAACACAAGAAAGATACACGTATACTAATTGCCTACTATTATTATAGTGCTTTGATTTTTCAATGTTTATAAAATCTATTTTAGACTTTTTTGGCATCTAAGGTCAAGCCAGAAACTCTTATTGTCTTTCTCCTATTTGAGCCCCAAGTAGAATATACCAGGAGTTACATTTCTATCTAAACACAACTGTTTCTGGTATACCTATGATTCCAATGCTGCTCATATTTACCATTAAATACAAAAGAGGCAAAAAAAAAAAAAAAAAACTAGTTCCCAAATCTGATTGCACATCAGATTTACCTGGAGAAAATGTAACTATATATGTAAATTCCCCCCTACACTTCCTGAAAACCTCCTGAAGAGTTTTAGTCCATAAACCTGGGATGAAGACCACGTTTGACTTTGATGATTAGTCCAGTCAGAATCCCTAGCCAAGAAAGCCAATTATCTTAGTCCTGAGGTCAAGTAGTTACCTTCATTTCCAGTCTCCAATGCTGAGGTGTAACACCACCTGATCTCCTGGGTTCTTCCAGATGCCCAATCACCGTATTTTTTTGGTGAACCATAAAGTCCAGGTTAGGGACCACAGATCTGGTAGTCTGCTTGCAATCTCCACTAAATAAAAAGGCAACCACCTCTACAATGGAAAATTGCCCTTTTCAATCTTCTGGAAAGAATGATTACCTGGACCCGTGAGAACACTCAACTCCACTGCACAGCAGTGTGGCACAAATAATAATGCTTTTGAGATAAAAAGTATCATTTTGAAGAATGAATGGTATAAGTCAAGCACAATAACTATTTTTAACAAAACAGTCTCACATGGGCCATAATTATTTGAATGTGTCTGGAAATAGTTATTTTCTCTGTGCATGAATATTTGGATTACCTTGCCCACTTAGTTGTTTTAAGAGTTGTTTTCAAGGGAAAGATAGAGTGAGATGATACATAAAGATTCCAAGATCCAGAATCTTTTTTAAAATATTTATTTTTTAGTTATAGGTGGACATAATATTTTTATTTTATTTTTTATATGGTGCTGAGGATTGAACCCAGTGCCTCACGCACGCAAGGCAAGCGCTTTTCCTCTGAGCCACAATCCCAGCCCTAAGATCCAGAATCTTAAAGAACTAGGAATATAGAGACAAAGTTTGGGGAATTTGACTAACATTCAGAAAGCCAGGGAGGCCCGAAAAGAACCATGACAAATTTTTCTTCTACTATTGTTCTTCATATTGTTAAGAGAGACTTCTCACTTGGTGCAGTGGCACATGTCTATAATCCCAGTAGCTAGGGAGGCTGAGGCAGGAGGATTGCAAGTTCAAAGTCAGCCTCAGCATCTAAGTGAGGCCCTAAACAACTTAATGAGACTCTGTCTTTAAATAAAATACAAAATTGGGCTGGGCATGTGAATCAGTGGTTAAGCACCCCTGGGTTTAATCCCCAGTACCAAATATATATGGAGAGAGAGAGAGAGATTCTTCTAAACATTTCAACTGAATCCCATTTGCAGCTGCTTCATCAAATATTGGAATTAATGATACTGTTGAGTGTTAAAATGTGTCAGCAACCTTTAAGGAGGCAATGCTTGACCTCTGAGTTTAGTATCTTGCCTAGGGGTGCTTTCAGAGTCAGGCAGCAGGGTAGAAGGTAAATGGCAGCTGATACTGGCTTTAATGTGAAGGCACAAGGGATGTGAGTTCTGTGATGATGTGTAATGCCCCAGTGAGCTAAAGGGGTCACTCTACTCAATGCCATACAACTACTGACAAGAGAGACTATAGATTTAGTGTTGCCATGTCTAATGGATTTGCACAAGAAGCCAGAAACTTACATCATTATGTTTAATAACCTTATTTAGAATTTTGACAATTATTAAATTTTGAAACACTGTGGGAGCCAATATAAATGGTCCACGGGCCAAAGGAAACTCAGTAGCACACCATATTTGGCCAATTGAATCACCACTTTGTGGCTTCTGGTATAGGCCTGTTAGATGTAACTTGAAAGCAATAAAAAGAAAAAAAAATCCTGTGGCTGTCATCTCTCCCCACTATCCCTGTGGCCTGCAGAATGAAATCTGAAATCCTAAGCCTGGCATTGTGGTGGACCAAAAATTTACAGGGGACAGGTAGGCCTAGAGTTCACTACATATATTGTCAACATGAACTGAAGCAAGTGACCCAATCTTTCTTGCCTCATCCTCATCTCATAAATGGAAATTATATATTTATCTTGGTATGATATACTCAGATGCGCACAGTATCCTTTCTCTGAAACTCATGTCAAAATGCATGACTGAATCCAATCATAAAGAAACATGATAAAACCAATTCAAAGGATATCCTTTGAATTAACTGGTCTGTTACTCTTTTAAAATGTCAAGATCATGAAAAATAAAGAGAGAACTACTCTAGGTCAGAGGAGACAATAGGGACATGATGCCCAAATGTGGTACTAGGAAAAAATATAAAACTGTAAAAGACATCATCGGCACGACCGATGAAGTCTAAATCAAGATCTGTGGATAAGATGGTAGTAGTGTACCATCTAATGATAACTTTCTGACTTCGATACCCTGTTGTGTAAGAGGACAGCCTTGTACTTAAAGAACTAGGAATATAGAGACAAAGTGCTCATTCAGTTATTTATGGGCAAAGGAACATCACGACTGCAGCTTATTCTCACATAATTCAGAGGTAGAGAAAGAAGGAAAGTGGAGAAAAATACTAATGTAAACAATTGGTCAGGCTGGCTGGACTGGAGTACTATCCATGTGACTTTTTTGTAAGTTTGAAATGATCCCAAAATAAGATGTTAAAATAAAATGGGGGTAATGTAACCTCCCTCAGAGGGTATTGTGAATGTCAAGGAGATAAGGGCTGTAACATGGTAGGCACATTTTACTATTGTCAAACCCTCACTGTGGGTTAGCTTTTTCCTTTTGTGTGCCTTCTCCAGCCACAGATAAGGGCATGCCCTGCCCTGCCATGGTGCCTTTGCCAGTGCGTTTCCTCTCCTGGGAATTCCCTTTGTCTTTGTGTTCACTTGACAAACTTTTCTTTACTCTCTCAGGCCCATTTGGTTGTTACCATCTCTGAGAAGCCCTTCCAGCCTGGAGCAAGTGAATGTGATTATTCCCTCATCTAAGTTCCTGGGGTTCAACCCAAATGTTTCTGTGGTGACCCTATTTTGTATATGTACACATTTGGCTCCTTGAGGGCAGGGACCATGTATCTGTGTTAGATACTGGAGTGCCTGGCACAAAGTGGATGCTCAAAATGAAAACTTAATCAAATGAGTTAAATATTTCTGGATAACAACAGACAATTGCTGCACCTATTCTATATAGATGAGTCCTTCTGAGTTTCCTAGAAATACGATCCTTGAGAAAAATGAATACAAGACCCAGCTATACCACACCTTGGTATTTGTCCTAAAGGATTAAGGTCATCATACTACAGCAATATATGCAGCATATCCATGTTTATAGCAGCACAAGCCACAGTAGCTAAACTATGGGACCAGGTAGATATCCATCAACAAAAGAATGGATAAAGAAAATGTGGTATATATACACAATGGAGTTTTATTCAGCCATAAAGAAAAATGAAATTATGTCATTTGCAGGAAAATGGATGGAAATAAAGACCATATGTTAAACAAAATAAGTCAAACTCAGAAGGTCAAGGGACATATGTTTTCTTTCATATGCAGAAGTTAGGAAAAATGAAAAGAAAGGGGAGGCAGATTTAATGAAAACCAAAGGGAGATCAGTAGAGGACAGGGACCAGGAGGTGGAAGGTGAGGAGGGAGGGGGGGAGTGCTGGGGAGTGATATTGGCCCAATTATATTGTTATATCCTGTGCATGTACTAATAAATAATAACAAATCCCATCATTATATACAACTATTATGCACCAATAAAAAATGCAGGAAAAAATGAATACAGTTTTTCAGTTCTAAAATCAGGTCTGTTTATAGTAAATTCAGGTATCTTTTATTGTAAAATTTCATTTTTAATGAAATATATATATCTAATTATGAATAGCATTTTGAATAATTTTTAAATGTTAGATACTGGAATGATAATTACTTAGGACCTTTCACATCATGGTTTAAAAAGATGAATGCTTTAGCATTCATTATGCAACAAATGTTAAAATAAAATTTTCCATTAATTTTTCTATTCCATAGCCTTTACCAGGTTATATTGACTATATACCTCTATGTATCTATATTCTTAATTTTAGTCTCCTGGTTTTGCACACATAACTGGCCAGAAAAGTTTGACAAGAACAGAGATCATGAGGATTCAAAGAGAGACAGACTTCCTCAAGTATGTATCACATTCTCTACTGTCTTTAAGCCCACCATAATACATTGTGTCAATGTGTTTTCCTACCCATCTCTTTCTTCTTTCCTTCCTTCCTTTCTTATAGTACTGGGGGATTGAACCCAGGGGCGCTTTCCACTAAGCTACATCTATACCTAGCCCTTTTTAAAATTTTTAAATTTTGATAAAGAGTTTCACTAAGCTGCAGAGGCTGGCCTTGAACTTTTAATACTCCTGCCTTAGCCTCCCAAGTCATTGGAATTACAGGTGTATGCCTCCACACCTGGCTTGGCCATAGCTTTTTAAATGAATTTGAATAGCTTTTAAAAGGTTTGATTGGCATAAGACAAACTGCATATATTTAAAGAGTTCAATTGATATGTATATGCATATATATATATATATATATATATGTATATGTAAATGTATCCTGTATATATACAATATATATCTTCCTATATACAGGATATATGAACATTTTATATAGGATATATGAAATCGTGTGTGTGTGTGTGTGTGTGTGTATATATATATTTATTCTGTATATATGAAACTATCACAGTAATCAAGAAAATGAGCAAATTCATCACCTCCAAAAGTTTCTGACATTGTACCTTTTCATCCTTCCTCATTCCCAGGTAAGTATTGATCTGCTTATTGTCACCATATCTTAGTTGGCATTTGATTCCATATACATGTGGAGTAATTTAGTATGTACTCTTTTTTTCTTTTTCTTTTTCTTTTTCTTTTTTTTTTTTTTGGGGGGGGGGGCAGTGTTCAGGCTTCTTTGACCAGCATAACTATTTTGAGATTCATTTATGTTTTTTCTTGTGTCAAACATCTGTGCTTTTCATTGCTGAGTTGTTATGTTTATCATTGAGTTTCCATGCTATGGATAAGCCAGTTTGTTTATCCATTTACTTATTGAGAGTATGTGTATAATTTCTAGATTGATATGAACATTTTACACATAAAGTTGATATGAACATTTTATACAAATCATTGCATACATATATATTTTCATTTCCCTTCAGGTAAATATCTTGAAGGGGAATGACTGGGTTACATGATAGGTATATATTTTACTTTTTAAGAAACTATTCAATTGTTCTGTGAACTAGTTGTATATTTTTATATTCTCACCAGCAGTGTTTGAGAATTCCAATTTCACCACATTCTTCCCCCGCCCCACTTTTGGTACTGGGGATTGAACCCAGGTGCGCTTAACCACTGAGCCACATCTCTAGCCCTTTTTATTTTTTATTTTGAGACAGGGCTTCACTAAATTGCTCAAGACCTCACTAAGCTGCTAGGGTTGACCTTACATTTATGTTCCTCCTGCCTCAGCCTCCTAAATTGCTGGGATTACAGGCATGTGCCACCGCAACCAGCCAGTTTCACCACATTCTTTCCAACACTTTTATTTCTATTTTGATCATTCTATTGAGATTGTAATAGTATCTCATTGTGATTTTAATTTTTATTTTGCTGGTTACTATTGGTATTGTGTTTATTTGCCATCCATAAATCTTCTTTGGTAAATTGTCTGATCCAACTTTTGTAAAAAAAAAAATGGGTTATATATCTTTTTATTGAAGAATTGTACATGTTTCCCTTTTTCAGATATATAGTTTGCAAATATTTTCTCCCAGTCTTTGGCTTTTCATTTCGATGAAGTTCACATTATCTGTTTTTGTTTTATACTTCATTCTTAGTTTATTATATTTAAGAGATCTTTTCTAAACCATGCACTAAGATTTTCTCCTAATTCTTTTCTAGAAGTTTATAGTGTTAGATCTTATACTTAGTACTTTAATGTATTTTAATTAATTTGCATATGATTGAGGTTCATAGTTTTGTATATGGATATTTAATTATTGCAGCTCATTTTCTTGAAAAAAATTATCTTTCTTCAGTGATTAGTTTTGGAATATTTGAAAATCAATTTTTGATAATTGTGTGAATCCAGTTTTGAACTCTGTTCTGTTCCATTGATGTTTCTCTCTTTATATTTTGGTCTGAGGATTGAACCCAGGGTCGCTCTACCGCTGGACTACATCCCCCACTCTTTTTAAGTTTTGTTAAGACAGCGTCTTGCTAAGTTGCCCAGGCTGGCCTTAAACTACAGGTTTCCACTCTGTGGCCACTTTGTAATAAAATGACCTGGAGGAGAATTTTCTTCCTAGGACTTGTCCCATAGTTGCTAAGAGTGGTCTGCTTGTGTTTTGTTTAATTTTTAAAACTGTTTGAATACATTTAGATTTTCACCAGTCTTCCTAAAGTGGACCAATCTTCACATGGCCAGTCAGGAACCTGTTTTGTTACAGGTGTGCCCACTGTCTGGCTCCCCGCCCATCTGATCCCTTTGCTCGCTTCTGTCAAGAGTGTGGTGCTCCTGTCCCTCCCATATTTGGCTATCGTCTTCCACCCCCAGAAGGAGCGCAGGTGAGCAGCAAAATTCTTAAAAACATCTTTTATTGGTTTATGTGATCTTTATTTGCAGCAGTAAGACCGTGCCTGTATACATGAATCACAAATATTAAAACTTGTTGAAAGAATGTCTGGCAGATTAATCTATTACTATCTAGATTCCAACTTAAGAATGGAAAAACTATTCATTTGTAGTGATATTTCTTTTCAATGCCTTGCAAAAGTACAGGCACAGAGGAGATTGAAATCTTATTGTTTTAATGAGGCATACATGGATAAATAAATGTTTCCTATCTATTTGCTATTTCTGCTTATAACCTGGGTACAACAAGGGAATATATTCTTTAAACAAATGGAAAAAAAGTACTAATTACTTTATAGCTCTCTATCTATAGATCCATAAGATGCATTGTTCTGTCCAAAGATTGACTTAGATTGATCAGTATATTTGAATTTTAAGACTTTGGCTGATTAAGTGTAGGTAATAATTACTATTATCCTACGACTAGTTTTGTAGTTAGAAGAGATGCTTCACCTGCTAACAATCAAAACCTTCACCTCTTAATATTGTTTTCTTTAAACTGGGGCTTAGAAAATGATTCGAAAGATTTGTGATGTTGAGTGAGAAATGACTATGTTTAGAAAATATATAAAATGACTTTAAAGATAGTCATTTAAAAGGTACTGATTTCAATGAACTCAGAATCCAGAGTTTTAGAATTGAGTTATGACCTCAAGTAAGGAGTCAGGTACTAAATGGATATCATTTTGGGGGGAGGTGGGGGTACAAGGGATTGAACTCAGGGGCACTTGACCAGCCCTGTTTTGTATTTTATTTAGAATGAGAGTCTCACTGAGTTGTTTAGTCCCTCACTTTTGCTGAGGCTGGCTTTGAACTTGTGATCCTCCTGCCTCAGCCTCCCAAGCGGCTGGGATTACAGGTGTGCACCACCATGCCCAGCTACTAAATGGGTATCTTTTTAAAACCTTCCTCCAATTTATTGTTCAAGATTGTTGTAAAAGTTAATTTAATATATTTTGAACTCCTTGAGAATTCCTTGAATAAGATAATACAGAAAATAAAACATGAACAGATCCCATTAGTTTGAATTATCTGTTTTTATCAGTTAGTACAATGTCAAGGTTATTTCCTTTTGCCAAGAGAAAGATTTTCAGAACGTTCTTTGTCTTTGCAGGGAGAAAATGTTATTAGATGTTAAAAATATTTTTAATGAATCATAAAACATCCACGTTGCTCCCCAAATTATATTTATATTGGAGCAATAACAGTCTATCTTATATAAATAGCTTTGTAATTTAAACTAACAATAATTTATTGAGTACTTACTGTGTCCTGCTCTCCACTGGTCTTCTTGGACTCAAAGGTGTAGGCCTGTACAGACCTCTGTTAGGCATTTCTCCTTTGCCAGCTGGCTGGATGTTAGTTTTTGTCAAAAAAGGAATTCTGCAAGAGAATGGGCTTCTCTTCCTGCTTCTGGTATGCTTTCCTTTCTCTTTGCTTCTGTGGTGCTCAACTAAGTGGCAGGACACCCAGCTGTGCTGAATTCTATGAATTTAAAAAAAAAAAAATTTTAGTTGTAGTTGGACACAATACCTTTATTTTATTTGTTTATTTTTATATGGTGCTGAGAATCAAACCCAGCACCTTGCACATGCTAGGTGAGCGCTCTACTGCTGAGCCACAACCTAGTCCCAAATTCTGTGAATTTTGATGGTATCACATGGATAACTTCTCAGTGAGTTCCACCAGTACCCCAACCAGCTTCCCAAATAGTCTCTCAGGCACCCCAGTGGACAGCTCCCCAGTAAGTTTGAGCAGCATCCCAGTATGTTTTCTTTCATTAGAAAGAACCCAGTGGGTAGCTTTTTCTTGCCCACCCTGATTAGTATCACTTCAGCAAACTGATCAGACATCTGCTGGAACAGACACACCCCATTCAGTGAAATCCAATTTCAGTGCTCGCTTCGGCAGCACATATACTAAAATTGGAACGATACAGAGAAGATTAGCATGGCCCCTGCGCAAGGATGACACGCAAATTCGTGAAGCGTTCCATATTTTTAGACGAATGGATAAAAAAAATGTGGCATTTATACACAATGGAGTATTACTCTGCATTAAAAAATGACAAAATCATAGAATTTGCAGGGAAATGGATGGCATTAGAGCAGATTATGCTAAGTGAAGCTAGCCAATCCCTAAAAAACAAATGCCAAATGTCTTCTTTGATATAAGGAGAGTAACTAGGAACAGAGTAGGGACGAAGAGCATGAGAAGAAGATTAACATTTAACAGGGATGAGAGGTGGGAGGGAAAGGGAGAGAGAAGGGAAATTGCTTGGAAATGGAAGGAGACCCTCAGGGTTATACAGTGGAGGGGGTAGAGAGAGAGGAGGGGAGGGGAGGGGAGAGGTGGGGAGGGGGGATGGTGGAGGATGGGAAAGGCAGCGGAGCACAACAGACACTAGTATGGCAATATGTAAATCAATGGATGTGTAACTGATGTGATTCTGCAATCTGTGTATGGGGTGAAGGTGGGAGGTCATAACCCACTTGAATCAAAGTGTGGAATATGATATGTCAAGAAATTTGTAATGTTTTGAACAACCAACAATAAAAAATTAAAAAAAAAAAAAAAAAAGAAATCCAATTTCACCCTTAAAGGTGGGGTGAAGTGAGTGCCTCTTCTTTGTTTGATCCTTCTCAGATTCTCTGCCTTAGCCATACAGGTAGTGGCTCCTCCCTATGTTTGGTATTCCTATATCATGTGGAGTCTGCTCTGCCCATTAATAGTTAATCCCCTGTTGCTGGTTAATAAATTATTTATATTAATTTTCCCCTGTTCAAATAACTGGGTAGATTCTGTCTTCTGACTGTATTATGATTGTTACAGAATTGGTGATGGGTCCCAGGAAATAAACCTGTGAAGAAGGAATATTGAAAATGGTTTGTTCTTGTCCTTTGCTTGAGAGCAGGGCTGAGCTCTTTGTCAATGAAAAATAGGATTCTGGTAATCTCTTGCATGAATTGGCATCAGAGTTAATCAGGCTATCACCAGTGGCTGATTATAATGAAGTTCCAATTGCAGCAAGTATTCTGAGTGGCCAAGTAGCTGCAGTACTTTGTTTTGGAGGGGGAGGTTACTGGGGATTGAACCCAGAGGCTCTTTACCACTGAGCTACATCCCCAGTCCATTTATATTTTATTTGAGACAGGATCTCACTAAGTTGCTTATGGACACACCAAGTTGCTGAAGCTGGCCTCAAACTTGAAATCCTCTTGCATTAGCCTCCTAAGTAGCTGAGATTACAGGCATACACCATTGTGCCTGCCAGTAGCTGTTGTACTTGACTGCTGTGGCAGTAACAATGGCTACAAGGATTGTGGCACAGGATGTGTTCTCCTGAGTCCAGGAACATTCACAGAAAGAAAATGACAAACTCAGGACCTTTAATTCAGAGTCTGAGAAATAGAGAGCTCCCATAACACCCTATTCTTTTCTCCATGAAAAAAAAAAAATCTATTTCTTGTAGCCCAAAGCTTATATTTAAACAATCAAACATTTAACTGTGTATTTTGGCTTCACCTTATCACTAATTTCCTGTGTGAAAGTTAGGGCATTAATTAGAAAAAAATGGAATCCTGAAATGTGGCTATTAGGTTAGACCCAGAAGAAACTGCCAAACTTAAACTCTTGTAACATTGGATCTGCTTGTCTGTAGCTGGAACCTGCCCACTGGTCTGAGGGTACTAGCCTTCCTTTTCATGAAATTTTTGTGACAACCATACTTGGGGTAGATGCTTTGATGGGGGATGTCCATTCTCTCTAAGACTCACTACAAAGACCTGCAGCATTACTAAGGTCCTACTCCAGCAGTATGATCCAGGAGAAAATAGCTTACACACAAAAAGAGAAGTAAGATTTTGCTAATATATATTTGCAGAATCTTGTAGAACAGGTGGGAGTAGATTTTAAGTGAAGATAGAATATAATACTAAAATGGGCCGAATTCTTTGATATCTGCACACCTTCAGTTTAAATGGGCTAGCTAACACAGCTGGAGTGACTAACAGGCTGCTCGGTTGACTAAAACCTAGACTTAGTAATAACCTATGTTTAACAGCATAGAGGTACCAGAAGTTAATTTTCTCATACCAGAGTTAATTTCTCTATTGGCTGGAAATCCAAGATCAAGATTTCAGCATGGTTAGTTTCTCTTGAGGCCTCTCTCCTTGACTTGCACATGGGCACTTTGGCACTATGTCCACACATGGCCTTTCCTTTGTGCACACATCCCTGTTGTCTCTTCTTTAATTATGAATTTTAGAGGAGCACAGTTCAGTCTATGATACCCAACAACATGTGCAGGAGGGTATCCAAAGACTTAGGAAAATAAAATAAAATTTTATTATGTGGGCCTGTACCCCACAACTCTTAATTGTATTTTAAAAGGAGGTACAGTAGATACTTCTATCAGTATGATCTTGAGAGGTACATTAGTGAGAGGAGCATCTGTATTTCTTTTTTTTTCCCCTATGTTTTTTATTATGCATTATAGTTGTGTATAATGATGGGATTTGTTGTGACGTATTTGTACATGCACACAATATAACAATATAATTTTGTCCCATATCACTCCCCAGCACTTTTCCCTTCCTCAGCCCCTGTTTTTTTTTTTTTTTGTACCAGTGATTGAACCCAAGGGTGCTTAACACTGAGCCATATCCCCAGCCCTTTTTATTTTTCATTTTGAGACAGGGTCTCACTAAGTTCCAAAGTCCTCACTAAGTTGCTGAGGCTGGCTTTGAACTCTTGATCTTCCTGCCTCAGCCTCTGGAGTTGCTGGGATTATAGGCATGTGCCAATATACCCAGGAGCACCTGCATTCTTTTTTTTTTTTTTTTTTTTGTGTGTGTGTGTGGTGCTGGGGATTGAACCAAAGCATGCTAGGCAAACACTCTACCAACTGAGCTATACCCCCAGCCCCAGCACCTACATTCCTAAAAAGTTCTGTGGCTTCTTTCTTTTGTAGGCTAGATATGATCATGGAGGATACTGCCATTTTGATGGGCTCCCTGATCATAGTGGGGCTACTTGGATTCCAGAGCAGCAGAGGTCAAATGCCAGCAGCTAATTGCCAAATACAAGGACAGTAGTGCTGCTTCAGTAATCAGAATCTCACTGATCCTGGTCTTCCTAGGAATGAAATAGCTGAGTAGCCTACTGATGTATTCCTTGGCCCATATAATTGAACAACCAGCAGATCTTGTAACCCCAAATTAACATGAGTCACTACATTGGACCACCCAAGTTTCTCACCTAGTTTACAAACATAAGTCAGATTTACCAATCCAGAGTCTGTTGACTGAAGAGGAGACCAGCTCTCCTTAGAAAAAGACTGCAGCTTGGCATGTACATTTCATAAATCTTCCTTGAAGTCTTTCCCAAAAGGACTGGTGGCTTTCAATAGAGTCACTATACTTTGGGGGAAAAGTAATGCCAAAACCACTGAAGGATTGCTAGCTACTGACTATGATTTCAAGCTGATTCTTGGAGATCTAAAGCATCGCTAAGATCTGCCAGTAAAAGTTGAGATGTCAGGTGCTTAAGTGATTGATGGAGCTTTACCTCGAGTCTGACTCATAGTTTTTGCTTCATGTATTTGGGGGGCTTGTTATGTTTGTGCTATAATCTGAAAGTTTGTGTTCCTCCAAATTCATATGTTGAAATCCTTAACCCCCTAGGTAATAGTGTTATGAGGTAGGGCATTTTGGAGTTAAGTTAGATCATGATGGTGGACTCCTTATGAATGGTATTAGTGCCCTTTAAAAGAGACCCCAGGAAGACTGTTTGCCCTTCCATCATGTGAGGATATAGCTAGAAAGTACCTCTAAGGCAGAGAGTAGCACCTAGATCTTGGATTTCTCAGTCTCTAAACCTGTGAGAAATTTCTCTTGTTTTTAAGTCACTTAATTTATTATTATAGCAACTTGAATGAACTAAAACAGTTCATAAACACTTTAAAGAGTTATATATTCCTGATTTGTTGACCTTTTCATTCACAAAATATTTCTCCTTGACTTTAGAAGTATTCCTTGTCTTAAGTCCTTTATTCTCTGATACTTATGCAACCCCTCCAGCTTTCTTATGCTTACTGTTGGTATTGAATATCTATCTATATACATACATATGTGTGTAATTATATATATACATATATAATGATAAGATGTCTATGTCACCTGTACATATTGAATGTATACAATTGTGGTTAAGCCACGTCCTCAGCCCTTTTTTATATTTCATTTAGAGAAAGGGTTTCACTGAGTTGCTAAGTGCCTCGCTAATCTGCTGAGGCTGGTTTGAATCTCATGATCCTCCTGCCTCAGCCTCTCAAGTTGCTGGAATTACAGGCATGCGCCTGGCCCCAGTACTTTTTGTTTTTTGTTTTGAGACAGGGTCTTGCTAAGTTGCTTAGGGACTCACTATGTTGCTGAGGCTGGCTTTGAACTTGTGATCCTCCTGCTTTAGTCTCTGGAGCCGCTGGGATTACAGGCGTGTGCCTCCATGCCCAGTCAGATCTTACTTTTTAATCCATTCTGATAACCTTTGCCGTTTGGATGTGGTTTAGTCTGGTCCCATTTAAGTACACTTTGATGTGGCAGAATTTACATATGTTGTTTGTTTTCTTTTTTAAATGTCAGTGGACCTTTCTTTTATTCATTTATTTATTTGCAGCATGACAACATGCTAGGCAAGTGCTCTACCACTGAGCCATGACTCCAGCCCATATTGTTTATTTTCTGTTTATATTTTTCATTCCTTTGCTCTCCCTTTATTGCTTTCTTTTGTGGTAAATGTTTTTAATGTGCCACTTTAATTCCTCTGTTTATTTTTTAAAACTATTTTTAAAGTTATCTGGTGCTTTAGGGATTATAATATGGACCTTAATTTATCACAGTCTATTTTAGAATATCTTAATTTCAATAAAATATAGAAATTTCCTTTCAATATATCTACTCTTCTTCTCCCTCTCTTTATCTCTTTTTACATGTTTTAACTTAAAAATACAGTATTATAGAATCTTATATCATTTAAAGGAGATAAGAAAAATTATCTTTGGAGTTATTGGTATTTACCCCTATATTTATTATATCTTGTTCTTTCATTTCTTTCTGTGAACTCAGGCTATCATTTATTTCTTCATCTCTTATTTCTCATAAGATATTTCTGCTAGCAATTTCTCTCTGTTTTTTGTCTGAGAAACCTTATTTTTCCTTAATTTTTGAAGGATAGTTTTTCTGGGTATGGAATTCTTATTTGGCAGTCATTTTACCTTCTAGCTCTTTGAGTATGTCATTATACTACTTTCTGGCCTCTACTGTTTTTGATTTACATGATAGTCTTTCTCTTGTTGCTTTCAAATTTTTATCTTTGTCTTTAATACTCAACAATTTGATTATAATTATATCTAAATGTGGATCTTTTGTGTTTATCTTTCTTGAGTTTATTTGATCTGTAGATTACTATTTTTCTTCCAGTGTGGAAACTTTTAGCCATTAGTTTTTCAAATTCTCCTTCTGTGTGTTTCTTTCCTTTCCATTACATGCATGTTGTTATACTTGATGTTGTTTCATGGATTTTTTGTGATCTACTGATTTTTTTCATTGTTTTTTCTCCTTGATTGAATAATTGAACTATATGCAAAGTTACTGGTTGTTTCCTCTGTTATCTCTGGTCTTCTAAATTCCTCTAGAGATGTTTTTATTCTAGACATTTTACTTTTCAACTTAAAGTTTTGATTTAATTATTTTTTTAATTTATATCTATTGAGATTTAATATTCATCAGATCTTATTATCACCCTTTCTTTAATTTTATAAACATGATTTCCTTTAGTTCTTTGAACAATTTTTTAATGAAAACTGCTTTGAAATTTTTGTCTGTGGGGGCTGGGGATGTGGCTCAAGTGGTAGCGCGCTCGCCTGGCATGCGTGCGGCCCGGGTTCGATCCTCAGCACCACATACAAACAAAGATGTTGTGTCTGCTGAAAACTAAAAAATAAAAATATTAAAAAAAAATTTTTTTTGTCTGTGGCCAAAAAAAGCCAGCAGAACACTCTGAGGAAGACAGAAGCCTGTCTGCTTTTCCCACCTCAGAGATTCCAAAATGCTGTATAATTCCAGGATGCTGTATGATCAGGGGAGGCTGGGGCAGATGCAGACAGGCTCTGCAGGCCACACAGAGAACACACCCAGATTTGAGCTTGGAAACAGGAGGGACCTGAAAATGTTTATAAATGGAGCCTCAGCCTGTTCAAAGGGTATGACCTAAGGAGAGCATTACCTATACAGTTATTTATACAATACTAATTCTCATTGGTACTATTTCAAGGAAGACACTCAGTCCACTTCATTCAATATGTAAAGGTGACATAGACATTCTTGTCATTAACTTTACTGAGAGGTGAGATGATCATAATTGAAAATAAAAAGGCAAACCAAGCTTGATGACACACACCTATGTGCCAGGAGGCTGAGGCAGGAAGACTGTAAGTCCAAGGCCAACCTCAGTGGGGCCCTAAGCAACTAGTGAGACCCTATCTCAAAATTAAAAAAAAAAAAAAAAAAGGAGCTAGAGGTGTGGCTCAGTGGTAGAGGGCCTCTGGATTCAAACCCCAGTACCACAGGGCAGGGAGGGGGTGGTTTAAGGATGTTGTTCACTGGTAGAGCACTAGAGCACTTGCCTTGAGTGAACAAGTCCCTGGGTTCAGTCCCCAGAACACACCCCACACACACACACAAAGCAGGGAAAAAACTGACAATTATTAAGCCTAAAATTCTGCTTTTTAGACTAGTATTTGGGAAAAAAATCTTTGCCTGATAAATCTAGCATCTGAGGACCCACAGATATAATTTCTCTTAACTCTTTTTACCCTTAGTATGGGGCACACATTCTTGTTTTTTCTTGAGTAGTGAACATTTTAGATAATATACTATAACAATTCTGAATTCTTACTTTTTTCCCTGCAGGGAGTTGTTTTTTGTTTATTTCGATTAAATCTTTAATGTCTCTCTTCTTCAAAGTTTAGTCACTGATATCAGGATTTCTTTTCTTTCTTTTTTTTTTTCTCTTTTGTTTAGATATTTAAACCTGGAGTTATCTTGGGTATCTTAATGTTCAGCTGAAGATTGACCAGAAATTTTGCTCAAGCACTTCAAGGCAATAAGGCTTCCACTCTAAGCTGATAGATCTGTGTGGGGGCTGGGTAGACTATTAAACATCAGACTGTTTTCAAGTTTGCCTAAGCTTTGACTTTATACTGAGCTCTCTTGCCTCTCCATATGCAGTCTCCATTAGCTAGGGATACGTGGGTGGCTAGGGCCCACTTTGGCTTATGCAGAACAAGTGCATAGGCATGAGTCATGGAAAGATACATGGAGAATTTATCATGAATGACATCCTGGAACTCCCTGTTAAACCCTTGGCCAATTCCCAGTCTATCAATCACCACAAACAGGACCATGATCTCACACCAGGTCCTCCCTGTTTGCTTGCCACTGAGATTTTCATCTTCAGGATGCTCCAAATCAAGTGATCCCTGTCCATCAGCAGCCACAAAACTGTTGGTTTTCACAACCTGCCTTGTGGTGAAGCTATCACCAGATAGAGCTGGGAAGAAGGGACAAGCCCCACTCCGCCCCACCAGAACGTCACAGACTAGTATATTGTTAGCTGAATTTCAGTCATTTCCAGGAACTTTTCAGTTTTTGCCCACCTTTGGTTGACTGGCAGAGTGCTGACATGGCTGGGTTTTTACAGCTTTATTTGATTTTGTGGGAGAGGATTTATCGACCTCCCCCCCCCCATCATGCTGTAAGTTAGCATTCTAGCATATTTGAATGTATTTCTCTTTTCTACAACAAACATGTTTTTATTCTTAATAGGAATAAAATAATATAAAGGTAGTTATTTTAAATACCTTTAAAAAGGCAAATTAAACCTTACATTCTGAGATCTATTCATACCTTAAGTTGTTGTATCCCAAGCAAACCTGATTTTTCCTTTGTGCAGATGGGCTTGTGTGCAGAATGTGGAAGCCTGGTCCCCATGAACACGCCCATCTGTGTGGTGTGTGAGGCCCCTCTTGCTCCACAGCTGTGGCCACAGGCAAGCCTCCACTTGAAGGTAATGAAATATGATTTTGAAAAAACCCGAATGAAATACATAGAAAGTGACCTTTGAACAATTAGGGTTTTCTTTACCTGGTGGAGTGGGCTAACAAATAAAAGCTAACATTTGTTGAAAAAAATCCATTCAAATTTTGGGTAAATATGCTGCCCAAAAGATAACTTGTAATAGGATCTATAACATTAAAAAAAATAACTTAGACTGCACATTTTTCAAATATCCTAGACTTTGAGTACAATACTCAAAGTGAGTGTAAGGGACATAAAGGTTACTTCCCTTGAGACAGAAAAGTATATTGAATGCATGATAATAAGTATATATTTAAGAGAAATAAAATGAGGATTATAGCAGAGCCTCCAAGGTGTTTCTAATATCTATTCTCTTTCTTCCATATTAATAGAATCTTTAGTTTATCACAAGGATCAGAAATGTAGGAATGTATTCCCTGAACATAGATTTGAAGGCCAAATTTCAGCATAACTAACAGTTTTTCCCCTGAGATATTTAAACTTTAACATTGCACATTATTTGGCTTATAATCTTGCCCTTAAGTGGCTTCATGCTTTTCTTTGCTCTATTTAATTTGCTTTATTATATATAAACAAAGAATACTTATAACTAGTCACATATCATCACATAAAATTAAAAAAAAAAACTTGACAAATGATGAAAACTTTTTGGTGGGATGGTTGAACATACAACTGTATCTTTTTCTTAATTTACAATTCCATTTACCTCCTCTGTAATCCCAAAGAAACATCAATAGAGGATGAAATATATTTAACTAAGGGATAAAAAAAACAGGAATTTTTAGAAATAAAGAAAATACATGGACTTAATTGTACAATAAGAAATATAATATTTCTAAAATGGGCTTATAGATTCTAGGTGTGCAAAATGTATTAAAAGAAAAGCTATGTCCACTTCTTGTTCTGCCTCCAAGCTTCCTTCACTGTGGAAATTTCAGTAGTATCCCAGGATGTGTAAACCTTCAGAAATTAGATTTTGAAGAACTGGTTGGGCCAAAGTCAGATAGATGAAAATTTACTAAGTGCTTTGGGAGGTAATTATTTTCACCCTTAAACTTCAGAAGCTACCATGGGGAGCTACCAAACGCTTCTCGAAACCCATCTTTAGGCTTCATATACATGAGAGAAAGAAATAAGCTCTCTCTTGTTTAAGCCACTGTTATTTTTGGATGTTTTGTGAATCAAAGCAGAGCCTACTCTTGTTAATATGTTTTCTCAGGATGTTTGGAAATGTCTTTCCAAACTCCTAGGAATATTCAAAACAGGAGGAATAGGTGTCACCTACAGCCTGCATGGGGAGGAAATAAGCAATCCTCAGAGTTGTGGGCTGGCTGGAAATAAAAGTCCGAAAAAGTAATATTAAGAAATAAACACAGGGCTGGGGTTGTGGCTCAGCCGTAGAGTGCTCGCCTAACACAGGTGGGATGCTGGGTTCGATCCTCAGCACCACATAAAAATAAAATAAAGGTATTGTGCCAACTACAACTAAAACAAAATGTTTTAAAAAAAGAAACACAAAAGATGAAAAATATATTTTTTTCAAAGTGAGGGCTTGACGGGTAGAATAGACCTGTTTCAACAGATGGGTCTGATCCTAAAAAAGAGAAAAGCCCATGAATGCCTTATTTATAGTGAAACACACCAAAGAAATTTATCGTGAGGAGGGCTTCTTCAAGGTAGATAAGAAGCTGGGGAAATTGGCCCAGGTGGAGACTTATCACTTGCGTAGTTATTCTTCCTCTTCCAAACAGCTGGACCCTCAAGGCTGTTTAAGTACACTGGTATCTCTTTTACCCAAGGCAAGCAGTCATTTAAATTCAAAGCTATTGAACTCATAAATTCTTTGCTAGGCATGGATTGGGCCCCATTAACAGTGAGCACCTGCAAATGGGCGTGTCTTTCTACACCTTTACATGGAAAGATTCCAGATGGGGCAATCAAGCTGTCCAAGGCTATGGAGTTCAAAGCAATAATTTATTTGCCACTCCTGACAAATAGGAATATTTGTTATCAACTAAATTAAATATGTATCACATTTCTTCCACCTTTAAAATCTATAGTTCTAAGGAGAGAAATAGTAGAAATAGATTGGACTGGACAGTGGATAAGGGGGGTGGATAGAAAGGACAATAGAATTAATTGGTTATAACCATATATTAATTGGTCATAACCTTGTATTTGTATACATGACCAGGGTAACTCCACACTACGTATGACCACAAGAGTGGAAACCTAATAGAACAAGTTATACTTTATGTATATGTATTCTGCCAAAATACATTCTACTATCATATGTAACTAAAAATAAAAATAATAAGTAAATAAATAAAACCTGTAGTTTTTCATTCTAGGAAGGAAAAGAGATGTAAAGGTATAAGTAATTTTTCCTTCAATTTGTTGTAAGTCCTTTATTGAGAGTAAACATAGGACTGCTATATTGATTAGTAGCATTAAATCCAGGGGTGGTCCCTTTATTAAAGGGCAATTTCTGAAAGGGATGGCCACTTGCATGTTATTTCCATTCCATTGGTGGTCCAAAGTTGGCATATATCTTATAATAAAGAATGTAAGATATAAGAATTCAAAGGAGAACTTAGAAAATCAAGCCTGCTTGACTTCAATGTCACTTTTTCTAAGGGAATTATTGACTTTGAAATTATTGAGTAAACTAGCTTCACATTAACTAAATATTCCTAGAATTTGGTACAGCTTCCATAAAGGGATGTTTCAAACATTAATTTTCAAAAATCATGGGAAATAATGATTGAGGGTATCGTTATTTACTACTGACTCTAGAAGTGAGATTCTTGTGATCATTTCTATTGGTATTTGTTTTCCCCTAGAGTTTAGTTTATTTTAGCACTAGGATTCGTGTGTGTGTGTGTGTGTGTGTGTGTGTCTGAGGTTTGAACCTAAGGGCAGTCTACCAGTAAGCTTTTTGTTTTTTATTTTGAGGCAGGATCTCACTGTGTTGTTGAGGCTAACCTCAAACTTGCAATCCTCCAGCCTTAGCCTCCTGAATAGCTGGGATTGTAGGTGTGTACCATCATGCCTGGCTTATTTTAGCATTACATTTTTATGATCATAAGATATATTCAAAAGTGTATATATTGCTTAATTTTGTTTCTTTCAATGAACGTTTGAATACTTCTTGGCATCCCCCCTTCTACTTTTTTATTTGGAAACTTGACTACATAAACAGTATACTTCATTTCATAAGAATTCATAGAGTTGTATGAGCCTAAGGAAGTCTCTGGAAACCTGTATTTGGGTCTTTGAATAGGTTGTATTGGGGGAATGGTTCTGAAGACAGAGTGAGGTCTCTAGACCAGTCCTCCATTGATTATATGGCATTTTGGCCTTGTGCCAAACAGCTGGTATCCTTCACCATCATGTGGCCATGAACCTTCCCTTAGCTTCATCTGGTTTCTCTTTGTTCTACCATGTACTTCTACCATGATCTCTCAGGTGCTGAGCAGCTTTTGAAGACTTTTTTGATTTGTCTTTTTCTTAGACCATTGTGTTGGTTTCTGCATACTGTAGTCCCCAGGCTTTCACCCTGAGACTCACTGCCTCCTGTCTAGATGCAGTGACCTGGGCCCCTGTGTGCCATGGTGGTCATGGTGGCTATAGGACAGAGAAGAAAAATTCATTAATTCTATCAGGGTCAGGGCCAGGGGTGGTTTCAAAAAGAAGATGTCATCTGACTGGATATTGTGGGGAGCATAAGAATTTGCCAGATTAAAAAGTGGTGAGACAAGTGGTGGCTCATGTGTAAGCATTGTGGAAGACTGGTAGGGGACAAGGGCTGTTCCAGGCATGTAAAGTCTGCCATGCCCTACTAGTTCATTTCCAACATTCTGCCCCATTTTATTGTGTCAATTAAAGCTTATCATTTGGGTATTTGAAAATTGTTCTCAACTTCCAACTCTTTTATAAAAAGTTTTATCCCATTGACTAAGCTGGGTCTATTAAATTGGGTAAAACCATCCAACTAGATGATATGTTGCAACTGCTGTGGAGGAAATGGAAAATGCAGGTATTGACTTTTTTTTAAGTCATCAATCATAGCTATTTAGCATCCTTGTTAAGGCCATGATGGTGGCCTTTGATGGTGGCCTCAATTCCAAATCATTCCTATGAACATCTATGATTCTATGGATACAGTGGTTGTGATATAAAATGATTTTTATGTGATTGTGGATCATAGTCACTGTTCTGAATGGAAGTGAGCTATGGCATAGTGTCAAACGCCATCACAAAAACCAAGATACCATTTAGTAGATCCAGTGCAGTAAGGTAGACCACCACCTTGAGAGAATCTTTGTAGTATCTCAGAATGGAGAAGATGGAGAGCAGTATAGGCATTTATTACTGGGAATTGATGACTTTGTTTTCCATATTTTTAATTAGTGCATTATAATTATACATAATGGTTGGACTTGTTACATATTCATACACGCACACAATGTAACAGTAAAAGGAATGGGTGAACTTAAAGAAGGTTTGCAAGAGTGAGCCCAAGTGTGAATTGTGGACTATGAGCGATAATGATGTGTCAGTGTAGGTTCATGGGTTGTAACAAATGTACCACTGTGATGCCTATGTTGACAGAGAGGCTGAGTGTGTGCGGGGACAAATGTATGTAAGAACTGTAATGTCTGCTAAGTTTTACTGTAACCTAAAACTTCTCTTAAAAATAAGGTTTATTAATGAAAATTTTACAATAGAGGTTTTGCAAGGTAGGACTAAGATTGGGCAGAGTACTGGGCAAAGCTGTGATATACAAGTTTTGGTTTGTGGACCCTCCAAGATGGTATCTTGAAGTAAGATTCTGGACTTGATAAGTAAATAACTTTAGTTGGATTACAGTCTTCTCTTCTTAGAGGAAGTATCTCCTGCAGCAAACAATAAAATCATTTTTGTTCTATTTCAGTACTTTTAAACACCAGAACAAAAAAATTGTCTCACTTCTTAATGAGTTTCACTAGATCATGTCTGAGTTGACACCTTCAGGCATTTTGTAGCCTAAATCTTACAGAAAAACTCTGACAATTGCAGATTATTCTGTGACAACTTTAAGAGACGTTAGAATCCTGGACCCAATGAGTATCAGGAATTAGGCACAAGACAGTGATTCTCTGCCACTCATTTAACAGTTAACCTCTGTCTGCCCTTTAGGAGTCACTTACATTGGGAATGTGGTTTCCTGAATAGGTACAGATTCCTAAGAAAATGTTAGGAATCTTCTACTGAAATGGAGTTAATCAGACTTTGAAATGCTGGGATTTTATAGAGCTATGTAGTGATATTATAAATCAAATCTCAGATGTTAGGATTTATTTTCTTCATGATCCTTTACCTGTACCAGTTTCTAAACATTCTGTATTAGTTTGGGGATGCCTAGACCCCACAGTCCCAGAGTGCAAAGGAATATTCAAGCATCATGGTCATTGAAAATTGAAAAGATAGTATCTTGAGAGTACTGGATGACCCAATGTCAGTAGGTATTAGCAAACTCCCAATAGCTGAACCCTAGTTAGACTGTTTTGACCACCTTTTTCCCTTCTCCACCTCCTGTGTTGTACCTTAACCCCAGGGTCCTGACTCAGAAAGTTGTACTTACAATTTCTTTTCTAAGATAATCTTTCCTCTTTCTTTTTTTTTTTTTTTTTTTTGGCACTGGGGTTTGAACCCAGGGATGCTTTATCACTAAACTACATTCCTACCTCTTTTTATTTTTAATTTTGAGACAGGGTCTCACTAAGTTGGTTAGGGCCTCACTAAATTGCTGAGGCTGACCTGGAACTTGTGATCCTCCTGCCTTGGCCTCCCAGTTGCTGGGATTGCATACACAGCTACTTCTTTCATTTCTAAGTGAGAAACTTCAGAAAGAACCTAGAGGGCTGGGGTTGTGGCTCAGCGGTAGAGCGCTCACCTAGCATGCGCGAGGCCCTGGGTTCAAACCTCAACACCATATAAAAATAAGTAAACGTGTACAACTAAAAATAAAAAAATATTTAAAAAAAAAAAAAAAAGAAAGAACCTAGAGCCCCATGGGTAAAACCTAGTCCCCAAACAAAATTATTGGAAACACAAAGAAGCTGGTCTCGAGTCTTTCTGTTTACTATTTATGCTATGAAACGGAGAGCCTACTGACCATCAGACTTCTCCCATTGGGTGATGGGGATGGGAAACCTTACATATCAGTGCATAATTTTTGAATGTCCTTCAAAGACCAAATGAATACTATTTTAAGTTTGTTTGGGATTTTGTTTCTTTTAAAACTATGTTAATTTATCTGATGCTATTTATTGTTGTAATAATTCCTAAACCAATCTAATCTTGAGGACCTTAGTGTTATAATAGGGTCTAGAGCTGGATGACTAACTACAAAGATTGCTTGATGATTTCTCTGCAATGTTATTTGCTCAGTTGTTCTTCTTCTCTGTTGATAAGGAGAAAGTAGTCTGCCGCACCTGTGGCACAGGGAATCCTGCTCACCTGAGATACTGTGTCACCTGTGAGGGGACTCTGCCTTCAGCACAAGAGGTAGGTTGACTGTATGTGCCAATCCTATATCTGGGGGCTACTAAATGTTTGATATTGATGTTAATAGAGAGTTTAATCTGCAGTGGGGTAAGAAGGCTCCTTCACCCAAAAAACCTTCTCATGGTAAACTAAAAGCAACCTTGCTATTTGTGCAGAGGACTTTATTATTTATCAATACATACTTGTTCTCAAAGTCTCAAAGAGAATTCAGCAAAATCTACAGTTTCCTAAGAACTTTGCAAGGTCAGCTGGCCGTAGCATGTGGGGGAAATGGACCCATCCACATTTTAAGTACAGACAAGTATGTCTCTGTTGACTATCTAGATGCAAATGCTGTTTTTAGAAATTAGGAACATTATAGCCCCAGTTCTTAGGTTTCCTGCCAGCCTATTTTGGGTGTTGAAATGAAAGAATAAGAGAATACGCAACTTAAATACCATTAATGGTTTCAGTTTAGATGATTTATTTTACGTTCATAAAAGGTTTTTGATGAGATTCCAGGTGACTCTTGCTCTGGCCTACCAAGAAGAAATTGGCATTTAATAGCCAACCTAGAGGAAAAAAACTTGCTTCATTTGGGCTACTATATGTATTTTCAACTGTGGGGTTTGTTCTCATCTTAAAGAGATTCCCTGGGAAACTAGACAACATGTGATGATTAGTGTGATTAACATGATTAGCATCAAAGAGAAGTATGTTAGTTCCCTAGAGATGCCAGATCAGACCACAAACCATTTCACAGTTCTGGAGGCCAGAAGTCTGAAACTGAGGAGCAAGTCCTGGAGAAAGAACTGTTTCAGCCCTCTTACAAGTAGCTTTACAAGTAGCTTCTTGTAACCTCAAGCTTCCCGACTCCTAGATACATCCCTCCAGCTCCTGCCTTTGCTGTCACATGATGTTCTCCCTGTATCCCTCCACATTGCTTCCTCTGTGTGTCTGCCTCTATGTCATGATTTCCCCTTTTTATAAGGACACTAGTCATACTGGAATAGGGCCCACATTAATGACCACATTTTAACTTGTTGACCTCTGTAAAGACACTTTCCAAATAAGGTTACATTCTGAGGTATTTAATATAAGGACCTCAACATACATTTTTCTCAAGAGGCAATGGAAGCAGTGGACAAGATACCTGTGGGGTGTGTGTGTGTGTGAGTGTGTGTGTGTTTTGCTGGGGATTGAACACTGGGCATCACAAATGCTAGACAAGTGCTCTACCACTGAGCTACAACCCCCACCCTGGTCAAGATAGCTCATGCTATGAGGTTGTAACTAATCACTTGACAGTCTTAAGACCTTGATTTGAAGGAACTTTGTTTTTAGATTTATTGAGCTAGGATTAATGTGCAATAAAATTCACCTATTTAATTGTAGAGTTTGATGGATGTTGGTAATTATATATAGTCACTTCAACTACCACCATGAGGAAGACATTGAACAGTTCATTTACCATAAAAAGTTTTATCATGCCTCTTTGGAGTTGAGGCCCACCCCCTAGTCACTAATCCCAGAAACTGCCCATTTCTTTTGACACTATAATTTTGCCTTTTATAAAAATTTGTAGTTTTTTTGTATTTAATTTCTTTCACTTAGACTGCTTTTGAGATTTGTTCATGGTGTTGCATATATTAGTATTTTTTAAAATATTTTTTAAAAATTTTGATCATTGAATAGTATTCCTCAGTATGGTTATACACTATTAATTGATTCACTCATAGGTGCTTGTGCTGTTTTCAGTTTCAGAATATTATGAATAATGCTACATTCACATAAAAGTCTTAGTGTGAACCTAGTTTTTTTTTTTCTTTTGGATAAATACCTATGAAGTATTTCATAATTTTATTAAATAATGCTTCATACTGTTGTCCAAGATGACTACACCACTTTACATTCCTCCCAGCAATATACAAAAGTTCCTTCCAGTTTTTCTGCATAAATACCAACACTTGATATTAATTGGGCATTTATTCATGATAGTCTCTTTTTTAAAAAAATTTTTTTTAGTTGTAAATGAACACACAGTATCTTTATTTATTTTTATGTGGTGCTAAGGATCAAACCCAGTGCCTCACAGATGCTAGGCAAAAACTCTGCCACTGAGCCACAACCCCAGCCCGTGATAGTCCCTTTTTATCATTTTAATGTCTATAGGCTCTATAGTGATCTTCTTTCTCTCATGCCTGATATTTGTAATTTATATATGTGTGTTCTCTCTCCTTTATTCTTTTTTTTTTAAGAGAGAGAGAGAATTTTTTTTTAATATTTATTTTTTAGTTTTCGGCAGACACGACATCTTTGTTTGTATGTGGTGCTGAGGATCAAACCTGGGCTGCACACATGCCCGGCGAGCGCGCTACCGCTTGAGCCACATCCCCAGCCCCCTTTATTCTTTTTCTGTCTGTTTGGCTACAGATTTGTAAATTTTGTTGATTTTTTTTTCCTAAGAACCAGGTTCTGGTTCATTGATTTTGATTTTTCTCTGTTGTTTTGCATTCTGTTTTTCATTTTGTTTTTCTATTATTTCTTTTTCTTGGGATTAATTTGTTCTTTTCTCATTTCTGAAAGTGAGAACTCAGATGATTAATTCCATATTTTTTCTCTTTTAAAACACAAGCTACAGATTTCTAAGAACTTCTCCAGCAGCATTCACAAATGTACTTATGTTGTGCTTTCACAATAATTTAGTTCAAAATTTTCTAATTCTTGTATGATTTCTTCTTTGACCTACGACTCATTTATAAGGTGATTGTTTAATTCTCAAATTAACTTTTCCTAATTATCGTACTTTATTGATGTAAAATTTAATTAAATTGTGGTCAGAGAAGACATTCTATATGATTTCATTTTTTTAAATTAACGAGATTAATTTTATGGCCAGCATATGATTTAACTTGGAAAACATACAAGGTGCGCTTGAAAATAATGTGTTGTCCTATCATTGTTGGGATAGTATTCTCTAATATCAATTAATTATAAGTGGATTGTTGTATAGATCTTATGTTATTTTTATACTATTGTCTAGTTCTTCTAGCGAATATTGAAAAAGGGGCATTAAAACCTTCAACTACAGGAAGCAAAAGACCTTTACACTGAAAACTGTAGAACATTGATTAAACAATTTGAAGATGACACAAATAAATGGAGAAACATCCTGTGATTGTGATTGGAAAATTTAATATTGTTAAAATGTTCATACTAAAGATTCGAGATGGCATTCAGGCATGGTGGCACATGCATGTAATCCTACTGAGGCAGGAGGCTCACAAGTTTGAGCCCAACTTCAGCAACTTAGTGAGATCCTGTCTCAAAGTTAAAAATAAAATGGGTTAGGAATGTGGCTCAGTGGTTAAGGGTACCTAGGTTCAATCCCCAGTACAAAAAAAAAAAAAAAAGATTCAAGGTGGCAAATAGGGGAAAGGCTGCATTTCCGTTTGCTCTGTGACTTTGGATTCAAGCAGCTGGAGTACTTCTTACTGAGCTGCTAGGAATCTACAAGGATGCTATAAGTTCATCAGGTAGAGACTAAACCCAGCCAAGAGATAGCGCATCTTGTTCCACACGCAAATTAATCATACTCAAACTTCAGCAATGCTTTAATACAAAAAACAGAAGAGACAAACTAAAAACCAGGCTCCAGCTAGGAACAACTGGGTGGGGGGTACTCAGGTCCCACTCATGGACACCTACTCAAATAGAAAAATCAGAATTAACACCAAAATTATTGATATCACACCTAAAAATTGTCTCAATCTAGATCAATCTAGGGCACTTTGGCAAAAGAAGTCTGTGCCCTAAAAAGGCTCACACATAAGAGTGGAAGAGAAATCCATCCCAACAGATGCATAAAATCCAACACAGGAATAAGGAGATAAAGATATTGAAAAAGAACAAAACAGAAATCTTGGAAATGAGAGATGCAATAAATCAAATAAAATGTTCAGCTCAACATCTTAATAGAGTAGACCATACTGAAGACAGAATCTTAAAACTGTAAGACCAAGTGGCTGACCTTGAAGATGCAGACAGTATGAAAGAAGATAAAATAAGTAACCATGATCGGCATACAAAAGAACTCTAGGACAACAATAATAAATAAAATTTAAGAATCATTGGAATTGAAGAATGTTGTGAGATGCAGGCTTGTAGCATGGATAACCTCTTCAGGGAAATAATAACAAAAATTTCCAAACCTTGAAAATGAGATGAACATCCAGATACAGAACTGCAAATAGACAAGATCAAAAAAGAACTTTTCCATGACATATTACAATTAAAATATCGAACACATAGAACAAATATAGAATTTTTTTAATATTTATTTTTTAGTTGTAGGTCACAATACCTTTATTTATTTATCTTTTTTTAAAAAAATTTTTTAGATGAGTAGATCTTTATTTTATTCATTTACTTATACATGGTGCTGAGAATCAAACCAAGTGCCTCACACATGCTAGGCAAGCGCTCTATCACTGAGCCCCAGCCCCAGGCCCTATTTATTTATCTTTATGTGGTGCTGAGGATCGAACCCAGGGCCTCACATGTGCTAAGCGAGCACTCTACCACTGAGCCACAACCCTAGCACAAATATAGAATTTTTAAGGTCACAATAGAAAAAAATGTCAGGCCATATTTAGTGCAAGCCAATCAGATTACTTCTGATTACTTCTCAGACAAACTAAAAAATCAGGGAGAGTTTGGAATGATGTGTTCCATGCTCTGAAAGAAATAACGGTCAACTAAGGTTGCTGTATCCATAAACTATCCTTCAGAATTGAAAAACCTTTCAAGATAAGCAGAAACTAAAGAATTTATGACCACTAAGCTGGCACTACAGACAGTACTTCATATAGAAGATATAAAAAACACCCAAGAGCTCACAAATAGACCAATATCATTTGAAGAGCAGCTAAACAAACAAAAGGACCAAATTAAACATTAGAAATAAAGTAAAAGGAATTAAACATCTCTCTATAATAATTTTGAATGTAAATAGACTCAATTCCTAGTTAAAAGAAATAGGCTGACAGAATTGATTTAAAAACCAGACCCAACTATATGTTGTTTGTAAGAGATTCACCTTATAGCAAAGTAATCTACAGGCTGAAAGTGAAAAGATGGAAATTGATATACCCAGGCCAACAGAGTCTAAAAACTATTCTTATATTCAACAAAGCAGACCTCAGACCAAAATTAATCTGAAGAGAGAAAAAAGATCACTTTATAACAGTAAAGAGAATTATCCAACAAGAAGATATAACAATAGTAAATATTTATGCTCCAAAACATTGGTGTACCTACGTACATAAAAGAGACATTACTTGAATTAAAGATTCATACTAAAAATGTGTATGTATAACCAATGTGATTCTGCAATCTGTATTTGGGGTAAAAATGGGAGTTCATAACCCACTTGAATCTAATGTATGAAATATGATATGTCAAGAGCATTGTAATGTTTTGAACAACCAATAAAAAAAAAAAAAGATTCATACTGACCCCAGTACAATGATACCAGGTGCTTTCAACACACCTTTCTCACCAATAGATAGGTCATCCAGATATTGAACTGAGTAAAGACTCTTGAGACCTAAAAAATATTATAAACCAAAAGAACATAACAGATTCTATAGAATATTTGATGAGAGGATAGTTGAATACACTTTCTTCTCAGCTGCTCGTGGAACCTTCTCCAAAATAGACCACATTTTAGGCCACAAACAACTCTTAGAAAATACCAAAAATTATATAATTTCTTGCACCTTAGTAGAATGAAAATTAGAAATCAATACAAAAAAAATCTATAGAAACTACGTAAGTGATACAGTGTAGAGTGATAAATGCAGAGAAATGTTAAAATTTTAAAATTCTCATGAAAATAATGATACAATATACCAGAACCTCAGGGACACTCTGAAGGCAGTTTTAAGAAGAAAGTGTATAGGTATGATTGGGTACCTAAGAAAATAAAAAAGATTCCCAATAATCTAATGAGGCAACTCAAAGCCCTTGAAAAACAAGAACCAATTCCAACTCCAAAGCCAGTAAAAGGAAGGAAGTAATTAAGATTAGAGCCAAAATCAATGAAATAAGAGAATTTTTAAAGAATTACAAAGGATCAATGAAATGAAGAGTTGATTCTTCAAAAAGATAAACAAGATCAATAAGCCCTTTGTCAAACTAACAAAAAGAAAAAGACCAAAACTAATAAAATCAGAATGAAAAAGGAGATATCACCACAGGTGCCTCAGAAGTCCAGAGTGTCATGAAGGACTATTTTGAAGTATCATTAAGGACTAAAACTCCAGTAAACTGGAAAACCTAGAAGCAATGGATACATTTCTAGACATATACAGCTTGCCAAAATTGAATCCAGAGGACACAGAAAACCTGAACAGAGAAATAATTAGCAATGAGATAGAAGCAGTAATAAAATGCCATCCAATAAAGAAAAACAAAGAACAAGATGGAGTCTAAGCTGATTCTACCAAGCCTTTAAAGAAAAACTAATTCCAGTGCTCCTCAAATTATTGCCAAGAGTTAATAAATAAATGGGAGGGATAGCATCAAATTTAAAAGGTTCTACACAGAAAAGGAAACAAGAATGTGAAGAGAGAAGCTACAGAATTGCTAGCTACTCTTCTGACAGAAGATTAATATACAGACTATATAAAGAACTCAAAAAACTTAACACCAAAAACCAAATAACCCAGTTGATAAATGGACAAAGAACTAAGCAGACACTTCTTAAATAAAGAAATACAAATGGGGGCTGGGGATGTGGCTCAAGCGGTAGCGCGCTCGCCTGGCATGCGTGCGGCCCAGGTTCGATCCTCAGCACCACATACAAACAAAGATGTTGTGCCTGCCGAAAACTAAAAAAATAAATAAATAAATAAATACATAATTAAAAAAAAAAAAAAAAAAAAGAAATACAAATGGCCAACAAATATTATGAAAAAAATGTTTAACATCATCAGCAATTAGGAAAATGCAAATCAGAACTACACTGATCATAGTAGCCATCAAGAATTCAAACAATAACATGCTGGAGAGGATATGGAGAAAAAGGAACACTTTTACACTATTAGTTGGATTGTAAATTAGTACAGCTACTATAGAAATCTGTATGGATGTTCCTCAAAACACTAGGAATGGAACCACCATATGGCCAGTTACACCACTCCTCAGTATTTATCCTAAGGAATTAAAAGTCAGCATACTATAATGATATATACCCATGTTTACAACAGCACAACCCACAGTAGCCCAACTATGGAACCAGCTTAGGTAGTGTCAATGAATGAATGAATAAAGAAAAATGGTATATGATGAAGTTTTATTAAGCAATAAAGAAGAATGAAATTATGTCATTTACAGGAAAATGGATGGAACTTGAAAACATTATGTTAAGCAAAATAAGCCAAATTCAGAAAGTCAAGGACCATATGTTTTCTTTCATATGTGGAATTTAGGAACAAGGAAAAGAAAGTTTGGGGGGAATATCTTATGAGAATCAATGGGAAATCAGTAAAGGAAATGGACCAGGGGAGGGAGGAAGGAAGAGGAAGGGGAAATACTAGGGGCTGTTATTGTCCAAATATGTTATAATATTGTGTGCATGTGCAAATATGTAACAAAGAATCCCACCATTATGTACAACTATAATGCATCAATAAAAAAATGTGGAAAAATTGTTCATACTACCCAGAGCAATCTACAGATTCAGTACAATTCCTATCAAAATCCCAATGACATTTTTCACAGGATTAGGCAAAACAATATTAAAATTCATGTGGAACTACAAAAGACCCAGAATAGCCAAAGCAATCTTGAGCAAAAAGTTAAAAGCCTGATTTATTGCAAACCTATAGTGAATCAAAACATCATGTTATTGCCATAAAAACAGACACATTCATCAATGGAACAGAATGTAAAACTCAGAAAAATAAATCATGCATTTGATTAAGTTGCTAAGAATACACATTGAGGAATGAGCAGTCTCTTCAATAAGTGGATAGCCACATGCAGAGAATGAAGCTAGACCCTTATCTCATATATGTATAACAAATCAACTCAAAGTAGGTTAAAGACTTAAGCATAAAATTTGAAACTGAAAAACTTTTAGGAGAAAACTTCAAGACATTGGTCTGGGCAATGATTTTTTTTATATATATATGACCCCAAAGTACAGGCAAAAAAAAAAAAGACCAATGGGATTATATCGAACTAAGAAGCTTCTGCACTGCAAGGGAGTCAATAAGCAGAATGAAGAGACAGTCTACCAGATGGGAGAAAATATTTGCAAATCACATATCCAATAAGAAAGAGGATGATATTCAAAATATGTAAGGAACTCAAATCAATGGTAAGAAAACAAACAACCTGATTAAAAAATTGGAAAAGGACCTGGGCAGATGCTTCTCAGGATACATACAAATGACCAACAGGCATACAAAAAAGAAATGTTCAACATCATTAATCATCAGAGAAATGTAAATTAAAACTACCACGAGATACTACCTCATGCCTGTTAGAACAGTGATTATTAAAAAAAAAAAGAGAGAGAAAAATTAGCAAGTATTGGCAAGGATAGGAGAAAAGGGAATCCTTGCACATTGTTGATGGAAATGTAAATTATTACAACTGTTATGGAAAACAGTATGGGTGGTCCTCAGAAAATTAATAAAGCTACCACATGATCCAGTAAGCCCACTGCTGGATATTTCTCCAAAGGAAGTTAAGCCATTATGTCAAAAAGATTAATGTCTGTACTCCTGTGTTCATTCAGCCTTAGTCATAATTGCCAAGACATGGACTCAACCTCAATCTATCAGCAGATAATGAAAATGTGATATATATAAACAATGAGGTACTGTTCAGTCTTAGAACAAGAAAGAAATTCTGTCATCTACAAAAAATAGATGAACTTGAAGGGCATTGTGTTAGGTGATATAATCCAGGCACAAAAAGACACATACTGAATGATCTCAGATGTGAAGTGTAAAAACATCAAATTTGTAAGAACCAAGAATAAAATGGTTACCAGGGACTGGAAGATGTGGGTTTGGGGAGATGTTAGTCAAAGGACACAATGTTAGGAGGAATAAATTCAAGAGATCTATTATAGTTGTTGTAATTATGGTTAGTAACAATATATTATATATTTGGAACTTGCTAAAAGACCAAATTTTAAGTGGTCTCACCTCAAAAAAAAAAAAAAAAGGTATGTGAGGTAATACATTTTAAGTGGCTTGATTTAACCCTTCCACAATTGATATATCAAGGTATCATGTCATATACCATATATATATATATATATATATATATATATATATATATATATATATATAATTTTAACATTTCAATTAAAAAATTTAAAAAGAGGGCTGGGGACATAGCTCAGTTGGTAGAGTGCTTGCCTTGCATGCAAGGCCCTGGGTTCAGTTCCCAGCACCAGAAAAAAGAATTAAATTTAAAAATGCTCCCATGGAAGAAAGACCTCCTCCAACTATGCTCCTGACCCAATTTTTTCATCATATACTTTGTTAGGCTGTAAGATTGGTTACAAGATTTCAATATCATATAGGTTCATTTCCCTCTCCTTTCTTCCTTTGTGATTGAGATATATATGTTATGTTTTTTATATAGCATATATGTTATGTGTAACATATATGCACATATCATATATGTGTATGCATGTGTAATACCTATATACATTATAAATCCTATGAAAATGTTATGATTTCCCACCCGTACCTGTGTGTATTTGGTATGAATCTACCTGCTTCTGTTCATTCTTCAGTACTTTTATGTATTATGAGCAGATTTTATAGTTATGTGTTCTTACTCCATTATCAGAATCTATGTACTTAAAAAATATTATTTCTATTACATGTTTTGTTTTTACAAAACTGAGGATGGTATGAGCTGGTGAGTTTTATTAGAAAACACATGTTCCCCAATCAAATCTCGTGTAGTTTTAGGATAACCTTTTGTTGATAGTTGTCTGGTAATGTGGTTTCAAACAAACTTTATATCATTCTTCTATCATGAAATTATACCATATAATTTTCTAAAACACCAGATAATAATAGTGAGGTTGGGAAATTATAAAAATGGAATATACTCATGGAATCGCCCTAGGAATGATCTTGCTGATAGATTTAAATAAATTTCCAATCAAAAGATTTATTTTCTAAGACATTCTTTCCTCAGGTCTTCTGGACTTCTTATGTAAATGGAAAAATAATTTAATTTGATTTTGTTAACTATCCATGATATAATTGTTTCTGGGTCTCTTCTATCAGCAAAATTGTTTTAGGAACAAACCCAAAATTGACTTTGTTTTAAAAATTGTATTTCTACCTTAGTGGTTTATTGGAATTTAGATGTCAGAAAAAGAATATTTATTGCAGTGCCATAGAAGCAACAATGCATATTCAATCTGATAGCTTTATGTTTTTTCTTTGTTCAGCAGCATTAATACGATGTGGTAAGATAACTTTTCTTTTTTTATAGCAATGTTCTATAAAAATCCACTCAAACGTAGATGCATTTCAATGAAAGGTCTGAAGCCTTTGTGTTTTGAAGCCCTGGTTGATAAGATTTACATCAAAACTTTAGCTGGGTGTGTAGTGGCACATGCCTGTAATCCCAGTGACTCAGGAGGCTAAAACAAGAAGATCCAAAGCTTGAGGCATTTTAACATTTTAACAAGGCCCTAAGCAATTTAGGGAGAACCTATCTCAAAATTAAAAGGGCTGAGGATTTGGCTCAGTGGTTAAATGCTCCTGGATTCATTCAATCTATAGTACAACAAAACAAACAAACTAAAAAACAACCTCAACACCACAAAGATGATTGAAATGTAAGGTCTGAAGTGAAAGTTTGCAAGGCATTTCTCCTTTGATTTACATGAAGGAGTCTCTCTAAATGCATAGAAATGAGGATAAACATACATAAAAGGGTTTCTTTTCTCAGATCTCTGAGTGTTAGGGGCTGGTGTGATCTTTCTCTGGAAAAGTTTCTGTTTTAGGATAAGAGTGCCCTGAAGCGACTCAGGATCCATCTGGGCAAATAAAGTTAACTGAAATTTCTGTCTTTGAGGGAAAACTATCTTTAGAAAATATTTTCCCTGGTATGCACATTCCTAGTATTATATATGGAATATGAGGCAGCACATCTGTTTAGTTACCAATTGAATCAATTATTCATTGAGTCAATAAGTATTTGAATAACTTTCATGTACCAAGGTATCAGGTATCGTGCTAGTGGGAAAAAAATGTGAAATTATTGTCCCTTCTCTTAAAAAAAAAATCAGAGTCTATGAAAGCAAGATGGGATGGCAGGAAGATAACACAGAGAATTTGACCCTATGCTAAGCATTCTTATATATATTTATTTGCCATTAATCATCTGAAACCCCCTATAGACCTGGGAGGAAGCTGTGGTATTGATGGGGCTGGGTGAAGTCCTGGGTAAAAGTCAGATTTCAGAATCAGGTGGCCTGGTTCAAATCATGGATCTTTGTGCCCTAGTTTCCCATCTCTGTAAAATTGGGACGGTGATAACACCTCACAGATCACTGTGGGTTAACAGGAGAGTACAGGAGCAGTATAATGTCCACACATAGTAGGTGATCAGGTAGCTGTTCCTGTTACTATTATCCCAATTTGGGAAGTGAGAAAATCTATATGGCACAGTGAGTAAGAAACAGGAGCACAAATTCCAATCTAGATCTACCTAAAAGACTCTTAGAAATTCTCATGAAATCATTCTGTCTCCTTCTCCAAAATAAAGCAATTCTTTTCAGGTGTCACATGTGGAAAATAAATCCACATGTCTCTATGGAAACCAGAAGGCCAAAGGATAGAAGATAAACCTCAGTCATGGCACCTTCGGTAGCTTAGTTCTCTGTATACACTCTCTTGGTTAATGTGACTCTGTTAAGTCAATGATGGGCTTGCTGCCTTTGATATTATAGATACTGAGGGGTATCAAGATGTGGGAGGCACCAGTTTCATCAACTTTCTGTGATCCCCAGGAAGGAATGTGTGCTTTTTGAGCTAATTTATTAGTTGGTAAAATGCATCATAATTTTACCCTTTGGGGTAAAAAATACTCTATTTGGAGGATTTGCATTATTTGGAGGATTTATTCTTTTTGGATTGGGAGGAGGAACTGAAGAATATAGTACTGATCCTGCCTGTAAATGCTGTTTTTTTCACCAGTCGATATGCAATGGAGATAAAACTCCTCCTCCGCCCACCCAGAAAGGAGACACCATTTCTTGCTTCTGTGGTCGCCAGAATGTCTGCGAGGCGTCCTTCTGTGACTGGTGTGGAGCCACAGTGGGTATTTTTAAAACTGACCTTCTTCAGGCTGAGCATCCCTCCACCAACCTAGAGAGAGCCTCTTCTCTCACAGCTTCACTTCTTTTTTTAAAATATTTTTTTAGTTACTGATGGACCTTTATTGTATTCATTTATTTTTATGTGGTGCTGAGAATTGAACCCAGTACCTCACACATGTGAGGCAAGCGTTCTACCACTGAGCCACAACCCCAGCCCAATCACTTCTTCTTTATAGCAAACTTTATATCATTCTCCCATCATGAAATTATACCATATAAATTATACATAAAAATTTTAAAGATAGAAATCAGAGATTCTCTTGTACTGAGACAGAGATTTTTAAAAAATTGGAGATACAAATAAGAGATTTTCTTATATTGAGAATTCTGTCTAATTGCCGTTTTGATTTACATTCCTTTGAGGTTAAACCTTTTGCACTCATTTACTGACCATTGACTGCTCTTTGATGAATTGTTTGTCTACCTCTTAAACAAGACATTCAAAATTATTTATGTATTTATTTAATTAAATATTGCATGTAAATAATAAAAAAGGTTGGAGTGAAGAGTTAGCTCCCTTCATATCTCAGTCTGCAGTTTCTCTCCCTACAGAATTGCTGTTATCCAGTTTCTGAGGAGTTCTTTTAGTCAGTCAGTGCACATATAACTGGTGCTTACTAAGAACACTGATCTATTCCTTTCACTTAGCAATGTATCTTGTTGGCACCTCATCATTCTTTCCAATAGCTTCATAATATTCCATTGTCTGTACATACTGTCATATATTTAGGCCATCCCCTATTGCTGGACATTTAGGTCGTTTCCAGTTATATCTTCTAAAATCATAGTGATGCAGGAGATGGCCTGGAATAGATTTCCTTGAGTACTTGTTCATCTATAGGATAAACTCTAAAAGGTAGATTTGCTAAGTCAGAGGGTATGGGCACATGCTATACCGGTGGCTAGAGGTTGTATGGTATGAGAATAAATTGTAAGTTTAATGTTGTAAAATGTTTTCTATCCCTAGCTTAGAATTCCTGCTACCCACTCTGTTTGCCCTAAATGTGGAGCCAGCAATCACCTGTCTGCCCGATTCTGTGGCTCCTGTGGAATTTATGTGAAGTCCATGGCAAGATTCAGCTGGGACAGCAGCCTAGCAACAGTTGCTGGAGAACCTCACCCTTTTTCTGAGGTAAGGCCTCTGTAGTAAGAACTGGTGAACTTCATCCTGTGAATTAACCCAGGAAAAGAGCCAGTATTAGACCTTTTACATGAACTTGTAAAGAAATGCAATCAACTAGGATTTAAGCACTCAGATGATTTGTTTAAAAATCAAAGATCAAAATATGCATTTGTTCAATGTAGATAAAGGTCTAATAGCATTTGAAAGGCAGTAGGCATAATGCCACAAGGGAGAAATGGATTTCATATACATTGGATAGAATGTACTTCTCTTGAATTTTTGTGGTAGTATTCTGAGAACCTTTCTCTCTACTTTTGTATTATATTTCAGAAAACTTACATAAAGCTTGTAAGATTGTTTTTGCCATTTATAACATCTGGGCTTTTTTTTTTTGTGTGTGTGTGTGTGTGTGTGGTGCTAGGGATTGAACCCAGGGCCTTGTGCATGCAGGGCAAGCACTCTGTCAACTGAGCTGTATCTCCAGCCCCGCTGGGCATGTTTTGACAAAAATCTCATATGGTTATTTTCAGAAGCAATTAAGGTCTAATAACTGGTTCTTGTTAGCCTTTATGAATTTCTCTAAGCTAGGTGAAGACTTTCCAGGTTTCTTCTCATCTCTTTATTTTAAAAAAAACTGATAATTTTTAGAGAGAATGCACATGCACTCAGCACTTTGAATATAGTTTTAGGGAGTTCATCACCTTTGTAAGCCAGATTGAAAGATGAAAAGATCCTGGGACATCCCCCCAGCCCATTTGACACCTTTGTGTAAATGAAACAAAGATGTTCTTTTCTAAAGGCTCTTGACTACCATTAGGCATTTTCTACTTGCCCTCTACCAGAAAAATTGTTGTAATAAATATACAAATGTATGTCATCCACCAGTGAATGGTAACCTTTCTGATGCAATGACATTGTGCAGTGTACAACCTGTACAACACTGTCAGGTTCCTAAATAGGAGAGTGCATCAGAGAAAGTGTTTGTGCCCGGTAGTTGAGTGTGTCGAGATGAGTATTGAAGTCTATGTTCCATTGATTTGTAGAGCTAAGAGTGTAGATATTTTTCATGCCCTTAGCAAGACAGGAAACATTCTTTAATTTCCTGAATCTGAGACAATAAATGGTCAAGGAGATTGAGTGGTTTCATGGACCAGGCTGGGAACTTCTAGAAAGACAGAAACAAGTACAATATGACAAGGGCTAGTAAAAACCCCTTAGTTCAAAAAAAGAGATACTTTTCATTTGGATGAGAATATTTTCTATAAGTAAAATGGAGATATGGATTTGATTAAATTATATTCTAATTTTTATATATATATATATGTTTTTTGCCTTGCTCATAGCACCGATCTGCCTGGCAGCCCCTAAATGTTCCTTTGCCCAGATCTGACACTGGGGCAAAGAAGGAGATGGGCACACAGACGGTTGGCCTGTTCTACCCTTCTGGCAGGCTGCTAGCAAAGAAGGAGCTGGAAATGGTTTCTCAACAGCAGAGACAAGAGAAGAGGAGCGACCACAAGCCTCCCCTCACAGCCATCAGCCCAGGAAGGGGTGAGGGGAAGCATGCTTTCTTCTGGTCAGCAGGAAACGCATTCTTTCTCTGAAAGAGTGTTTCCTCTTTTTTTTTTCCCCTCCCTTTTAGTTTATTTTCATGTATAAAAAGTAAGTTTCTTCATTCTTCTTTTTTCAAGTAATTTTTTTTGTATGAATAATATCTCTTTCTTAAACTTTGAGTACTCTTCTATTTGTAACTCATAGCCCTGTCACCCAGTTCATCACTCACATGGTACATGTGGATTCCTTCTATTGTGTTCTGTTTGTCTGCATGGTTATTATTATCTGCCATTATCTCTTTATTTATTATGGTAAAATTTACATAATATAAAATTCACCATTTAACCATTTTAAAGTGTATAATTCAATACACAGAAGCTTATAACCAACATCATTATCTATTTCCAGAAAATTTTTATCACTCCAAAAGTAAACCTTATATTCTTTAAGTAGACACTCCCCTCATCCACTCTCCCAAGTGCCCACCAGCCATTAATCTTCTCTTTATGGATTTGTCTATTCTGGACATTTCATATAAATAGAAGCATAAATATATGGTCTCTTGTGTCTGGATTTTTTACTTACTGTAATATTTTCACAGTTCTTTTGTGTTTTGTAGCATGTTTCAGTACTCTATTTATTGTTATGACTGAATAATACTTTATCATATGGATATGACATTTTGTTTATCCATTCATTGGTTGATGGATATTTGAGTTGTTTTCACCTTTGGGCTCTTAGGACTAATGCTGCTGTGAACATTTGTTTTTCTGTGGATACAATTGTTGGGTCACATGGTAACATTATGTTGAACTTATATAGGAACTTTATAGGACAATTTTCCATCATGGCTACATGATTTTATATTCTGACCAACAGTGTGTTAAGGTTCTGTTTTTCTTTACATCTTTGTCAACACTTGTTATTATCTAACTTTTTCATTATAACCATTCTAGTGGGTAGAAAGTGATACATCATTATAATTTTTTAAAAATGGACAGCATGCCTTTATTTGTTTATTTTTTTTTAATGTGGTGCTAAGAATCGAACCCAGTGCCTCACAATGCTAGGCAATCATTCTGCCACTGAGCCCCAGCCCCATCATTATAGTTTTAATTAACATTTCCTTGAACTCAGTCTTTATTTTCCTTTCCTTTCCTTCCTTCCTTCCTTTCCATGTGTTTGTATGTGTGTGTACTGGGGATTTAACCTAGGGACACTCTTTCACTCCATTATACCCCCAACTCCTTTTTATTTTTTATTTTGAGACAAAGTCTCACTAAATTGCCAGAACTCCCATTGAACCTGTGATCATTCTGCCTCAGTCTCCTAAGACCCTGGGAATTACAGCATGTGCCCCCATACCCTACTCTGGATTTTGTTTTTATTGCACTGGTCTACATGTCTATCCTTATGCCAGAACCACATTATTGATTACTGTTTCTCTGTAATTACTTTTTTTTCCCTTTTTTCTTCTTTCTGCACTGTGGATTGAACCCAGGGCCTTGAATCTGCTAGGCAAGCATTCTACCTCTGAGCTACATCTCCAGCCCTTTGTTTTAAGTTTTGACATTAGGAAGTATGAGTCCTCTGACTTTGTTCTTCTTTTCAAGATTGTTTTGGCTAATCTGAGTCTTTGAGTCTTTGAGGAATAAACTTGCCATTTCTACAAAGAACCCAACTGGAGTCCTGATAGGAATTGGTATCTTATATTGGTATCTTTTTAATTTTGTCTTCATCTCTCTCTGTCTTTTTTTTTTTTTTTTTTTGTAATGGAGTTGGAACTCAGGAGCGCTTAACCACTAAGTCACATCCCCAGCCCTTTTCATATTTTATTTTGAGACAGGGTCTCACTAAGTTATTTGGGCCTTTCTAAGTTGCTGAGGCTGGCCTTGAACTTGAGATCCTCCTGCCTTAGCCTCCCAAGCAACTAGGATTACAGGTGAACACAACCACATACAGTTAATATTAAGTCTTTTGATTCATGAACATGGGAGGTCTTTCCACTATTTAGATCTTCTTTAATTTCCTTCAGTTTTGTTTTGTAAGTTTCAGGGTATAAGTATCATACCTCATTCATTAACTCTTTATTCTTAAGTATTTGTTGTTTTTGATGCTATTGTAAATGGAATTGTTTTCCTAATTTCATTTTTGGATTGTTTATTGCATATGTAGAAATATAATTAATTTTTAAATTTTAATCTTATTTATATCTTCTAACCTTGCTAAACTTTTTCTTATTATTTATAATAGTTTTCAGTGAGCTCCCTAGGATTTTCTATGTCCAACATCATAGCATCTGCAGGTTGAGAGAGTTTTACTTCTTACTCTCCTAACTGGATGTTTTTTATCTAATTTTCTTACCTAATTGCCCTAGTTAAAACCTCCAGTACACTATTGGATAGAAGTGGTGAGAACATAAATCCTTGTCTTATTTTTGATTTTAGGAGAAAGTGCACAGTTTTTAACTATTAAGCATGATGTTCACTATGAATTTTTCATAGATGCCTTTTATCAGATTGAGAATTTCCCTTCCCATATCTAGATTTTTGTGTATGTGTATTTATCTGGAAAGAGTATTAGGGTTTGTCAAATGCTTTCTCTCCATCTACTTAGATTATCATAACGTTGTTTTTTATTCCATTGATACAGTGTTTTACACTGAGTTAATTTCAGGTTTTACACCAAATCTTTTGTTTCTGGGATAAATCTCACTCGGTTATGATATAATTCTTTTTATATGTTTTTACATTCAGTTTGTGCTGTGTTTTTTTTTAAGAGAGAGAAGAGAGAGAGAGAGAGAATTTTTTAATATTTATTTTTCAGTTTTCGGTGGATATAACATCTTTATTTTATTTTTATGTGGTGCTGAGGATCGAACCCAGCGCCTCACGCATGCCAGGTGAGCGCATTACCGCTTGAGCCACATCCCCAGCCCTGTGCTGTGGTTTTAATGTGTCCTCTCCAAAATTCCCATTGTGGTAGTATTAAAAAGTATGGCCTTTTGGATTAAGTCATGAGGGTTCCACCCCCCAGGGATGCCTCATAAAAGGGCTGACAGGCACTACCCCAGGCCCTTTTTGCCCCTCCATCCTTTGCCATGTGAGAACTCAGCATTTCTCCCCTCTGAAGGATACAAGGCAATGAGTCACCTATGTAGGAAATAGAGACCAACATCATCAAACACCAGACCTGCTGATTCCTTGATAATGGACTTCCAGCCTCCAAAACTATGAGAAATCCTTTCTATAGTTTGTTGATTACCCAGTCTTAGGTATTTTATTATAGCAGCACAAATGGCCTAAGATAGTTTTGCTGAATACGTTGTTGAAGACATTTGTGTCTATATTTATAGGAGATATTAAACTGTGATTTTCTTTCCTTATGATGTCTTCATCTGATTTTGGCATAAGACTAATATTGACCTTATGGAATGAGTTAGAAAGTTTCTCCTCTTTTTTGTTTTTGGTAGTGTTTATGAAGAATGGATATTAACTATTCTTTATTTTTTATAGGTCTATTCAGATTTCTGTTTCTTACTGAGTCAATGTTGGCAGTTTGTGTGTATTTCTAATATTTATCTATTTCATCTGATTTATCTTATTTAGTGGCATATAGATTCCTTCAGAATCATTTTTTTCCAGTTCTGGGGATTGAACCCAGGGCCTCCCACAAGCTTGGCAAGTACTGTACCATTGTACTATATCTTTATCCGCATAATATTTTTCATTTCAGTACAGTTGGTTGTAATGTCCCCTATTTCATTTCTGATTTTAGCAATTTGAGACATCTCTATTTTTCTTGGTCAGTCTAATAAAATTTTTTGGTCTTTTCAAGAATAAATTTTTGAAACTTCGCTGATTGTCTGTTTTTCTATTATGTATTTCACTAAATGACACTCATACATGTTAGGTAAGTGCTCTATCACAGATCCACTTTTCCAGCCCTTTTTAAAAATTTTATTTTGATACAGGGTCTCACTAAGTTGCCCAGTCTGGCTTCAAACTTATGATCCTTCTGCCTCAGTCTCCCAAGTAGCTAGGATTACAGGTGTGTGTCACCATGCCCAGCTTCTAATTTCGTCTTGTAGTATAAGAAGATGTTTTGGATGATGTCTATCTTTTAAATCAGTTGAGACTCCATATGGTCTAATATAGGGTCTATCCCAAACAATGTTTTATATGTACTTTTTTCTTTGAGTAGTTTGAATATGTAATCCCATTATCTTCTGGCCTTCATGATTTATGTTTAAAAATCTTCTGTTATTCTACTAAGGGCCCTTGTATATGATAAGTCTCTTCCTCTTCTGTTTTCAAGATCCTCTTTGACTTTGTTTTTCAACAGTTTGATAATGTTTCTTTCTGTGAATCTTTCTGGGTTTATCTCACTTGGAGTTTTTGAGTATCTCAAATGTCTGAGTTCTTGTCCATCAAATTTGGGAAGTGTTTGACCATCATATCCTCAAATTTTTTTTTCTGCCTCTTACTCTGCCTCCACTCTTGGGATTCTCATGGTGCATATGTTGGTGTGCTTGATAGTTTTTCATAGGTCTCAGGTTCTGTTCATTTTTCTTAATGCTTTTTTTTCTGTGTACTTTCTATTGTTTAATATCAATTGATCTATTTTTTTCCATTTGTTAATTATTACTTATGCCAGTTCAAAGCTATTGTTGAACCTCATTGGTAAATTTTTTAATTTCAGTTATTGTACTTTTCTGCTACCCAATTTTCATTAGGTTCTTTTATATAATTTCTATCTGCTTATTTATATTCTTGATTTCATGAAGCATTACTATCACACTGTAACTAATTTTACCCCAAACCAGTTCTTTTTTCCATCTGAGAATTGTGGAACCAGTAACAACAAGTCCAAGTGCTGACTAAAAGGGAAGGAAGGTTTACTCTTGTCCAAATATAGGAGAAGCAGGGAGAAAGCCTCACAGATCAGCTTCTCCACTCATTGGGAGTAAGAAGCTATAGACACAGGGTAAAAGAAATGAGGGGGAGGGATAGCCTAATCAAAGGGAGGATATCCATGTCTTTTCTGGGAATAGGTAGAAAATTTCCAGGAATTCAGGCATCATGTCTTTTTACTCCTTTTGTGGTTCTTTATGGTAGTTATCATGACAATTATCAAGAATTATGGTGCTGGGGGAGTGTCAGTTAGCATGAAGATGATATTATAATTTAGATGGAGGGTGTCTGGTGGTCACTCTGGCAGCCATCTTAGATTCAACCAGTTTTAGCCAGCTCACCTGAAGAACTGATGTCCTCAGAGATAAACTAGATTAGCATTGGGTGGAACTTCAGCTAGGTCACCTAGGCAGTACAGGAATTAGGACAGAATAACAGTACCTTCTCTTTCTTCTTTAAGCATGGTTTCCTTTTGTTCTTTGAACACATTTGTATTAGCTACTCTGAAGTTTTTGTAAAATCTCCAACATCTGGATGCTATCACAGGTAGTTTCTGTTGCCTGCTTTTTTCCTTGTCCTTTGGTTTGGATTTTCCTTTTTCTTTTCATGTCTTGTAATTTTTTATTGGAACTGGACATTTTAGATAACATATGATATCAACTCACTCAATTAACCTCCCTTCCAGCCTTGTTTGTTTAATGACTAACTAGATCATTTTAGTGAACTTTATTTCACACCTATTGTATGAAGCCTCTGATGTTGGTCTTTGGAGAGGGTAAGCCCTGGCATGTACCCTTTCATTCTAGGATGATGGTGGTTTTGGCAAGGCCCTCCGTGACTATCTTTTTTCCCTGACCACGCCCAGCCCATTAAGCTTCACTTACTGCTGTCTTGTTGCTGTATTGTTTATAGCTATGCTCTAGGGCATAAATTGCTCCATAGACTGATCTAATCCAATTTGGGATCCTTTTCAGGGAGTTTCCTTGGTCAGTATTTAAATATTTTTGTGTGGCCTTAGAAGATTCTTCTTAGCTGTTTATATCCCTGGTTCTAATGAATCTACCAGTCTTCTCGTAATTGCTTTTTTACCATCCTCTGCCTTTTTTCTTTCTTTCTTTCTTTCTTTTTTTTTTTTTTTTGAGATGGGTCTTGTGAAGTTGGCCTTGAACTTATGACCCTCATTTTTTTGAGAGCAGCCTTAGGATTGAAGTTTCCTATACTTTGTTGCAAATGAAATTATTTCCTTGCTTTAGAGGCTAAGCACTCAGCAGAGAGAGTGTACCAATGTAGCTTTTGGTCAGGGGACTTACCTCTACCAAAATAGGACCTGTGATGAATGGGCCAGGAATAGGTTATCTGGACCTGTGTTCTCAGTGTTTCAGATTCAAGGTAGAGCTCCCAGCCCATGGGAGGTGAGTGGGCAGAAAGAGGGAGCCCCCATCTCTTGACTAGACTTGCCCAGAACTTAGCCTATGCAATAGGCTGTTGGGGCAGGATGAGAAATACTGAAATCCTGTCCTTCCTGAGAAGATACTGCAGGTTTGACTTGAAGCTCAGAGGGTAGGGAGCCCTGTATTCCTGGATATATGTATCTGAAGTGGAATTTCCATCAATCTCATTTAAGAGGAGGTGAAAGGATATGGATCATGGTTCCAACACCACAAAAGTAGTGTTCTGAGTTTTAGTATATTTTCTATGTTAACTGCTACTTCATTTGCTGTCTGCCCTTAGAACTATTTCCAGAGAATTTAGATTATGATTGTTCTTTTGTTTTGTTTTGTTTAATAGTTTGGGAAGTGAGAGCACTGAACTCAGTGAAGCTGCCATGCCAGAAACTGATCATGCCCAGCTCTCCTCTTGCTCTCTGAATCTTCCTGATTCAGTCTGATTAAGCTCTCATGAACTTGAACTTGGTATCAGTCCTGTGGGAGAGTGTCAGTGGAGATAGCCAGAATGATCACTTACATCCTCTTATCCTCCAGAGGAAGAAGCTATCTCCCTCCCTCTAGAATCTGGATTGGCTTATGACTTGCCCTGGCCAACAGGAAGTGATATAAGAGAAACCATGACAGTTCTGGGCCTTAAGTATAAAACTTTCTACTTGTTCTCCAGGAAGCCAGCACCAAATGAGGCAAGATGATGCCACATGGAGAACAGAGGCATCCCAGTTGTGTTAATCAGCCCTGTGACCAAAATACCCACCTAGAAAAAATTAGAGGATGAAAAGTTTATTTTGGGTTAATGGTTTTCAGAGATTCATTCTATGATTGACTAACTCTATTGCTCTGGGCCTGAGGTGAGGCAGAACATCATGGCAGAAGGGCACGGCAGAGAAAACCTCAGCTCATGGCATCTAAGAAGCAGGGGGAGTGGAGAGTGAGAGAGAGGAGTCACAGACAAGATACAGTGCCCAAGGGCACACCCCAGTGACCTGCTTCCTTCAGCCACCCCTCCCTGCGTAATTTACCACTGAGTGGTCCATTCAAATTATTAATGCATCAAATGGATTAATTCACTCATAGGTTAAAGCTCTCATAATCCAATCTTTTCACCTCTGAATGTTGCTACATTGCCTAATGTAAGAGCTCTTTGAGGATATTTTTAGATCTAAACTGTAACACCCACAAACAACCCAGAACAAAGATGCAGACATTTGAGTAAGCATAGACAGCAAACATGAGGCAAGACCCAGCCATCCCAGATGCCCCTAGTCATTCTGCCATCTTAGCTGAGGTCTCATCCCAAACACCTGCTCCTTGCCCCGGGAAATAGGCCTGTAGAGAAAGTGCCACTGCATCCTCACCTGAACATGAGAAACCAGACAGCCTGGCTTATGTGAAATCTCCCAAATTTGAAGTGGTGACACCTAATTCGAATTTGTTTTAACCCTATGCCAACTAGAAAGGAACACAGGAAACTTTTAGGAATGATGCAAATGTTCTATATATGACTGGGTTGTATACATTTGCCAAACCCAAACTATACATTTTAAAAATATTTATGTTATATGTGGGATAGAAAAAAAGAAAAAGAAAAGATGCCTGTGTGACATTCAAGTATGTTCTTTTAAGATTGTATAATATTCAGTTGGGCATGGTAGTTCATGCCTGTAATCCCAGCGATTCAGGAAGCTGAAGCAGGAGGATCACAAGTTTGAAGCTAGCCTCAGCAACTTGGTGAGACCCTAAGCAACTTATAGAATTCCTGTCCCAAAATAAAAAATAAAAGAGCCTGAAGATGTAGTTCAGTTGTAAAGTGCCCCTGGATTCAATCCCTACTATGCACCCCCCTGAAAAAAAGATTCTGTAATATTCAGTGATTAATAATGTATAATAGGAAGCGAGGGAGGGATGGAACTTATTCCAGTGCCTAGCTGAGGTTCAGTAAGAACAAACCATCAGGGGCTGGGATGTGGCTCAAACGGTAGCGTGCTTGCCTGGCATGCGTGCGGCCCAGGTTCGATCCTCAGCACCACATACAAAAAAAAAAAACAAAGATGTTGTGTCCGCCGAAAACTAAAAAATAAATATTAGAAAAAAAAAAAAAAGAACAAACCATCACTAAATTTGGCAAAGGAAAATAACCTCATTGAGAATATACAGTCTATATCATCATATCTCTTTCTTAGAAGAAGTATCCATATGGCTGGCTTTCTCTTCTTTTTTAGGATACTGGAGAAGACAATTGGATCACATCTCTGCTCACCTCAGGTCTTATGCTCAGAACAACCCTGAATTCCGGGCCTTGATTGCAGAACCCAGGATGGGAAAGGTGGGTGAGATGAAATTTCCATTCTAGAACATCTATGGGATCAGGCTTCCTTCAGGACTTTGCCTAAAATTGCACCTTGCTTAACTCATTTTCCCTTCCTGCTTTACCTTCCACACCTTCTTACTGTTCTCCCCTATGAGCTCTGCCCTAATAAGTCATGTGCACATGAAAATTGTCTCAGGGTTTCTTTCTGGGACACCTGGCTTAAGATAGTAAGACTCTGAATATCTCATGCTTAGATGACACAGGCTGTGGCAGGAATTCTAATGCCTAGAGCTAAAAGACCCAGAAAAGTTAAGTCCAGCCAGATTGTGCATGTAAATTACATACTGTTCACAATTCACAATAGCTAAACTGTTTAGCCAACCTAGATGTCCTTCAGTAGATGAATGGATTAAAAAAATGTGGCATATATACACAATGGAATTTTACTCAGCATTAAAAAAGAACAGAACCATGGCTTTTGCAGGTAAATGGATGGTGTTGGAGAAGATTATGCTAAGTGAAATCAGCCAATCCCAAAAAAACAAATGCCAAATGTTTTCTCTGATATAAGGAGGGTGACTCATAGTGGGGTAGGGAGGGAGAGCATAGGAGGAATAGATGAATTCAAGATAGGGAAGAGGGGTGGGAGAGAAAGGGAGGGGGTAGGGGAGTAACAAGGATGGTGGAATGTGATGGTCATCATTATACAAAGTACATGTATGAAGACTTGAATTGAATGTCAATATACTTTATATACAAACAGAAATACAAAAAGCATAGTATTTATGTGTATTAAGAATTGTAATGCAAAAGAAAAAAAATAATGTCACCTTAGATTAGATAGAGGGAAGTGAAAGGAGGGGAAGGCAGGGAATGTGGGGATAAGAAAAATAGTAGAATGAAACAGACATTATTACTGTATGTATGTATGTGACTGTATGACCAGTATGATTCTATAATATGTATACTCAGAAAAATGAGAAATTATATCCCATCTATGTATGATACACCAAAGTATATAAGTGCATTCTACTGTCATGTATAATTAATTAAAACAAATTTTAAAAAAAGAAAAAGCAAAAAAAAAAAAATTACATGCTGTTGATATATAACAACAATAGTATCATAAGAGCAAGAGTTAACCATTTAATAGTACACTTCATATCATCATTGTGTTCCTCAGTCCTTGTAACAAACCTGCGAGGAAGGAATCTTACTTTTGAGGTAATTATTTTTAAATGACCACAGATTCTTTGACAGTCTTCCCTTCAAGCACACATCCTTTGAATCTGAGTGAGCTGGTGACTGTTAAACTAATAGACTAGGGTAGAAGTGACTCTGTGGGTCTTCTAAGGCTTGGTATTGTAAGGGCATGTGGCTTCCTTTTGTTTGTCACATCCACCTCTTAGACTCCTTCAGTGTGAGAAACCCATGCCACATAGAGTAGCCACATGTAAGTGGGCCAATCTACTGCCCCAGAGTCCTCAAGTCATCCCAGGTCAGGAGCCAAGCCAATAAGTGGCCAGACTAGATGATCATTTACATCTTCCTAGCTGAGGCCTCAGGTGGAACAGAGAGAAGCTATCTCTGCTATGCCCTGTCTGAATCCATGAATATGATAAAGTGGTGGTTGTTGAATAGCACTAAATTTGGGGTAGCTTATAATACTGTGATGAGTACCCAGGACAAGCCTTATGTGACACCTAGGATAACTAAGGCTCAGAGTGTTTTGATGATTATCCAAGACCGCCCTGCTGGGTCTCAGGGCATTAAGGTTTGAAATAGGTGTGTCAGATCCCATGCCTCATCCCTTTCTTTGGCATTAGATCACTGTTATAGAGAAAATTCAGTGCAAGGACATTTCCTCTATTAATCACAAAATTAGAAAGAGTCTTTTCAAATCAGACTGTCTACTTCTTTGCTAGCAAATATGCCAACATTGAAACTGTCTCACTTTCAAGTGTTGCTCAATTTCCTTTGATAAGCTGTTTTGGTAGTTTATAACTTCTTTAGCCTAACTAATCCAGAGGTCTGCAAACTTGTCCCAGGGAACAGATGTAGCCTGCTATACAATTTTACAAATGAAATTTTATTGGGTAAGAGTTATATCCATTCATTTACATATTATCTAGCTACTTTGTACTGAAACAGCAATGTTAAGTATTCATGACAGAGAATGTATGACCCACAAGAAGACCTTGAAATATTTAGTATTTGACCCTTTCTAAAAACTTCTGATGCCCCATTTGAATCTAAATTTGTTCCATTGCTTATAAAGAAAGCTGCTGAATTGTGATACTTGTCCATTACTTGTCAAGGCCTGCTTCCCCTCTGGCCACCTGTTAAACTTTTCCAAGGTGATGATATCCACAGTATGGATATCCAAAATATGTCTCTTGAAGAAAATATAAATTTGGATCTTGCTTTCTTTTTTAAAAATTATTCTACAGTATAATACATTTTTACATATTGTCACAAATTTAGCACAAATTCTCATTCCTCTAGCTGTACGTGGTGCAGAGTCACTCCAGTAGGGTAATTATACATGTATATAAGGTAATAATGTCTGTCTTATTCTACCGTCCTTCCCATCCCCACAGCCCCACTCCTCCCCTGACTCCCCTCTGCACAAACCAAAGTTCCTTTATTCTTCCATATTCCCCTACCCCACTGTGGATCAGCATCCACTTATCAGAGAAAACATTTGGCTTTTGGTTTTGGGGGGATTGGTTTATTTCACTTAGCATAATATTCTCTAGCTCCATCCATTGTGTATAAGTACCATGTTTTCTTTTGGATCTTGCTTTCTTATGCATTCTAAAAGTCTCTGCCCTTTGATTGAAGTATTTAGTTTATTTATTATTAATGGAGCTATATATGTGGCTGCATTGCAAGTTTGAGGTCAAACCAGGCAACATAGTAAAATCCTGCCTCAAAATAAAATAAAAAGGGCAGGGGATTGGGGCTGGGGTTGTGGCTCAGCGGTTGAGCACTCACCTAGCATGTGTGAGGTCCTGGGTTCAATCCTCAGCACCATATAAAGATTAGCAAATCAATAAAATAAAGGTATTGTGACTAACTACAACTGAAAAATATTTTTAAAAAAAGGGCTGGAGATATTGCTCACTGGTAAAATGCCCCTGCATTCAATATCCACGCTACCACAAATAAATAATCAATTAAAATAAAATTCCTTTAAAAGCTTATCTCTGCTACTGTCCATGAAGATGGCTGTGAAGTTAGCATCAGACTGAATTATATTCAAGTCTCAAACAAGGTAAGTAAACCCTCAGAAGTTATTCATTTGAGAATTGACCAATTCTCAACTTAAATTTATGGAAACACTTTTGTGTAATCCATAAAAAGGGAACTTGACTACAGTCAAGCAATTCTGTAGAATTAGTTAAAGAATTGAGTTAAATCTCAGCCAAATTCAGCTGTTAGGTACACAAAGATATATAGTAGTGGGAATTATCACCCACCCATGGTCCTGTAGTTCTCTGACTTATTCTTACTGAATTCTAATGAAATGTCTGTGATACAACTGATTTAGGGAAAGACTGACACAAATGTTTGCTGATGTGCACTTTGTCCTATTTGCTTTATATAAAACAAACGAACCGTTGTAGTCACATCTCCCTTTATCTTGCCTCTTATATAGTGACTGGAGCATTGCCACAGAGCCTGTAAGTATATAACAAGCATTGATTGATATTAGCTGCTTTAGCTTCATTGGACAAGTCAAAATTTTCAAAAGAATGATAAATGGATTGAGAAGATATGTAAAGAAGGCAAGGAATAAAGAGGGGAACTAATATTTATCAGGCCCTGGCTATGTGCCCAATAAGGGGCTAATGATATTAAAATTAGGATAAGATGCCAGTCACAGTGGCACATGCGTGTAATGCTGGCAACTTGGGATGCTGAGGTAGAAGGATAACAAGTTCAAGGCCAGTCTCAGCAACTTAGTACAACCCTGGCTAAAATTTAAGAAGTAAAAAAAAAAAAATTGCTGGGGATGTAGCTCAGTGGTAAAGCACACCTGAGTTCAATCTCCAGTGCTCAAGGGTAAAAATAATAATACAAAACATGAGCCCTGCCTAGATCAGGAGACTGGGTGTATCAAATGGGCTAATGCACATACAAGTGCTTTGAAACCAGGTTAGACACTAAGTGCTTTGTTCTTGGTTGTGCAGTTGTGTGCTAGTCCCCAGAATCAGTCCAGGTGGATACAGTCTGTGTTTATATATATCTCATTTTATAGACACTGGTTTTACCTAATTTTACTTTCACAATACTCCTTTGAAATAGGTCATAATATTTCCACTTTGTAGATAAGGAAACTAAGGGCTCAGAGAAGTTAAACAACTTTTTTCTTACAAGGTCGTTAATGCTAACAGAACCAGGAATCAAACAGCAGCCTCCCCATCAGACCACCCTAATTCCATGTCATGAAGGGACTTCAGTTGGGGAAGGACACAATTACTTTTAAATGATATCATGGTGATTGGCAGAAGCCTGTTGGCAGGCTGTTGTAATGGTCCCTGTGTGAGAAAAGGGTCATGGGGTAGTGACAGAGAAGAGGAGGGCCAACTGAGGTAAAATGGACTGCAACTTGGGGAGGTGAGGGAAGAGTCAGGAAGGATGTCCAGGCCTGTAGGCTCAATTGTCTGGATACACAGAGCCATCCATTCCTCATGAGAAGTAGGTTGGTCAGGAAGGTCATTCCTTCTGTTGAGGCCCAGCAGACCTGTCATTCATGGTGCTTAAATTTTTTCTTCGCCAGAACCTATACTTCAGCAAGGCAGTGAATTTCAGTGACCAGTTTCTGAACAGTGTCACCGAGGGTGGTAATGGGCTATACAGCAGCAGGACCAGCTTGGGTGAGTATTACTGTTCTGGTACTTTACAACTGACCAGAAATACACTGATTTGACAAGGATGGTAAAGACTTGCATAAAATTTGCCAGCCCGATCACAAATCTTAGTATTATGTTTCAGCCTTTTTATTTCTCTGGCTCCTTTAAAGTCAAGGCTGAGATTTATGAAATCCTTCATGGGGCTTGGAGAGGGATTCATTAGTGGGGGTGGGAAGGTAGGTCTTTTTTCAGCTTAAAAACTGAGATCGCATTTCCCTTCTCCCCACCTATCGTCTGGCTCCTGGACTGGGGAGTGACTCTAGCAGTCAGTCCTTCCTGTCAGGTTTAATCAAATGAAAATGTCTACAAAAGCCATATTATGCCTCTGACTTTTAATGGGCATAACTGTAGAACTAGCATACATTACATATATGGAGTGGAGGAGGATCACTTTGTCCTTTGTCATTGTAGTGAGCGATTACAGCCAGAGTATCTTAGATACCAATGAAAAAATCAAGAGGATGAGGAATCTCCAGATGAAAAAATTTCACAAAAAGAAAGAGCACCTTACAGTACGTATACTCCTTGGTCTTTGTGGCTATCTTCTTCAGCCTATCATTCTGATGTTTATTTTGGCATTTTAAAATGGAATACTTTCTCATTTTTTGTTCCTTCTTTTATAACAGCATATTTTTATTTTTCAGAGGGAGAATCCTTTACAAGACTGAATTAGAATTAAAGTTCTCATCAGTTTCCTGAATCATATCTTTTTCCTCTGGAGTCTGTTCTGTTTGCCCATCATTCTCTGTTTTGTATTTGTCTGGACTCAAATATGTGATGCTCCTTGGTTTTCTGGTCATTTGACAAATGAAGAACTAGTTGGATTAGCACTGGTGCCTGGTGTGGGTGCCCAGCATGGGTGTGTGGGTCTGAAGTCCTTGTGTAGATAGGTGGTTATTTTGTGGGATAGGCTTTCCTGCTGGTGTTGTGCAAGGGTCCGGAGAAAGCATGTGGGTCCCAAGCATTGTCAGTGCAGAAGGTCTTTCTTCTGGTGCAAAGGTGTTGGTGGTGTGACATATTCTCCTATGTTTCAGTTCTGCAAGGAGCTGTCTTTCCTCCCTTGTCCTTCCCACCCTCCCCTGAATTTGTCATGGAGGTCTTGGGCTCTGCAATTCTCTCTTCTTGGGCTCTAGTGCTCCCAGGAGATGACTTTGTTGGGCAAATCATGTACTTTCTAGAAAGTGGTTGTCAGAGCTTAACAGAATGCATGAGCTTTCTTTCTCCTTATGTGAGATAGGAGGGAAAGGGCATCTTAGCTACTCATAGTGAGCCCTTTAGTAGTACACTCATGCATTTAACCTGTACCGAATACCTACCCTCCTTTGTGATTAACTTTGAGTTTCTGCAGGATACCCCTGGAGAGAAACACTCAGGCTTCTGGTGTCTTCAGCTGGTTTTTCTTTGCTTTGATTTCTCTGCCAGTCAGATTTCATCTATTTTCAGTCTTAGAGTTCCTCAAAATTACTGGAAAACTAAAATGATAGATTCCCTTTCAGAGTTTCCCACAGCTCATAGTGAGTTTTGCTTTTCAAAAAATATGCATCATTAATAATTCCAAAAGGGTTTTGGAGAAAGGAATGGTGGATGCCCTTGCTCTCTCCCCCACTCTGCCTTTTGGTTGGTCCTCTTTGGCTTCAGCACAGAAAACAGCACTGATTAGCAGCAAGCCCCTGGAGATGGAGATGGACACAATGTGGTGCTTACCCTCCACCTCTGGTTCCACCAGTTTCTAGAGGCTTCCTCTGTTTTGCACGCCCCCGCCATCCAGCTTGCATCATGATTCCGCCAAAGGCAGGAGCTCTGTTCTTTATCTTTTTTTTCCCCAGCATGTGCTTTGCGTGTAATCAATACCAATAAATTTGGCAAGAAGATGCTAGCATTTTTTTTAATTTTAATTGCTTATGATTCTTTGTGCTCTCCACCTCCTCCAGTTTGAAATATTGTAATGAGTATAAGAGAAGGTATAGAGCCCCATGAACTCAACAATTTGCATCTTTGGAGACTGTACCCTTTCTCTGCATGTGGTCTGAATCTCCCATTGTTATGCTCCTTTACTTTCTCATTTGCATTTATGAGCTAAATGTCAGCAGCACTGATATTTATCCACTAATTCATTCATTACTTTTGAGCCCACCTGTATCAGGCATGGTTCTAGGTGCTGAAAATAAAATGTGAACCCAAATTATAAAGATCTCAGACCTCATGAAGCAAACATTCTAGAGGATTCTAGTATATTTTTCTAAAAGGAGCCAAATTCATTATAAACAAGAACACCTCCCAGAATCCTCCTGGAGTTTACTGATTAGATTACGGTGCCTTGTTCCAAGATACCAGAGAGATGGGGTGGCCAAGGGGCAAGGAAGCGGTAGATACAGCCTGAACCCAACCTCTTCTGAAAAGCTTAGAGGCCCAGGGAACCAGGGAGGAGCAGGTTTTATTTCCATTTCACACACAGGCCAGTTGTGGTTCTGCTTGAAATTTATATATAAATATAAATTTCATAGCACTTTGAAAATAGACAAATTCTTTTTTTAAATATTTTTTTTAGTTGTAGGTAGACACAATACCTTTATTTACTTATTTATTTTTTAAATGTGGTGCTGAGGACCAGTGCCTCACACGTGCGAGGTAAGCATTCTACCACTGAGCCACAACCCCAGCCCTAAAAAAACAAATTCTTAAAGATTTCTGACAATAAGCCAGATATCGTGATGCACACCTGTAATCCCAGCAGCTTGGGAGGCAGAGGTAGGAGGATCTTGAGTTCAAAGCCAGCCTCAGCAACTTATTGAGGCCCTATGTACCTTGGCCAGTCTCTGTCTTAAAATAAAAAAAAAAAAAGGAATAGGTATGTGGCTCAGTGGTTAAGCATCCCTTGAGTTTAATCTCTGGTACCAAAAAAAAAAAAAAAAAAAAAAAAGCAGATTTCTGACAATAAATGACAGGGATTCGTTTTCTTAACAAGAGGTTGACTATGGATTCACTCATTTCTTAGGCAAGCATGGGTTCTGAACTCTCATATTTAGTCTGACATTGAACACTTTATAAAGCATGCCAAGTAAATTTTAGGTGTTCACCTGGCTGCTTTTTCTAGAAATACACATAAGGGAACTAGCCTGGAATTTCTGGAGTTTTGTGAGGTTTCCCATCACACCCCTACCCTTAAAAATATAAAACAATATTAGTGTAGTGACCTTGCCCAAGACAAGGTTTTGGAGACCAGAAAGATTAACGTTAGATGTGTATGTTTGTGCTGTTGGCTTTTGAAGACCATATGTGCACACACACAAACACAGAAATATGCTCACACGTGTACTCTCATGGTCACACACACCCATCCATGTGGCTCAGAATTCAACTGAGAATGAGACACTATGCTTGGTGAGGAAGCATTTGCCTTGAGTGTTGGACCTGGAAATCAACAGTGCAGATATTTTGAGGCAGTGGAAATGACCCATGTTCTATAATCCTGCAGCCTGAAAACAGACTCCTACTGGCGGAAGTTGGCCCGACAGGGGAAGGAAGAATCTCTGTGCTTGAACAGCTGCTGGAGGAAGTGAGTGTGACTAGAACAGGTCTCTCTGTGGATTTCAGCCTGCCCTTCCAACTGCTCCCTTTTAATTAAAAGTTGTTTGAAAATGCAATAATGGCTAGTCAAAAGCTTTACATTTATTGTTACCTGTTGCTAATTTTTATAAAACAAACTAACAGATAAGCCCAAGTAACATGCATGAAGCTAGACAGAATCCCTGGTCCATGATGTCATGTAACTTCAGCCTAGGTTTCCTAAAGAAACAAAATGGGGCTGGGGTATAGCTCAGTGATAGAGAGAAGTTACCTAGGACATACAAGGTCCTGATTCAATCTCCAGACTGCCAAAAAGAAAGAAAAAGAAAAAGAAAGAAGAAACAATGTGGTTAGGGTACCTGCTCCCCTGATGTGAGGGATAGACATTTTAACTCTGGGGGGACTTGGCAGCTGTGTCCATTATAGGCTGTCTTGATCCTTTCTTTGATCTAAAATTAACATAGTTCCATTATTGCTTTAATAGGACATTTGTTGAACTTGACAGGATGGCAGTTGGACAAGGTGGAGTTCAGGGTTTTGTAATGAGTTTCTTCTTTTCTATGTGCTGCAGGGAGCAGACCCCAACTGCTGTGACAATGATGGTCGACCTGCTATTATCGTAGCTGTTGTGAATAAGCATCATGAAGCCATTCCAGTTCTTGCTCAGAGAGGAGCAGACATTGACCAGCAGTGGGGACCGTAAGTGAAACGTTGAAAGTACAGCTGAGCACTGAGGTGTCAGAGATCATGGAGCTCTGGTATAGCAGAATTAGTCTACACACATGCCCGTTTCAATTTGAACCACTGAAAGGCCATTTAAATCTCTTTTGGTCTTAATAAAAGGTTTGACAGTTTCCTAAAGATGAGCAAAACAAAGTTTTTAAAATGATCTATTGGGTTACCAAATTTAATAACTCTTATTAATGGTAATATATTTTGTTAATTCATGAATTTCTATTTTCGTGGGGCTAGCAAATCTTTAGCACTTGGGTTGAGCATTATTTTCATTATGAGCCACAGTGTTAAGATTAATACTAAGGGAAGAGAGGCCCCCGTGTAGTCATGGGGAAACACACCCATGAAGTTAACACAGAAAGGTTGTCCCTGGATGCTAACACCATGGGGGAGGGTCTAGCACTTCTCAACTCACCACATGATCTCCTGGAACCGTGGTTTCCCTACCTGTGAATCTGGATGGGGAGGTCCCAAGTTTCATTAATTCCTCGTCTTGGTGCAGTACAACTTCATGACCTTCTCTCCCAGCCTCAGGATTTTGTTCTCTTGCAACTTGATTTGGAACCAGGGTTGGAAAGTTCCTGTAGTGTGGGTCATTCGGATTAACTCATCTCCTGGACAAGTTGTTAAAATAGAAGTCTTCTAGGGATATCACAGTTCTCTAATACTGCTGACTCCTGATTCCTAAGTCAAGGTTGAGGTCTGGGTTAGTGAAACATCTTGCTGTGTAGGTCAGGCCATCAAAGGGGCCAAAAGTCTCATAGTTTTGCATTTATTACTGTATTTAAAACTTTTTCTGGTATTTTATTCAAAATACATCCCTGTCCATTTTTCTGTGTGCATTTTTATAAGTTTCTTCCAAATAGGACAGCAGTATCAGTAGTTACTACCCCTTTAAAATTTTCATCTCTTAGGAGAATATTGATGTAAAACTTTGATAGCTGGCATTTACTTTCTTGAGTTTCCTTAGGGTTTACATTCATCATACTCTATCAGCTTCTTCATTCATCCCACATTATTGTATTATCATTGTTGATAATATAATAGTATTATTTTATCATTGATAAAATGAGGCTATCTTGTTTTATGTTAGGGTATACCTTATATGTTTATAAATTAAATGAGCTTTTCTTACAACATTTAAGCATAATGCTTCGTGTATGACACAAAAGTCAGTTCTTGAATTGATGCTTAAGTATTGTGAGTCCCAGCTTTATGAACAATAAGAAGACAAAACTACTCTGAATCTGTAAATGATTACCAATTTTATTTTGGTCTTCCTCAGTTTCCACTTCATCACCATTCTGCAAAGTGACACTGACCCACGTCTGATTTCGATGCTGTCTGGTGAATCTGACAATGGTTATGCCTGTCCATCTGAATTATGTGTAGTGTAGCCCTTCATCACTCTGTGTTCGTTATCAAGGTTACCATGAGCACTGTGAGCTCATGTGGATAGAAGAGAGGAGAAAAGCGAGGGTGGAGGACGTTCCTCTAAAGAGAACACAGAGATTTTCCTTTTCAATGTATGCCAGTAGAGGAGAGTAGATTCCCCGTCTAAGAGCTAAATTCTGCTAAATATGGTCCATGTCTGTTAGTTTGATGTGTTTATGCCTACCTCAGCCTGGCCTCTGCGTCACACCTGGACCTCAGTAGCTCCAGGAGCCCCATCCCCAGATTCCATCCATTCCTCTTCTCTTACGCATAAGCCATTCAAAGATCTGGCCTTCCTGTCCAAAAGGCTCAGTGAGTTGTTCCTTAACGAACAAGGATTAAAATGTTTTCTCACATCTGAAACATGTTCGGCTAGTGGGACAAGTTGGTCTCTATACAAGACAGCTTCTGTTAAGTAGCTTGGCAGGTGGCACAAAGCCTCCCCATAGTGTTTCTGGGTCCCATGTTTGTATTATTCCTATGAGAACAAACCACAGACAACTGAAAGGGAGTTAAGGAGAAATCCACACCCTCCACCAAGGAGGATGCCTCATATCACCAGACTCAGAAACACAGATTCAAGGTCTCATTGGGAGAGGGGCACAGGGAGGTACAGCTGCTTTGGACTATAGCTGCCCTACTTTGCCTGTCTAGCAGTTGCAAACATTTAGTCTCCTGGCTCTACTCTAGTTGCCAGATAAGGAAGATGCAATCATCAGTCTACTTCTTCGAGTACAGCTGTGGAGATTTCCACAATATGGAAATCTGAAACCCAAAATGCTCCAAGATCTGAAACGTTTAGAACCAACATGACACCACAGTGGAAAATTCCCCACCTGACCTCATATGATCGGTCACTGTCAAAACACAGGTGCACTAAAAATATTGTATGAAATTACCTGCAGGCTATGTGTATGTGTATAAGGAATATATGACACACAAATGAACTTTAGATGTGCTTAGACTTAGATCCTATTCCCATGATATCTCATTATGTATATGCAAATGTTCCCAAATCCAAAACAAACAAACAAAAAAACCTGAATGTTTCTTGCCTTCATTTCAGATAGGGGATACTTAATTTGTATTCTATCCAGTAATTCAGGATTTACAGGGAGAAACTATACCGTAATACTTAGATAATACTTAATACCATGATACTTAGATTTGAATAAATAATGCATTAGCGGTCAAGTTCCTTTAAAACACAGACCCTTGGAGCACCACAGTGTACCCTCTGTACAAACTATGCTCTAGAAGGTCTGTTATATTATAATTCCAAGTTACTCAGAAGAATCAACTCACTGGGTATCAATTCTACTCAGAAGGATGGGGTTCTGTAAGAAGGCATACACTATCTGGTGTCATATTGGAGTTCAGTTGTTTGAGGAACATTGTACAACCTTAGAGTTGTCAGAATCACAATGTAGTATTTCCCCAAACTGAACTATGGTTACACAGGAAATAGCCAGCACAGAAGATCTAGCCATCAGCAAATTCAGTTTGGGGAGAATCAGGAAGAAAGAAGACCATATGTCTACTCCGGAGATAGTGAACACCTTATAAAGACCCAAAAAACTTCAGATGTGAAGGGCTCACTTTATCTTCTTCAGAGAAGAGGCTGCCATACTTTTTTCTCCATTGGGAGAAACTTGTGGCTGCAGGTTTATTTGCAGGTGTGGGGACTGGGTGGTAGTGGCAAGAGAAGCTGGGACTGGTAGAGCACAGACCTTCAATTGCTTACCTCATTTCTATTTCCAGTCATGACTCCCACCTTCCCTCACTTCTGCCACCTCTTGATCAGGAGCCTTTCAGGAGTTTATGTACCACCCCATCCTCCATTTTAGCAATCTACTTCTCCCTCACTAGGTCAAACCTGTCCAGAAAAGGTGGTGAGACAATCTGGCACTGCAGCAGAATATGGTCTGTCTGATGTCTCTGGCTTGCCCATTAAATTCTAAGATTGGTGATTATTTTCATATCATGCAAGCCAAACTCAATGAAACCACAGCCATTTCCCCCACACAAAAATAGGAACTTCCTCCCTGAAAATTCAGTTACCAGGCAGATAGTACCTAAGAGGTTTAAGCCAAAATTGAGGCTATTTCATAAACTCTTAAAGGAAATCTACTAAAATAGTATTTATTCACATTTATTAAATCAGCTACAAACCAGATCCTTGTGGGTTTCTCACATTAAAAATGAATGTGTTTCTAGACTTTTTACTATTTGTCTAGCATCAAAGCTTACTACCCATCACAGTGTTCCTCTAAGGGAAGAGACAAAGAGGGGAGACTCATGGGATTTTCCCAGGTTAGTTAAATGGATTGGTAAGTAAAACCAAGGTCCCTTTAACCACACTGACCTCTCCAATATCCTGATGATGCTAACTAAGGATTTACCCAGGAATGTTTTTCCCCCACAAATAGGCTCAGAAATACAGCTCTTCATGAAGCAACTCTTCTTGGCCTCACAGGAAGGGAGAGCATCGTGACTTTACTAGGGTATGTTCTCTGACCTTTGGTGAATACTTCTGAGGGCCACAGTGATCTCTCTACTAACCTGTGATGATTTTAGAGGGACCCTAGTTCTTGAACTGCTATCGCTCTAAAGTGGGGAGGGTCACCATCTCACCATGTCCCCCAAGTCACTAAGAGCTTTTCAAAACACAATAAAAATGTTGTTCCCATTAAACATTTTGGTAAGACTTTGCTGCAAGGGGAACCAATGGCTAGACTTGGCAATTAAATATTTTGAAATCATACAGCCCCATAAAATGTTTCAGGGTATAGCCACCCCTAAGAGCTGAAGTCACACAGTGGCCTCTTGGGGACAGGTTTGGGAGGTAGGACCAGGAGGTGCTCAGTCTAAGCTCTGGGACAAGAAGAGTCAGGCCCTCAGGGTCATGAGCCTGAATCCTTCAAGGACCCTCTTTCTCCATATCTTTTGCAGATGCAATGCAAGCATCCAAAAGAAGAATGCAAGAGGCCAGACAGCATATGACCTGGCTCTGGAAATTGGGGATGACCCCATCACCTCACTCTTCAATGCTAAATTTAGCCAAGGGCTGGAGGAACAACTCCCCCAACCCAGGAACCTCAGCCTGGAGGACTGTTAGACATGAGGCCTTGCTGAAAGAAACCATCCAGCTCTGGTTGTTCTTTGTTTCTAATATGTGTATTTGAGCTTGGGGATTAGGGTTGAGAGGATTCGTAAGGTGTGTGTGTCTTTATGTGTGTGTTACTGGGGATTGAACCCAGGATCTTGTGCATGCTAATCAAGTATTTCACCACTGAACTACATCCCCACTCCTTCTTTAACATTTTATTTTGATACAGGGTCTTGCTAAGTTGCTGAGGCTGGCCTTGAACTTGCAATCCTTCTGTCCCAGCCTTTCGAGTCACTGGGATTACAGGTGTATGCCACCACACCTGGCTTCTTTTTGTTTTTGTTTTTGTTTTTTAATTGTTGTAAACCACCAATACTATCTGGGTGATTCCCAGTGTACCTTAGATTGTGATGAACTTCATGTATGCTTTTTAATGATTTATTGCTGGGATTTGGGGAATTTGGCTTTTAGTTTTTAATTTATTTTCAATACATAATAATTGTACATGGTTTAAAGCTAAAAAGCATAAAATTCTATGTAGTGAAGTCTCCCTACTGTCCCTGTCCCACAGCCACCACTCCCCTCCTCAGAGGCACGAATGACACCAGTGTTAGCTGTATCTTTCTAGCAGTAGTACAGGATTTAGATAGGCATGTGTGTATGATATACGTACATGTATACATGGAGTATACAAATAAACCGTGTAGCACATATATTCCTTTTCCCCCTTTTTTAACATAAATAGTAACAAACTGCACAGTGTTCTGCACTTTGTCCTTTAAAAAAAAATATGTCTTGTAGGTGGTTTCAAGTTAGAATGTAAAGTTGAATTTATTGAAATTTTTATGTTGAACTCATGGTTACTCCTATCATCATGGTTTGTTGCTTGTTTGACAGATCAGCTTTAAATAAAATATTGGCAGGAATGTGTAATTGTGACTTGTGGACCCCCTGTTAATGTATGTAAGTAGGATATTTATTAATTTAGAATAATTAATTCTGCATAATAAATAATAGTCATTGTGGTGGACAGTACTATTGTCGTGACCTGTGCTTTTTTTCCCCTAGGTTGGGTGGCTGTATGTTGGAAGGATGGGAGGTTCAGAGTCACTGGGACACAAGCCCCTGTAAGTCTGGGTGGGAGCTGGTACTTGCTTCCTCCCAGGTCAGCCTCTAGGCATTCTGTGTAAGAGAAGCTGCTTGTATGGGTGACCAGTGTCCAGAAGGACCAGGGAGTATGGGGGTGGCAACAGCAATTCTGGTAGCTGGTAAAAGTGTGATAACATCCCTGGAGGTCATTGCATCCCAAGTCCCATCTCACTTGTGTATTAGAAGCACAGATAAGTCCATTGGAAACCTGTCTCTGTGATTGGTGAGTTTTCCTTGTCTAATCCAGAAATAATCCTCCCCCTAACCTTCCTAACCTGTGCAGGGTTTCAGCCCTGGGTGAGCTGAACAAGATGCCCAGTAGGATAAAGAACATTCATAGGGTCATTTATCTCTATCATCTCCAAGGCACCTTGCCTCAAGAATTCACATCACTTGCTTCCATTCCAACTTCTTTTTCTTTATTTTAAATTGATACATAATAGTTGTACGTATTTGTGGAATATAATGTGATGTTTTGATAGAAATATGTTCTATAATGATGAAATCAGGGTAACATATCCATCACCTCAAACATTTATCATTTCTTTGTGGTAAGAAAATTCAAAATCCTCTCTTCCGGCTATTTTGAAATAAGCAATTCATGATTGTTAACTCCAGCCACCAGGCTGAGGTAGAACACCAGACTTATTTCTCCCCAACTTCTATTCTGAATGCTTTAGGACCTGGTTTTTGCTTTTTTTCTTACCAAACAGAAAATTAAGCGGGTTTCTTTGAGTCTCACCCATCTTCCAGTTCCTCAAGTAAATTTGAGCATAGCTTCTTGGTGGTTTTCTTTCCTTCTTTTTAAATTTTTCCTAGTTATACATGGACACAATATCTTTGTTTATTTATTTTTACATGGTGCTGAGGATTGAACCCAGTGCCTCACATATGCAAGGCAAGCGCTCTGCCACTGAGCCACAACCCCATCCCAGCTTCGGTAGTTTTCTAAGTTTAGGCCCTGTAAGACCTACAACAGGTGAGGTGAAGTGACCCTCCTTTTTCATGTAGACCCAAAAAAGAGAACTAAGGCCCACACTGGGGACACTCCAATCCTTCCTTTTTTTTTGGATTTTTTGGGGATTGAACCCATGGCCTTGTGCATGCGAGGCAAGTATTCTTCCCCCTGTCCTTAGATCTTGGGTCCTTGCCCATCAACGGGTATCCCCTGTGGTTCCCCTTGAGAAATCCAAAACCCCTTCTCTACTTGGCTCGTGACCCCTTGATCATTCAGGCCCATCCATGACTCCTGGCTCTTCTCTTGCTACTCCCATGTGACTGTACCTGGGTTCAAAAAGCTTACCTGGGGATGTGCTCAGAACTGACCTTATGCTCACATGGTCTCTTCTTTACATTTATAGAAAATCCAACACATAAATACCTCCATTCTCATTTACTCTGTTCCCATTTAAATGAATTTTATCATTGTGTATGATATGCTGCTGCCACACTGCCATCAGCTTAAACTACCTCAGACTTCTCCCCCAGGCTTTGGGCAATGACATGGTGATGCCCCAACTTCTGGAAATAAATATGAATTTTAAGAGTTAAGGAATGACAGCTTTAATTTCTTATAGACCTGCTTTCTTTTCTCCTCACGACCAGGTCTTTTTAATCAGATCTGGGTAAAGTCACATTTTACACAAAAACTCAAGGTTCTGCTGAGGGGGAGCTACTGGTCCTTTGTTTTGCTGAGTGTAAGTCACTACAGATGATGAGTCACACATGTGACTTTTTCATGAAGGCACATCACTGGGAGGTGATAGCATAGAGAGGCTGTAGGTTAAGCACAATTCCTGCTCTGCTGCCTGATTTTCACCCTCTTGGGTCAAAGGCACAAACTGAAGTTGCATCAATTGGTTTGCACTTATTTTTGTAAAAATAAAGCTACATTTGGTGAGTGTTATGATTTTAATATGTCTCCAGAACTTCATGTATTGGAAACTTAATTTCCAAATCCATACATTAATGGTGTTTGGAGGTAGAGCCTTTGGGAGGTAATTGGTATTAGATGAGATCATGAGGGTGGGAGCCACATGATAGTATCTGTGCCTTTATAAGACGAGGAAGAGTGCCCCAAACTAGAATACTTGCTCTGTCTCCCCATGTGATATGTTCCACCATGTTATGGTGTAGCAAGAAGACCCTCTCCAGAGGTCAGCCCCATGCTCTTAGACTTCTCAGCCTCCAGATTCATGAGCTAAATAAACTTCCATTATTTATAATTACCCGGTTTGAAGTATTTTGTTATAGCAACAGAAAATGAATGAAGACAGGGAGTTTAAAACTATCGAGCACCTTTGTTCAATTTTGGAAAGAAGAATCTTCCATGATGAGGCCTACCTGGCTATGCTGTGCCACTGGGTGAGCTCTAATCCTGAGTCACTATAACTTGTTCTCTGTCTCAGCTGGCAACACCAAAATGCCCAGGCCTCCTCCTTGAGACAGGTCTGTTCTCCCTTCTCCCTCCCACATAACGTCCAATTGTCAGGCTCCGAGAGTTTTATCTCCTAGATTGTTCCTGGCTGCTTTTCCTACTTTATCCCTGAAACCACCAGCTTGGCCAATGTCTAACAGGTTTGACAAAATCACCACCCTACAATGTCTCCACTCATGGCCTTATCCTTTTGGAGCTGCCTATACAAAGGAGACCGTGACAGTGACCAATTAGAATGTTTCTATGGTTTCCCTCCATTTGTCAGGAAAAACAAGCTTCTCTAAGGGCCTGCACAAGCTTTACTTTCAGGCTCCTCATCTTCCCAATGTTCCAGGATCTATCACCCTCAGTGACTCATACTCAGCAGGTGCTTAAGGGGAGCACCCCCTATACAGAACCTTGAGTAGTGTATGCAAGACATGGCTTTACCCAGATCTTATCACACAGACCTGGTCACAAGCTAGTGAGAGAAGGAAAAGAAAGCCAGGTCTATGAGAAATTAAAGCTGTCATTCATTAACTCTTGACATGTATGTTTATTCCCTAGTTTTCAGAAGTGCCCAGGCCTTGGAGGAGTCTGAGGTTGGTTAAGCTGGTGGCAATGTGGCAATAACATATCATATACAACATGCAAAGAGCCATTTAAATGGGAACGGAGTGACTGGGGATGGAGGTCTTTCTGTGTCAGATTTACTATAAAGATAAATAAGAAAAACATACATAAAATATTAACTTATTAGATGTCCTCAAAATATTTATGTTAAGCATCAGATTTCTTTTGGAATGACTATGAGAGTTCCCAGTTTTCCTAGTGGTTGGCACAATTTTAAATTCTGGGTAGACAGCTGCTATCCCTGTTCTGCACTTCTGTGCTTGTCTTTATTCTGTACACATTCATTCACATGATTCACTTTTAAAAAAAATACATTTTTATAGAAGGCAACATGTCTTCTATAAAATTTTGAAGGCAGTATGCCATATTAAATTGTTTTTTAAAATAACTTTCTTGGGTGTCCTATAATGCATAATGAATGGAAAAGAGGAATGTTGACATTAGGCTACAGTGATGAAAGAAAGGAAAGGAAGGAAGGAGTTTGGTTATCATCACTCTGATAAGTCTTTTCTTAGAAAACTATTCTAGTGAGATACCAAAGACAGCACTGGATATTGGATAGAAAACAGTGTTTAAGGGGCTGGGGTTGTGGCTCAGTGGTAGAGCTCTTGCCTCTCACATGCAAGGCCCTGGGTTCAATCCTCAGCACCACATAAAAATAAATAAATAAGTAAAATAAAATAAAGTTAAAAGAAAACAGTGTTTAAAGACTGAGACCCTTTATGCCATTTTTAGCTAATACATTTTACTTTACTCCCTGTGGTTGGTTTCCAAAACAGCCACATGTTCCTTCTTAACCCTTAAAGTCACCTGTGTTTGAGTATCGTGGAATCAAACAGCCATCTTATGTGGGAATATTCCTAGCGGTCCCTGCCTTCCAAGTTCCATGTGAGTAGAATACCAGGAGCACAAGCACTCCAGCATGAAATGGATTTCTCTTGGGGAAGTGAGGCATCCTCTGTGATCTAGTAACAGTGGTGTCCCTAACTGGTGGCCAGGCCCCAGCATCAGGAGTCCTGGCTCTGGTGCCTTGAAGGTTAGTCTTTTTCTTGCTGGGGTATATTCCACATAATTTTTCACTTGCCAACTACTTTCTTTTACAGGAAGTTCCATCAACTCACCTCAGTTGCTTTTTTCCCTTGTCTGTTCTTAAGTGCCTCTGATTCGGGTTTCTGCTTGTCCCTGGCCTACTATAAAGTTGAAAAGTCTCTTGGTTTCTCCTTAGCACCCCAATCCCTCCAAAACATAATAATTTCTCAAAGGTTTCTTTCACGTGGAAAACATGGACAAAAATTACCCTTTCTTTGCTCATTCCTCCTGTGTCATTTGATCCTAAGATGATACACAAAAGCGTACAGATATTTTCAGGCTTTATGTGTACAAAGAATGAGTGATCTTCTACCTTCCCAGTGAAAAATCCAGCTCCAGAAACTGCAGGTTGTTTGTGTGTATATGTGTGTGTGTGTGTGTGTGTGTGTATCCTCATTTCTTGGCATAGGTGATTATCCACAGCTTTTATGTCTGTACTCTTTGAGTTATTCTTCCTTTTCCATGCAAGACAGACTATGTTTGCCTATCTCCCTGCCCATAGGAAGGTAGGGGCTTTTCTGTCCTTTTCAGACAAAGCTGGTGTCTCTATTGCAAATGTCTTGGATTCTATGTTTCTTATTGAATTTCATTCCATTAGACAAAACCATATCCACAAAGATCTTCAAGAAAAGCCTCTCTCTGGTTTGGGTTGAGTGTCAGAGTGCTCTGGGATAGTACCCTTAACATTCACAGAAACCATTTTGTATAGAGTCTCAGAGCCGTTCAGTTAAATCTTCCTGAAATCTTAAAAATACACACAAAAAGATAGTCTTACAGCTTCACCCTTGAGATGATCTTTACTTTAAAGACCATTTTGAGCAAAACCACTTTGGTCTGGAACACAGTTGAGGAGGTGTGGTTAACATTCTTTAAATGTGGTTAAATTTCATTAGCCCAGCAATTGGAGAACTACCAAAGGTGTTATGGACAAGGGGCCTTAGGCCAATTAACTCGATGGTTGGTACAGGCTCTAGGTCCTAGGATAGAATGCTGAGGAATATGATTAAAAGTCCTATACTCTGGTATTACAGGATAATTATCCCTATTATTGGAAGCTGAGAAAGACACATGATTAAAGTACTGGAGTGCCAATGAGGTAGTACAACTGAGGTGCCTGGGCACTATCCATGTTCTTGGTGGTCTGATATAGGTGTATCTAAGACCCAAAGCTCTGAGACTACAGAACTAGCCCTGGGAATGCAGTGCTAAGGACAGTGTATTGGTAGGAAGGTCCCAGATGGGAGGACCAGGGACCAAACATGAGGAAAGCAACAAAGGGACTTAGTAGATGATTCAGCAAAGGCAAAACATAGATCTTCAAGAGATAAGGCAAAAAGCAAGAAAGGGACTGGGAATGGTGACACACACCTGTAATCCCAGCCACTCGGGAGGATGAGGCAGGAGGTCCACAAATTTGAGGCCAGCCTTAGCAACTTAGCAAGACCCTGTCTTAAAAAAAAAAGAACTGGGAGGCCAGGTAACTCATGGTGAAGCATCCCTGGGTCCAATCCCTAATATAAATAAAAAATAAAAAGAGCTATAAAAAGCCAAGGGAAGAGGGTAGCTGCAGATAAAACTGGGAGATTCCGCCTTCTCACCTAAATTCCCTACATACACTTCTTTTTATTTATTATTATTATTATTATTTAGTTATACATGGACACAATATCTTTATTTTTTTAATGTGGTGCTAAAGATCGAACCCAGTGCCTCACATGTGCGAGGCAAGCACTCTGCCACTGAGCCACAACCCCAGCCCCTACATACACTTCTTAAGATTCTCCTCACACAAAGTCACTGAGTGACTCAGTCCTTACGTCTGCTAAGGGGCTGAATTCTTACGTAATTGTATCTGTATCATTCCATATTTCTTTTTTTAATATTTTTTTAGTTCTAAAAAAAATTGTTTAGTTGTGAATGGATTTTTTATTTTACTTCTTTATTTATATGTGGTGCTGAGGATCAAACCCAGGGCCTCACATATGCCAGGCAAATGCTCTACCACTGAGCCACAACTCCAGCCCTTCATTCCTTATTTCTTATAAGATGTGAGAATGAGGCACACAGCTAAAGTTCCAGATTTATATAGAAGCAAAGTTTATTAGAACAAAAGGCCACAAAACATGGAGATTTACTGGGGAGAAAATACGCTAAATTAATGTCCTCTGGTCACTTATGGAATGCATTTTCCGACTCCATTACATGGAAGTATAAAGATTTTGACCATTAGTCCTCTCCACTTTCAAAGGGAATACAAGGGATCAGATTGCCCCAAGCAGGGCTCCGAGGTGGGCTGGAGTGTCGGTTTGTGGTGGATGCACTTCCTGTGTCTCTTGAGATGAGATTTCTGCCTGAAGCCTTGCCCGCAGGCCTTGCACATATAAGGTTTCTCCCCCTTGTGTGCCATCTGATGTGAGATGAGGTGTGACTTCAGGATAAAGCCTTGGCCGCACTCTCGGCACACAGAAGCCTTCTCTTCTGAGTGTACCTGCTTATGTGTGATTAAGGCCGACTTATTGCTGAAGCCTAGTCCACACTGCCTGCACATGTAAGGCTTCTCCCTTGAGTGCTTCCTCCTGTGCCTAATAAGCCCTGCCTGGTGACTGAAGCCTCGCCCACACTCCCGGCACACATACGGCCTTTCCCCTGAGTGTGTCCTTTGGTGTGCAACGAGATTTGACTTCTGGCTGAAGCCTCGCCCACACTCCTCACACACCATGGGCTTTTCCCCTGAGTGTGTCCTCTGGTGTCTGATGAGGTTTGATTGCTGGCTGAAACCTCGACCACAATCCTTGCACACGATTGGCTTCTCCCCTGAGTGAATGTTCTGGTGTCTGTTGAGGTGTGACTTCAGACTGAAGCCTCGCCCACACACCCCACACACATACGGCTTCTCCCCCGTGTGTGTCCTCCTGTGAGAGATGAGGGTTGAGTTCTGGCTAAAGCTGTGCCCACATACCCCACACACATAAGGCTTCTCCTTTGAGTGTGTCCTCTGGTGGTTGACAAGGGTGGTCCTCTGCCTGAAGCATCGCCCACACTCCTTACAGGCATAAGGCTTCTCCCCCGAGTGTGTCCGCTGGTGGGAGATGAGGTTTGACCTATCACTGAAGCCAAGGCCACAGTCGCTGCACACAATAGTCTTCTCCTCTAGGTGCGTCCTCTGATGTCTAACGACAGCTGACTTTTGGCTAAAGCCTTTGCCACACTCCCGGCACACATAAGGCTTCTCCCCCGAATGTGTCCTCTGGTGTATGATGAGGTTTGACTTCTGACTAAAGCCTCGCCCACACTCACTGCACATATAAGGCTTCTCACCCGAGTGTGTCCTCTCATGAATGATGAGGGTTGACTTCCGGTTGAAACCGCGACCACACTCCCTGCACACGATGGGTTTCTCTCCAGAGTGTGCCTTCTGGTGTCTGGCAAGGCTTTTCTTTAGACTGAAGCCTTTTTCACACACGCCACACACATAAGGCTTCTCCCCTGAGTGTATCCTCTGGTGACTAAGGAGGTTTGTCATCTTGCTGAAGCCCAGTCCACACTCTCCACAGTTGATGGTTCCAAATCTGAGGACTTCTATCCTCTTCAGCAATTTGTCTGTTTCCTCAGGGTTCCCTGTCTGAGCTGGGCTGGCCTCCATTTCTACCCCTCTGATGCCATTCTGAGAGCTGACTGGCTGCCTTTGGGGTGGCTTGGAAAAAGCTCCCAAAGATCTTTTTTTTATCCTACCAAACAAAGGCTTGGTCCCTTCTCTCTCTTGGCCTTCTGCCTGATCACTCCAGGAGCTTCCATCAGAGGCTTGCTGCTGCTGCGTCTGGTCCTCCAGGCATGGATCCCCAGGCTCGACATGACTTTCTGCACACAAGCATGTGAAGATCCAGGGGGGATGATTACACAGCACCTGCTGCACAGGGAATTTCTTACTGGAGAAATCCGGAGGGCACAAAGGACCAGGCTGGAGTTCTGGCTTTGCTTCTGCTGCAGAGAAAAAAACTGAGTCAGAACGGAGTCCTCAGAGGGACAGCCCAAACAATCTGCCTCATCTAATGGTGAGTCTTGATCCCATTCTTCAAAATGCTTAAACTGAAGTGCTACCCAACCAAGACTTCTTAATACGACCTACTTTCCAGACCATACGCCATACATCTTCTACTATAATCCAAAAACCACAACAGAAGTGAGGCTATAAAAGCATCACAGGCAGTTCGGGTATGTAAATAGGGCCACAAGCCACAGCCTCCACATAATTACCTTTGAGCTAATATCACACACTGATAGGAACCCTGTCTGTAAGTTTTTTTGTTTTTTATTGTTTTTGACTGACAGCTATAACTGTAAGGCCCAGGTGAAATGTCTTTCCCCATTTCCCTGGTATGACAAATGGACAAAAAGAGCAGTCATTCAGACTGGCCAGAGGACCCTAGACTAGAAAGTAACATACATGAGTGGTTAAAGAGACAGTGTGTGAAACACTCTGAGGCTCACATCCACTGACAAATATGTAGAGAAGAGTACTTTGTGTCAAAATTTCTACAAGGCAGTAGGCCCTCAGCATTGGTCAACACAAATGTAGTCAGACAACACAAACTAACTTAAAAGATGCTCCCTCCTGGTGTCCCTGACCAATCCCTAAGAACTGTTAATTTCCATAATTAATGTAAATTTCTCCCAGTAACCAGTGTAAAAAAAGATTTTCCAGGCTGGGGACATAGTTCATGGTAGAACACTCATCACCTAGTATGCATGAGGCCTTGGGTTCAACTCCCAGCACAAAGAAAAAAAAGAAAGAAAAAAATTCCTGCATAGTACTTCTTGTGTAGGAAATGTTAACATTAAATATATTGTTTCATTGCTATTGGTCCTAGTCAGCTAAAACAATCAATAACCAAGCAATCTGAGAGGTATAGATCTTAAGTCTACCTAAATATTCTTTTGTGAGCAATAATAAAACTTTTTTTTTTTTAATGAGAGAGTGAGGGAGAGAGAATTTTAATATTTATTTTTTTTTAGTTGTCAGTGGACACAACATCTTTGTTTGTATGTGGTGCTGAGGATAGAACCCGGGCCGCAGGCATGCCAGGCGAGCGTGCTACCGCTTGAGCCACATCCCCAGCCCGCAATAATAAAACTTATTAGAAATGTGTACCCATCTAGATTCCAGAATGATTCTCTTATACAGAATGTTATTTTGACTCTGATTATCATAATTAGCATAATAATTAATTAATTATAATTAGTATAATTACCCTTTCCTAACACTTAAAAGTTTTGTCTCTTTCCACTCAGAAAAGCATGAAATGAATACCTTCCTTTTGTGTTTCAGTGCCTGGCAAGTAAATAGCTCACCTTCTTTCCTTTCAGTAGCTCCAATGACCTTTACTTCAGACTTGGATGACAGGATGAGAAACCACTGATCTAGCCTGATGCCTGCCTCTCCCCAGTCCCACTGCTGTCATGCACAGTAACTAGAATTGGTTGTCCAGTGGTCCCTCAAGACTGTTCTCAGCAGTGACTGAACCTGACTGCTTTCATTGAGCTCTCACTGTTTATTTTACTTAATCTAGCTTGTCTGAAATTCCAGAGCTCATAACTGGTTTCATTATTTCTATTTCTGGCCAGTTACTCCTTAAGAGTAGGGTAACTCTGGAGTGGGTAGCGTTTTTAGATTTGATTTGTTGGCTCTTTTTCCTCTTGAATATGACAGAAGGAAAGCCTGTTGCTGATATCTCCTTGGTCAATATTCATACACATTAGATCACAGGGACATGGTAAGCAGATCTTTCGGCGTAGAAGGTACTCCTATGTCTATTTTGGATAAGTTGGGTGACTGTGATTTTGATACAGGAAATACCCCTACTCATCCTTATGGGGACCAAAGTCTCTGATATGTATACTAACTTCTGTGGCTATACATAAAATGGCAGGCTTTTTATTATTATTATTTTGGGGGGGGGAATTGAACTCAGGGGTACTTGACCACTGAGCCACATCCCTAGCCCTATTTTGTATTTTATTTACAGACAGGGTCTCACTGAGTTGCTTAGTGCTTCACAATTACTGAGGCTGGCTTTGAACTCGCGATTCTCCTGTCTCAGCCTCCCAAGCCGCTGGGATTATAGGTGTGTGCCATTATGCCCAGAAAATGGCAGGCTTTTATTTCCACAAAACACAATTTGGAATTATAGTGGGCTCTTAAGAAAAATTTTAACTTTTAACATGGCTTTAACATCTATATGGAATAACAGAAGAAGCAGGAAAAATGAAATTTCAATTCTCCATTGGTCAACCTTTTGAGTTGGTTGTAAAATTGGCCATTATGTGTACACTTTAGGAATATTTAGTCTGAGAAAGATTGAACAGAAATACTATCAAATCAACTAATCCATTTATAAAATATTGTAAATCTAGAGGTGTTCCTGTACTGATAGGTTTATAGAGACTAGTGAGTACTGATACAATTGTACATTTTTAAAACCCAGGAATATCCATATTAAAATAAAAAAGGAGGGCTGGGAATGTAGCTCAGTGTTAGAGGACATGCTTAGAATGCACAAGGTCCTGGGTTCAATCCACATTGCCAAAATAAATAAATGAACTCCTAATGATTTTGATGGTCTGGTTTCTGAAGGGAATTTTCTTGATGCAGCTGGACAGGTAGATCTAAAGAAAAAAGTTGCTGGGCTTATTGGCACACAGCTGAGGCTACAAGTTTGAGGCTGGCCTTGGCAATTTAGTAAGAATGCTGTCTCAAAATAAAAATAAATAAAATGTCTGCACATGTAGCTCAGTGGTAGAATGTCACTGGGTTTAATCCCCAGTACCTCAAAACAAAAAAATGAAAAAGAAAAATGTTTAATTTTAGTTAAGTTAGGAATCATGATTATCAGGTTACACTGAAAGAATAAGAGACACTCAGGGCTTAAAAAGAACTTTAATAGCTGGCATATAACTATAAAAGGGGAATTAATAATTCAAAAATTCAGTAAAGTCTTGAAATTAGGTGAAATGTCTCTTTCCTGACTTCATTACAGTGTAAATACAGCATTAATATAACATTTTAGTGATTAAAAAAACTTGCTTCAATTTCTTAAAGTTAGTTTAATTAAATTTCCAAGACTCTACTGATTGGAGAAATCATAAGCTAAAATTACACTCAGAAATGTTTAATGTTAGGAGAATGTAGACATACATGTCCAAACAATGTAATTTGCAAGCAGTGCCAGAATTATTGGAAATTTATGGTTCCTCTACTCAAAGTAGACTTCTGAAATAGAATATTTTCCAGGCAATTTTAACATCAACACTGATCGTGTTCCTTTTCAATTTCTAAGATTTCTTGTTAGATAATGAAAATTAATATTTTTGTTTAAGAACTAATAAAAATGAATATATTTATTATGGACATGTTTTGAAATGTGAATACATTGTAAAATGGATAATTCAAACTAATTAATACGTATTACCTCCTGTAACTATCATTTTGTGATAAGGACATCTTATATCTACTCTCAGTGATTTTCAAGAATTCAATACATTGTTAATAACTATGGTCACCATGTATACAATATATCCCTTGAATTTATTCCTATCTGAAATATTTTAGCCTTTGACCAACATCTCCCCAACTACTTCTCACTCACCCCCAACCCCTAATAACCACCATTCTACTCTGCTACTGTAAATTTGACATTATTAGATCCACATATAAGTGTGATAGTGTGGCATCTGTCTTTCTGTGTGTGGCCTAGTTACTTAACATAATATCCTCCAGTTCATCCATGTTTTTGCAAATAAACCTGTTATGCTTATTTAACATTCTGATCAATGAAGTAGAGATGACTCTGCTTTTTGTGTACCTACCCACCTTGTTTTAAGAACTCTGATATTACCTTTCCTCAAACCAAGTACTAAATATGTAACAATAAAACTGTTACAATGTATTTTACACCTAAAATAAGACAGTCTTTTCATCTGTACACCTATATTTTGGGTTTCTAAGATAACTGCCTGGGCAATCACAAAGATTTGTTTCACCATGGATTTGTACACCATTCTTATGACTTTAATCTGTTCAACACTATTGCAAGAGCTGCTATTTTTCTTTAAAAGATCTTTTAAAAAGATATCAGAAAGATAAGTTAAACTTTAAGCCAATTATAGGTAAAGTGCTAATTATTAATATAGTTATATGCTTTCAGGTTGAGGAAAAAAAACGTATAAATGTACAAAGGCCAGGGTATATGGCATTCACTTATTCTAGAATGCACACTCAGAACAGATAAAGCCCCTACCTTCTATTGCTTTCTGTCCCACCTTCCTTCCATGTGCTTGGCTAGACCTACTACCTCTTCCCTCAAGCAGACTGACAATTTTTTCAAACATTAGAGTTGAGTCAATGTCCTTGTTTCAATGCGACTTCCACATCATTGCCTACCATGCATCTTTTAGGACCATCCACACGCCTCTTGATTTCACATCTTTCCCTGCAGACTTGGTAACCTTCTCACATCCTCTCCATCCTCACATTCTAACTCCCAAAGTGACTGTATTTGGAGACTAGGCTTTGAAAGAAGTAATTAATGTTAAATGGGTCATAAAGGTGGATCTTAAACCAAAGGATCGGTGTGCTTATAGAAAAACAAAGAGACAACAAGAGTGTATGAGCATAGAGAAAAGACCACGTGAAGACACAGCAAGAAAATGGCCATCTGTAAGGCCTCAAAGCAACCAAACCAACTGACACCTTGATCTTACACTTCCGGCCTCCCAAACTACGAGAAAATTAATTTCTGGACTGAACTAACACAGATGCCCTGATTTCCTCCTTTCCTACCCATGTAGTAAAACACCTATTCATCTGCCTCACAGCCCCTAAGTGTCATGAAACTTACCAGTTGTTATAATTTATGAAAGGATTAAAGTCCCTATTAAAAGACAACACCACTTGGTTTGACATAAAATGCAATACTAGTGACATGCAGACGCTTACAAGCAAAACACCCAGATCACATTATTGTCATGTAAAAATTAAATAAGGCTGAATAAAAAAATACCATACCAAAAATATACATAAGAAAGTAAGGTGCTAAGACAATAAGAAATAAAAAGGAAGTTATGAAATAAAGAGAACATTAATGTTACATACTTCATTAAAAAATGAGAGAAAACTGTCATGAGCCTTTACACATCTAATAAATACAAAGAAGTGAAATAAAGAGTTGAGTCAAAAACTGAGAAATAAGTGGAGAATTTGATATTAATTGCAATAACCATGATGAGCTTTATGACACCCACAAGCAGTTGAAAATCATAAACAAAACTTGAAAAATAGCAATAGTTTCTATTAAATATGTTATATTTCCTTGATTTTAAGACAGAATTAATTGTAAGGCTCTATATTAAATTTAATAAAACCGAGAGGAAAAAATTTCTTGCCCAAAAAAATATACCTTAAAAAAAAAATACACCTTTTGTTCCTTCCTCATTTTCTCCCCTTGTTACGTGTACTTATTTTATGAACGGGAAGTACAATATTATCAAAGGAATTTAAAAAAAATTAAAACACTTATACACACAATAAAGTTACCTATACCTTTATAATTTAAAATAATGCAAATAAGAAAAAAATTCTCAGCAACTTCTTGCTGTACCCTCTAGGATTCTATCTCCATACAGGCAACTACTAGTAATGGTAAATAACAATAGATTTCTATGCTCACAAAAACATATACTTTTTCACAAACTTCATTTTTATTAACAAAAGACTGAAATGAATAAAATACCATTATGCAAATTTTTCATTTAATAATATATTCATTCAGTATCAACCATTTTTCAAAAGAGGTAAAGAAAAACTTGCTTATAATTAATGAACAGAAAATGAAAAATCTCATCACAAAAATAGAAAATTATAAAACTAAATGAAAATTACAGAACTGAAAAACATCTTAAAAGTATTACTGGTGAGAGTCAGTAGAGATGGCAGATGAGACAGTAAACTTGGAGAAGAGCAACAGAAATTATCCAATCTGCAGAAAGAACAAGAATAAAAAACTTCTAAAAATGTGTAATTTTTGATCTAAAAGGGAAGAGTAAGAATATGGCAGAGAAAAACATGTGAAGAAATAATATCCTAAAGGTAATCACATCATAGTCAAACTGTTGAATGCCAGAAATATAAGGAGAAATATGAAGAACACATTGGAAGTAGTCAGAGGACACAAAGAAATTATATTCAGGGTAAATAATGATACAACTGACAGCAGATATTTTTACTCATTATAATGGTGGGCAAAATAGTATCTTTTGTACTTTTTTATTTATTTATTTTTTTAGATGTTGGTGGACCTTCATTTTATTCATTTCTTTATATGTAGTGCTGAGAATTGAACCCAGTGCCTCACACATGCTAGGCAAGTGCTCTACCACTAAGCCACATGCCAGCCCTCAAATAGTATCTTTTAAGTGTTAAAAAATAACTAAATAACTGTTAGGGTTTGGAAGTGAGGTGTCTCCTAAAAGCTCATGTGTGAGATAATGCAAGAGAGTTTAGAGGAAAAATGATTGGGTTATGAGAGTCTTAACCCAATCAGTGAATTGATCCCCTAATGGCATTAACTGAGTGGAAACTGAAGGCAGGTACGATGTGGGTGGAGGAGATGGGTCATTGGGGGTGTGCCTTTGGAGGATATGTTTTGTATCTGGTGAATGGAGTCTCTTTCTTTCTCTCTGCTTTCTGAACATTAATATGTGCCACTTTCCTCAGCCACACTTTTCTGCCATGATATTCTGCCTCACCTTGAGCCCCAAGGAATGGAGCCAGTCTTCTATACATCAGACCTCTAAAACTGTGAGCCCCTAAATAAACTTTTCCTCTCCTAAAATTGTTGTCATGTCTTTTAGTCACAGCAGTGAAAAAGCTGACTAAAACAATAACCAATCTAGAATTCTATATCCAGTAAAAACGTCCTTCAATAGTGAAGATGAAATAAAGACACTTTTGGCGAAATCAAATATGAGAAAATATAATGCCACCTACATCACAAGAAATGCTAATGGACTGTTTAAGGCTGAAGAACAATATTAGGGGAAACTCAAATCTTAAAAAATAAAAATAAAAACAGAAGAAAACAGAAAATGTTAAGTTATACTACATTCTTGAGGTAGCCGGGGTGGAGAAGACAAACTCAGTGAAAGGACAAAAGGGTCCCAGGGGAGGAAGGAGAAAAGAGACGCCAGGAAAGCCCCAATTAGAATGAAAATGGAGGTCTGAAGGGAGGCTGTCTGGAAATCTGAAAGGCAGTTCAAGAAGTCAAGAGAACAAATTCCCTTCCCAACACCTTATCAATGTCTCCTCTCTCCCAACCCTGCCCTCTGACAGTTCTGTGTCCCATTTGCCCAGTGTTCTCCCACTTACCTGGACAGGTAGACAATAGACATTTTCTTTCTTCTCTCCATGTTTCTTTCCCTTGCTCAAGCTGGGTGATGAGTTTTGGTTTAGAAAATGGAATTCCTGCTCTCAGGAAAAGAAAAAACATGGCTGTTGGATGGAGTCAAGGGTCCACTCAAGAACTGAGTCAAATGGTAGTCATCAAGAATACAAACAATAATAAATGCTGGAAAGGATGCAGAGAAAAAGAAACACTTTTACACTATTTTTAGGACTGTAAATTAATACAACCACCATGGAAATTAGTATGAAGGTCCCTCAAAACACGAGGCATGGAATCACCATGACCCAGCTATACCACTCCTCAGTATTTATTCTAAAGAATTAAAGCATACTAAAATGATATATGCATGCTCGTGTTTACAGCAGTACAATTCACAAGAGCCAAACTATGGAACCAGTCTAGGTGTCCACCAATGGATGAATTGGATAAAGAAAATGTGGTATATGTGTGATGGATGACAAAAAGAGGCCTGGATGTAAAATAAATTATAAGAACACTAGCAATGGCTGTGCAGTGCATATCTATAATCCCAGGATCATGAGTTCAAAGCCAGCCTCAGCAACTTAAAGAGGCCCTAAGCAACTCACTCCCTGTCTCTAAATAAAATATTAAAATGGGCTGGGGATTTGGCTCAGTGGTAAAGCGACCTTGGGTTCAATCTATGGTACAAAGAACAAAACACACACACACACACACACTCTCTCTCTCTTACAATAAACTGTTCCTAGGAAAGGAAGAACTACCCTCCCCTTTTAGTCAGCTCTTCAGGAAACCTGAACCTAATTAACACCATAGACCCCTATCTTTTAGATTGTAAATAACCACCTCTAGGAATCCAACTGCACCTCAGGAGATATAAGAAAGGAAGACTCTGCTTCTGTAAACAAGTTCCCCTGCTAGAAATCCAGCCCACTCTGTCTTCTATTGTATAGACTAGAAATTATTTTATGGCAACAGATAACCTATAAATGTTGTGAGAAACTGGAGATGGGGGCTCAGAATTTGGAGTCTGATCTCCTCTGGGCCCACTGGTGTAAAATAAATTTTGAGTTCTCCCACCTTCCAAGTGCCATTGCAGCTTCTTGACTGGTCTGATTCCCACAACATATATACATAATGGAGTTTTATTCAGCCATAAAGAAAAATAAAATTATGTCATTTGCCTGAAAATAGAGACCATTATTTTAAGCGAAATAAGTCAAGTTCAGAAGGTCAAGGGTCAAATGTTTTCTCTCATATGTGGAAGCTAGAGAGGAAAAAGGAAAAAAAAAAAGTGGGGCGGGGTGGGAGGATTTCATGAAAATCAAAGGGAGATCAGTAGAATCAGTAAAAGGGACCAGGGGGTAGGAGAAGAGAAGTTCTGGGGAGTGACATTGGCCAAATTATATTGTTATATTGCTTGTATAACAAAAAATTCTACCATTATATACAACTATGCACCAAATAAAACGTGGGGGCGGGGGGAGAATTCATAGTCAAACTGGGTGAGGACCTTCTATAGTACAAAAACCTGAAAATAATGGGGAAGATTAACTCAGATGAGAGCACACTGATTCTATTCAATGCCAGATGGATAAATGCCTATAAAAAAAATTTAGTTAACTTAAAAAGAGAGCCCAGCCTAGAGGAAAAGGTCTAGAAATGCGGAGTATTACAACACACACCCCCCCAAACACACACACACACACACACACACACACAAACTATTCATTTCCAATTCTACAAAATGAGACCTTTCCCCAAGGAAACAGGGAACAAAAGGCCTTTGCTTTCTAAGTCCTACCCCAAAGGCCAAGTCAGAAAGCAAGATGGCTACTTCAAGCTTAGCCCAAACTTCCCAGCAGTAAGAATGTAATTTCTAAGAGATACCACACTTACCCAGAGAGACCAAGTTGCTATAGTTCTCCAGCATCACCTCCTTGTACAGAGTCCTCTGAGCAGGGCTCAGCAGGCTCCACTCCTCCTGGGAGAAATCCACAGCCACATCCCTGAATGCCATGTGTGCCTGTAACACAAAATAGAGCCTGCTCTCCTGCTTGCTCATGGCTCAGGGTGAGAGCCATGGAGAAGGCTACTCTGGGGAGGCAATGAAATATACAGATCCTGCTTTTGACTGTTGCCATGTGTTCCAAGACATTTAAATCCCATGTCTATTCAGCCAGCAGCATTTGGGAGCCTACATACTCAAGGTCCTCAGTGGACTATCTGGGATATATATGTGAAATTAAGAGTCCCTAAGTTTGCGAAACTTTAGATCTAGTCAAAAGAACAAATGACATTAAATAACAATAAAGCACAACAGACTTTTTGAGTTTTAAGAATTTAAAAGAGGGGCTGGGGATGTGGCTCAAGCAGCCTGGCACGTGCGGGGTGCTGGGTTCGATCCTCAGTTCCACATAAAATAAAAATAAAAGATGTTGTGTCCACTGAAAAATAAAATTAAAAAAAAAAAGAATTTAAAAGATCAGGGCCTAGCTCAGTGGTAGAGTGCCCACCTAACGTGAGCAAAGCCCTGGGTTTGATCTCCAGTACCACAAAAGAAAAGGAAAAAAAAAAAAAAAAGAATTTAGAAGATCAAATAGGTATCATATTAGCATTAAAATAGCTGTGTGATTAAAGTTCATACAGTTCCACACTGGCAAAGACTAATCTAAAATTCAGTTTTTCCCCAAATCCCACAGATCTCAGCTTTTCTAGCCTGAAGCACAAGTGGGGAGTGGTGAAGTATTTGAACCATAGTGTTTGGGTTTGAGGCCCACCTCTGCCACTAATGTCTCAGATTTCTCAACTGGGAAACAAGAATAACAATACATTAAACTTCTCAGGCTGAGGATGTAGCTCAGTGACACAGTACTTACCCAGCATGCGTGAGGTCCTGGATTCAATCCCCCGTCACCAAAAAAAAAAAAAAAGAAAGAAAAGAAAAAAAAATTTCCTCCTCACACTAGATACTAACAGTGGAACTTCTTGACCATTCAATTAAAAAACTAATCTCCCCATCCTGTTCTAATCCCCTTGCTTAGTTTTATTCTTTTTATCTCCTCAGCACTATTTCAAAGTGGAAGACACATTGGGATGAAGTTTCCTAATACTGGGCCTGGAACTGGTCTTTAAATGGATTCACAATATTGCACGACCATCATTGCTATCCATCTAGAGAATATTTTCAGCACTTCCATAACTCAAACTCTTTAACCAATGAACAATAACTTCCCATTCTCTCCTTCCCCCAGATCCTGGTAGTGACCATTTTATTTTCTGTCTCTACATATTTGGTTATTCTCTATACCTAAGATAAGGGGATCACACAAAGTTATGTCTTTTGGTGGAAGGCAGCCCAATGCCTTCTGCTTTCTGAGATTTCTAAAAAAATTTCTGATAATCTCATCGAGGATCTCTTGTATGTAAGGCAGCTTTTTTCCCACTGTTTTCAAAATTCTTTTGATGATTTGGGCTTTTGATGTTTTGATTATAACATGTCTTGATGTAGGTCTCTTTGAATCTATCCGGGTACTGGGATTGAACCCTGGGGCATTTTACCATTGAGCCATATCCTCAGCCGTTTTAAATTTTTTATTTTGAGACAGGATCTCACTAAATTGCTTAGGGCCTCACTAAGTTGCTGAGGCTGGTCTCAAACTTGGTCCTCCTGCCTTAGCTTCCCAAGTTGCTGGTACTACAGGCCTGTATCACAGTACCCAACAATGTTATATCTTCTTGTGTTTGGCGTATTTCATGTAGCATTCATCTTCAAGATTCATTTACACAGAAGCATGCACTCAGAATTTCATTCCTTCTTCACTGCATATACATACTATATTCTGTTTATTTTACCAATGGGCATAGTTTCCAGCTACTGTGAATAATTCAGTCATACACACTGGTATATAAATATTTGTTTGAGTTCTTACTCTCAATTCTTTTGTGTATACATCCAGAAGTAGAATTACTGGATCAAATGGTAAGTTTACAGTGAACATCTAAACCATGGCAGCCAGTACGCATATGTAAGGATACCATCACTAATCATTACAGAAATGTAAATGAAGACCACAAGGACATACTACTTTACACCTATAATAATGGCTAGAACCAAGAAAATAAAGTACAGAGAAATAAAAATTAGCAGATGTACCATTTTCCACAGCAGGTGCACCATTTTATATTTTCACTAGCAATGTAGGAGGACTGTATTTTATTCCATTGGTCTCTAAATCTATATTTATGCTAGTATCCTCTCTGCATACAGAGGTTTTTAATTCTTTTTTTTAAACCTTTATTTTATTTATTTATTTTTATGTGGTGCTGAGAATCGAACCTAGTGCCTCTCACGTGCTAGGCGAGCGCTCTACCACTGAGCTACAACCCCAGCCCAGGTTTTTAATTCTCAAAGAACCAATTTCAAGTGTCATTAATTTTCTCTATTATTTTTCTTTCCTTTTCTTAGATGTTACTTTACAAATTTTTATTTTTTATCTGTTCTAATTAGTTATACATGACAGAATGCATTTTGACACATCATACATAAATGGAGGTCCTTCTCATTGTTCTGATTGTTTTCCTCTATTATTTTTCTATTCTTTATATTAATTGACTCTGTTCCAATATTTATTATTTTTCTTTGTACTAGTTTTAGATTTAATTTGCTCTTCCTTTTCTAGTCCTCTGTTTTAAAAAAGATTGCTGCCTGAAAATTTTACTTTTTAAGGCTAAGCAAAACTTCACTATAATACACACATGTACATATATACATTTTTTCTATTCTTCTTTGAGCACTTTAAAAATATCAGCCCAATGCCTTCTGCTTTTTGAGATTTCTAAAAAAATTTTCTGATAATCTAATCAAGGATCTCTTGTATGTAAGGCAGCTTTTTTTCTGCTGTTTTCAAAATTCTCTTGATGTTTTTGGGTTTTGATGTTTTGATTATAACATGTCTTGATGTAGGTCTCTTTGAATTTATCCTACTTATACTTTGTTGAGTTTCTTGAATGTTCATATTCATGTTGTTCATCAAATTTGGAAAGTTTCTTGTCATTATTTCTTCATATAATTTCTCTCCTTTTTTCTTTCTCCTTTCCTTTTGGTAATCTCACAATGTAAATGTTGGTCCACTTCCACTTGATCATTTTCCACTTGCTCCATAGACTTTGTTGACTCTTCTTCTGAGTTCCTGACTTAATTTTTTTTTTTTTTTTTTTTTTTTTGGTATCAGGAATTGAACCCAGGGGCACTTAACCATTGAGCCATACTCCTCAGCCATTTTTATTTTTTTATTTTGAGATAGGGTCTGCTAGGTTACTTACAGTCTTGCTAAGTTGCTGAGGCTGGCTTTGAATTCATGATCCTCCTGCCTCAGTCTCCCGAGTTCCTGGGATTACAAGTGGGTGCCACTATGTGGACATGATTTAATTTTAATTGTCCTATCTTCAGGTTTGCTTTATTTTGTCTGCTCAAATCTGCTTCAAAATCCCTCTAATGAATTTTTCATTTAATTTATTACACTTTTCAGCTCCAAAATTTCTTTTTGGCTTAAAGTTTTACTTTACAACTCTTTATTTACATTTATATCTTGTTCTTACATTATTTTCTTAACTTTGTCCACATCCTTTAGGTCTTTATGAATCTTTTCAAGTTATTTTAAAGTCATCTTCTGGAAGTCTATATTTCCTATGACCTATTTTTTTCCCCTTTGAATGGGCTATATATTTTTTAACATCTTGTGGTTTTTCTTGAAAATGGAACATTTGAATCTTAAAATATGGCAACTATGAAAGACAGATTCTTCCCCTTATTCAAAGTTTGCTAGGTTTTTGTTGTTTTTAAATTGATATAGGGTATCTCCATCCTAGGATTAGAATGAGGTATAATGTTATACCTTCCCATAGGTGTACATAGTGACTTTCTAAATTACCCTATAGATGCAGTTGCTTTTTGTCTTAGTCCCGAAATACCTGACATTTGAAAAAGGAAAAGTAAAGGGAGGGGACAGGTGGTGACTCCTTAAATCTCCAGGAAGTCATTTTAGTTGGTGAGGGTTGGAACAACAGCAGACCATCTCTGTGATCAGGAAAGGCAATCAGAACACAGATCCTTGATACCTGGGATATAAAATCCTTATATTCCACCCTGATGCAAGCTGCTCTGGTTAACATGTGCATGGCTGCTGCCACAGGACCAAGAGGATGGGGACAGACGGTACTACTACACTAAGAGCTGATATTAACTGTGATATACCATTCATGCCTTTCCCTGGAAGCTGAAAATTTCAGCTACACTCTTCCAAAACAGGTACATCTGAAAGATTCCACCAGCACAACTGTGATGTAGGTGGGGAGACAGATTACGAGTTCTTCCTATTCTGTTATTGTGATGTCACTCTAAACCAATAGAAGTTGTGAAGCTGAATAAAGGAATGTATATACTGTACTCTGTCTTATACTACAGATTGTGTGTTGCTCAGTGCTAATACTAGGTTAATCACCAAGTCATGGACTGAGCAGAGAGGAATGCTGAATAAGGGTTTCAGTTAAGATGATTCATAGCCTTAAGTGGAGCTGAGTATCAATAAGGCAGTCAGGACAGGAGAAGCGAATGTATCCATCCTTTGATAGCCAGTATGGAGACAGGAAACACTCACCATTCCCCTGGCTCTCCGGGACCCTGTGGCCACTTTTCCTGGACTCCCTAAAGAAGGATGATATTCAGAAGGTAGATCTGGGTAAGGAAAACAGAAATGAGAGGGTGTCAGGTAGAAACACTCTTTCCATGAGTGTGGCAGAGCCTGCTCTTTAACCTTATAAGTGGTAGAGCAGTGGCCAAAGGGAAGTGTGAAAAAGCAAGGAAAAAGTAGTCCTTGGATACAGCAAGTTAAAGGAAAAAACAAGCAAGGACAAAAATGTGAAGTCTTGCAAAACAAAATATTAAAAAAAAAAAAAAAAAAATCAAAGGACACACAAGCTTTCCTTCCCTTGTAACCAAGCAGAAAGTACTACTTTGTTATACTAATAAGAATTTTCCTGAACTAGAAAAATATCTCAAAAATACTAGACTTTCAATCTGTTTACAGAAATGCATACATGAAATCATCATCTATAAAGAGAGAGAAAATGAGAATCCAAACACTTCAGTTAAAGAAAATTTCACACATACAAAAAAATTATACTGACACAGAAAAATCCATAATAAAACCATAACTTCAAGCTGAATAAAATAGTCTCAAACATTTCAGGATATAAAATAGCATTTTGAATCAAAATCCAAAAACCAAGAAACTAAGATGCAGGCAAAAAGTGAAATCAAAATAAGATATGACTGAACTTTAAAATAAACCCTACTTGTAGGATTACTGCATGCAAAATGAAGTCCAAATTACAAGATGTCCAAGGAAAAATAGATTTAAATAAAAACATGATGGGCACTTAAGAATAACCAGAAAAGAAGAATTAAAAAATGAAATAAAGAAGTAAAAAGGATCAGAGAGAAAGAAGGTAGAATGAAAAACAGACAAAGGAATAACAGTGATATATTCCTAAAAACAAAATAAACAAAAAACAATAGAACAAAACAAGTATTTAAAAGTATAATTAAAGAAACATTTCAAGAATAGATAACCTGATACAATGGAAAAGCTGACTTGTAACTCTAAGACATAGACTAGAAAAACTATCAGATTTTAAACAATAACAACAAAAACCCAAAAAGATTCTAAGCAAAAAATACCAACTACCATCACATTTTTCAAACTCATAATTCAACTATTGTACATTATAGGTGGAAATGTACACCTGCCTACAGGTTACAATGGGTACAGCCACAAAACAGTATGATCGTTCCTCAAAAAATTTAAAATAGAATTATTAAGTAACCTCCATGCCACTTCTAGTTATACACTAGAAATGAAAAGAGTAACTCGAATGAATTATTTGTGTACTCATGTTTATAGCAGCATTATTCACACTGCCAAAAGACAGAAACAACCCAAGTAACAGTAAACAGATGAATAAACAAAAAGTGGTATCTGCAGACAATGGAATTCATCATTCAGCCTGAAAAGAAAGGAAATTCTGAAACATGCTACATGGATGAACCATTAAGATATGCTAGGTGAAATAAACCAAAAATGTAAATATTCAAAGTAAGAAATGACAAGGGAAATAAATATTGAGCCACTAAAAAACTTTAGTTTTTAATGGTGCTGGGGATCAAACCAGAGGCTAACACATGCTGAGCAAGTGTTCTACATTGAGGTACCTCCTCAGTCCACAAAAAAAAAAAAAAAAGAATTTTAAAGTCATATTAGATCATTTTACAGAGCTCTATACAAATAAGTCTGTATACACAGATGTAGTGTACAACTTATCAAAATTGACCCTAGATAGTCAAACTAAACCTTCAAACCAGATGGTCTCTATGCTCTAAAAACTGTCCCAGATAATTGAAAAATAAGAAAAATTTTCTCATTATTTTTATAAAGTAAGGAAAAACACTGGGGCTGAAACTTGACAATAGTTCAAAAGAAGAAAATTATGGACTAATTATCACTTACAAATATTGAAAAAAAAATCTAAGTAAAATATTAGGGCTGGGTGCAGTGGCATACACCTGTAATCCCAGGAGGCTAAGGCAGGAGGATCATGCATTCAAAGCCAGCCTCAGCAAAAAATTAAACTTTGCTACTTTTTCCAATAATGTTTACCAACTCAATGAAACCTCTTCTCTAAATAAAATACAAAATCTGGCTGGGGATGTTGCTCAGTGGTCAAGTGGCTCTGCCTTCAAACCCCAGTACCACCCCCACAAAAAAAATATTAGAAAGGAGACTCCAACATCACAATAAGAAAATATTTCACCATGACAAAGTGAAATTTACTCAGATTGGTTCAATATTAGGAAATTTATTATTATAATACACCATATTTGCAGACCTATGGAGAAGTCATGATTATCTCCTTCTTGCCCAGATAGTCCAACAAAACTCAATACCCTAGGGAATGGGAAAGGGTAAGAGAAGGGAGTGGACATGATCAAAGCTTGATATAGGTATGTATGGAATGCCACAGTGAAGTCCATTAATTTGTTCAATTAATGTGTTAATAATTATATTAAAAAACTAAATAACTACTAGTCACTTAAAAAAATCCCTCAAAAATATAAGATTGATGAACTTTTAAAACTCTTTATTTAGAACTAATTTTAGACTTACAGAGAAATTGTAAAAATATCAATTTCCATACACTCTTTACCCAGCTTTCTCTAATGTTAACATCTTAGAAAACCATAATACAATGATCAAAATGAGGCATTAACATTGACACAATACTATTGACTTAATTAAACTTTGCCACTTTTTCTAATAATGTTCTTTTTCTGGTCCAGAATCCAACAGAGTTTCTCACATTTCATTTAGTTTCCATGTATTTAATTTCCTTTCATCCGCAACAGATCTGTGATGTTTTTGAAGAATACTCTCCATTTTGGTTTGTCTGATGTTTTTCATGATTAGAATGAGATTATTTCCCTTTAGGTTACAATACCTCAGAGGCTGTGATGCTGTGTCCTTTTCACTGCATCACATCAATGAGTTCATACTGGTATGTTTCACAACTGGTGATGTTGAACTTGATCTTGGCCACTTGGTTAGGGTGGTGTCTACACTCCATTTATAATGAATAAAGATACTTTGAGATTATGCAAATATCCCATTTCTCTTCAAACTTCCACACACTGATTTTGGCATACTTCTATGAAACCTGTCTGTAACAGTTATTACTATATTTACCAAATGACAATGTTTTATTTTCCTCTTTCATTCTAAACTCATTAATTAGAATTCCGTAAGCAAGAATCTCCCCCATTTATTTGTATTCAATTATTTATTTATATCAGTATGGGTTCATATTTTATCCTAGGGTTTACAATATTGTTATTATTTTGCTGTTCAAATTATTCCAGCTTTAAACACTGGGTGGGTCCCTTCAGGTTGGCCTCATATCTGCCCTAGCCAGTAAATGTGACACGGGTGACAGTATGCCACTTGAGGTTTCAGTCCTAGGGATTAAACCCAGAAACTCTTTGCCCCTAAGCTATATCCCCAGTCCTTTTTATTTCTTACTTTAAAACAAGGTCCTGCTAAGTTGCTAAGGTTGGCCTCAAACTTATAATCCTCCTTCCTTAGGCTCTATAAGTAGATGGTATTACAGATGTGTGCCACAATGCCTGGCTTTACAGGTTTAAGTCATAAGAATGCTAGAAAGCTTTCACTCATGGGAGCCCTAAGAAGTTCAACTACCCTGCAGAAACATGCAGAGAGGCAGAGACTCAAGGACTACATGGAGGATAAGGCCCAGTACCCAGCTGATCCCAGCCTTCCAGCCAACCCACTAAGACACCAAATGTGTGAGGAAATAAATATTGAGTCCCCAAATGACTGCAGTCTAAGTGAGATCTGTAACTCAGAGCACAGGAACCACTTAGCTAATGCAGGTAACACAAAGAATTGGGTGAGATTAACATGGTTGCTCTTCTAAACCACCAGGTTTTAGGTTAGTTGTGCAGTAATCAGTAATGAGTAATCAGAACCCTTTCAACATATGGTACCTTCTCTCTTCAGAGTTCTTAATGACAAAAGCACACTCCCCATCATCCATGTGCTTACCTGCCACATCAAACCAGTTACCAAGGTTGACTGATTCCTCCTCTGCCAACTCTCCCCTCACTCTTACCAGCTGAGACACTAGGACAATGGCAAAAGCCTCCTGACACAGTCTATAAAGACCACTGCCCAATGTCCTACTCTGCTTCATCTATTACTCCCAAAATGAGCTCTATATACACAAGGTTGAGTCATTTTTTTGTTCAGTTATTATTTATTGAGCCTCTAAGATGTGATAGGCACTGTTGCAAATACTGGGCATATGGAAGTGAACACAGACAAAAATTCCTTCTTCAATGAAATTAAAATCTAAAGGGGAAAGATGGGCACATGAAATAAATCAATAAAACACAGTTTATCAGTAAGTGATGAGTGACTTGAAGAGAAGTAGAGCATAGAAGAAAAGCAGTAACAGATGTAGGACCAAACGAATTAAAACAAAATAAAAAAAAATTTGTAAAAATGGGGCCACTTTCAAATTTTGAAATTTTAAATAGGGTGATTACGGAAGGAGTTTCTGAAATGATTGAGTAAAATATCTGAAGAATGTAAGGGAGTAAACATATTAGACAAGTGCAAAGACCCTGATGAAAGAGCCAGGCTGGCAAGCGAAGGAACAGATAGATGGTTCACTATATTTGATGTGGTATGACTGAGATGGAGTGGTGGAGATGAAGTCCAAAGTCCAAACTTGTAGGATACTTGTTTTTAACCTTGGTTGGAATAAAAAGCTACTGCAGAGTTTTGAGCAAATGCATGTCATGATTTGATTTGTATTTGAAAGCTCCTTGTGGCTGCTGTACTAAAATCTTTGGGGGGTTGGTGGGGGGTAGTCAAGAGACCACTTGAAGGCAACGATCCAAGTGCACCCTTACAATGACTATGGTGGAAGCAGCAGGGGCTGGAGATTGTTAGAGCTCAGACTTGCTTATTATAGAGTTTGTAAGAGCAAGAAATACATTGAGGATGACTGCAAGGTTTTGAGCCTGAGCAATCTGCCAGATCTCAGACAATCTGTCAAGTTACCATGCAATCTACAAGGAGTTTCCAGGTCTCTGCTTCCTTTTAAAGAACTATCTGTACCTCACTAGGGTGCAGCATGTTTGGGGTGGTGATTGGAATTTATTATTGGATACATTAAATTTGGGTTGTCCATGAGACATCCAAGTGGAACTGTGAGGTAGACAGTAGAAGACTAAGATGTGGAGTTGAAGGTAGAGATGTAGGCTGAACCTCAGAGAGATGACATCTAAAGCCTTGAGATTTGACAGTATCAGCAATAAGAGAACACACTTAGAGAAGACAAGAACTGAACACAATAGAGGTTTAAAAGTAGAGAAGGAACCAGCAAAAGGGACAGAAGAAGAGTACTCTCTGGAAACCAAGAGCAACTGTGTGAAAGGATATTTTAAAGAGGAAGTAAGGAACTATGTAAAGTGTTGCTCAGAACTGACCATGGTATTTAGTCACAGAGAGAATAATGGAAACATTAACAAGGTTATTTTTGATAAGTAGGACCAAAAAAGCTTTATTGTAGTGTGTTTGAGAGATGACAGAAGGATAGAAATGGAGACAGCAAAATAGAGATAATTTTTTTCAAGGAGTTCAACTTTAATGGAAGCAAATGCACAGGGCAAGGAAGTGGAGAATAGACAAAAGGATAAGGTGGTATAGTATGATGACATAGAAAAGGAAAAGGAATCGAGGAGTATGCATGGGTGGAACCAAAGGATGCAATTGCCATCAAATCAAAAGTAAGTTTGGAAAGAACAGGAAAACTGAGAGGCCCAGGTTGTGTCACGAAGTAGAAGTTACTGTAAGAGTAGAGACAGGCAGAGACAGGGTAAACCATCAAGAATTCCAGATACTTCTCTCTCTCCTGCTTCTCACCAGGGCTGTTTTAACTGGGGGAAAAAGACAACTGGGGAAAATTAAATATGGACTGGGTATTAAATATTAATAATCATTAATTTTATAAGGTGTAACAATGAAATTATACATGTTAAAATTATAAACATCAAAATAAAATTATACATATGTATATACAACCTTATGTGTTAGAGATGTCTTCTCAAGTTATTTGCAGGTGAATTGATAAAACTGGAATTTGCTGTAAACTACTCTAGCATGGAAAAAAATAAATAAGGGCACTGGAAGACACAAGAACTAAACACTGACAATTCCTTTTTTTTTTTTTTTTGGTGGTGGTGCTGAGGATTGAACGAACCCACGGCCTTGTGCATGCAAGGCAAACACTCTACCAACTGAGCTATATCCCCAGCCCCAGAAACGCTGACAATGTCACAGCACCAGAGAACCCGTGGAAATGAGAAGCCTGAAAAATGCTGAGAGGAGAAACGTAAGGAGTTATGAATGAGGACACTAGATTGGACTATCTGTGAAAACTGTCTCCCTTACAACAGGCCTGTTTTCCTATAGGAACCAGCTGGGTCTCTGATCGTAGATGACAATAGATGGCAAAGTTGAACAAAAGAAACCTACTCACAAACTGAGATGCAAAAGGTTAAGTGGCACTGACCTGAAGCTGAGCAGTCAGGAGCCCAGGAGTCCTTCCTTTCCCCACCAGGCAGTCTTCTCTAGGCAGCCAGGGGTCATATGAGGCAGAACAAGAATAAAAAGCATTCAGGAAAGTTGGTGGAAATCCTTAAGCTGCAACAGGGTAGCACCACCTCTTCCTTAAAAGTATCAAGAATGGACCTGCTACAGAAGGAAAGAAGAATTATGAGCAGCTTCCCAAGAACAGAGCTGAGATATTAGTCTAACAACCTGCCCTGACAAAATGTTGACACCAAGCATGAAGTGTTCCTTTCTACTACTATTAATGAAAGGTAAAACTTACAGAGCACTTAGTGTATACCAGAGTCTATTCCAGTTATTATATGAGTTTTATCTCATTCTATCCTCACAACATCCCAATGAAGTAGATGGTATTACCATTTTGCAGATGAAAAAAACTGAAGCCCAGTGAGATCAGTCTCTTGCCCAAGGTGACAAAACTATAAAGTGACAGCCTGTAGAAATCAGACTGCGGAGACCAGGTTGTAAGAACTCTCAGTGTGTTCAACTTTGAGATGAATTACCTTTGGTCATGTAGAAGTTAAGTGCTAAATCTGGATGACAAGTCTGTGGAGTTCTGTTTCTGGCTATTCGAAATTTCTCCATAATAAATCTTTAAAATGTTGTGATTTTTATTGTCAGTGAAAAACTTGCCAAATGGGTCCCAGCTCAACCTCCTCCTCCAAGGCGAATTGGAAGCCTATGATCACGCCACTGTGGCCACTCCACAATCGGTCAAACCTGGACGTGTTTGGCAAAGCCGAGGGGTGATTGGATCCGAAGGCCACCACCAGCCCCCAAACGACCCAAAGCCTGGGAACGCTGGGCCCTAGAGACAATTCCTACCCACCACTTAGGAAGTATCAGACCCTGAAAAGCCTACTTACTCAACCCCACCGAAACGATTATGGCATCAGCAATCTCTTCTTCCAATACCGGGATCCCAACCAAGGCCACCACCCACAAGAACCCCAGGACAGAAGGTCAGAGCCCTGCACCCAGCTACTACCCGGTTCGCGATTGAGGTTCACCTCACTCATTCGGAGATGCCCACCCACACTCCCAAAATAAGACATCCGGGAGAGGATGGCCTGAGCCACGCCAGCGCGTCCCCTTCTCTCCCCGCTTCCCTGCGCCATCCGCACGGTCCCCAGGCTCATCCCATAGACTAGCCTTTCAGGACCTTCTTTTCCGGGCAGAAAAGAGCACCGCCACTGCAAGAGTCCCTAGGTAATCTCACTCACCAGCGCCACCAAAGAACAAGGGGTCTCTCCAGCCACCGGCTGGGGCTCTTCTTCATCAGGGCGTCGGGACTACACCACCCAGAATCCTCGGCTTGCCGGGGGCGGGGGGGGGTGGGAACCACACCTCCCAGGATGCTCAGCGCAACCAGAAGCGCGCTGACGGCCGGCAACTCTCATCCCAGTGGCCTCCAACTGGTCCGTCTCCAAGCAACGTGCGGCGGTCTTCTGGAGGAAGACCACTGTCGCACCCCACGTTTTTCTTAAAGGCATGATCACAGGTCGTGCAAAAGCTCCTAAACGAGGCTTCTCCCCTTGCCGTAACTCTCCCTGAACGCCTCTGCCTCAAAGACTACACTTCCCACTGACCCTTGCAGTGACTTCCGCGTCCGGCGTCAGCGGCCATGCGACGAGCGGTAGTGACGTATCAGAGGAGCTCGATTTTTTGCTTGTGGTCCTGGCTGGCGGTTTCTGTACCAAACTTCTTCTTGGTTTATCCTTGCTGCAGCTGTGGGGTTGGAAACCTGCGCCCGTATTCCGTGAGTGCCAGGCAGGCGTAGTTTTGTCTAGCACATATATCTTTAGACGTCATTTAAGGCCGGGAAGAGGGGGAGCGGTCTCCCCAAGGTCTCAAACCCAGTACGGGATGGATCTGAATTTGGAGCCCAGGCCCTCACACCAAAAATAGTCTCCGCAGGTGCCCTAATACCTTTTTCATCTTAATGGGGTCTGCGAAATTACAAACTCTTCTGGAGGACAGGAGCCCCACTCTTAGGCCATACCTTAGGGCAGAGCGCGCTGCTGGCCTTATTCTCTGGATCTTTTCAGAATCTTGGTTGAGAACAGGCCTATGCCCCAATTTGGGAGCAAAAGAGGAATCCTCATCATTCATGAGAGGGCTTTAACGTCTGGGCACCCACTCACTTCTTGTCTTCTTAAAATATGCTTTTTGACACTTCGTCCTTCTCTAGGAAATGACCATGTGGTCCTAGAGCCAAGGAAAGGTGAGAATTTCTTCAAATTCCTTCTTACCTCTTGGAGAATGAATCCATTCCCATTTTTTTTTCTGAGGCTGCATTGTTTGTTGTGAATTCCGTTCCATCTTAGCTCACAAGGGCCCGGTCTTACTGGGCCCATTCTTGGACATCCTCTGTCCCACCCATGACTCTTCATTCCCAACAAGTTAGCTGGGGGTTCAAAGTAACATGCAAGAACACACCTTTCTTTAAGTATCTAGTGATGCTTGCTGTACAGGAAAAGTATGAACGACCGAGATCTTATGGGCCTGGAGATGAGAGACTGGGTGAGACTTCCGGATGAGCAACTGTCTGAGCTGCCTGGAAGAAGAGGTAGGCAAGAAGAGTTGGAGCATAACACGTTAGTGAGAAGAGTAGGCTATGATCTAATCTCATGGCCTGAACTACCGACAAGACTGTAACCACAGTGAAAAAGGTTTTCATTTACAAATGATCTTGCATCAGGCTGATTTTCCATGCTTATGGGCAAGGATATTGTCTAGATATCGATTTGTAGCATACAGGTGTTTTGCCATAATAATCAGGGCTTTCCATCCTGAAATCTAGAGTCCCTCCTGTATAAAACACTTCTTTTTCTCATAATACATCCACTCCACCTACCCCCAATCTCATTTACCTTACATGCTTTTTCTCCTCTAAATTCTGTCCATCCTTCAAGATGAAATCCTTTTCTTTTCATGAAGCTTTTCCAGATCACTCTATCTTGAAGGGACTTACTGAGATTATTCTGACCCTGGCTATACCTGGAAGCTTTCATTTATTTATTTTTGCAGTACTGGGGATTGAATCCAGGACCTTATGCATTATGGGCAAGCACTTTACCCCTGGCTGTACCCCCAGCCCTTTTTATTTTTTTAGAGAGAGGGAGAGAATTTTTTAATATTTATTTTTTAGTTTTCAGTGGACATAACATTTTTATTTGTATGTGGTGCTGAGGATTGAACCCAGTGCCGTGCGCATGCCAGGCAAGCACGCTACCGCTTGAGCCACATCCCCAGCCCCCTTTTTATTTTATTTTGAGACAGAGTCTTGCTAAATTGCCCAGGGTAGCCTCAAACTTGCGATCCTTCTCCCTCATCCTCCCTAGTAACTGGGATGAGGTGTGTGCTGTTATACCCAGCTATGCTTGGGGCCTTTTATAAAAGCAGTGCCTTGCCAAGTGTGGTAGCACACACCTGTAATCCCAGCGACTTGGGAGGCTGATATCGGAGGATCACGAGTTCAAACCCAGCCTCAGAAACTTAGGCCCTAAGCAACTCAGGGAGACTCTGTCTAATAAAATACAAAAAAGGGCTGGCGATGTGGCTCAGTGGTTAAGTGCCCCTGGGTTCAATCACTGGAGATATATATATATATATATATATATATATATATATATATATATATTCTCACACACACACATATATATATGAATATATGAATGCATGCATTGCCTGAACATCACCCTAAGCAATTATGAATTTGGAGCAGAGCCCTGACATCCATTATTCATAACAAATTTGTTTTTATTCTTATGATGCAGTAATGAGGAAAGATCCCGTTTTAGAAATCTGAAGTTTAACTATTGGTTAGTTGTTGCTATAGCTGAACAGTTTATCTGAGTAGGTAATTTAATCTGGAGCTTCTCAAACATGCATATATATCAACTGGAATCTTGTAAAACACAAACTTATAAATCAGCATGTCTGGCCAGGCACAGTGGCACATATCTGTAATACCAGCAGCCTCGGAGGCTAAGGCAGGAGGAACTCGAGTTCAAGGCCAGCCTCTGCAATGGAGAGATGCTAAGCAATTCAGTGAAACCCTGTAAATAAAATACAAAATGGGACTGGGAGTGTGACTCAGTGGCCAAGTACTCCTGAGTTCAAACTCCTGTACCCTCCCCTTACAAAAAACAAATCAGCATGTCTGAGTAGAGCCTAGGCATCATCATTTATGGAATGCTTCCTTGCTTGTCCTCAGACCAAAATAGGTAGCAAAGATTTAATTCAACCAGGGCCTCAGATCCTTTAATATACATAGCTGGATTAATGAATCTTCAAATTCCTAAAATTCAGACTAGGATTTCGTATGTTTTATATTCATGTGTCTTTTTCTTAAAATGCCTCAAGTTTAAGAATTCTGTATTTACTTGTAATCTAGATACTGGCCAGACTTGGATCTACATGGTAGAAAAATGACAGGAGTTGGATAGAGACCAGAGCTAACAGTCTTGAAATACAAACACGAGGGTTAGAATCAAAAGAAAGATCCAAACTTTTTACTTAACATTCCCCAAGGCACCACTCTTAAACTGCCTCATTTTGAACCATGGGCGAGAGTGCAGCAGAGTGAATAGAGCTGTGTTCAGCATAACAGGTTTTCGTTGTGTTGAGGGATGTGGCTGTGGATCTCATGTGGGAAAAGTGGAGCCTGTAGAATCCTTAAAAGGATCTGAACATGCCAGGCACTGTGGTGTACATCTGTAATCCCAGCAGCATGGGAATCTCGAGTTCAAAGCCAGCCTCAGTAAAAGCAAGGTTCTAAGCAACTCATTGAGACCTGTCTCTAAATAAAATACAAAATAGGGCTGGGGATGTGGCTCAGTGGTCAAGTGCCCCTGAGTTCAATCCCCAGTACCAAAAAAAAAAAAAAAAACCAAACCTGTACAGGGAAGTGATGGAGAACCATAGCCACTGATCTTACTGGGTGATGATGATGGCTTCTGTTAAAACTTAAAATCTGATCCACTGAACAACTTAAACCCCTTGTGCTGAAAAGGTAGTGCATAAAGCAGCTGCCAGACATAACTGAATTAGGATTCAACTTGAAAACAAAGACATGCTTTTCCACATTCTCCCAGGGAAGGTCTGGAATTTGTGTGTGTGTGTGTGTGTGTGTGTGTACAGTTGACAATAGGTACATAGATGTGTGTGTGTGCATGCATGCCTGCATATACTATTTTTCAGGCCTTTTCCCCCAGCTGGGTTTTCTTAGGTAATCTTGATTCAAGTGGAAGATTTTTGTTCACCCAGTAAGGAGTAGATTCGGTGTGCTCTCTTGCTAATCTGAGGCTCCCTTCCCTTTCCACTGCTAGAGCTCACCCTTCTGAGGTCTTTCTTGCTGCACTCTGGACACCTCTACCCTGAAATGGTACCATAAGTACATAACCTACAATTGCCTCATTGTATTTCTCTATGAACAGAAATTTCACTTGTCTGAACCCAAACTTCTCACTCAGCTGGAGCTGTCCAGAAGTTACCTTAGGCCCCTATCTAGGTGAAGGGGAGCTCAATCCAGTGACACAGCAGTCAGCAGGTAACACATTGAGGTATGGAGGAGAAAGCTGTTCTCTTGGCATCCTCTTGGCTATTCTCTTGGCTGCTATTTACACTGCTCAGCCCTATAACTTAGTCTGCCATAACAAAATACCATAGGTTGGGTGGCTTAAGTGATAGAAATTTATCTTCTCACAGCTCTGGAGGCTGGAAGTCTGAAATAAGAGTTTAAGTATGGTTGGGTTCTGGTGAGGGCCCTCTTCCTGACATGCAGTTGGCCATCTTCTTGCTATACCCTCTTATGGTACAGAGAAAGGTTCTTCACTCTCTGGTGTCTTTTATAAGGCACTAATCCATCCCATCATGAAGGCCCATTCTCATGACCTAATCAAAATCTAATTGTCTTCATAGGCTCCATTTTCAAATTTTGTAGCATAGGAAGTTAAGCTTCTAAGTAGGACTTTTGGGTGATCATAATTCAATCCATAGCATCTTGCTTCCTTTCTAAGCTTTCATCTTTAACCAAGAGAAGATTTTGTGGTCTACTGTGTCCCCTTCCTCCATTGGGAAACTGCCCTTTCTGTTACTACTTGACCTCTCTAGCTTATACTCTATTTATATACTTCAGTCTCCCTAATCTTAAAGGTTCACAAACTTTGGGTGCCAAAGATTGCCCAAGAAATTGTATTGAGTGTCTATCCCACCTGTGTTCTGATCCAAAAGTTTGGACTTGGGATATCTGGTCCCAATTATTTGTGATTATAGGTAAATTACTTGCCTGCTCAAAGTTGGTCAAGATCATGGTTTTCAGTTATAAAAATAAAAGTGAAACTTTACTACTGTGACTTATGAAGAATTAATAATTTCTGGTTTCTTGAAATTCTTGGATCATTAAATAATTTTATATTAAAAAAATTATTTTTTAGTATCAGGAATTGAATCCAGGGCACTTAACCACTGAGCCACATCCCCAGCCCTTTTATTTTTTATTTTGAGGCAGGGTCTCACTAAGTTGCTGAGGCTGGCTTTGAACTTGTGAAACTCTTGCCTATGCTTTCTGAGCAGATGGGATTACAGGGGTGTGCCATCACACCTAGCAACAGCATTAGCTTTTAAGAGTCAGCTATACTACAAGGAAATTAAGAGAAGAAAAATAAATATTTTGCCTTTACCATTTCTAGGGTTTTTTGTTCCTTTCTGTAGATCTGCATTTCCATCTGGCATTAATTTCCTGTTGCTATAAGAACATATTTTTGCCTTTTTTTTTTTTTGGCAGTTTGTAATGTGCGTTTGATGGCAATAAATTCTACATTGATTTGTCTGGGAATCTTTATTTTGCCTTCATTTATGAAGATTATTTTTGTTGGATATTGAGTTTAAATGACAGATGTTCCTTTAGCGCTTTAAAAGATGTGTTCCCTTTTAATTTTAGCCTCCATTTTTTCTCACTGGAAGTTAGCTGTATACTGCTGTTCCCTGTACTTTGTCTCTGGCTGCTCTTCAAGTTTTTCTTTGTCTTCCAGCAATTTGATGTTGATATGTCTAGATTATTTGTTGTTGTTAATATTTATCCAGTTTGAGGTTATTGAAATTCTCCAATCTGTAAACCAATGTTTTTCATTATATTTGGGAACTTTGGCTCTCATACCTATAAATAATTTTTCAGTCTCTTTCTCAATTTCTTCTTCTTTTGGATCTCCAATTATTGCATATGTTGGACCATCTGGTATTATCCCATAGTTCATGGGTCTCTGTCTAACTGTCTTCAGGTTTGTAAATTTCTTCAGGAAGTTTAATTTCTGGATGATTATTTTGCATTTGTGTAGGCTTTATGTTTATTAGGGTAGATTTTGAAAGCTGCAGGTGTTTACCAACTCCTCTACTTTGGCAGGACTCAAACTCCAGTTCTTGGACCCATGCAGATATTTTTGACTCTTTTTATTAGAGTGTATCTACAAGACCTACTATAAGATATAGTCCATATTCCTATGGCCTCTCTGGTTTCTCAGCTGAATGATCAAGGTGTTAATGATGTCTGTGAGTTTGAGGTGAGCTAAAATTTCTACAGTTGCCATCGCTGCCCAACCTCCAGTATTTCCATTCTTCATTTAACTCCATAACAGCTGTTTTCTGATAATCATTGCATAGTACAAGTAAAGCCCCATTAGCCAAGAAGGAGCTCTGGCCCCTCTGTACAATTGCTTCCTTTCTGAGATTTATCTTATAAATTCCATCTGTTTTACTGTTCCCAAAGTTGTCTGTCTCCTCATCAGCAGGACCAATATATTCTGGCCTCACCATTCTATATCATAACCAGTAAATTGTTCCAGTTAGCCAGCGAAAATATAAGACACACCTTGTGAGTTTCCTATCTCCTGAGGATCAGTTTTGTGCCACCTGTGGTCCAAAGTACAAAAATAGTTGCTTTATGGTTTCTCTTGGATTATGGTTATTTACAATGGAAATAATAGTCTGGTACCAGTTACTCTATCTCAGCCAGTAGAACCAATTCATTTCATAACTACTTTAAATCACAAAAATATATTTTTCTGACCATTCTAATTCTAGAGCTAATCCTTATTTAGGTAACTGCCATCATTTGTATTTGAAATGTCCCTCAAAGACTTACGTGTTGAAAGCTTAGTCCTGGATGTAGCAATGTTTAGATTTGGGGCTTTGGGGAGTGATTGGATCATAAGGACTCTTACCTCATCAGTGAACTAATCCACTGATGGGTTTATAATTGAAGGAACTATTGGGAGTTGCTGGAAACTGTAGGAGGCAGGGCCTACTTTAAGGAAATAGGTCCTTGGAGGCATGCCCTGGAAGGGTATATCTTGTTCCTGATCCCTTGCTTTCTCTCCTTGCTTTCTAGCTGTTATGAAGTGAGTAACTCTGCTCCACCATGTGCTCCCCACCATGATGTTCTGCCTCACAAAAGGCCCAAAAAGATGGGGTCAAGTGACCTTGTACTGAAAATTCTGAAACCATGAACCAAATAAATCTTTTCTTCTTTAAATGATTTTCTCAGGTATTTTGTCACAGTGACAAAAATATGATTAACAACTAATTTGTTAGCATCAACAAGGCCCCAGGTGCACAAGTAACTCTGAGTTGTTGAATTTGTATTCTTTGTCTAGAATACCAGCAAGGTACCTTTTATTAAAACATCCTACAAAAATAAAAAAATTAGGTACCATTATGACAAGGTTCATCCATAAAAAAAGAAGATATATTTCTGTTTGATTTACAAAATATACCTCACTCACAATTGAATAGTCAGTATTCAATTTTGAGGTAAAGTAAAATTAGTTTAATAGGTTTAAAATTTTAAAAGTATATGATTGAGGGGCTGGGGATGTGGCTCAAGCGGTAGCACGCTTGCCTGGCATGCGTGCGGCCCGGGTTCGATCCTCAGCACCACATACAAACAAAGATGTTGTGTCCGCCGAGAACTGAAAAATAAATATTAAAAAAAAAAAGTATATGATTGATATTAATGTTCTTGGAAATTCTGATGCTACAGGGCTTGGCACACATAATTGTGCTGATGTTAATTTGTAGATGTAACTACACACTTTACATTCAACTAGTTATTCAGTGCCCTCATGCTGGTTAAATTAATTACACCTTTACACCACAATTATAGGCATATTTTCTTATTTTTGGCTCCCTGACATCTGTTTGTATCCCTCCCAGCTTAATGATTATTCATGCCAAGATATGAGTACTACACAGAGTCAGTCTTGGAGAAAGGAGGGAATCTGCCCCTGAGGAATGGATTTATGTCATTATTTCGTTTAATATGTGTACACCATTTAGTGAGTTCGCAGATGACTTAACCCTCTCTCAGCAGTGTGCCTGTTGAAGTGCAGAGTTGGAGACATTGGTTTCCATTGTTTTATGCCCGTAGTTTTGAGTGCAGGAATTTAACGGGATACATTTCTTTTTCTAGTTTGTCTTTTGGTGCTGTAGGGATTGAACTCAGGTCCTTATGCATGCTAAGCACATATTCTATCAGTGAACTACCCACCATTCCAGGCCCAGTAGGCTGTTTGAAAGCTATCCCCTACCATGTCAAGCATGGCTCATATATTTTGTGTCTACTATACAAACCCAACAAAACTTTAAATCATGTGCTGCAAAAGATGCTAGACAAAAGAATTGTTTTGGAATATTTATTGACCCATCACTTATGTGCTGGCTATCACTTCTGGTTGTATTTGGGTAAATGCTTCCGATTTTCTTTTACATGACTTAGTTCAGCCAAATGAGAAGCTGATCGAAGAATTCTATACAAATATTAGTTATGTTATTTTTGTCCTTGCCCCTAATTGTTACTGCTGACAAATATGTCATTATAACAGGGTATTAATACTTTGGCAAAGATGCCAACCCATTAGTAGAAACCGCAGAGGATTCTGTAGCAAAAGGAAATTGAGGTGACTCTAATAAAATCCAATAAATTCTAGAGACAGATATTGAAAACAGTCTGGTGGTGGAGAACTAAGAACTGAGAATTTGGTTGTTACTTGTAGAAATATTTGCTTTCATTTTAGGAAAAGACCAAAAGAAGAGACAATAAAAGGAAAATACTTCCTCTACAGCATCACTTGCTTAGAGGTTAATAAAACAATGCTATCTCCCTTCATCTGTACCTGTTAAGAACTGTGAGCTTTGGGCTGGGGATGTGGCTCAAGCGGTAGCGTGCTCACCTGGCATGCGTGTGGCCCGGGTTCGATCCTCAGCACCACATACAAACAAAGATGTTGTGTCCGCCGAAAAAATAAATATTAAAAAATTCTCTCTCTCTCTCTCTCCCTCCCTCCTTCCCTCCCTCCCTCTCTCTTTAAAAAAAAAAAAAAAAGAACTGTGAGCTTTGGATGACCCTAATAAGCAAAACTTTGGGGGTTCTAGCTGAAGAATTTTCCTGGCCTCTGATAAATGGAACATCTTACTCTTGTAGAAACAATTCTATGGATTCGTTTGATCTACCCAGTGGGCTAGCTTTCAATCCTTAATGAACACACAGCCATAATGAAATGTTCCACTTCTAGCATTTTAAAATACCCCAATGAACAATTCAAGAAACCTTTTCAGTGATGTGTGTAATAAATTTAACCTATTCTATATAAACTGGAATTTGAATCAACAAATCCATTGTATTAAATGATTTTTATTATTGATAGAAAGAATTTTAAATGTAAAAATATGCAAAGTCATCAACCCAGGTTACAAAAATAAAAAAATACAAAAGCATAAATGAACATACTAGAAAACGGTAAAATTATGATAATACTTGGGAAGCAGTTAGAGTACCTGGCACAAGTGAGAACTCAGTACCTGTTAGGTAGGCTTCATTACTGTCACGTCTACCTTTTCCAACCACATTCCAGTCTCATCTTTCCAGTTAGTTTCTCACAAAGTATTGTACTTTTGTTACTGATAGTATGGTTTACTTCTGCTTAAAGAAACAGGCCATGAAATAGGTTATTTCTACATTGATTTTTTTTTCATTTTTATTTCTATGCATAGTTTTTAAATTTGGAAACAAATATATTTTCATAAACTTTAGGCCTTTTATTTGGAAATAATTTCAAACTCAATGGAAAGTTGCAAAAGTAGAACACAGAACACCAGAACTCACCTTCCTCATTTCACCTGTTAAACTTTTTGCCCCAAGATTTTTTATTTGCCCAAGTGGGGAAACTTTCTCGCTCCTTCACTTTTGCTCTGTTACACACACATATATATATTGTCATTTGAAAGTAAGTTGCATGCATCATGGGCCCTTTTTTATATGCCAAATATGTGTTTCTTCAGAATAAATATACTGGATAGAGTACTTGCTTGGCAAGCATGAAGCCCTGGGTCCAATGCCATCACCACAAACAAATGAAAAAAAAAAAGGACTTTCTCTTACTGAGCACAGTAGGGTAATCAGGTTCAATTAGTTGAACGTTGGTACACTGACATAATATTTTTACATACCTTATCATCCACATTCCAGTTTGACAATTGATCTGATCATGTGTTTTATAACATTTCCTCCTTTCTTACAGGTTCCAGCCTAGGATTAGGTCTAGTTGTCATGTCTCTGGTCTTGTAGAATTTTTCCATTTTGTTTTGATTTTATCTTTTATGTCATGTTTGAGAAAAGGGTCCTTTTTGGTAGTTGAACATTTCTTTTGGGGGATTTATGTAAAGTTTCCACATGATTAGGTTCAGATTTTGCCTTGCTAGTCCTATTTACATAAATGAAGTTTTATTCTTCTTAAGATGTCATATTTGGTAGTGCCCAATTTCTGCCTCATATAGTTACTGGTTTTCCTATGGTACCTTTCTGGAGCGATGCTTTAAGTCATGCCTCAATTAGTGATTCCTGCCTAAACCAGTTTACTCCACTGGTCACAAAGCTGAGTTCCCATATCAGTATTCCCTTCATATTTTCCAGTTGACAATAGGCATTTTTTTTTTTAGAATTTTTTAATATTTATTTTTTAGTTTTCGGCAGACACAACATCTTTGTTTATATGTGGTGCTGAGGATTGAACCCGGGCTGCACGCATGCCAGGCGAGCACGCTACCGCTTGAGCCACATCCCCAGCCCCAACAATAGGCATTTAAATAGGATTGTTTTTCTTTTTCTCTTTTTGAAATAGGATCTTGCTATAATGTCCAGACTGGTCTTGAGCTGGTAGGCTCAAGTGATCCTCCTCCCTCATTTTCCTATATAGCTGGGACTATATGCATGTACCACCATGCCCCAGCTCAGGAAGTTTTTTGGTTTTTGTTTTTAGTACCAGGGATTGAACCCAGGGAAGCTTAACCACTGAGCCACATCCCCAGCCCTTTTTACACATCTTAGAGACAGGGTATTGCTAAGTTGTTTAGAGCCTTGCTAAATTGTTGAAGCTGGCTTTGAATTTGTGATCTTCCTGCCTCAGCCTCCTGATCCACTGGGATTACAGGCATGCACTACTGTGCCTGGCTATTATTTAGTGAATCTTGACAAATGTGGACACCCATGAACCCAAACCCTTCTCTAGATATAGAACATCCCTCTAGATGGTTTCCTCATATCCCTTCCCAGTCAGTCCTCATCTTCACTGATTTAAAGGTGGATCATTAGTGATTATTGTTATAGAACGTCACATAAATGGAATTTGATCTTTTTTTTTTTTTTTTGCGGGAGTGGGTGGGCTATGAATTTAGCAAAGAATTGCACATATTCAGCACATCTTCTAAATACCAGATTTATATCCATGAGCTAGTCAGCTTTTCCTGTGACCAAAGCACCTAACATGAACAATCTAAAGGAAGAAAGATTTATTTGGGCTCACAGTTGGCTAGAAACAGAGCAAGAGGAAGGGACTGGGGAGAACAAACCCTTCCAGGACATGTCCCCAGTGGCCTGCTTCTTCCACTAGACCCCAGCTACCAGTAGTCCATTCATCTGTCAATGGATTAATCCCCCAAATGGATTTTTCCACTAATGAAGTCAGACCTCCATTATCCAATCATTGTCTAAAAGCCCCATCTCTGAACCTAGCTGCAACTATATATAGTTGCACAAACAAACTGTAAGAATTATAGCAAATGTTTGTTTTGGTTGAGTAACAAGAAGATTGGAGGGAATGCCCTTCATACCAAGGTCACATTCAGCATACTAGACCCAGGAGCATCTGGACTCCTTGCAAGAGCAGAGTGATCCCTCCCAGCTTGGCAGATTAATTGCTTATTGCCATCAGCCCAGCCTAGGGCTCTTATTCCCCCTGGTGTCCCCAGAGTTATCTGGGAAATCTTATTAATTTTAGTTTTTCTCCAATTGGAAAGATATATTCATCTTATACAAGGATGTGCAGACTGACAAAAATACTCCCCCCTACCCAGCCCCAGTTTGGGCTATAATTATATATTTATAATAGCTAACATTTTCAGCATCTTTATAATGTATCAATAAAATGTTTTAGATCCTCCACCCCAGTTCTGGGGATTGAACCCAGGGGCTTTCTATAACTGAGCAACATCCCCAGCCATTTTTAGTGTTTGAGACAGGTTCTCTTTAAGTTGCCCAGGCTGGCCTTAAATTTGAGATCCTCCTTCCTCAGCCTCCCAAATTGCTGGGATTACAGGAGTGCACCACCCTGATCAATTTAAGTGTTTTATTTTAATTTTAATTCAATGATTATCAGTAGCATGACATCTCATAATGGTAGATGTGTCTGTACTTTTTAAAATAAGGAGATGCATTTTTTACTCTGAAGTGTGTGAGCTTTGTTTGGTAGGTTCAGAATCTTCAAAGGGCTGGGAGGTGTAGCTTAGTGCATTAGACCCTGGATTTGATTCACAGCATTCAAAACAAAACAAAAAACACTCACACTTAAATATGAGGAAAATAATGAAGGAATGGCTAGGCCAAACAGAAGTAGTGTCTTTAGTTCTTAAGGAAATCCATGCCTGGGAAGACTTTGAGATCCAAAAATGATTTTAAAAAATATATTGGATATATGACTGATTCACATTATAAGAAGCTGAAGATATAAATAATAAGAAATGAGCACAATCAATTTATGGTTGATCAATGTTAATTTTCACAAAGGCAGAAGAGACTGGAGCTGTGAATTGCTTCCCCTTGTTAATGGGAGGCACAGGTCAGGCAATCCAGCTTCTTTCAGGATTAAACTGGCTTTGTGACCATGAACAAGGCATTTGACCTGGTTGGGTCTCAGTTTCCCTATAAGTTTGAACTTGTCTTCTCTAGGGTCCTTTCCAGGAACAAAAGTCTGTGATTCTCCAATCTTCCTTTTCAAGGGAAAGCCCTAACTGGGCTCTCCACGTGGCTTTTCTACCCTTTGAACAGAAGGGGGCGCCCTGAACACAGTGATCCCTTCTTTTCCCTGCCTGCCCTTCTGCAATCCAGGTGAAGAACCTCAGGAGGCCAACTGCTCAGCCATAAAGAATCAGCTTTCCAGAGGCCATCCTTTTCCCTGGACAGTATGGGTAGATAAGGACTCAGAGGAATCTGTTGGCTTTGTATTTTTCCAAATATTTGTGAGATTGAAACTTTTAATGTTTTAACTATGGATATCATCGAAGAAGACAAAAGAAAACACAGTTATTCTATCATTTCATTGTAATTCACTGCACTGAGATAAAAAGCAGATATATATATATACACACACTTTTTTTTTCTTTTTTCTTTGCAGAAATAAGGTCACAAATTATCCTAGGATTCCCATGATGTGGATTAATTAATTCAGTATTTTTTGAGGGTGCGCTGTATGCCAACTACTCTTTGTTTATTGTATTAACAAAATAAAGCCTTTGCCCTCACTGAACCTTATATCATTAGAACACTTTCAGAATGGTGCCCTGAAATAGTCTTAGGCTTTAGAATGCAAAAATAGAGCCATATTTAGACTGACCAAGAATGTGGACCTTATAAACACCACATAGTATCGAAAGAAAACTGCTCAGGGGCAGGACATCTGCTTATCTGTCAGGAATTTTTCTGCAAGCAAAATGGAGTAATTTTGAAAATGATTGGTGGATGAGTTATATGTATGGACACATCATTTTTGAAAGAAGGACAAGAAAGCTACCTTAGTCTATCTGTTTCAGGTAGTGTAAGGATAGTAATGATCAACCTAATGATGGCAATTGAAGAGCCTATATGGTGGGGAACAACACAGATTCTACAAATAGGCTCCCCACATTTGAATGAGCTTCATCTGGGGAAATATCTTAACCTATGTGAGGTTCCATGGGTCCATAGGTTTAAACCATCAGAATACCTAATAATCACTCAATAAATAGTACCTAAGCTCATCAAAATATAATAGTCTTCAATTGGCCCCATTCCTTCCTGATTTTTTTTTTTTAAGAGAGAGAGAGAGAGAATTTTAATATTTATTTTTTAGTTTTCGGCGGACACAACATCTTTGTATGTGGTGCTGAGGATCGAACCCGGGCCGCACGCATGCCAGGCGAGCGCGCTACCGCTTGAGCCACATCCCCAGCCCCCCTTCCTGATTTTTTAATTATTTATTTATTATTTTCATTTATTTAGCAGTACTGGGGATTGAAGCCAGGGCACACTATGACTGGGCCAAATGCCAGGTCCTTTTCTTTTTTTTTTTTTTTTTAAGATAGGATCTCACAGGCTGGGGTTGTGGATCAGTGGTAGAATGCACGTGGGAGGCACTGGGTTCGATCCTCAGCACCACATAAAAATAAATAAGGTATTGTATCCAACTACAGCTAAAAAATAATAATTATTACAAAATTAAAAAAAAAAAAAAAGATAGGATCTCACAAAGTTGCCCAAGCTGGTCTTGAATTTGCAATCCTCCTCTTCAGTCTCCCAAGTTGCTGAGATTCCAGGCATATACCTCTACATGGACTTCATTTTCTTTTAAATCTTAGAGTATTTTTTTTTTTTTTTTTTTTTTTTGCTTTGGTTTTTTGGTACTGGGGATTGAATCCAGGGGCACTTTACCACTAAGCTACATCTCCAGTCCTTTTGATTTTTTGTTTTAATACAGGGTCTTGCTAAGTTGTTGAAGGCCTTTCTAAGTAAATCTTAGTTTAAAAGGTTGGGGCTGGGGTTGTGGCTCAGTGGTAGAGCACTCACCTAGCATGCAGAAGGCTTTGGGTTCGATCCTCAGCACCACATAAATGTAAAATGGAGATATTGTGACCACCTAAAACCAAAATATAAATATTAAAAAAAAATAAAAGGTTGAAATTTTTGCTTAGTCAATCAAAAAAGTATTTATTGAGCACCTACTATATGCCTTGCACTGTTCCAGGCAAGAATTTGCCAATAAATAAGACAGAGCTCCTACTTTCTCAGGAGCTTACAATTTCCAAGGAGATGCCAGGTAATAAATACACAAAAAAAAGTAAGCAAGTTTAGGTGTGATGAATGTAAGTAGCATTTCTTTCTTTGGAATTAATATTAGCGATGTTATAATATGATTTGTTCATGATGATACACATTCATGTAAGAGAACATCTTCCGCTTAAGGAACTGACATGAATTCTAGCAAAGAACTGGATAAGTGAAGGTATTGTCTGGCTTCCTTCTGCACTTCCACAAGATATAAGCAGAAACTAACGATGCTACACATTCTCTTTTGGTAAAGGAACATTGCATTTGACTGCAATGAGATTTTGAGCCTCGTTATTTTTTGCATTGCATTTGTGCTGGCTAAAGACTGAATTCTAGGTTGCTGTTTAGAGTCTGGTTTCAGCAACTGGAGAATGGATTGTGTTTCCTTTCAGCCTTCTAATTTCTGGGTGGGATGAATATATGTTACTGGTCTTAAGTTTCACACCAGCCTACCATCTTTAGCCAGGAGGGAGAGCTTCTAGTAGCCCAGACAGCATCTTGGCCCAAATTAGAAAAAGATGTCCCCTCCTTAAGGCATATTGCTGCTATCTGATAAGGTTTTTTATACTATTCTTTATTTCTATGAGGTCTAAAATGGGAATTGCTGCCCTTAATTTTGTTCAGTGCAGACCCCGCCCAACCATATCACATTGCCCTCCTAATAGGTCTAACCAGGTACTTTGAGGACAGAAGCAGAAGTACAACTTACTGCCCCGCACAGTGGCACACACCTGTGATCCCAGCAACTTGGAAGGCTGAGGCAGGAGGATCACGAGTCTGAGGACAGCCTCAGAACTTAGTGAGAACCTAAGCAACTTAATGAGATCCTGTCTCAAAACAAAAAATTAAAAGGGCTGGGGATGTAGCTCAGTGGTAAAGTGCCTCTGGGTTCAATCCCCCAGGATCAAAAAAAAGTAAAAGAAGAAGTAGTACAACTTATTTCACAACTGCCTTCTTTTTGCTTTCCCCCCTTGTGATCCATGTGACAAAACACATTCTTCTCACCTACTGGCAGACATAAAGATTTATGCCAATGGGGAATAAGTTTATACCAGCTACCAGGGATTAAATACATACTTGGGAGGAGACGGCTAAGATTTAGATGACCTCAACAAATAAAATTTCAACACCCTTCCCCAACACCAAAAAAAAAAAAAAAAAAAAAAAATCAGAAAACTCCTGGTCTAATCTGGCATCCGAACATTTTTTCAGCTACCACATTAGCTTTCCTGCTGTAATTGCCTCTGTTGAATGAGTATGTCCTCCCAGCGTTGGAATTACCTTGGCTCTGTAATCTCTTGAATGAAACCAAATCTGTGTTTCCGTCTGTGAGTGGGGATGCAAGGTCCATCCTATATCGATTTCCATTCTCCAACACCAGGCAGACATCTGCTTGAATGACTATCACACACCCAAGTGTGTTTCAAATACCCTTTCTGATCCTCTTTCTCTTGTGGTCCCCTGGTCTCCATGGATTCCATGATCCTCAATCAGTTTCACAAATAATTGTCCTTTTTTCCTGCAGCTCTCCATCAGTTCCCAAGCACATATTGCTTGTTCTGCATTCTTAAATATGCTGGGTTCTCTGTACTCATTGCCTCAGCCTTGGATGTGACCAGGCACCCTTGTCCTTCCTCCCTGGGACTACAGCACCAGCGTCTTGGCTAGGGATTTAGACTTTCCTAAGTCTCCCCGCCTCTTGAATTTTCTGCTCTTCTGTTATTTGAAGGAAACTGTGACCAATGAGTGAACTGCTTATAAATCTCTAGCAGTTCCTTACCTGGAGTCTGATCCTATGTACCCCATATTGCCCCTACTCCTAACCACTATTCACTCTTCTCCTCTCTGCTCCCCCTCCCCCGCTCCCCCCCCCTTCCCTAAGGTTTTCCCTGTCTTCAAGCTTCTTGGAATTGTCCCAAAATGCTTTGCTCCCAGCCCCTCCTCTTCCTGCACTCCAGGGATTGAATACCACCAGCTCCTTCTGGTGGACTCATTCATCCTTCAAAGTCTAGCTCAAGTGTTGCCTCTTCTCTGAAGTCTCTCCATCCCCACTCTCCTTCCTTTGACTTTCCCACTACTTTTTATAATTTTCTGCCTTAAAATTTTTTATCATAAGTTGCAATGTGTTTCCCCTTGATTTTCCCTCCAAGGAAGGTGCCAGCTCTCACCTTTTCTCCTAAAACACTCTGCGATGACACTCAGGATGTACTCTGGTTGAACCTTGAAATGGAAAGATAATGACACAGACTTGTGGTGCCATGGTCTGCTGAGCAATCTTGATGAGTTTCAAGGATGGATGGGAAGAGACTGCTGTTGCCCTGAGGGTCCACTCGTGGTTGAGATAGCTGGAAAACTCAGATTGTTAAACATCAGAATTTTTACCAGAATATTCTTTTGTACATTTGATGCTCTGGGGTTCCATTGAATTGGGGCTTTATAAAATGAAACAAAAGGACCTATGCTATTAACTATAAGGAAAACATCTTTAAAAAGACAAATGTTAAGGAAAAAAACACCAATTCAATGATTCTATAGTTTGGAACTAGAATGTCCCCTGAATGCCCATGTGTTAAAGGCCTGGTCCTTAGGCTTTTGGGAGGTGGTGGGACCTAGTGAAAGGAAATTAGGTCACTGGAGGCATGCCCTGGAAGTGGGTACTAGGAACTCAGCCCCCTTCTGTCTCTTTGCTTCCTGGATGCCATGAGCTGAACAGCTTCCTCCACAGCACACTCCCATATTGATGCTGTACTATAGGTTCAAAGGCAACAGGGCCAGGTAGCCATTGACTGAAAGCTCTGAAGCTATGAGGCAAAATAAACCTCTCTTCTATGTAGCTTGATTTATCTCAGGTGTTTTGTCACAGTGACAGAAAGTTGACTAATACGAGTGAGTTGAAATTTCAGAGTTTTAGAATTGATTTATGGGATTCAGCAAGGAGTCAGATATTAAATCATTATTTTAAAAAACCCTCCAATTTATTACTCAAAATTGTCTAAAAGTGAATTGGATTGCTGAAGTATTTTGAGTTCCTTGGAGTTCACCACTACTGAAAATAAAAATAGAATGGGTCTCATCTTTTTTTTTTTTTCAGAGAGTGAGAGAGAGAATTTTTAATATTTATTTTTTTTTTTTTTTAGTTTTCGGCTGACACAACATCTTTGTTTGTATGTGGTGCTGAGGATCGAACCAGGGCCACACGCATGCCAGGCGAGCGCGCTACAGCTTGAGCCACATCCCCAGCCCACTTATTATCTTTCCTGCTTACATTTACTGATGGAAAAACCTTTTTTTTTTTTTTCTTTTTTGGCTGGGAAACAGATTGTTTTCAGAACTTTTTTTCCCTCATCTTTGATTGTGACTGTGTAAGTAGATTAATTTTAAAAACAAGACAAATTTCTCCCGCAAGTATATTCACTTACAGTGGTTTGAGTACATGCTCTAATGTATCATCAGCTACCAGCCATTTTGGGGTGCTCACTGTATTCTGATCAGCTGGGCCCCTGACATGCAAAGGGAAGGGATCCTGCTTCTGTACCCAGGGTGCTCAGAGTCTCACTGGGGAGATGACAAAGTAAATATTCACAAGGCAACATGGGAAATGTAGAAAAGCCTTCAACACTGTTGGCATGGGAAGCCAGCTGGATAATTTTCTTGATGACGGTGGGATATATATCACAGAGGGAAACAGACTGGGCCAAGGTGTGGCTGAAAAAGGTACACAGTGTCATTAAGCCAACTCAACTATAAGCAGGTGTAAGTTTAGGAAAGGATTCTGGAGTTTTCTGGTTTAGCTTGATCCTTCATGATGAAGGTAGAGGTACTGTAGGGTTTTGTTTTGTTTTTGGGGATCACCTAGGCAGGTACACAGGCTGATTCCACAAAACAAATCTGGTATTCCATATTCCATCTCATCTCACAAGATGCCCCCAAGTCTTGAAGCATGTACTAGGAAGCTTTGCATCAGTTTGATCACATGAAAACCAAACTCTAAGGCATAATTTATTTTAAAAATTATTATAAATGCCAAATAATTTATAATAGTTTCTATTTGGACATCATTTTAGTAATTATATTTATTTGCCATAAATATATTTATTTGCCAATTGACCATGGTTTATGGTTTTAAGATACCAGAGGGAAATAAAAATGAAGATATTTACATAATAGACTACTTTCTTTTAGGTTCCTGATTTTGAAGGCTCCAACTGATTATATGGGATGAATAATGAAAAATTAAAGGAGCAAGTCTGTAATCCCAGCTTTTTGGGAGGCTGAAGCAAGAGGATTGCAAGTTCAAGGCCAGCCTGGGGGCAATTTAGCAAGACCCTGTCTCAAAAATTATGAAGAACTGGGGATGCTGAATGCGGCGACACATTCCTGGAATCCCAGTAACTCTGGAGGCTTAGGCAGAAGGATCTCAAGTTCAAAGCCAGCCTCAGCATTATAGAAAGGCCTTAAGCAACTTAGCGAGATCCTGTCTCAAAATAAAAAAAAAGGGTTGGGGATGTGGCTTAGTGTGAACACCCCTGGATTCAATCCCCAATACCAAAAGAGAAAAAGGAAAAGAATTGGGGATGTACCTCAGTGGTAAAGTGCTCTTGGGTTCAATTCCCAGTAACAGAAAATAATAACAATAATAAAGTTACTGCCTTAGAAATGCTTTCAGTATTTAATTTAATCTTAGTGTTAAGGATGAACCCAGCATCTCACACATGCTAAGTGAGTACTCTCACCATTCAGCTATACCTCAGATCCCCTCAGTTTTATTTTAAAATTGTGTTTCTGTTATAGTTGTAGTTAATTAACTTTTCTGACTTCAAAAATAAGTTTAGTGTTAACGTCAGACTAAGATGTGCTCAGTTCAAGGCATTTGCAGGTAAATGGATGGAGTTGGAGAATAACATCTTCATCAACATTTATTGTTGTCTTTGTTCTTGGTAGCTGCCATTCTGACTGGGGTGAGATGAAATCTTAGTTTTTTTTTAATATTTATATTTTTAGTTGTAGTTGGACATAATACCTTTATACCATTCATTTATTTTTATGTGGTGCTGAGGATCAGACCCAGGGCCCAGCACATGCTAGGCGAGCGCTCTACTGCTGAGCCACAACCCCAGCCCTGAAATCTTAGAGTAGTTTTGATTTGCATTTCTCTAATTACTAGAGATGTTGAATATTTTTCCCTATATTTGTTACTGGAATGTATATCTTCTGAGAAATGTCTGTTCAGCTCCTTAGCCTATTTATTGATTGGGTTGTTTGTTTTTTTGGTGTTAAGTATTTTGAGTTCTTTATATATCCTAGAGATTATTGCTCTATCTGATGTGTGTGTGGCAAAAATTTGCTCCCAAAATGTAGGCTCTCTGTTCACCTCATTGATAGTTTCTTTTGCTGAGAGGAAGCAAAATAAGTTTGAATCCATTGCATTTATTCTTGATTTTATTTCTTGTGTTTTAGGAGTCTTGTTAAGGAAGTCAGGGCCTAATCCGACATGATGAAGATTTTGGCCTACTTTTTCCTCTATTAGGTTCAGGGACTCTGGTCTAATTCCTAGGTCCTTCATCCACTTTGAGTTGAGTTTTGTGCATGGTGAGAGATAGGGGTTTATTTTCATTTTGCTGCATATGGATTTCCAGTTCTCCCAGCACAATTTGTTGAAGAGGCTATCTTTTCTCCAATGTATGTTCTTGGTGCCTTTGTCTAGTATGAGATAACTGTATTTATGTGGTCGGTCTCTGTGTCTTCTATTCTGTACCATTGGTCTACATGTCTATTTTGGTGCATTCATATGCATTTTTCCAAATGTCTCAATAACCTTGCAGTCAGTGATAACAGCTCTAATAGGTCCAGAACAAAAATGACACTTGCAAGGCTAAGTTCCCTATCTCATCTTTATGATCAGTTGTCCAGGTCCTCTTGAGACAGTCCTAACAGTCCTAATTGCAAGGCCACAATGGGAATGCTAATACCTCACCTGTGTGTAGGCTCCTTGTATAGATAAATGAGATTATGTCTGCAAGTGGGTCTCAACCTCTTGGAAGAGAATGTTATTATGGAGCCATAACAATTATAGCCATCAGTCTAATTGTTTTTTAGTGACATCTACTCTAGTGCACTTTGTTTTGTGATAACTGTCAGCTTTCTAAAGGAAATCACTGTGTGGGGTGTTTTATAAGGACAGAGAATGATAATAGAATGAAGAATATCAGACAATAAATAGGATGGTGTGTAATGATGGGACGCTCCTTACAACTATCCTTTAACCCTGTGCTCTCCAGCAGGCACTGGTGTGTTCCAGTATGATCATTCTTTTCCTCCCTCCCAGCTTTTTTTTTTTTTTTTAGCAGTCCTAAGGATTGAACCTGAGGCCTCTAGCATGCTAGGCAAGCACTCTACTACTGAGCTGCATTCACAGTCCCAGTAAAATCATCCTTGTATTCAGCAATCAAACCCTTACTTTTTTTTTTTTTTTTTTGTACTGGGGATTGAATCCAGGGGTGCTTATTCACTGAGCCCTTTTATTTTTATTAATTAATATATTTATTTAGGTGCCTTTGAGGCCAGCACCCTACCAACTGAGCTATATCCCCAGCCCTACCCTTTTATTTTTTGTTTTGAAATGGACTCACTAAGTTGCTTAAATTGCTGAGGCTGGCCTCAAGTTTTCAGTCCTTCTGTCTCAACCTCCCAGAGTTTCTGGGATTACAAATGTGGGCCAAACCCTCACTTTCTGAGGATACTTCATGACATTGCCTAGCACATGTGCTCTAGGTTGGTAATACATCCATGTCTTAGACATGGAGGATAAGTGAATGTGGGCCAAAGAAGTCATCTGTTTGTCCACGTCCACCTAGGAGACATTGATTTTAACAACATAAACAATCCTGAGGCTCGGAGATGGTTGGGGGTGTGGGGTGGGTGTCAGAATGCCCTCCAGGCACTTACCCCTCTCACTACCTTTGGGGATTTTATGGAAGCTTTGTTATATAGGCACAATTGATTAAATCACTGGTGGTAAACTGGATCATCCTTCTTGGGAGAGTGGCGAGGTTCAAAGTCCCAACCCTCCAATCATGTAGTTGATTCCCCTGCAACCAGCCCCCATCCTGGGGCTATCCAGGAGCCCACCAAGAGCGATCCCACTAGAACAAAAGCTGCTCCTATAACCCAGGAAATTCCAAGGGATTAAGGAGATCTGTGTCAGATGTTATCACTGGATAAATTACAAAGGTGTTAGGAGCTCTGTGATAGGAACCCAGGGGCAAAGACCACATATTAGAACAAAAGATTTTCCTAATTCTCCCGTGTGGGAGAGTAAGGGACTCTGTACCAGGAAGCAGGGGATGGAGAGGGAGGGGTAAGGGAGAGAGGGGGAGAGGACTGGCAGAGATTAATTATATATATATTTTTATATCACAATATCATACTCTTCCTTAACAAAAATTGATACTTTTTCCTGTATTGGTACCCAGGAAGAGCTCTCCTCAGCAGAGCACATGGAGCATCTGCAATGAAGATGCTCATCAGAAAGCCCAGGACATAAGCTTCTTCCACCTCTCCCCAGGAAACAGAGCTTCCTGCTCATTAGCTTGGGAAATGTACTCTGGCCGAGGAATTCTTCTCATGAATCTCTTAAGGAATGCACTGGGGCTATAGTGTAAAAGTCACTTTTTAAATTTAATCTTATTTATTGGTACTGGGGATTGAAGCACTGAGCTACATCCCCAGTTCTTTTCATTTTTAATTTTGAGACAGTCACACCCTGAGAAGTGAGTTGCTGAGGCTGGCCTAGAACTTGAAATTCTCCCACCTCGACCTCCAGTGTCACTGGGATTTAAAAGAGTAAATCACTGAGCCCAGTTTAAAAGTTGCTCTTCTAACTGTGTCTTGTTGCTTCCCCAGTAAAATGCTATGAATAGGATGAAATCTTAAATTTGAAGTTTGAAACTTAATAACCTGGTTATTTTATTTTAACCCCTCCCCCATTTTATCAAGATATAATCAACAAATAATAATTATTATCTGTATAACATATTTTGCTATACATATATACCATGAAATGATTAAATCAAACTATTTATCATATCCACCACCTCACATACTTATTTTGTGTGTATGTGTGGTAGGAACATTTATGATCTCCTCTCTTAGCAATTTTCAAATATAAAATACATTATTGTTAACTATGGCCACCATTCTGTACAATAGGTCCCCAGAACTTATTCATCTTATCTGATTTAAACTGTGTGCCTGATTTCCCCTGGCAACCACCATTCTACTTTTTGCTTCTATAAATTTGACTTTTTAAACATTCCACATATAAGTGAGATCAGACAGTATTTGTCTTTCTGTGCTGCTTTTTTCTTTTAGCATCATGTGTTTTATTGGGTATTTTATATCTTGCATTGTTATCTATCTTTTATCTTTTAGCATGCCCTTAGGAAGGTGTTCTGCCCTAATAGTCATTATATAGAAAGAGAAACTAAGGGATAAGTAATATAATTACCTTAATGTTTTTAATTAAGCCTTTTTATAGGCATTCAAAAATACTAACATAGCACAATGAGATCACTTAACTCTAATTACACAGCAGGCTAAGGGCCAAACTTACATGGGGATTTAGGCTTTCGGTACCTACATGCTAGTCATCTGTTTTGTATACTTTTACATACTAGAAATAAGAAGTATGTAAATATCTGTGAAAATTAATAAGCATTTTGAAATTGCCTTGTATTTGCAATATGTTAAGTGGAAAAAGTCAATAGGCATATATTTTTATTTAAAAGTATAGTATAGGCAGCCAGGTGCAGTGGTGCACACCTGTAAATCCCAGCAACTTGGGCAGCTGAGTCAGAGCATGGCAAGTTCAAGGCCAGCCTGGGCAGCTTAGCAAGGGTGTCTTAAAATAAAAAAGGACTTGGATGTAGATCAGTGGTAGAGCGCCCCTGGGTCATTCCCTCATACCACCACCACAACAAAGTACAGTATATGAATAAAGAAGAAGTATATATAGAGAAGACACCAGAAAATAACATTGAAGAATAAGGATTAACACATTACAAGAAATGTTACAGAGTACCTATGCTAGAAATAAAGTAGTGTTTTTCTATTAGAAAGTGGGCTTTGATTAGTTTAAATGTAAACTTAAAGGTGGCCACTAAAAAAATTTACAAAGTTAGTATAACTGATATGGCAAGAGAGGAAAACGGAATCCTAAAAAATGTTAATTAAAACTACAGAAGTCAGAATTTGGGCAAGGTGTTGCATGCCTATAATCCCAACTACTGGGGAGGCTGAGACTGGTGGATCTCAAGTTCAAGGCCAGCCTGGGCAACTTACACCCTGTCCCAAAAATAAATATTAAAAAAGGGCTGGGGATGGGGCTGGGGTTGCAGCTCTGCACTACAGCACTCGCCTAGCACAAATGGGTCACTAGGTTTGATCCACAGCACCACATAAAAGTAAAATAAAGGTATTGTGTCCAACTACAACTAAAAACAAAAACGAACAAAACAGGCTGAGGATATAGTCCAGTGATACAGCATCCCTGGGCCCAATCTCCAGTAACACACACACACACACACAAAGAAGATGAAAGAGAAACAAAGAATAAGGGCAATGAATAGAAAACATCTGCAAATAGATAATAATCCAACTATATCAAAAATCATTCTAAGTATGACTGGTCTAAATACAAGAATTAAAGAAGAATGACAGAGTGGATAAAAATAAATGACCCAACTATGCATTGTCTACAAGAAACATACTCAAAAAACAAAGACATAGATTAAAAGTAATACCAATCAAAAGAAAATGAAGCCAGATGTGGTGGTACACACCTGTAATCCCAGCAGCTCGAGAGGCCGAGTCAGGAGGATGGCCAGTTCAAAGCTAGTCTCAGCAAAAGCGAGATGCTAAACAAACTCAGTGAGACGCTGTCTCTAAATAAAATACAAAATAGGGCTGGGGATGTGGCTCAGTGGTCAAGTGTCCCTGAGTTCAGTCCCCGACCAAAAAAAAAAAGAAAGAAAATGAAGTAGCTATATTAATTTCAGAAAATACAGATTTTAGCCAGACACAATGGTGCACACCTGTAATCTCAGCTGTCAGGAGATTGAAGCAGGAGGATCAAGATTCAAAGCCAGCCTCAGCAATTTAGCAAGGCCCTAAGCAACTCAGCAAGACCCTATCTCTAAATAAATAAAATATAAAAAGGTCTGGGGATGTGCCTCAGTGGTTAAGCCCCCTAGGTTCAATCCCAACCCCTAGTACCAGAAAAATAAAATACAGATTTTAGAGCAGGGAAAGTTATCAAGGCTAAAGAAGGAGGTTAATCCTCCAAGAAGTCCACAACAATCCTAACTGTTGCCTAGCAACAGAGTATTGAAATATATGAGCCAAGAACTGATAGAAAAATAGATCAGTCCACAATTACAGTTGGAGATTTACATATCTTTCTAAGTAATTTTCAGATTCAGTAGGTAGAAAATCAGTAAAAATAGAGTTGAAGAGAACAGCACCATCAATCAGTTTGATGTAACTGACATTCATAGTCTATTTCATTCAGCAAGAAAAGAACATACATTCTTCTCAAGCTCACATTAACTATGTCAGGTCACATTCTACATCATAAAACACACCTTAACAAACTTAAAAGGATAAAAATCATACTGTGAGGGCTGGGGATGTGGCTCAAGTGGTAGCGCACTCGCCTGGCATGCGTGCGGCCCGGGTTCGATCCTCAGCACCACATATAAACAAAGATGTTGTGTCCGCCGAGAACTAAAAAATAAATATTAAAATTCTCTCTCTCTCTCTCTCTCTCTCTCTCTCTCTCTCTCTCTCTCTCTCTCTCTCTTTCTCTTTAAAAAAAAAAAAAATCATACTGTGAGCCATAGTAACACAAACATTGGCACCAAAACAGACAAGTAGACAAATGGTACAGAATAGAAGACACAGTGACAAACCCACATAAATACAGTTATCTTATACTAGAGAAAGGCACCAAAAACTTACATTGGAGAAAAGATAGCCTCTTCAACAAATGGTACTGGGAAAACTGGAAATCCATTTGTAGCAAAATGAAATTAAACACCTATCTCTCACCTTGCATAAAACTCAGCTCAAAGTGGACCAAGGACTTAGGCACTAGAATAGAGACCCTGCGCCTAGTATAAGAAAAAGTAGGCCCATATCTGCATCATATCAGCTTAGAAACTGACTTCCTAACAAGACCCCTAAAGCACAAGAAGTAAAACCAAGAATCAATAAATGAGATGGAATCAAACTAAAAGCTTCCTCACAGCAAAAGCAGCAATGAATAACATGAAGAGAGAGCCTACATTATGGGAGAAAATCTTTACCATATAACCTCAGAGAGACATTAATCTCCAGGATATATAAAGAACTAAAAAACTTAACACTAAAAAAAAATAAAAAATAATCCAGTCAATAAATGGCATAAGGTTCTGAACAGATACTGCACAGAAGAAGAAATACAGTTGATCAACAAATATATGAAAAAATGTTCAACATCTCTAAAAATTAGAGAAATGCAAATCAAAACTACACTGAGATTTCATCTCTCTCTAGTCAGAATGGCAATTATCAAGAATACAGACAACAATAAATGACAGCAAGGATGTGGGGGAAAAAGATACACTCATACATTGCTGGTAGAGCTACAAATTGGAGCAAATACTATAGAAAGCAGTATGGAGATTCCTCAGAAAACCTGGAATGGAACCATCATTTGACCCAGCTATCCCACTCTTCGGTTTATATCCAAAGGACTTAAAATCAGCATACTATAGTGATGCAGCCACATCAATGTTTATAGCAGCTCAATTCACAATAGCTAAACTGTGGAACTAACCTAGATGCCCTTCAACAGATGACTGGATAAAGAAAATGTGGTACATATACACAATGAATATTCCTCAGTTTTAAAGAATAAAATTATGGCTTTTGCAAGTAAATGGATGGAGCTGAAGACTATCGTGCTAAGTGAAATAAGCCAATCCCAAAAAACAAAGGCTGAATATTTTCTCTGCTATGCAGATGCTCATTCACAATGGGGCAGGTGGCTAGGGAAGAATAGCTGTACTTTGGATTATATAGCAGGAAGGGAAGGGAAGGGAGGGGTATGGGGTGGGAAGGTCAGCGGAATGAATCAGACATTATTATCCTATGTGCATATATGGTTATATGACTGGTTTAATTCTACATTGTGTACAACCAGAAAAATGAGAAATTACACTCCATTTGTGTATGATATATCAAAAAGCATTCTACAGTCATGTGTAACTAACTAGAACAAATTTTTTAAAAAATCATACTGTGTGTACTCTCAGACCATGATGGAGTTAAACTAGGAAACAAGAACAGGAAGAGCTGGGAAATCCAAAATATTTTCGTATTAAAAAACAATTCTATGGGCTGGGGATGTGGCTCAAGCGGTAGTGTGCTCACCTGGCATGCGTGCGACCTGGGTTCGATCCTCAGCACCACATGATCCTCAGACACCAGAAGTTGTGTCTGCCGAAAACTAAAAAAATAAATAAATATTTAAAAATTCTCTCTCTCTCTCTCTCTCTCTCTCTCTCTCTCTCTTTAAAAAAAAAAAAAAAAAAAACAATTCTAAACTGGGTGTGGTGGCACATGCCTGTAATCCCAGCAGCTCAGGAGGCTGAGACAGGAGGATTGTGCGGTCAAAGCCAGCCTCAGCAATGGCACGTGCTAAGCAACTCAGTGAGACCCTAACTCTATTAAAATACAAAATTGGGGATTTGGGGGCGGGACCCAGTCAGGAAGAGCGCACAAAACTGCCCTTAAATCATTGCAGAGCTGCAGCTCCGGTTAGCCGGCCACGAGGTTCTCGCGAGACCCGCCTCCTCAATACCAAGCGCCTGTGTCTGGCACAGCGGTGTGAGACGAAGAGACAATCCTTCCCCGCCGCCCGGATAATCAAGAGTTTTGGCCGGACCTTTGAGCACACACCGAGATAGTGAGGAGCCAGACGAAAAGCACAGACTATGGCGCTGAAACGGATTAATAAGGAACTTAGTGATTTGGCCCGTGACCCTCCAGCACAATGTTCTGCAGGTCCAGTTGGGGATGATATGTTTCATTGGCAAGCCACAATTATGGGACCTAATGACAGCCCATATCAAGGTGGTGTATTCTTTTTGACAATTCATTTTCCTACAGACTACCCCTTCAAACCACCTAAGGTTGCATTTACAACAAGAATTTATCATCCAAATATTAACAGTAATGGCAGCATTTGTCTTGATATTCTAAGATCACAATGGTCTCCTGCTTTAACTATTTCTAAAGTTCTTTTATCCATTTGTTCACTGCTATGTGATCCAAACCCAGATGACCCTTTAGTGCCAGAGATTGCACGGATCTATAAAACAGACAGAGATAAGTACAACAGAATATCTCGGGAATGGACTCAGAAGTATGCCATGTGATGCTACCTTAAAGTCAGAATAACCTGCATTATAGCTGGAATAAACTTTAAATTACTGTTCCTTTTTTGATTTTTCTTATCCGGCTGCTCCCCTATCAGACCTCATCTTTTTTAATTTTATTTTTTGTTTACCTCCCTCCATTCATTCACATGCTCATCTGAGAAGACTTAAGTTCTTCCAGCTTTGGACAATAACTGCTTTTAGAAACTGTAAAGTAGTTACAAGAGAACAGTTGCCCAAGATTCAGAATTTTTTTAAAAAATGGAGCATGTGTATTATGTGGCCAATGTCTTCACTCTAACTTGGTTATGAGACTAAACCATTCCTCACTGCTCTAACATGCTGAAGAAATCATCTGAGGGGGAGGGAGATGGATGCTCAGTTGTCACATCAAAGGAAGCAGCATTATTCTAGCAGCATCCATTTTGTTTAAACCTTCCACTGTTAGAGATTTGAGGTTACATGTTATACTTTATGCTCATAACTGATGTGGCTGGAGAATTGGTATTGAATTTATAGCATCAGCAGAACAGAAAATGTGATGTATTTTATGCATGTCAATAAAGGAATGACCTGTTCTTGTTCTATAGAGAATGGAAATTGGAAGTCAAACACCCTTTGTATTCCAAAATAGGGTCTCAAAACATTTTGTAATTTTCATTTAAATTGTTAGGAGGCTTGGAGCTATTAGTTAATCTATCTTCCAATACACTGTTTAATATAGCACTGAATAAATGATGCAAGTTGTCAATGGATGAGTGATCAACTAATAGCTCTGCTAGTAATTGATTTATTTTTCTTCAATAAAGTTGCATAAACCAATGAAAAAAATAAAATAAAATATAAAATTGGGCTGGGGATGTGGCTTAGTGGTTGAGTGCCCCTGAGTTAAATCCCTGGTTCCCCCTCCCCCAAAAAAACACTTCTAGCAGGTACAGTACCACATACTTGTAATGCCAAAGAGATGCCGGCGGCGGCGGCGGCTGAGGCAGGAGGATTGCAAGTTCAAAGCCAGCCTCAAAAATAAAAAATACAAAAGGACTAAGGATGTAGCCCAATGGTTAAGTGGCCCTGGGTTCAATTCCCAGTACCAAAAACAAAAAAACATACAACACACTTGTAAAATACACACACACACACATACACACACACACTTCTAAGTATTACATGGGTTAAAAAAAAAAAACGAGAAATTTTAAAATATTTTTAACCAAGTAGAAATAAAAGTACAACTTTTCAAAATTGATGGAATACAGCAAAACCAGTGTTTGGCAAGAAATGTATATCATTGAATGTGTCTATTAGAAAAGAAATTTAAAAATCAACGCAGACCTTAGGGAAAAAGAGGAAAGCAAATTAAACTGAAAAAAAGAACTTGAATAAATTGATACAGAAATCAATGAAATTGAAAATAGGAAACCAACAGAGAAACTAAACAAACCCCAAAACTGATTCTATGAAAAGTCTATAAAATTAATAAAACTGATGAAGAAAAAAAAGAAGAGAGAAGACAAAATTACTAATATTGGGAATGAAAGCGATGCCATCACTACTGATCCCATGAACATTAAAAGGATGAACAGCTCTGTGCCCACAAATCTGACAAATTAGATAAAATGTACCAATTTCATGAAAAAGACAGTCTATCAAAATCCACTCAAGGTGAAGCAATTATTTTAATAGGCCTGGATCTATTAAGGAAACAGAACCAACAATTTGTTAATTTCTAAAACAGCACCAGGCCCAGATGTCTTCATGGTGAATTATAACAAATGTTTAAAGAAAAACTGCACTTTTTTTTTTTTTTTTTACAATTTCTTCCAGAAGATAGAAGCAGAGGGAAAACTTCCTAACTCATACTTTGAGACCAGCATTCCCTTAAAGCCAAAATCAGACAAAAATATTCCAAGAACAGAAAACTGAGGAATCTAATTAAAAGCCTATAAATGGAAAATTCCTAACAATTGGATCACCATCCTACTCCCCTGCAAAGGAACAATGCAGCAGCTGGCTTTCCCCAGGCAGAGGGGAAAAAGTTAAAAAAAAGAAAAAAAGCAGGAAACTCTTCTCTAACCAAAGTTAGAGCCAAAAAGAGCCAAGCTTTCTCCTGTATTGTGCCCTGAGGCAGAGATCTCTCAGTGGAGCACATGGCTACGCCCTTGAAGGGAAATCTGCTCAACAGGGAGAAACCCTGGATGTCTATTGCAAGCTCCCAGTTCACCTTTCTCCAGGAAACAGACCTTCATGCACTGTAGTGTAGGAAATATACACCCAGGGCCCGGGATGCAGCTTGCTAGTAGAGCCCTTGCCTATTATGTACAAAGCCCTGGGCTCAGTCCCCAGTGCTACACCAAAGGCAAGGGAAGGAAAGACTCTTCAGACATGTGAGGAAACCAGCAACATAAAGGGGTCAAAGAGAACAAACAGGAAAACAGACACTGGAAAAAATAGGAATAATTGAGGAATAAAGAGAATCGATTTTAAAGGAACAATTGAATTATGTACTTAGAGAAATTTGATAAAATGTTATGTGTAGAAAGCAGTATTGAAATGTAACCAAAAAGGAGTGACCTGAGAATAGGAAAAAGCTCTTGGATGTTGAAAATGCAAATATGGAAATTAAGTCATTCTATAGAAGTACTAGACAACACAGTAAAGGTAAAAACACATAAGAGTTTCCATTTAAGAAGTTCAAATCTGACCAGGAGGAGTTCTCAGAAGGTAGGAATGGAGAAATGACTGAGGCAGGAGAATTGCAAGTTCAAGGCCAGTCTGGGCAAATTATCAAGACCCTATCTCAAAATAAAAAATAAAAAGGGCTGTAGGTGTACCTAGGTAGAGTACCCCTGGGTCAGAGCCCTAATAGAAAAATAGAAAAAATACAGTAGTTGTTTTTTTTTTTTTTTTTTTTTTGGGGGGGGGGTTCTTGCTGATACATCCTCTTCCTTCTTCTTTTCTTGGTGATGTTTAGCCTGGCACACATGAATATTTGCCCTCAGCATGCCTTGGCAATTTTGCCATCCTCCTCTAAAAATATCAAGAACAGGTTTAAATAGAGTGTGTCACTCTAAAGTACCATTTCCAATCAGTTTGTTGGTAGCTAGTTTTCTGTGGCCAGGAGCTAAACTTACCCTGGGTATCACACATACTCAAATTGATAGACGATGTTATGTCCAGGTCAGCGAATCTGGGCACCTGGGCTGAGGCTTTTGGGGACAGTACCTCTGTTAGGTGCAGGACAGGCTGAACTATGTTGTCTGCAGGGCAGGCTGAACAAATGTTAGCTGCAGGATAACTCACACACTCAAACCCCCCTCTGTCTGGTCCTTTATCACCTGTTTGCGTCAAGTCTGAATCCTCAACCCCACTCAAGGCTGAACACTCGACCCCCACCCATCTGGTGTAACAGAAACCCATATCTGATCCCTGCCCCATCTGCTTGAAGGCAGAAGATGACACCTTAGCAACTACTGTATGATCCAATCACTGTACACCAACAAGGCAGCTTGCAGACCCAAAGACCCCATTAGATTTGGACTATAAAAACTCCCTCCTGCCGGGCCCCTCTCCCTTGCTCTTGCTCTCTTGCTCTCTCTCTCTCTTTCTCCTCTTTTACACCGCTGCAATAAAGATCTCTTGGTCACTCCAAGTGTTGTGATCACTTTCCTTCAACCTCCAGAAACCTTCAAATAGGAAACAAATAGAGTCAGTGATACAGCTTTTATAATCCCTGAACTATTGCTAGGAAAAGAAGCCATCAGCCCATGACTGTTGAGAAGCAGAGCCAGGATTTAAACTCAGGTGTGCCCGGATCCTGACATCCAGCAGAGCAGGCTGGGCAGGAAAGTGGATGCAGGACAGGGGCCAACATGGAGGATCATGTACAGCAGAGGGGACAGGCTGGCAGCCTTGGGACCCGCTGAGCCCAAAGACAGGACTTGGCTTGCATTGTACTTGCAATGCCTGTTTTTCCTCCTCCTCCTCTTTTTTTTTTTTTTTTGTAAAATTCACATTACATAGAATTTACCATCTTCATCATCTTTAAGTGTATAGTGGTATTAAATACATTTATAATTTATATTGTTGTGCAACTACCACCATCTCTCTCCAGAACTTTTTCATTTCTTTCTTTTTTTTTTTTTTTTGTACCAGGGATTGAACTTAGAGACGCTTAACCACTAAACCACATCTCCAGACCGTTTTTGATATTTTATTATTATTTCTTAAAACTCTTTTTCTAAAACTATTTATTTTTTAGGGGTAGATGGACACAACACAATGCCTTTATTTTTATGTGGTGCTGAGGATCGAACCCAGGTCCTGCCCGTGCTAGGCGAGCACTCTACTGCTGAGCCACAATCCCAGCCCTTATATTTTATTTTGAGACAGGGTCTCGCTGAGTTGCTTAGGGCCTCGCCAAATTACTGAGGCTGGCTTTGAATTCATGATCCTCCTGCCTCAGCCTCCTGAACCACTGGGATTAAAAGCCAGCGTCAACCCACGCAGCACCAGACTGAAACTCCTGACAATAATTTCCTATTCGCCTTGTCCCTGCCAGCTCCCACCAGTGGCCCTGACAACCACATTCTACTTTCTGTCTCTATGAATTTGACTACTCTAGGTAACTCATATAAACAGAATCAGACAGTATTTATCCTCCTGTGACAAGCTTTTTCACTTAGGATAATGTCCTCACATTTCATGTGTCAGAATTTCCTTTCTTTCTCTTTCTTCTTCTTCTTCTTCTTCTTCCTCCTCCTCCTCCTCCTCCTTCTTCTTGTGTGTGTGACAGTGGGCTGAACAATATTCCATTGTGAACACACACACACACACACACGCACACACCATATTTTGCTTATCCATTTGTCCCTTGATGGACATTTGGGTTAATTTCACATCTTAGCTATTGTGAATGAATAGTGTTATTATAAACATGGATGAACAAAAATCTCCTCAAGACCCTGCCTTCAGGAGGGCACGGTGATACACGCCTATAATCCTAGCAGCTTGGGAGGCTGAGGCAAGAGGATCACAAGCTCAAGGCCAGCCTGGACAATTTAGCAAGACCCTCAGCAATTTGGCTAAACCCTGTCTCAAGTTTTGAACAAAAAATACAAAAGACTAGGGATGTAGCTCAGTGGGAAAGTACCCGAGTACTAAAAAACCAAAATACAAAAACACCAACCTCAACTTTTTTTGTGTAACCCAGAAGTGAAATTCCTGGACCATATGATAATGCTAGTCTCAGTTTTTTTAGGAATTGGGGTACCGTTTTCCATAGCAGCTGTACCATTCTACGTTCCCACCAACAGGGCACAAGGACTCCAATTTCTCTCCATCTTCACCAGCTCTTGTTATTTTCTAGTTTTGTTTTGTGTTGTGTTTGATAGTTGCCGTTCTACCGGGTTTGAGATGGTATCAAATGTGGTTTTGATTTGCATTTCCCCAGTGATTACTGGTGCGGAGCATCTTTTCATGAGCTTATACAATGTTTTGGGTGTTTTTAAATTAACTGCTGTCATTGAAAATTTTACAACTCCAAATTCCCAGCTTCTCTTGAAAATTAGGCAAAGCTGGGCCCCCAACCCCACCAGGCGGGGACAAGTTTTCTCCAGCTCATCACCAGTCTTCACTGGCCTAGGGGGACCTGGATTTGTGACTCCCTAGGGAGTGTTCAGCATTACCCTCGCTTTGTCTGTGTCCAGATCTTCAGGTCAATGACTCACCCCAGCCCAGCCCTACACACCTCCCGCCCAGGCCCTCGGGCCTTGTGAAATCTGCTTGGCGCAACTCTGGGGACCACATCTGACTTCTCCGCCACATACTTCTAGTAAGCGTCTCTGAACACGGGCCAGAAAGTATTTGCGTAGCAAATAATAAAAAAAGAAACCTTTCCCTGCAAACCTTAATAAATCAGTCAAGAATCTAGGCGTTACCAGGGAGTGACATCTTGAGCTTAGTTGATTCCAGGACGGGCTGCCAGAGGCCTTTTGGAATCAAGAGCAGCCTGAGCAGGCGGAGCACAAACGCAGCCCTTCTTTCTGGCTCTATGCTTTTACCGGCAACTGTACTTGTGAGTAAGCCGCAGCGTGATTGAGTACATGATGAAGCTTTCTTGAGATGACCAGAGTCAGGATAACGAAGAAGATGCCAGCGTATAACCACTTCATTGCTGCATTATATGAACAAATACACAGAGGACTTTTCTGGTGACTAATGAATGCCCTAGCCATGCCCTTGGGGAAGGAACCAGTGGGTGCTGCACTCTCCCACGGTTTGTAGCCAATACCCAGGAACCAGCACCTCAAGTGCCTGGGAAGATGGGCAGGACCTTCTCTGCCTCCTCCCAGCCTGAACTCAGAGAATCCCCCAGCATCTCACTGTGGGGAAGGCAGATGCACAAGTGTCCCAGGCAACCCAGGAAAGGGGAAGAATTCCCCGGGTCCTGGAATCTCTCAATCTCACCCTAAGCAAGGACTTATCAGTATCAACAAAACAGCTGAAAGCACCTTTCTACCACCTTGAGGGTTTGTATCTATTTCATAGGGCAGGAAAATGGAAGTGTCACAGTGCCACATGACCCTGGGCGTGAACTGTAAAAACACTGAACTGTTAAAAGTCTCTTTGGCTATTTTAAAATTTTAAGTTCCCAGCTAAGTGGATTAGGTACTCTTTGAATTGATTATAATTTTAGCAAAGAGGTATTACAGCTCCGGGAGGCAGGAAATCTCTTCATTTTGTAAATGTAGTCCTTGCCCCAGAAATACTTAAAGGGGTCGGGGTAAATTGCCAACTGTGTTATGATTGTCATAACAATAACTAAGTTGATCCAACACCTACAGTAAGCTCTTCTGACAGGTCAAGCGCTCTTCTAAAACTTTCCCACATATTAACATTTTTAGTCATCCTGACAAAGGCTTTGAGGTTGTATTAAATTCAGGGATGAAAAGGCCTCTGAGAAGACAGCTCTCACAGCACAGGTCTCCCTGTTTATATATATATATATATATATCCCTGCCCTAGTGTAGATCCCTGATGGTCTCCACACAGTGGATGAATAAGCGCATCCATGACTTCTTCTAGTTTGCCAACCTCAAATTATTGACAACTTTACCTTTTGCCCCATTCAGCAAAATCTTCTTAAATAATATTTTGGGTTTATATTTTTGTAAAACACATTGCTATTTTATAATAGTACTATCTGCACTATTTTTCTTCATGTGTGTGTGTGTGTGTGTGTTTGTACTGGGAATTAAACCCAGGGGTGCTCTACCACTAAGCCACATTCCCCAATGCATTTTTTTTTTTTTATTTTGAGACATGGTCTCATTAAGTTGCTGAGAGTGGCCTTGAACTTGAGATCCTCCTGTCTCAGCCTCCAGAGCCACTAGGATTATCAGCGTGTGCCATTGTGTCCAGCTCTTTCTTTATTTTTTCTTTTATTTTTTTATACATTTCCTTAAGACACTTTTTAATAGTGGCTTTAAAAATGTTTTTGTAATGATAAAAATATAAAACATGAAAAATGTAATGAATATGAAAGACTGACACATAGTGGGAGAAGAAGCTAAACACAGTAGGAGAATTATCATACAGCCACCTCACCACACACATTGGACTATCAGGGGGAAGAAAGCTTTGGGGCTAAGGAGGTGAGGGCAGGTAGAGACCCCCAAAGCCAGTTTTTACCCAGAGAACTACGGTACACTTTTGTAATCCCACCAATTTGGAGGATGAGACAGAAGGATCACAAGTTCAAGGCCAGCTTCAGCAACTTAGAGAGACCCTAAGCAACTAAGCAAGATCCTGTCTCAAAATAAAAACATAAAAAGGACTAATGATGTGGCTCAGTGGTAAAGCACTCCTGAGTTCAGTCCCCACTACCAAGAAAAAAAAAAATCATTTCTTTCTTGGACCGCACCAACCTCTAAATAATTCTTACGACACATAATACAACTCATACAAAAATCTTTAGTTTCATTGGCTGGAGGTGGTGGCTCATTCCAGAAGGATCATAAGTTTGAGGTTAGCCTTAGTAATTTAGCAAGACCCTCAACAACTTAGTGAGACCCTATCTCAAAATAAAAAAAATAATAAAAAGACTGGAGATGTAGCACAGTGGTAAGTCACCCTCGGGTTCAATCCCATACTAGTCACATTCATTTGCTTAACTCCACAAACAGAGCATTTGTGTGCGTGTGCGTATTAATATTAATTCATCGAATCCTAACAACCCTTCAAGGTTGGTACTACCAGCAATTCCAATTTAGCATTAGGTGAGGTGTCTGAAACTCAAACAGTTTAGAGGTCTCCTTGCTGGTAAGTGGCAGAGAAGTCAGGGCAGCAATGAGGGAGGAAGGTGAGTCTGACTGATGGACCAGCGTCAGGGGCTCCTTGAGGGGGAGGATAGTCTGCAGCCGGGCAATGTAGTTCGCACTAGAAAGATGCAAGATGACAGCCATTCCTTGAGTTAGCCATCATTGGGGTTCCACAAGAAACAGGAGTCAGCCTTTAGGATGTCTCATTCCCAGGTGGAGATCCTACTGCAGGGCAAAGACTTGGAGGCAGGTCTTAGATCTCAACTTGCTGGGAATGGAGGAAGCCTTGTCCCACATCTCTGCCTTCAGCCTACTCCTGCCCTTGGGCTGTGGATTCGTCAGACTGTCAAATTTTAGACCCATCATCCTCTTCCCCTGCTCCTGCCAACTGTCCTACTAAACGGCAGTTCCCCAAGGCAGAAGACCGCCAAGACTCCTCCTCTTCCAAGGCAAAATACTGGCTCCACCCCCTGGCAGGTGACTTCCAAACAGTGGAACATCATCTCAGGCTGGCTGGGCTTGAAGTGCTGAATCCCAGACACAGAGATTCATTATGTCTTAGTTGGCTCAACCACCTTATCTCATTCAGATTCAGTTACTGCCCTGTGCCCCACAGCTTGGTGTGTTGGCGTGATGGATGTGCCCATCTGAAAACCAGGTTCCTTCCCCCTACCCTTCTCTTATGTGGCCTGTTCTCCACTCGGCAACCAGGATGATCCCGTGCTCTGCCCCCTGTACCCACCATACCTATACTGGGGATGGGACCAGGGCCTCACACATGCCAGGCAAGCACACTGCCACCGAGCAACATTCTCAGTTATTTTCATTTTTTAAGGCAGGATCTCACTAAGTTGCCATGGCTGGACTTGAATTTGTGATCCTCCTGCCTCATCCTCTGAAGTATCTGGGATTGTGGGCATGCACCACCATGCACCTGAATGGGATGGTGTCTTAATTCTAAATCCTGTCCCATCCTATGGCTCCATACAAGTACTTTTCTGTTAAGTTTTAAGCTTATGGGAAATAAGCCCTTAGGATCCAAAATGCAGAGATGGCATAACCCAGACTCCTAGAAGAACAAAATGTTTCATGACCCTGCAATGAAATCTTGTAGTAAAGAACCATGCAATTAACTTTAAAGACAAAGTAAAATTATCTTCACTTGTGGGTAATGTGAGTGTATATTTAGGAAACTCAGAACAACTAAAAACTAAATGGCAATAGAAAATTCATCAATAAGACCAGTAAAAATTTAATATACAAAAAGCAATTTATTATTATTTTTTTTTCTGGGGATTGAACCCAGGGGGGCTTAATCACTGAACAACATCCCCATTCGGTTTTTGTTTTGTTTTTTTTTTTTAGAGAGAGAGAGAATTTTTTGATATTTGTTTTTCAGTGGACACAACATCTTTATTTTATGTGGTGCTGAGGATAGAACCCAGTGCCCCGCCCATGCCAGGTGAGCGTGTTACTGCTTGAGCCACATCCCCAGCACCCCCATTCATTTTTATTTTTTATTTTGAGACAGGGTCTTGCTAAGTTGCTTAGGGCCTTGCTAAGCTGCTGAGGTTGGCCTTAAACTTGCAATCCTCCTGCCTCAGTCTCCCCAGTCTCCGGGATTATAGGTGTGCATCACCGCGCCTGACATCAATTGATTTTTTTTTCTTTAAAGCCTTTACTTTGAGACATAATGGAAAGATCTTACAGGTACACATGGAAAAAGACAGACATGATCATGATTGTGTGAAGATAATCTAATCAGTAAATTTCAATGCCTGTTAGCTACTGCTGAAGCTGGAGTTCTGGGAGTATGACATGCTGCAGGGCTGAAAGGAGCAGCTAATTCGTATTCCTCTCCTTCTTCCTCCCCCTCTCCTTCAACAGAATCCACACCATCCTCCTCATAATCTTTCTCTAGGGCAGCCATGTCCTTATAGGCCTCAGAAAACTCTCCTTCCTCCATCCCCTCACCCATGTACCAGTGAACAAAGCCTCAGCCGTGGCTGTGAGGTTACTCAACATGCACACAGCACAACGTACCTTGGCCAGGTCTCCACCAAGCACCACAGTGGAAAGCTGGTAATTATCGCCAACTTTGAAGCCAGTGAGACACCAATCCACAAATTGGAGGCTGCGTTTGGTCTTGACGGTGGCAATGGCAGCATTGATGTCTTTGGGGACCATGTCACCATGGTACAACAGGCAACAAGCCATGTATTTACCATGGCGGGGGGCACATTTTGCCATCTGATTGTCTGGTGATCTCTGCTGTAGAAAGCTGTTCATGGTAGGCTTTCCCAGCTGAGATGACAGAGGAACATATGGCCAGAGGGAAGTGGATGCAGGGATAGGGAACCAGGTTGGTCTGGCATTCTGTCAGGTCAACATTCAGGGTTCCATTGTATCTGAAGGAAGCAGTGATGGAAGACAAGATCTGCCTATAAGGCAGTTAAGGTTAGTGTAGGTCTGGTGCTCAACGTCAAGGTTTCTGAGACAGACGTCATAGATGGCCTCTTTGTCATCATTAAGGCACAATCAGAGTGCTCCAGGGTAGTGTGGGTGATGAGGATGGAGTTGTAGGGCTCAACTTCAGCTGGATAAATGGAGAACTCCAGCTTGGACTTCTTGCTGTAATCAACAGAGAGACGTTCCATCAGCCGGGAGGTGAACCCAGAAGCAGTTTCCCCACCAAAGCTGAGGAAAACCAAGAAGCCCTGAAGACCTGTGCACTGGTTGGCCAGTTTATGAATTCGGCCCAAGACAAGGTCAGTGATCTTCTTGCCAATGGTGTAGTGGCCTCTGATGGTTACTGGCAGCAGCTTCCTTGCCTATGATGAGCTGCTCAGGGTGGAGGAGCTGATGGTAGGTCCCAGTGAGAACTTCACCAATGACTGTGGGTTCTAGGTCTACAAACACTGCCCTGGGCACAGGCTTGCCAGAGCCTGTCTCACTGAAGAAGGTGTAGAAGGAGTCATCTCCTCCCACAGTGGTCTTATCACTTGGCATCTGGCCATCAGGCTGGATGCCATGTTCCAGGCAACAGAGCTCCCAGCAGGTGTTTCCAATCTGAACACCAGCCTGGCCTACGTGTATGGAGATGCACTCCTGCATGGTGGCTATGGGTTAGGAAGCAAAGGCAAAGGAGCAGACACTGGGTCCTGGTTATTCAGAGTTGATTTTTTTTTTTTGTTCCAATTAGTTACCATGTATATCAGAATGCACTTTGACTCATTGTGCACAAATGGAGCACAACTTTTCATTTCTCTGGTTGTACATGATACAGAGTCACACCATTCTTGCAATCATACATGTACATAGGGTAATAATGTCCATCTCATTCCACCATCTTTCCCACCCCCACCCCCTCACCCCTCTCTTCACTCTCCTCTGCCCAATCCAAAGTTCCTCTATTCTTCCCTTGCCCCCCCCCCCATTATGGATCAGCATCCACATATCAGAGAAAACATTGGCCTTTGGTTCTTTGGGATTGGCTTATTTCACTTAGCATGATATTCTCCAACTCCTTCCATTTACCTGCAAATGCCATAATTTCATTCTTCTTTAAGGCGGAGTAATATTCCACTTTGTATATATACCACAGTTTCTTTATCTATTCATATGTGGAAGGTATCTAGGTTGGTTCCATAGTTTAGCAATTGTGAATTGAGCTGCTATAAACATTGATGTGGCTGCATCACTGTAGTATGCTGATTTTAAGTCCTTTGGGTATAAACCAAGGAGTAGGATAACTGGGTCAAGTTTTCTAAGGAATCTCCATACTGCTTTCCACAGTGATTGCAGTCCCACCAGCAATGTATGAGCATAGCAATTGATTTTTCATGTGCAAAGAACCTGTTAAAAAATAAAGTAGAAGGAACTTTTCAGTTATAACACCCACAAAATACCTAAGAATAAACTCAATTAAAATTATTTTATATGGACCCAAACTTTAGAGTTAGATAGCAAATAAACCTTTTTTTAAAACATGAATAACAAAATACACCCTGTTTCTGAATAGAAAGAACTAATATATTTTTTCTCTTTGAATTTATCTAAAAATTTAATGTAATCTCAATGAAATTCCAACTTCTTATTAGACAAGCTGATTCTAAAGTTCGTATGAAAAATAAAACATGCAAAAATAGCCAAGATCGCCAAGTATGGTGGCTAACATCTATAATCCCAGCAGCTCAAAAGTCTGAGGCAGGAGGATCACAAGTTCAAAGCCAGCCTCAGCAACTTAGTGAGGCCCTAAGCAACTGAATGAGACCCTGGGGATGTGGCTCAGTAGGTTCAATCCATAGTATAAAAAAAAAAAAAAAAATCCAAGAAGCCAAGATAATTCTATAAGAAACCTGTTAAAGTGAGACCATTTCTTCCAAATAATAAAGACTTTTCAAAACTATATAGAATTAAGAAATCTTGAAATAGCATTTGAATATATAGTTAGATCAATGGAACAAATTATATCCAAATATACATATGGAAAGGTGGCATTTCAGAGTAGTGAAAAAAAAGATGGATTATTCAGAATGTGGCTTTGGGACAGCTGACTACCAGCTGGAACCATCCCTTACTCCTTACACCAAAGTCAATTCCAGATGGTAAAGTACTTTTAAAAACATAAGAGAACCAGAAGAAAACATGAGAGTTTTAAAAAATTGTCTCCAAATAGGGAAGATCTTCCTATGTAAGACATAAGATCCAGAAGCCAAAAAAGAAAAGATTGCCATGTTCTAGTACATATATAGTTAATGTGAGAAAAATACTTATTTTAAAAGTTTTTTTTTTTTAATGAAAAACTTAGGACATTCACCTCTCACATGACAAAGGCCCAATTTGCCTTAATCTATAATGAATTGTTAATAAAAACAAGAGCTAATAAATAGCAATGATGATCCATCCAAGAGCAAAAGAAAGAAATTTTGTAGATGAAAAGACATTCAATCTAACTTTTAATTAAAGAAATGAAAATTCTAACAATGAGACAATAAAAAATTTAAAAGATCAATAATTCACATTTTAAACATGGAGAGAAAGAAGAACCACTGATTACAGATAAATGACTGTACTTTCTTTCCAGGGCCTTAACTGTCTCAAATAAAAGTGCATCTGCCTCTTACTATTGTAATTCATTCCCTCTTAGGGATTCACCCTACAGATACATCTGAAGCCGAATTTAATGCATGTATATTCATCTATATTGATCGTAAGGAAAAATCTCAATTCATACATTTTAAAAAGCAAGGGATAGGACCGGATAGAAAACCAACATGCAAAATTAGTTGTTTCCAAAAGGCCAATAAATATATGAAAAAATGTTCAACATCTCCAGCAATCAGGGAAATGCAAATAAAAACACACTAAGATTCCATCTCACACCAGTCAGAATAGCAATGATCGAGAATACAAATAAATGCTGGTGAGGTTTTGGGGAGAAAGGTACACTTGTGCATTGTTGGTGGGACTAGAACAACCACTCTGGAAAGCAGTTTGGAGATTCCTCAAAAACTAGGGATGGAACCACCATATGACTCTGCTATCCCACTCCTGGCTATTTTCCCTGAAGTTCTAAAATCTGCATACTACAGTGAACACAGCCATCTTAGTGTTTATAGCAACACAGTTCACAATAGCTATATTATGGAATCAACATAGATAGCTGTCAATAGATGAATAGATTAAGAAATTGTAAGACACACACACACACACACACACACACACACATATACAATGGAATTCTACTCAACCATAAAAAAGAATGAAATTATGGCATTTATGGTAAATGGATGGAAATGGAGAATATCATGCTCAGTGAAATTAGCCAAACCAAAATTTATTTCCATGGATGTCTGAGCTTGTCAGGATCCACAAGGCTCTAATAATAATAATAATAATAATAATAATAATAATAATAATAAATTAATGGTGTTTCTATACACTAACAATGAATTATCTGAAAAGGAATTTTAGAAAGAAATTCCATTTATAGTAGCATCAAAGAGAATAAATGCTTCAGAATTAACTACAACACATTGCTGAGGAAATTGAAGACGACATAAATAAATGGGAACACAACCTGGGGTCATGGACTGGAAGGCTTAATATTGACAAGGTATCACTATGTCCCCCAAAAGTCCATGTGATAAAGGCTTGGTACCCAGTCCCTGGTGCTACTGGGAAGAGTCTTTTAAGAGGTGGGGTCTGGTAGGAGGCCTTAGGTCACTGGGGAGATGTTCCTAAGGGGATGGTGGGATCCTGGTCTCTGCCTCTTGTTGAGAGCCACAGCCGAAGGGGCCCCAGCAAACTTCCAGCTGCCAGCTGATGCTTGGCTCACAGCAGCCCCAGCAAACTTCTAGCTGCCAACTGATTGGCTCCTCTGCCATGATGCTCATTGGGCTGTTTCCCCGCCCTTTCAGACCACGGAGCTACTCATTGGGGGACTTTTTTGGCTCCGCCCATGTGACCCAGCCAATTGGCCTCAAGAGCAGGAGGAGTGGGGGAGGTTGAGAGGCTTGTGGGAAGCCTGTGGTGGCAGTTGGGCTCTGAGGGTTTTCCTGAAGAGCTGTGTGGTGCGGTGTGTGTGTTCTAAAAATAAAGTTTGCTTCTTTTGACAAGTGGGTCCTGAATTGTGCCCAGCCAGACTGTGGCAATCTCTCTTTTTTATTCATGTTCTGGCCATGAGATGAATGGTTTGTTCCACTATGTGCTTCCAGTCACAATGTGCTGCCTCACCACAGGTCCAAGGCAATGGGTCCAGTTAATCATGGACCCAAACCTCCCAAAATGTGAGATGCGGTGCGCATGCTTGTAATCCCAGCGGCTTGATCAGGAGGCTGAGACAGAAGAATCGCAAATTCAAAGTCAGCCTGAGAAAGAGTGAGGCGCTGAACAACCCAGTAAGACCCTGTCTCTAAATAAAATACAAAATAGGGCTGGGCATGTGGCTCAGTGGTTGGGTGCCCCTGAGTTTAATCCCCAGTACCCAAAAACACCCCAAACAAACCTTTTCCATTTATAAGGTGATTATCTCAGGTAATTTCTTACAGTAACAAGATGTGGATACTCTCAAAGAGATTTATAGATTTAATACACCTTGTCTCAAAATCCCAATGATGTTTTGGTTTTTTTTTTTTAGAGATAGAAAAATCCATCCTTACCTTCATATGGAATCCCAAGAGACATCAAATAGTAAAACAATCTTGAAAAAGACTGAAGGATTCACTAGGCATGGTGGACTATGCCTACAATCCCAGGGACTCAGTAGACCAAGTCAGGAGGATCCCAAGTTCAAAGCCATCCTCAGCAATTAGCAATAGCCTGTCTCAAATTTTTAAAAAGCCAGGCATGGTGGTGCACATCTGTAATCCCAGCTATTCCAGAGGCTGAGGCAGGAGGATGGTGAGTTCAAAGCCAGTCTCTGCAGATTAGTGAAGCACTTACCAACTCAGTGAGACCCTATCTCTAAAATAAAATATAAAAAAGGGCTGGGGATGTGGCTCAATGGTAACATGCCCCTGGGTTCAATCCCAGTACCAAAAACAAAGCCAGCCCCAGCAATTTAGCAAGGACCTAAGTAACTCAGTGAGACCCTCTCTAAATAAAATACAAAAAAGGTCTGGAGATGTGGTTCAGTGGCTAAGTGCCCTGAGTTCAATCCCCAGGACCAATAAATAAATAAATGGACTGGGGAGGTAGCTCAGTGGTAAAGCACACCTGGGTTCCAATCTCCCACCTCATTTCCCCCCAAAAAAGATCAGAAGAGTTATACTTCACTATTTCAAAACTCACTACAGAGCAACAATAATACAAATTGTATAGTACTGACATAAACACAGGCACAAAGACCAATGGAATGGAGAGACCAGAAATAAACCCTCACACACAAGGTCAAGTGATTTTTGACAAGAGATCCAAGATAATTCAATGGAGAAAATACAATCCTTTCTATAAATGCTAGGAAAAAAAAATGGATATCCATATGCATAAGAATCAAGTTGGATCTTTTCATTGAGGATGGAGGACCTGTATGTAAGTGTGAAAACTTAACTCTTAGAAGAAAACACAGGGGGAAAGCTTCTTGATATTGAATTTGTTGAACATTTCTTGGCTGTGACATCAGAAGCACAGATGAACAAGAAAAATGGACAAACTGGACTTCACTGAAATTAAAAACATTTGTGCATCCAAGTATGCTATCAACAGAGTTAAAAGGCAACTTACAGAATGATAGAAAATATACCTGTGCAGATATACCTACTCTTGGCTTTATTGTGTTTCAGGGATATTCTGTTTGCAAGTCATATAACTGGTAAAGGATTAAGATCCAGAATATGTAAAGAACCTAAATTTCAAAACCAAAAACTGAACAACCCGATTTAATGGGCAAAAATTGAATAAACCGTACTTCAAGGGAAAAAAAATTACAAATAGCCACAATAAGCACATGAAACAATGCTCAACAGTACTCATCACTAGGGGAATGCAAATCAAAACCACCATGATGGGGTTGGAGTTGTGGCTTAGTGGTAGTGCACTTGTCTGGCATGTGTGAGGTACTGGATTCAATCCTCAGCACCACATATAAATAAATTTAAAAAAAGAGAAAAAGATCCATAAAAAAACACTATAAAATATCATTTCACACCCTATGGTGGATATTACAATAAGAAAAAGCTAAAAAGAAACATAGGTGAGGATATGGGGAAATTGGAATCCTTGTGCATTGCTGGTGGGGATATAAAATGAGTTATATGCTGTAGAAAACACAAATATAGCTCATGAATACATTAAAAATAAAATTAACACAAGCCGGCATGGTGGCACACACCTGTAATCCCAGCAAATTGGGAGACTGAGGCAGGAGGATCACAAGGCCAGCCTCAGCAATTTAGCAAGACCCTGTCTCAAAATGAAAAGGGCTGGGGATGCAGCTCAGTAGCAGAGCGCCCTGGGTTCAACCTCCAGTACCAAACACACAAAAAAATAATTACTACATGATGTTGTGATTCCACTTCTGAATCCAGACTCAAAAGAATTTAAAGTAGTGTGTTAAAGGGGTCCTTAACATCTATATTCAAGGTAGCATTCTTCACAATAGCTAATCTGAAATCAAGGGCTGGGCATGGTGGCACATGCCTGGCCTCCCAGCAACTCAGGAAGCTGAGGCAGGAGGATCACAAGTTGGAGGCCAGCCTCAGCACTTTAGCAAGACCCTAAGCAACTTAGCATGACCCTGTCTCAAATTTTTTTAAAAAATAATAAAAAGGGCTAGGGATGTGGCCAGTGGTAGAGAGCTCCTAAGTTCAATGCCCAGCATCAAAAAAAAAAAAAAAAAAAAAAAAGCAAGTGCCCTCCCCCCAAAGTATTGTAACATGGACAAACCTTGAAGAGATTATGCTATATGAAATAAGACAGACACCAAAGGGCAAATGCTTTGTGATTCCACTTAAATGAGGGACCTGGAGTCGTCGAATTCATACAGACAATAGAATAGTGATGGTGAAGGGATGGGGTGGAGGAGAAGGGAATGGAATGGAGAGCCATTGTTTAATGAATACAGAATTAATTTCAATTTAGAATGATGAAAATGTTCTGGAGATAGGTAGTGGTGATAGTTGTACAATCAATACTGATGAATTGTACACTTAAAAATTGTTAAAATAGGGGGCTGGGGATAAAGCTCAGTATGCACAAGACCCTGCCTGGGTTCAATCCCCAGCACCACACACACACACACACAAAAAAAAAAAAAAAAAGTTAAGACAGGAAATTTTGTGTACATTTTACCATAATAATAATAAAAAGAATATTATTTAAAGAAATGGGGAATTGAAGAGTAAGATGCCTTTGAATAGATCAATATGTATATATGCATATATGTGTACAAATATATATTGTATATGTACAGGAATTGTGTGTGTGTGCAGGAGGTGCTGGGGATTGAACCCAGGGCCTTGTGTATGCAAGGCAAGCACTCTACCAACTGAGCTATGTCCCCAGCCCAGGAAGTTTCTCAATGATGCATGAGTAGCATAATGGGTTTCTGGGACATTAGAGTCTTAATTTTTCTTTTCTTTTCCGTTTATTTATTTATTTATTTTTTAATTGGGGTTGAACCCAGAGATGCTTCACCACGGAGCTACTTCCCCAGTCCTTTTTATTTTTTGTTTTGAGACAGGATCTCACTAAGTTGCTAAGGGTCTTGCTAAATTACCGAGGGTATTACCAAATTGCTGAGGCTGCCCTCAAACTTTGGATCTTCCTGCTTCAGCCTCCCAGTTGCTGGGATCATAGGTATGTGCCACCATGCCCCCTAAGTCTTAATTTTTCAATAAAACACTAGACTTAGAATGGGATATTTGCTGTAAAATGATAAAAAAAAAAAAAACTTTTTAATAGCCATAGACCATCAAAATGCCTTTGACATATCAAACTAAATATCTTTGATCTGCTTCTATCACCCATGTGCTATGCTTACTGGCAGAGCCAACAGTAAGTAGCCCAATCAGCACCTTGTGCAATTAGAAGTATCCATTCCTCTGGTGGATAAACCCCAGAGGCATGCCCCTTGGGGAGCAGGAAGAAGATGGACTTCAACCTCTGCTTGTCCCTCACCTGAGAGCCTTTTGGCAGTAGACAACATGCACAGCTGTTGATGTACCAGTGTTATTATTTCATAGATCAAGAAAGAACATATAGCACATGGCATTGGAAAAGTTTCCTTAGCCAGGAGTGGTGGCCCACGCCTGTAATTCCAGTGGCTCCAGTGACTCACGCAGGAGGATCCCGAGTTCAAAGTCAGCCTCAGCAATTTAGCAAGGCCCTAAGTAACTTAGTGTGACCCTGTCTCAAAATAAAATATAAAAAAGGATGGGAGTGGCTCAGTGGTTAATTGCCCCTGGTTTCAATTCCTGGTACCAAAAAAAAAAAAAAAAGTTTCCTTAGCCGGGTACAGTGATCCACACCTATAGTCCCAGCTACTTGGGAAGGAGAATCCCAAGTTCAGGCTTGGCAGTTAGCAAGACCCTTACTCACAATAAAAAATAAGAGCTGAGGATGTAGTTCAGTGATAGAGCACTTGTCTAGCATGTGTGGGGAGCCCTGGGTACAATTCCCAGCACCGAAAAATAAAAATCAGTTTCCTTAAAAATAAAGTTTTCTGGGCTAGGAATGTAGCTCAGAGGTAGAGTGCTTGCCTACCATCTGTGAGGCTCTGGATTTGATCCCCCACTGCAAAGACAATTAAATAAATAAATGTTTTCTTTGAAAAACACCCAAAAGATAGAAGTAGGGAATCTTCAGCTTCTCAGCTGTTCCCTAGATGCAGTACAAAAGGCAACATACAAATTTCTTCTTAACTGTTGGTTTCTATGATTTGCATAAGCACAATGATATACAAAACTCCATTGGTAGCTGAAATTTGACCCTTTGTATCAGAAGGTCCTAAAAGCTTAATTAGTATGGAGAAATGTCTTATCTCTATTTCCTCCCTATCAGCTGGGTCCCAGTAACAAAAGCCATGGATTAAGAGGTGTGATCTTTCTGGTCCCGGTCTCTGAGAACATGGATATGCCAATGTCAGTCCAGAAGAAGTTACAAGATCAAGAAGACAGGGAAAGAAAACTCACACCAACTGTTTTTCTTTGTTGTTGTCTTTTTTTTTTCTTCTTCTTCTTCTACTGAGAATTTAACTCGGGTGCTAAACCACTGCGCCACATCACCAGCCCTTTTTACTTTTTATTTTTGTTTTTTAATATTTTTTGGTTGTCAATGGACCTTTATTTTATTTATTTATATGTGGTGCTGAGATTTGAACCCACATGCTTCACACATGCTAGGCAAGCGCTCTACCACTAAGCCACAACCCCAATCCCTTATTTTTTTTTTACTTTGAGACAAGGTCTTGCTAAGTTGCTGAGGCTGACTTTGAACCTGCCATACTCCTGCCTCAGCCTCCCAAATCACTGGGATTACAGGCATGCACCACCAAACCCAGCACCAGTTGGTTTTTATATTGCTTATAATGGCAAACAAACAACCATACCCCACCCGTATCCTCAGTGCATCATACCGTGGTGTACCTTGCCAATGGGTCTCCCAGTGGGGGATATTATCTCTGAGCACTTTGGTTAAGGTAGTTTCTGCTGGATTTTTTCTATTGTAAAGTTACTGTTTTTCTCTTTGCAATTAATAAACATCTCAAAGGAAATACTTGAGACTGAAAATATATTATTTTGCCTCAAACTTTTGATGACTCCTTTCAACAATCTATCAGTGAACCCAACAATTACTACTTTCCTTTTGCAAGGTGATTTTCTTTTTCCTCATTCTTCCCCTACATGTATTATTTATAATTCTTCCATAAGGAGGAGCTGTCCTTTCCCATTTATTTATTTATTTACTTGCTTATTTATTTACTTATTTTAAAAAGCTTACCATATTAGTATGGACTCATGTTTATTTTATCTTATGAGTTATAACCCAGTATTGCTGTTATTTATTTATTTATTTATGCCTGATTTTTTTCCAGCTTTGGCTGTTAGGAACCCTTTCAGGTTGATTGTGGTAACTTTTGATGTATTTCCATCCTTTTTTCAATATGCTTCAGGCTCATCTTGCGACTTCCCTGCCCCAGCACTGGAATAGATGCATAAGTAATATCACTGCCTAATTAATCATAACAAAATAAAATATGATTATTGATATCTACATGATAGAACTAAAAGAACATCCCAGATATCTGTATGAACATTTAGAAACTCTGTAATTAGCTTAGATACTAGGGTTTTATTCTATTTTTTCTTTCATTTAATTAACACCTAGAGCAGTGGGTGGCGCATAAAAGCTACCCAATAAATATCTGTGGAATAAATGGCTACTTGTGGCCAATACTGCCTGAGCCCTGCACATAGTAAGGTCCAGCGAGGAAAAACCATCCCAGAGCTTGGCAAAGAAAATAACCCCTCTAAGGATGCATGGACTATGCTAGCATTTTCCTTTCTTAGTCTGAGAAGCATTATCCATATGTAAATTGGGTTCTCTCTCTCCCTCCCTCTCCCTCTCCCTCTCCCTCTCCCTCTCTCTCTCTTCTTTTTTTAGAGGAAAGAGCTGCAGCCATCTCTTGATCACCTCAGGTCTTATGCCCAGAATAGCTCTCAGTTCTGAACCTTCATTGCAGAACCCAGAATGGGAGAGATGAGGAAAAAGATAGCAGGATGCAGAGAAGATTAGAGCAAGAGTCAAAGTGTCCCCACCTCTAGAGGGCCACCAAGCCTGCTGGCCCAGCCACCCCACCTTGCCAGCTCACCTTGATGAGAAAGAACAAGGCAACAGATTACACAAATGTAGGGAATTTTTTTTTCCCTCTGCCAGTGTTTTCCATAGATAGCTTTTACCTGGGCCTCCAGCCAAGAAGCACATACATGATTCAGTTATCATCACACAGCCAGGACCTGTCACCCTTTGACTCAGAGGCTTATTATTTATTTATTTATTTGTTTTGCAGATGGGGTGAAGAATTTAGAGGTGAGTCTCATCTCTGTCCTCAGGTCCTCAACCCGCTGCTCTGCTCCAGGCACTGCAAGCTCAGTGGAAGCGTGGGACAGGGCTTGGCCAGACATACTCCCTATGGGAGTCACCTGCAAAGCCAGGGAGTGTACAGCAACAGTAAACAAAGCAAAGAAAGAAACATGAAGATCCGAGGTGAGACAACCCTCCCCTAGTCAGCCTAGGGCTCAAAGGGCACAAAGTTAGGCTAATTCAAAGATACCACCTGTGGGCTGGGCACAATGGTACCTGCCTGAAATCACAATTCAGGAGGCTGAGGCTGGAAGATCGCAAGTTCAAAGTCCATGCCAGCAACTTAGCAAGACCACATCTAACAATAAAAACTAAAAAGGGGCTGGGGATATAGTTCAGTGTGGTAGAGCACTTACCTAGCCTGTGTAAGGCCCTGCGTTGAATCTCCAGCACCACAAGAGAAGAGAGTGAGAGGCAAGGGGGGTGGGGGGAGAGAGAGACAGGGAGGGAGGGAGAGAGAGAAAGAAGGGGCCCAGGTCCTTATGTCCACTTCAAGGGCCATGCCCTCAGTGACCTAATTTCCTTCCTTCCACTAGCCCCGCCCCCACTTCTGAATAATGCCATGAACAGGGGACCAAGCCTTCCACACAAGGCCTTTGGAGGTCATCTAGGATCCAAACTATAGCAATTCTTGTGCCTTTTTTTTTTTCCAGACACAAGTTCTTGGACTGTCCTCTCAATTAAGATGCCCCTTTTCTTGAATTCAACTACTTGTAGAGAAACGTGTTCTGATAATTTGTCTTTCTAGTGCTAAGGCCTGACCACCCTAGGATACCCTTTCCCAGGTAAGACTGTCAAACCATGGGGTTGGTTAAACTTAAATTACATCTCTAGTAAACAGGATATAGTTGAGTCTTGCTTTTATATTTAGTTTGATGAACTCTTCCATATATATATATATATATATATATATATATATATATATATATACACACACACACACACACACAATTTCTTTATTTTATTTATTTATGTTTACGCGGTGCTGAGGATCAAACCCAGGGCCTCACACATGGGAGGCAAGCACTCTACCACTGCAGCCTCGTGACTTTTTAATTGAGGTATTGAGTGCATTTATATTCAATGTACATAGTATAATTGGATTTGAGTCTACCATTTTGATATTTGTTTTTAATTTGTTTCATCTGGTTTCTCTTTTCTTGCATATATATATTTATTTATATATATATATATATATATATATATATATATATATATATATCGAATTAAAATTTAAACAAAAATTAATGCAATTTGTTGGTTGTGTAAGCATGGAACAGAAGACAAGGGAAAATAGAGGGCAATTAGCATTTTTGGTTCCTGGCTATATTCTCAGCAAGGGTTCGAGTGTTTATGAAAATATGTATGTGACCCTCACAGAGAAGTTGATGATATCAAATGGAAACTGCATAGGAAGGCTCTTGGGAAACTACTAATAGAGCCATTATAGATAAGAGTATAGATACATAATAAAAAGTAAAAATAAATCTAGCAATGATCCAGGTATCCAATTTCTGGGTATATATCCAAAGGATATAAAATCAGCATATCAAAGAGATGTAGGTATTTTCATGTATATTGCAGCAATCCCCACAATAGACAAGATATGGAATCAACTAAAAAGTCCATTGATAGATGAATGGATACAGAAAATATGATACACACACACACACACACACACACACAAAGGAACATTATTCAGCCATAGAAAATTATGATGTTCTGTGATTTGCAGCAAAATGGATGGAATTGAAGGACATTTTGTCAAGTGAAATAAACCACACACAGAAAAAAATATCACATTCTCTCTCAAACATGGAAACTAAAAATGGTTACATGAAACTCAGTCATTATTATGGTCAAACTGATTCCATTTCTGTGTCCTGGTGGCTTGATAACTAAGTTCCTAGACAAATGATCACTTGTCATTTGTGAAAAAGATAATGGTGCTTGGTGTCAGGAGCAGTGGTGAATGCCTGTAATTGAAACAACTCAGGAGGCTGAGACAGGAGGATTGCAACTTGGAGGCCAGCCTCAGCACCTTAGTGAGACCCAGTCTCAAAATAAAAAAATAAAAAAGGAAAGCTCCCCTGGGTTCAATCCCGGTACAAAAAAAAAAAAAAAAAAAAAAGGTGGTGGTTGCTTCTTCACGTACAGGAAGAACTTGGGTAGACTGTTCTTCCATCCAAAAATAGAAATGGCAGTGGAAATGACCATGTTCTGTAATCCAGCAGTCAGAAAAAACAAACTCCTGCTGGAGGAAGTCAGCCCAACAGGCGACAGAGAGTCTCTGTGCTTGAACAGTTGCTGGAGGAAGTCAGTGTAAGCAGAACAGGTCTCTGTGGAGTTCAGCCTGCCCTTTCACCTCCGTCTCACTGTTGTGAAAATTCTGCTGCCTGTTAATAATAAACTCTTTGGGCATGGAGTAAAGGGCTAGTCAAAAGCTCTTATTATCTGAGGGGGTCAGGTGGGCTTGGGTAATGACTGTTGACCTATTCATGTCTCAAGATTCCTTTGGGGCATGATGAAACTGTCCTGAAATTGGATGATGGTGGTGGTTGCACAATTCTGGTAAATGTACTTGAAACCATTGAATTGTGCACTTAAAAATGGGTAACCTAATGGCATGTAAGATGTATCTCTGAATGATTGTTGGGGGGGGAGCAAAAAAAAAAAAAAGACATACTAATTGCTATAAGTTGTTGGGTTTAATAGCAAAAATAATAGGCAGAGGCATGCCATGAGTCAAGTACATGACTTTAGAGTCATTTTGGTCCATTTCAATCTTAGTAAGAGGTTTAATAAAAGGCAGCTAATTTCCAAATCCAAGTAAAATAAAATAACTGTTGCTTTACCTCAGCTTCGAGCTTGTATATAGTATTTTGTTAATTCAGGGATTTACAATGTTGTGGGACTTCCAAATCCACCACTCCTGGGATCTTAAGAGATGTTTTCATTGTGATCTGAACGGTTAAGATGGATACTAAGAGAAGAGAGGCCCCATGGAAATACACCCATGAAGTTAATGCCGAAAGAAAACATACACAGTTGTCCCTGGATGCTAACACTACTGGGCAGGGTCTGGCACATCTGAATTCACCACATGATCTCCTGGTGCCTTGGTTTCCCCACCTGGAAGACAGGGCAGGGAAGTCCCATGTCATGATACTTCCAGTCCCAGTCTTGGTACCATCTTGCCTCGTGATGACCTTCTCTCCCAGCCTTAGAATTTTAATGTTCTCTTCGAAACTTGCTTTTGGAACCATGGTTGGAAAGTTCCTGGTAACTGATCATCTCCTCCTGGGCAAGCTGTCGAAATCAAAGTCTTCCAGGGAGATCACAGGTCATAATGCTACTGTCTCCTGGATTCTTACTAAGACAAACACTTGAGGTTTCCTCTTGAAGTAGGAAATAGAGAAGCATTGTTTGCTTTTGGACAATAGCTGTCCCTTTTTACTTCACTGGCAAGTTTAAACATTAGTCCTAGGGTTCTGCCCCCATAGCCAGGTGAGGAAAATACAAACCTCAAGTTTGCATATCGCCTTAGAGACTAACTTGTGGAGACTTATTAGGTAATTCCAGGTGTACTGGGGGGGCCATATCTTAGTCTACCATGATATGTAGTTCTATGTAGACAATTTGGGTTCTTTCTTTCTTTCTCTTTCTTTCCTTCTTTGTTTCTTTTTGTGCACTGAGGATTGAATCCTCAGTACCCTGCGGTACTCTACCACTGAGCTACACCCCAGCACTTTTTACTTTTTATTTTGAGACAGGGTCTCACTATGTTGAAAAGGCTGGACTCAAACTTTTCATCCCCCTGTTTCAGCTTCCTGAGTCACTGGGATTACAGATGTTCACCACCATGCCCAATTCTCTACATTTACTGAAAATCTTTAAAATATGAGAATCACAAACTAAAAACTTCTCAGTAAAAGAAACAATCATTGAGGTGAAGAGAGAGCCTACAGTATGGGAGCAAATTTTTACCATACACATACATCAGATGTGACCACCACACAGGATATATAAAAAACTCAAAAAAACTTAATACCAAAAAAACCCAAACAACCCAATCAATAAATAGGCTAAGGAACTGAACTGACACTTCTCAGAAGAAGATATACAAGCAATCAATAAATATATGAAAAAGTGTTCAACATTTTTAGTAATTAGAGAAATGCAAATCAAAACTACTCTAAGAAAAAAAAAAAACAAAAAAAAAACTACTCTAAGATTTCATCTCATCCCAGTCAGAATGGCAGTTATCAAGAATACAAGCAATAATAACTGTTAGAGAGAATGTGGGGGAAAAGGCACACTCATACATTGCTGGTGGGACTGCAAATTGGTGCAACCACTTTGGAAAGCAGTGTAGAGATTCTTCAGAAAACTTGGAATGGAACCACCATTTGAACCAGCTATCCCACTCCTCGGTCTACATCCAGCAGATTTAAATCAGAATATTATGATGACATAGCAGCTGAATTCAATAGCTAAAATACAATAAATTACAATAACTAAACTGTGGAACCAACCCAGATGCCCTTCAATAGATGGATGGATAAAGAAACTGTGGTATATATACACAATGGAATATTACTCAGCATTAAATATTCTGAGTATATAGTATAATAATTATGGCATTTGCAGGTAAATGGATGGAGTTGGAGAATATAATGCTAAGCGAAGTAAGCCAAACCCCAAAACTAAAGGCCAAATGTTTTTTTCTGAATAGTGGATATTGAAACTCCAGATTGGAACTTGAGATCCTCCTACTTTGCCTCCTGAGTAGCTAGGATTGACGTCATGTGCCTCAGCACCAGCTACTATTCTGAATATGGTTCTTTTGACTCATGGGAGGATTGGGCAAAGGGGAGGGTGGGGAGAGGTTATGAGGCTAGAAAAGATGGTGGGACGAGATGGACATCATTTCCCTACATGTATGATTGCACAAATGGTGTGTCTCTACACAGTGTACAACCAGAGAATTGAAATGTTGTGCTCCATTTGTGTACCATGAATTGAAAAGCATTTTGCTGTCATGTACACCTAAGTAGAATAAATAAAAAATAAATTTAAAAAAATGAGAATCAGCTAGGCACATTGGCACACACCTGTAATACCAGCAACTCAGGAGTCTAAGGCAGGAGGATCCTAAGTTCAAGACCATTCTGGACAATTTATTGAGGCCTTAAGCAACTTAGTGAGACCCTGTCTCAAAATAAAAAGTAAATAGAAAGGCCTGAGGATGTGACTCAGTAGTAGAGTGCTCCTGGGTTCAACACCCCAGTACTGAGGTAGGGTAGAGGGAGAGAGAATCATGGAAAACTACACAAAAACTACATGTGACCACTACACAAAGCCTGTTCTGGAAAATTCAATGGCAAAGCCTCTCAGATGCACAACTTCAGAGGCTGCATCTCTAGTTCTGAGGCACAGGAGTTCTGTTGAGAAACTGCGTTCCCAATTCATGCCAGGTCACAGTTGAGTGAAGTCAATTAAGGAGCACAACATACTCTCGGGTGTTCAGGGAGAACTTGAGGTAAAATAGTAATGTGTCCTTACAGAAAAACTGAGTCACTGAGGAAATCAGTTGGGACCATAAAGTGTGAAGAGGCTCTGCTTGAGGGCGGTGGGGAGAAGAGGGAGAAGGGACAGTTTACACTGATGTCATCTACTCAGCAGCCCCCTGGACAAGTGGGGCAGCTATCTTGATTGCAACCAATGACGAATGACAGAAACCCTTTGTTGAAGACCAAGAAACTCCACTCTGGTGTGGTGGGTAGCCCAGCCCTCATCAGGGAGGAAACACCTGTGAAGGATAGAGGGGGAGGAGGTAGTGCAGTCCTGCAGCCCTGCTCTCTTGGAAGGAGAATGGGCACAAGTCACAGGGGACCTGGTGGTAACAGGTGCGTGATGCCAGGCAGGCTCCCAGGGAATATATGCAGAATAGACATTGAGTCCTCAGGGTGGCCAAGTGCCAAACAGAAGTGATCTACAGATCTCATGGGGAAGGCAAGTTATGAAGGTGATCACTTGGGACTTTGTCCAAGCAGAGGGGAAGAGACTCTTCTGTGGGAATGGAGGATAGTTTGGAGGTGGGAAAAGAAAAACATGGGGAAATAAACTTGCCTTACTTCTCATGCTGATTAAAGAGTATGATGTGTTCTTTTAAGGCACCTGGCCCAGGAAAGATGAGCTGGATAAGTGTTTCCTGTGCTTTAATGGGCATATGAGTCACTTGGCATCTTTTAAAATGCAGAGGGAGGCCGACATTCAGCATGTCTAATGTGCTGTCAGGGGAGGCCAGTGCTATTGGTCCGCGACCACCCTTTGAGTAGTAAGGATTTATAGACATTCTGAATAAATTTTGAGCTTTTAAAAGAAAATCCAGCTGGGCAGGGTGGTGCACACTTGTAATCCCAGCTCTTTAGGAAGCCGAGGTAGGAGGATCCCAAGTTCAAGGTCGGTCTGTGAAATTTAGGGAGATCCTGTCTCAAAATAAAATTTAAAAAGGTTGAAGAGGGCTTGGGATGTCACTTATTAGTAGAAGGCCCTGGGTTCAATCACAAGAAAAGAAAGAAAAGGAAAAAGAAAAACAAAAAAATGGAAAAAGAAAACCCAATATGACCCTTGGTGAGGAAGAGACTCCTAATGCTGTTGGACTAAGAGAATTTTTTCTAGTACTTGACTGGTCAATTATTTTGATCCAATAATAATAGTAATAGTACTACTACTATTACTACTACCACTATGACTAATAATAACAAAATAATATTAATAATAATAATAAATGCTGATTCCCTAGGGATTGATTAGTTGCTTGAGGAGAAACATTTGTTTCATATTTTTATATAATTTTTAAAATATGTGTATATATTTAGTTTTTGATGGACCTTTATTTTATTTATATGTGCTGCTGGGAATTGAACCCAGTGCTTCACACATGCTAGGCAAACACTCTACCACTGAGCTACAGCCCAGGCACAAATTTCTAATATAATTATACAAGCTTCCTGTTGCTGCTGTGATAAATTACCACAAATTTAATGACCTAACAAGTTCGTTATCTTATGGTTCTGAAGCCCACAAGTCCAGGTGTGACCAGACATGGCTTCCTAGCTTCTAGCGCTGCCTGCATTCCCTGTCAGGTCTCCTGATCTCCATCTTCATAGCCTGGGAAGGTGGGTGGAATCTTTCTCATGCTCTATCATTCAGATCACTGGACTCTGAGGCTCCTTCTGTCATTCAGGAGAAGGCCAAAGATTATAATGGGCCTTCTGATGACACATGATAATCCCCCCATCTCAAGGTCAGCTGACTAGAGACCCAAACTACCTCTTGCCATTCATGTACAATGCATATTCACAGGTTCTGGGGATTAGTATGTAAATATCTTGGCGGGAGGCATTATTCTACATATACATAATAATAAATATATATGCAATTTCCCCCCTTTCAACATAAAAAATACTAAACTCATGCACTATTCTGATTTTTTTTTTCCCCCTGTGGTTCTGGGGTAGAACCCAGGGGCATTCTACCAACGAGCTACATCTCCTTATTTTGAGACAGGGTCTCCCCGCTAAGTTGCTGAAGCCAGACTGGAACTTGAGATCCTCCTACATTTACCTCCTGAGAAGCTAGGATTGAAGTCATGTGCCACAGCACCAGCTACTATTCTTGTACTTTTGGCTCAATATATCTGGTAGGTGGTTCCAAAGAACTACACTAAGATTGAATTTATTTATTTATTTTTTCTTAACTTCTATTTCTTATGGTCCATTCTCAAGAACAACAGTAAGGCCCTAAGCAATGCCCCAGGAAACCTATGGCCTGCTAAAACCAGCCCTAGATTTACATAATAATTGGATCTCATTATCATGTGTCTGGGGCCCTCCTGAGTAATCTCTCCCATAGCCAGTTTAGTGGAAAGTGCTAGATAGGTGGCAGGCTTGCCAGAGCTAGGCCCCTGAGGCCAACACTTAACAGTGAACTTCAAACAGGGCTATTTTATGAGAGTGTCCTGCCTGGTAGGGAGGGAGCAGCCAGCCTCTCTCTGTGTGGCCTTGAATTCCCAGAGGGCCTGTCTGCTCTCTTCTCACCTGTCTCTAAGAGATTGCAAGTTCAAACCCACCCTGTTTCCCCCAACAAAGAGCCACCAAAGGCTGGGCCCACAGAGCCATGTTGAAGATCAAGGGAAATGTGGGACTCAAGAGGATTTTCACACAAAAGATAGGCATTTGAACATAAAACTTCCACAGAAGCTATATTTTTACCAGGTCAGAGCAGTTTGTACTAAAGCTATAGGGTAGTTTTTTTTTTTATTTTTTTTTTATGGAGGGTTTGGAGAACTCAGGGCAAGGATTGGCATATTTATTCTAGAAAGGGTCACGCAGCAACTATTTTAGGCTTTATGGGCTATAAATAGCTCCATTGTAACTACTCAACTCTGCCACTGTAGTGTGAGAGGAATCAGACAAAATATATACCAATCAATGTGGTTGTGTTCCAATAAAAACTTCTTGTGAAAATAGATTTGCAGCTGGGCACAGTGGCATATACTTGCAATCCCAGCAGCTCAGAAGACTGAGGCAGAAGGATCATAAGTTCAAAGCCAATAAAATATAAAAAAGGATTGGAGATGTGGCTCAGTGGGTAAGTGCCCCTAGTACCAAAAAAAAAAAAGAAAGAAAATAGATTTGCAGGGCTGAGGATGTAGCTCAGCGGTAGAGTGCTTGCCTAGTATGCATGAGGCCCTGGTTTTGATCCCTAGCACTGCAAAAACAAATAAATAAGTAAATAAAAATAATTTGTGGATCCCTGGCTTAGGAGATGAAGGTTAAAAATAGGGCTGCTGAGGTAGAAAAAAATTCATTTTCAGAAATTTCTTCATTTAACAAATATTTATATAGATCTACTATATTCCAGTTTGGAAGAGCTTTAAAATTACCCACATTTATAGCAGTACAATTCACAAAATCCAGGTCATAAAATCAGTCTAGGTATCTGTCACCAGATGAATGGATAAAGAAAATGTGGTTCATGAATACAATGGAATTTTATCTAGCCATAAAGAAGAATGAAATATTATGTGCAGGAAAATGGATTGAAGTGGAGAGCATTGTGTTTGAATAAAATAAGCCAGACTCAGAAAGTCAAGGGTCGAATGTTCTCTCTTATATGTAGAAGATAGAGAAAAATATTTTAAAAGGGACATTATGAAAATAGAAGGGAGAGGACTGGGGATGTAGCTTAATGATAGCTCCCTTGCCTAGCATGCATGAGGCCCTGAGTTCAATCACCAGCACTACAAAAGAAGAAGAAGAAGGAGGAGGAGGAGGGGGAGGAGGAGAAGGAGGAAGGGAAACCAACACAGTCAGTGGGGGAAGGGGAATGAAAGTGATCAAATTATATTTTGTGCATATTCATTTCATGTATGAATATGTCCCAATGAATCTATTATGTATAATCATAATGCACCAATAACTAAATTAATAACAATATTGATGTGTCTTGTCATCACAATGACACTAGAAGTCAAGTAGTATCATTTTCCTTGATCTGAATAAAGCAAAAATAGAGAGGGAGGTTAAGAAACAAACTCAAGTTCACACAGTGCTCTAAGTTAGAGCATCCATATTTGAAAGTGGGTAACTGGGGCTCTTAGCCATGGTGGGTGCTGTGATCGCTGGACTGAACGAATGTCCACTGTTTACCCTGAGGGCTGGTGGAGCTGTAAGTGGGTGGGTGGGTGGGTCCGTGGATTCCCAGAGATGATTAAGACCTACACCTGCCCTCAGAGCTCTAGCCCCGCAGGGAAAGGCTAGTTCAAATTAACAGTGGGTGTAACCTTCGGAAAACAGGAGATATTTATAAAATGATTCCATTTTTAGGAAGGTCAAGAATTAGCACAAGTGATCTATGGAGATAAAAGTCAGAAAGACAACCTTGGAGAGTACCAACTAGAGAGGCACAGGGAAACTTGTGGGACTGAAAAGGGTTGTTGCCTTTATCTAGACATCTGGTATGTCTAGGTGAAAAGCCACCAAGAAGACTCAAAAGAATTTAGAAGAAAGAGGAGCAAGCATTTGGTACTGGGAGGACACTGGTGGGTGTGGAACCAGTTTGGGAAGCAGCTGCTCAGCCTGCAGCACCCTGAGGCCTCATCTGAGAGGTGTTATACCTGCCCCAGGTGGGGCCCCAATCCCTCTCCTCAGAGTTCTATGGGAGGAAATGGAGTCATAGACAACAGCATGCTAGCTATGGACCAGGGTACTTGTGCCTGAATGCCCACAAATCTCTTTAGGTTAGGCTGGGATCCTTGAAACAAATGGGTCACAGATATGGGTCCGCGACAATTATCCAGCTGACCCGCAAAGAGGGAGAAAGAAGGCCTCTGTGGCCACCAGCCAGGACTTGAGTCTATACAACATTCTCTGTGAGGGGGGGCCCTGTCCAAAACTCCTTCTGTCAGGGTCTTCTTGGAATCCCCACACCCTGCAGCAGACTAGAGATGTGGAAGGTGATCAGCTTGTGCTTAAGGACTAAATTTTAAATGATACCTTTTAAAATGGACCCTGGGCACTCACTCCTCTGGAGGAAGGAAAGCCTTACACTCACAACTCTCAGTTCAGAGCCCCACACGGCTCACAGCTCCCTGATTGGAAAGGCCGTCCTGCTTCATTGTGGCCTTCAGACCTAAAGGCTCCAACATATGCCACCTTAAGGCTCAGATTTCCTTCTTTCTTTCTTTTTCACAACTATTCTTTCTTGCCAGGCACATGCCTATAATCCTAGGGACTTGGGAGCCTGAGGCAAAAGGATCTCAAGTTCAAAGCCAGCCTCAGTAATTTAGCAAGGCCTTAAGCAACTTAGCGAGACCCTGTCTCAAAATAAAAAATAAAAAGGTTCAGGGGTTGAATGCCCGGGGTTCAATCCCTAATACCAAAAAATAAAATAAAATAAAAAACAATTATTTATTTATTTTAAAATTTTAAATCTGTTTTAATTAGTTATACATGACAGTAGAATGCATTTATGCATTCTGATATCATACATAGATGGAATATAATTTATCATTTTTCTGAGTGTATATGTTGTAGAATCATATTGGTCATATTGTAGAGTCACATATGTACATAAAGTAATAATGTCTGTTTCATTCTTCTATCCTTCCTATCCCCACTCCCCTCCCCTCCATTCACTTCCTTCTACCTAATCTAAGGTAATGCTATTCTTCCCTAGTGCCCCACCCCACCCCACCTTATTGTGAATTAGCATCTGCATATTGGAGAAAATATTCAGTCTTTGGTTTAGGGGGATTGGTTTATTTCACTTAGCACAATATTCTCCAACTCCTTCCATTTATTGGCAAAGGTCATAGTTTCATTTTTCTTTAAAGCTGAGTAATATTCCATTGAATATATATATATACTACATTTTCCTTATCCATTTATTGAAGGACACCTAGGCTGGTTCCATGTTTAGCTATTGTGAATTGAGCTGCTATAAACATTGATGTGGCTGCATTACTGCAAATGCTGATTTTAAGTCCTTTGGGTATAAACCAAGGAGTGGGATAGCTGGGTCAAATGGTGGTTCCATTCCAAGTTTTCTGAGGAATCTCCATACTGCTTTCCATAATGGTTGTGCCAATTTGCAGTTCCACCAGCAATGTATGAGTATGTCCCCCCACCCCACATCCTTACCATTATTTTTATGTTTTGTTTTTTGCAGTCCTGGGAATTGAACCCAGGGTCTTGCACATGCTAGGCTAGTGTTCTTCTACTGAGCTACATCTCTTGCCTTGGAGGCTCAGATTTTTTTTTTCTTTTCTTTTTCCTTCCTTCCTCCCTTCCTCCCTTCCTTCCTTCCTCCCTCCCTCCCTTCCTCCCTCCCTCCCTTCCTTCCTTCCTTGATACAGGGGTGCTTTACCACTGAGCTACACCCCCAGCCCCTTTTATTTTTATTTTGAGAAAGGATTTCACTAAGTTGCTAAAAATCATATTTAAATTGTTGAGGCTGTCCTTGAACTTTGGATCACCCTGCCTCAGCCTCCCAAGTTGCTGGGATTGCAGGCATGTGCCACTGTACCCACCTCAGATTTCTTTATTCCCTGCCCTCGACTTTGGTAAAACCCAAATAGAGATAAGACAGAAGCTATCCTTAGCCCCTGTACTTGCCAACATCCACCTACCCATGCACCCAACCACCCATTTACTTACCCATAAACCTACCTATGTATCCATCCATCCATCCATCCACTCACCCATTCAAATACCTACTCAGGTACCCATCCATCCACCCTATTACCCACTTGTCTACTCAACCACTCATCAGTCTACCCAAATCTATCCACAAACCCACCAGAACACCAGCTCCAGGTTCTGTTAAAACCTCTTCTTCAAGGAAGAAGATCTTTGGAAATGATTTTCTTCTGGAGGTCAACTCTATGCTGAGAATTTTTGAAGAAGGTAAGATTGCTGAGGCTTGTAATAGTCAAGAAGATGGGAAAGGGGGCTGAATGCTTAGCACTGGTCTGATCGTCCAGGTTTAAACCTGCCATTTGCTGGCTTTGTGAATTTAGGCAATTTACATAACTTCTCAATTCCTCACTCCTGTGACTTGCAAAAACAGGTGAGAAAAATTACAAACATGGCCACATTTCCTCTTCCTTGTATCCATCCCCTTTGCCATGTGACTTTTCAACTCCCCCACCAAAAAGGTGAGGTCTATTTTCCAATGCAGTGAATCTGGGTTGGCTCTGTGACTTGCTTTGGCCAGGAGAATGTGGTAAAGTGAAGTGCCAATTTTTGTTTCTTTAAATATGCAACACTTCATGAATTTGCATTTTATCCTCTCACAGGGGCCTGTGCTAATCTCTGTATTGTTCTAATTTTACCATTAGGTGCTGCTGAAGTGAGCACGTGATATACCAAATTTGTGGCAGCCTTCCACAATCTTTGTGTTCGTTGTCTTTCTCTTCTTCTCCATCTGTCTCCCACTCTCAACCCCTGTGTTATCTCCTTACATATAAATAAGTCCAGGCTAAACTGTTGGAGGATGAGAGACCACAAGGATTAAAACTTCCCATCACTCCAGCCAAATGCCGCAACTCCCAGAAGCTGAGGTGCCCAACCGACCTGTAGCTGACCACAGATGTATGAGGGAAGCCAGTCAAAACTAGACTACCCAGCTGAACGCTGCCTAAATTACTCACAGAAACACAAGCAAATAATAAGTGTTTTTTTAAGCCACTAAGATTTTTGGTGATTTTATGCAGAATTATTGTGGTAATAGATAAATTATGATCTCAGCTAAATTATTTGCACTAGAAATGGACTCCATCTGAGTTCCAACCAGCTGCTTGTGGACCATATGTGACCTCATCTACAGAAACCTAGGGCCTGCATAACATTTCCAGCAAAACAATTTTAAGGGTACATAATTAGCGGGCACCCATGAACATGCTAAGAAGAGATGTGTGAAGTTTGGTAGACATATGGTAATGTTGGACTCACCTGCCAAATAGGGGGGACCAGCCACAACACCGCCGACAGTCTCTTCATATTCAAAAAGAAACCTGGTATGTCCAGCTTTCTTGATGATGTTCTGCCCTTCTCCAGAAAATGATGGGCAACTGAACACGAGGTGTGAGCAGACAACATCTGGAGACCACCCTATACCCACAGCTTGGAGTTTAATGGATCTGGAAGGACTTGTTGACCTTGATCTTGATAAAATCGTAGTTTCAGAAGAGAGTCACAGATTTTACACCAACACAATGGTATATGTATGAGAGTATTTTTTTGTTGTCTTGTTTGTGGTGGCAAAAAAACAAAACTGGAAGCTGCCAGAATGTTCACCAATAGGAGGTGGTTGAAGAAATGTGCTACTTGTACATCTAATTTACTTTCAAAGTAAATTAAAATTATCATTTAAAAATATTTTTAGTTTTAGATGGACACAATACCTTCATTTTAAAAATTTATTTTTATGTAGTGCTGAGGATCAAACCCAGTGCCTCACATGTGGTAGGCAAGTGTTCTACCACTTGGAGGGTTGGTGCTACAACTCCAGCCCTAAAATTATCTTTTGACCTACAGATGTATTTTTAGGAGAGAAAAATCAGGGCTGGGGATGTGGCTCAAGTGGTAGTGTGCTCGCCTGGCATGCGTGCGCCCCGGTTAGATCCTCAGCACCACATACAAACAAAGATGTTGTGTCTGCCGAAAACTAAAAAATAAATATTAAAATCCTCTCTCTCTCTAAAAAAAAAAAAAAAAATCAAACTGAAGAATAATTATCGCACAGAGAATGATCCTATTTTTATAAACAAAAAAAAAATCACATCGGTTATGGTTTAGGTGTCCCCCAGAAGCTCATGTGTGAGACAATGCAAGAACATTTAGAGGTGAAAAGATTGGGTAATGATTGCCTTAACATAATCAATGCATTAATCCTCTGAGAGCAATCAATTGGGTAGGAACACTGTGGCCGGAGGAGGTGGGTCGCCCAGGGCATGCCTTTGGTTTTATATTTTGTCAGTGGTGAGGGAAGCCTGCTTTCTTTGCTTTCTGGTGGCCACATCCTGAACTGCTTTCTTCCTCACCACACTCTTTCACACCATGATTTACTTCTGCCTCACCTCAGGCCCAGGGCAATGGAGCTGGTCATAAATGGACTGAGACTTCTGAAACCAAGAGCTCCAAATAAACTTTTCCTTCTCTCAAACTGTTCTTGACAGGTCTTTTGTTCACAGCAGTGAAAAAGCTCACTAAAACACCGTCTAAGTGTATAAATATTAGTACGAATTTGTATAGGTATGGAGGTTTGGAAGGATACGTACCTATGAGACTGGACAAGGTAGGAGAGATTGTTAGCTTTTCCTTTGTGTTTATTTTATTTTTTAATATATGGAAATAATCGCAGCCAGAAGTCTGTAATCCAGTGGCTCAGGAGGCTGAGGCAGGAAGATCAGGAGTTCAAAGGCAGCCTCAGCAATTAAGTGAGACCCTAAGCAACTTAATGAGACCCTGACTCTAAATAAAATATAATAAAAGGCTGGGGATGCGGCTTGATGGTTAAGTGCACTGAGTTTAATCCCCATACAAAGAAAAAAGCAAACAGACAGAAAGTTGCAAGAATAAAAGTACAAATAACAAATAATACCTGTATACCCTCCACTCAGATTTACTTGCTGTTAAGATTTTACCTCTCTTCCTCTTTCCCTCTCCTTTTTTCTTTCTTTTCTTACTATATACACACCACACACACACACACACACAGACTTTTTTTCTGACCCAAGTGAGAGTAGGTCAGATATACTATGACAATTTACCCCTAAACGCTTCAGAGTGTTTCCTTGAAGCACAGAGACATTCTATTACATAATCACAACACAGCCAGCAACTTTAGTAAATTTAATTGACACTAGAACATATTCTCTGATTACAAGAGAATTAAAGTAGAAATCAATAACAGAAAGATATAGGAAATTCCCCAAAGATATAGAAATTAAATAATTCACTTCTAAATAATCCACGGATCAAAGAGGAAGTCACAGAAGGAATTAGAAAATATTTCGAATTTAACAATGTTAAATAAGGAGATTTACTTGCTGTTAAGATTTTACCTACTGATCACTTTCCTCTGTACACCATTTATAATTCTCCATGTCTGTGACCATGTGATTTTACACTGCCACCCACTGGAGTGGGAGGAGGTTATTTTCCCTCCCTGCTGATATTGGGACATGTGAGGCTTTGGCCAAAACAAAGGTGGCAGGATGACGGAATACCAGTTCCTGACCACAGCCTTGTTTTCTACAATCTTGGGATTCCACCCTTCCTCTGGTTCCTGCTGCAGGGCCACTCTGGGTCCCAGAAGGAACACCAAGAGGGAGAACTCAGCTCATCCAACACAGGAACTAAAATCAACTGTGCACACAGAATGAATTAGAATGGCCCAGCCAAGCCCTACCAACCTGCAGACACATCAGAAAGAAATACTTACTGTTGTAAACCACAGAGATTTGTGCATTTGTTATGCAGCAATGACTGACCTATATAGTTGCTTATGAATACTTATAAAGCACTGTATGCTAGTGATTTCTTTAAGATTTTTATTTATATTAATTCATTTAATACCAACAATCCTTTTCCATAAATGAGGAAACTCAGCTTAAGTTACTTACCTAAGGTCACACAGCTAATGAGTTGATAAATTGGGTGACCATGAGATACACTGCCTCTAGACTTATTCTAGCTGAGACAACAATTTATGGTGGTAGTTGCTTATAATAAGTCATTTGATACCAACAATTCTTTTTCATGTAAGAAAACTCAGGTTAAGTTACTTGCCCAAAGCTAAAGGGTTAATAATCTAGTAAACTGTGTAACCATGGTACAAACTGCTAGGCAGACAATAATTGGTGGTGGTACTTGTTTAAACTAGTTTGAGTAGGGGTTTCAGTTGTTGTCAAATTCACCTGCACAGCCTTCTCCCTACTTCAAGCCTCCCCTCCTCATCTTCTCTAGCCCCAGGGAACCTGATTTGCTTTCCCCAAACATTAATTTGCACCTGTGCTCCTCAGAATGCCCCAAGGGTAGTAAGATTGGCAGCCATTATGAAGTCAAACAACAACAAGTGCTGGTGAGGATGTGGGGAAAAGGGTACACTTGTACATTGCTGGTGGGACTGCAAATTGGTGCAGCCAATTTGGAAAGCAGTATGGAGATTTCTTGGAAAGCTGGGAATGGAGCCACCATTTGACCCAGCTATTCCCCTTCTCAGTCTATTCCCTAAAGACCTAAAAAGAGCATGCTACAGGGACACTGCTACATCGATGTTCATAGCAGCACAATTCACAATAGCAAGACTGTGGAACCAACCTAGATGCCCTTCAATAGACGAATGGATAAAAAAAATGTGGCATTTATACACAATGGAGTATTACTCTGCATTAAAAAATGACAAAATCATAGAATTTGCAGGGAAATGGATGGCATTAGAGCAGATTATGCTAAGCGAAGCTAGCCAATCCCTAAAAAACAAATGCCAAATGTCTTCTTTGATATAAGGAGAGTAACTAAGAACAGAGTAGGGTCGAAGAGCATGAGAAGAAGATTAACATTAAACAGGGATGAGAGGTGGGAGGGAAAAGGAGAGAGAAGGGAAATTGCATGGAAATGGAAGGAGACCCTCAGGGTTATACAAAATTACATACAAGAGGAAGTGAGGGGAAAGGGAAAAATAATACAAGAGGGACAAATGAATGACAGTAGAGGGGGCAGAGAGAGAAGAGGGGAGGGGAGGGGAGGGGAGGGGAGGGGAGGGGGGATAGTAGAGGATAGGAAAGGCAGCAGAACACAACAGACACTAGTATGGCAATATGTAAATCAATGGATGTGTAACTGATGTGATTCTGCAATCTGTATATGGGGTAAAAATGGGAGTTCATAACCCGCTTGAATCAAAGTGTGAAATATGATATATCAAGAACTATGTAATGTTTTGAACAACCAACAATAAAAAATTAAAAAAAAAAAAAGAATGCCCCAAGGGTTTAAAGTTTTAGAGCCCTAAAGTTAGTCCTGAGTCTGTTTTTCTATCTACAGAAAATGCAGGAAGGGAGGAAAATCACCAATATGATATATATATATATATATATATATATATATATATATATATATATATATATATTTAAAATATATATATATATATATATATTTTTTTTTTTAAAGTCATGAGAACAAAATGGAATTTAACACTCAGTTAACTTCTTCCTAGAAAAGGTAAAGAAGCAGGTCCTTCATTCCAGCAGGTCCTTCATTCCAGCAGGTGAGCTACAAAAGCTCAGGCAGACCTTGGAGCTTAGGGGAGGAATACACTTACAAAGTGAGATGACTAGGTGCAGGATTCAGGCCCAAGAAAACAAAAAAGGCCAGGCTTTTTACAGCCAGCTCACACCCATCTCTGATGCAAATGACCTCAGAATTAAGAGATAAAACTATTTCTGTGGGATTAAAAAAGGGGGTTGGGGCTGGGTGGGAAATAAGAGCAGTCTGCTATTGCAGACAAGAGGAACCCCAGGGAAGGAAGCCAGGCTCCCTTTATGACCCAGGAGAGCAGCTGGAGCAAAGGGCCTCTCCAGAGATCAGGTGACCAGTTTTGCCTCCTCCCAGGGCTCAGAGACTAGTACTGGGGCTGGCCAAGGGCCTAGAAAAGATGCTGCAAGTCCTGCCATTGGGCTGCTTACCCTGGTCTTGGTCCCTCCCTTCTTTTGTCTCCCTCCCTCAACATCCCTGTTCCTTTAATACCTCATGAAGTAAATTCTCCAGATGGAACCATGATGAGGATCAATACCTACGTTGAAGAACTCATTAACAAATGAGATCACCCTATTCCCTTGAGATCAACAAAGGACAGGATAATGTACAAAAAAAAAAAAAAAATGCTATTAGGAAACAAACAAAAAAAAATGTTCAAGATGCTAATAATTTTTCACAAGGCAAATTATTGCTTATTTAAAAATTAGTAAAAAAACCCAAACTTTAAATAGCAATACCCAATTCTGGCAGTTTTGAAGTGAGATTCGTACCTTAATACTTCAATGGTGAAAGTAACAATGAGAAAGTAACAATGAAAATGATCACATCCTTTGATGTAGGAAATCCACTTCTGGAAATCTATCCAGAAGTAAAAAGAAAAATTCAATCCATGGTGTAAAATATGAAACACACAGACACAAAACAAACAAAAATCCCCCATGCGCAAGTGTATTCACTGCAATGTTATTTATAAGTGCATATATCTTAATAAGGAAAAATAAAAGAATAAGAAAATAGAGTCATTAAAAATGGTTATGAATACTATTTAGCAACTTGGAAAATGGTAATGCTATAACAATGATAAAACGCAGGACATGAAAACTTCATGTACCGTGATTACACTAGACTTAAAAATAAACTGAAACTTGGGCTGGAGTTTCGGCTCGGTGGTAGAGCGCTTGTCTAGCACATGTGAGGCACATTAAAAAAAAAGATTGGGGCTGGGATTGTGGCTCAGCGGTAGAGTGCTCACCTGGCATGCATGAAGCACTGGGTTCGATCCTCAGCACCACATCAATGTAAAATAGATATTGCGTCCACCTAAAAAACTTAAAAAATAAATATTAAAAAAAGATTAAATAAACAAAATAAAGGTATTGTGTCCATCTACAACTAAAAATATACAAAAAATAAGCTGAAACTAAAAATTAAATAGCAGAAAGGTCAGTAGGATAGAGGGAAGGGAACAAAGGGAGGGAGGAGGTAAAAGAAATACTAGGGACTGAATTAGAACAAATTATATTCCATGTTTTTATAATAATGTAAAAATGAATCTTAACGTTATATATAACTAAAAAAATCAATAATAAAAAATAAGCTGACAGCTCAGCGTATTGGCACATGTCTGTAAATCCTAGTGATCTGAGAGGCTGAGGCAGGAGGCTTGCAAGTTGGAGGCCAGCCAGGGCAACTTTGTTGCAGCCTGCAACAAAATATCATGGACTGGATGACTTAGACAATAGATATTTATTGCTCAAAGTTCTTGAGGCTCAAAGTCCAAGATTAAGGCACCTGGTGAGGGTTCACTCTCTTGTTCAGACAGCCATGAATCTCCATGCAGAAAGGCAGATGACCCCTTTGGGCCTCTTTCATAAGAGCACTAATCCTACTCCCCAAGTGCTCTCTTCCCCAAAGCTCTACCTCTTAATATCATTGTTTTAGGGATTAAGTTTCAACATTTGATTTTTGCAGGGGACACAAATATTCAGAACTTGGTCCCAACTGGCCAGGAGGAATATGGACAGGGCAAGCGGTGGCTGAAGTTTTTAGAGTGGATGATGCATTGGTAGTGAGTGGTGCTAAAGGACATGGCTGGGGGAGGAGACTTGGTACCTCTCCACATAGCTGGGGATCAAACCCAAGAACCCAAAGCCTGGTGCATGCAAGTGCTTTACCCCCTGCTTTTAGACTAACAGCTTTATTGTGGTTTTAAGTGATACAGAAGCTCTAAGCTGTAGGAGGGTCTCCTGCAACCGACTTGGAGGTCACTACAGCTACAAATGGATAAATGTGAGGCTGTGACCACCACCTCCCTGGGCTTCAGAAGCCTCCCTCTTCTTTCCTTGCCTACCCCCACCAGCTACTCCTGGCAGCACAGGAACCTTTAGCACATAGCCCTATCCCTGCCCTAGCCCAGGCACTGTGGGCAACACACAGCAAGTGCTAGAAGCTGGTCATATGACCTCTGCCTGTGGGACCACTAGGCCAGCTAGTGGATCCCACTCTGCAAAGGTCCATGATGACTGCACACAGGAGCTGATAGTAAGCAGTTACAGGATTTTTGCAAACTGCCGCAGTCTGGCTGGGCACAATTCAGGAGCCACTTGTCAAAAGAAACGAACTTTTAGAGCCACACACGCCAAACAAAACAGCTCCTCAGGAAAAACCCTCAGAGCCCAACTGCCACCACCGGCTTCCCACAAGCCTCTCCACCTCCCACAATCCTCCTGCTCTTGAGGCCCATTGGCTGGGTTGCATGGGCGGAGCCAAAAAAGTCCCCCAATGAGCAGCTCCATGGTCTGAAAGGGCAGGGAAACAGCCCAATGAGCATCAGGGCAGAGGAGCTAATCAGCTAGATGTTGCTGGGGCCGCTGTGAGCCAATCATCAGCTGGCAGTCTGAAAGGGTGGGGAAACAGCTCAATGAGCATCACCACAGAGGAGCCAATCAGCTAGATGTTGCTGGGGCGCTGTGAGCCAATCATCAGCTGGCAGTCTGAAAGTTTGCTGAGGCCCCTTCGGCTGTGGCTCTCAACAACAAACCATTAGTAAAAGCTAAAATTATATACATTTACAATTGAATTAATCATATAAAAAATAAAGATGGAGCTGGGGAAGGTAGCTCAGTGGTAGAATATGTGTGTGTGTGTGTGTGTACCATGTGTGAGGCCCTGGATTTAATCAGGAAGAAAGAAAGAGAGAAAGGGGGGTGGGGTGGGGAAGAAGATGAAAAAGGAAAACAGGAAAAAAAAGATGATATTCAAAATTTACAACACAATAGTTACTTTACTACACATTACTATTATCTGTGTTCTCACGCCCATGTATTGTTTCTACCCATTGTTGTCTGTAGGATGGAAGTGCTACTATGCTTGTCCTACTCTGGTACAGTAATATCACATTGGTGGCTAGGAATCAGCCACAGTGAGAGTATTTATACCCTACAAATCAGAAAACGCTACACATCAGGACTTGATTTGTTGCTCCTCTCCCTCTCCCTTCCTCACCCTGTCAATGGTCAATACCCTCCACATGGGCTTTCCTGAAGCCATTCCATCGACATTAGTCATTTTTCATTACTATAAGGTATCTGAGGCTAGGGAGCTTTACAAAAAAGCAAAGAGGTTATTTAGCTTACAGTTCTGGAGGTTCAAGGGCATATCATATCACTAGCATCAGTTTAGCTCTGGTGAGCACTTGCATGTGTAAGAGCATTTGTGGGAAGAAGAAATCACATCTACAGATAGGAAGCTAGCTTTCCCATCCATACATATGAGAGATGGGTTCCACAGTGCCTTCCAAGGACACACCCTCCACTGGCCTAAGGACCTCCCACTAGGCTCTGCCTCTTAAAGGTTTCACATCACCTCCCACCAATGCACCTGGGTACAAAGTTTCCAATACATAAAACCCTGGGATATACTCAGACCATATTCAAGCTATAGCAGCATCTCTGATGGCACAGCCACAGGCCGCTTTCCAGCTTCTTACCTAAGCCACCATCAGTTTTATCCTCAGCTCATACAATCCAAACTTACAGACTTTGGTTACTTTTGTAGGGGTTCCTCAGACATAAGGGAACCTGTACAATGTTGTAAGGTTCTAAGCAGTAAGAGAGAAAGAAGGAGTTAGGTGCAGTGAGAAACACTTAATTTGTGATAAACAAAATACGCATGTCAAATTTGAAGAGTGAAAAAAACCAAGAGGTATCACTGAGGTCTCTCACTCCACTGAACCCCTGATGCACACAGTTTATTTCCTCTATCATTCATTCCACATGTGTGGAGCTGCACCCTGTGCTAGCACTGGAAGTAGATGTGAGTCAAGCACACGCAGGTTTCCCTCCCACCTCCCACTCCTCCTCCTTCAGGGTTTAGTCAGAGCAGGGAAGGCTGTAGCCTCTGCCACACTGCCCAGCTTTGAATTAAGAGTCCTCTATTTGTGATTTTCCCAACCTTGGTGAGCTTGTCACTATAAATCTAAAAGGTAGGTATTATCAACCCATTTTACAGATGAGGCAGCTGAAGTATAATATGCACAGTTAACCTGTTTTTAATAGATGATAGTGATGTTTCTTAGGGTCAAGTATGTACTAATGGACCAAGTCTGTAAGGTGAGTGTGTTCTAATGAAGTATTATGACCCTATGGCCATTCCCAGTATTGAGATACATTATTCTTTATCCCATTTTCCTGCAATTACATGCCTGAAGAATATCCTTAATCACAGTGTGCAATGCAACCTAGGGTTGTGGAGTTGACCTGGGAGCTTCTCCCTAGGGCTGGGGATGGCACAGGAGACAGTTCCAGGAGAGACTCCCAAGGCACAAGGCACTGTGGCTTTTAGATGATGCACACTTTACAGAAAAGTATGTTAACTATATTTAGAAAATTCAAAATTAAGGTTCCAGCTCTCAAATATCCTGCTTATAAACAGGACTCAACCTTCCTAGAAAGTCTGGGGAAATAGGGACATCATTAATTCTGGTCACACTCCTACCCCTACAAGGTACTGAGGGGCCCAGCTGACTATAAAAGTCCACTTTCAGGGGACAATCCAAACTCCTCAGGAATATACAACTCTAGATAGGGTTCCTCAGCTTTTTAAAACTCATGACCATTTTTGTGTCATGAAAAAAACAAACAAAAAAAAACCCTTCTCCTTGTTTGAAATTTCAAAGTAAATTAGGACTGCAAATCTATCAAAACATCTTCCATAAGACTAGTTAAGCATTTATTATGGTGCTAGTCCAGGGGAAAGTCTGAAGAAGGTAGATCAAAATCAACAGCAGCCCCATATGCCTACATTAGGAAATGGCCCCACCCCAGTGCCCAAGCAGGGACTGGATTCAGGTAAGGAAATTAGGCTTCCTCCAGGACTCCTGCTGAGAAACAAGGTCAGGTCCACTCCTCACCTTCCCCAGTTAGTCTTGCCCCACAAAGGACACCTCAAGGACAAAAAGTTAAACCACAAGGGACATTCCACAGGGTGACTGATCTGGTTTCTGTGACAAATCAGTGACAGGGGGAATAATGAGGCAGGAAATTAACTGGTTATAACATGGATCATGCCTGGCTGCTGCTATAAACCAACCAACTGTGAAACAATCCAGATGGCCTGACTACAGGTTGACAATGAGACAATTCCAAAAATGTGTGTTTGGTTAGAAGAATGATAATAAGCATTGATTTAAGAAAATATCCATAGTTACATAATTCAAATATGATATATGCATGTATGGAAATGTTACAGCAAAATCCATTAATTTTTACAATTAATATGACTAAAGAAATATTTTAAAAGATAATAGAAATGAAAATTTAAAAAGACAATATCCATATTTGTTAAAAATATCTACTTAAATGAGTAGTGATAGAATGTATGATACTTGGGATTTACTTTAAAATATTTTTTCAGCATCAGGGGCTCTTGCTAAGTGTTGAATATGGGTAGTGGTGTTCTGCTGTGTCATTCTCTGACTTTGTGCATGACTAGAAATTTTCATAATTAAAAGATGTAAAACAAAGAGTCAATTAAAGCTGGGCGCTATGGCACATACCTATAATCCCAGTGACCGGGAAGGCTGAGGCAGGAGGACTGCGAGTTCAGTCAGCCTCAGTAATTCAGCAAGGCTCTAAGCAACTTAGCAAGACCATCTCAAAATAAAAAAATTTAAAAAGAGCTAGGGATGTGGCTCAATGATTAAGTGCCCCTGGGTTAAAAAAAAAAAAAGTCAATTAAAGCAACCATGGCCTTCTTCAGCTCCATGAAATTATGGAGACAATCACCTGAGACACTCTCTGCAACAACAAGTCTTATCATTCACACACAACAGTTACAAGTTGGTTTCTATGTTTGGAAAAGGTGGTTTCCTCAATCTTACTTGTGGGGCTTACAATTCATTTTGTCAACAAAAAAATCTTTGAAAGGTAGAAAACTCCTGGAAGAGAGCAGGAGGAAGAAAAAAGACACGAGGAATGCTGCTAGGAGTTCCCATACAATTGAAATGGAGCCTAAGGGACTTCCTCAGGTACAGAACAACTGGCTGACCATCTTACCATGGGAGCTGAACATGCTTCTCTTGAACAAAGGGATTCAATCTGGCTGCAAATATAGCCCATGGAATAGAATCTAGTATCCACGGAGCCCTCACGCAAAATCTTAAAAATGCACTAGAGTTTTCTACAGAGTACTTGGCTTCCTCTAGATTTTTAAAGTAATTCATATTCCACAGAAGTTAAGAATCTGAGCTCTTTTTGAAAATTATTTTTTAGTGTAGATGGACACAATATCTTTATTTATTTTTATGTGGTGCTGAGGATCAAACCCAGTGCCTCACATTGGCAAGGCCAACACTCTACCACTGAGTTACAGCCCCAGTCCAAGAACCTCTGCTCTTAAAGAGGGTTAAAAAGCCACCTGCTGGACTGAAGCCCTTCCCATGGGTTGTTAATACAATTTTTATTTCAGAATATCTGATAGTTTTAGAAATGTTCTCACTGGGTCCCAAAACACCAGACTGACAGTCCATCTCCAAAATCCACAAACACACCAAGCAGCCTTGTCCTGCTGATGGGGCAGGTCATATCCATGGCAGGTTCTGCTTGTAAACACCTCCACCTCCACTTATATATTGCAAATGTCCTGGGCATGCCAGGGGAGGCAATCTAAATGGCAGCCTGCTCGACCACTCGGATCCCCTACTGACTTCTCAGACCACGGGGAGAAAGAGATCCCTCATTCCCAGGTCCATCTCTGCAAACAGATGCCAACAGGTACAATAGATAAGGCAACATGTAGACACAGACATTTAGTTTATTTTTCCTGGCAGTGACAAAAGTCAGCAAAAGACAAGAACTTCAATGCCCTAGAAGTCCTCCTGGATCTAATATCAGCACATCACTGGCTGGGAATAGGGTGGGATCCCCTTTTTATAATCATCCTATAATTTCTCATCCTAGGACACAGTGCTTTCTTGGGTTTCCTGTCCTCTCAATAAGGACACACAGATTCTCTCTCACCAAGAATATCAATCTAGAAGTTCTTTTATTCTCACAAGCTGTCAGGTGGAGGGAGGGACAGCAGCAGCATTCAGTTTTAGTGAATGGTGGAATCCAAGATGTCAGTTGAAGGTCGCTCCATGAAAGACTGGAGGGTGACTATGCTGAAGGGCTGCTCAGCACTCACTTCATTGCCTGCTGCTTGGTTCTCCCCAGTTGAGGTGTGGAGAACCATCCATCTAATGGCAGAGGAGATCTGAGCTCACTATGAAACCAATAACTGCCTGCAGGACTCTGTGAATACCTGTTCCCTGATAGCCCACACATTTCTCTGGGAAGAGCTGGTTCACATCAACGCCGGAGCCTCAGAAAGAACGCATGTTTACACTCTGTACTCTCCAACGGGTAATATTTATCATAAAAATCTAAAACATACTCTTCAGTCTTGAATCCAAACTTCTGGTAGAGCAGCATAGCGGGGTTGCTTGCTGAGACGTGAAGGGTTACATCCTTGCCCATGCAGGTCTGCCAAAAGAGTGGAAAAATACAAGATGAAAACAAAAAGGCCTGAGGGAAAATGAGTAGGTGAAGAAACTCTTTTAAGCGTAGGCAGTTAGTTATGGAAACTGGGGAAATAAGGGACTGAGGCCGAGGCACCACAGTACTTAGCAACGGCTAGAAACCGAAGGACATTTTGCTGCTGATCTAAACATTCCTAAGACTAAGGAGATAATGAAAATCTGGGCATTGTTTTTGTTTTCCTCTGAATCAAAGGGTCAAGGGAGATATTTTATTGTCAACTTATAATTGAATTACATTTAAATGTCAAACATATCAGCATCAACTCTATGACAACCTTCAAGAATTAGAGACTGAGATAGTTCTACTTTTATAAACTAAATGTCATCTCATACCCTGCCCCGCCAACATACAAATTCCTCCCTAGACGTGCTAGAAAAGGTGCTAAACTACACACATAGATACTAAATATTAAGAATTTTTTTTATTAGCTACACATGACAGTACAATGATCTTGACAATTCATACATTTGAATCAAATGGGGTATAATTTCTCATTTTTTTGATTGTACAGGTTGCAGAATCACATTGCTCAGTCACGTATATACATACAGCAATAATAATGTCTATTTTATTCTGCTGCCCTTCCTATCCCCCCTTCCGCTCTCCTCCCCTCCCATCACTTCTCTCTATCCAATCTAATGTGACACACTGCTTTTTTCTTTTTCTCCTCACAACATCATACATGACGATGAGGATCTCCTTCCATCTTCCGTGCAACTCCCCTTCTCCCTCCTTTTCCCTCCCATCTTTCTTCCCTATTTAGTGGTAATCTTCTTCTCATGCTCTTCCTCCCTATCCCATTTTGAGTCATCCCCCCGCCCCTTATATCAGAAAAGACATTTGGCATTTGTTTTTTAGGGATTGGCTAACTTCACTTAGCATAATCTGCTCTAATGCCATCCATTTCCCTGCAAATGCCATGATCTTGTTACTAAATATTAAGAATTTAATCATAAAACCTGAGGACCTTGTCCAGACCCTCTGAATCCCAAATCCACCTTCCATCCCTCCAAAACTGACAGTATTTGCTTCACAGAAATGATATTCCTGAATTTTGCATTGGCCTAATCTTTGAGGAAAAGGGTAATAATTGTTCTGTGAACACAAGACACTCTTAGGTTCTTTAACCAGCTACACAGAATAAGGTGTTCCAAAAGCCAGAGAAATTAGGAACTCGTTTTTTTCTTTTTTCTTTGTACCAGGGATTGAACCCAGGGGTGCTTCCCCAGTCCTTTTTATTTTGAGACAGGGCTTTGCCAAGTTGCTGAGGCTGGCCATAAACTTGTGATCTTCCTGCCTCAGCCTCCCAAGCTGCTGGGATTAAAGGCATGCACCATTACACCCAGCAAGAAGTTGTTTTTTAATGAGGAAGGCACGGGGACTGAAGTTGACCGAGTCCTGAGATTTCTAATCCATGATTCCCAAGGCCTCTCTGTAAGCACTCTGAAGGCCACCTGGCAGCTACCTTCTTTTCTCTGCTTAACCCACAATTTATACCCAAAGCCATTTTGGGGGACAAAAGAGCCCTGCCACTATAACCAGGACAAGGGCATATTGAGCTTATAAAGTAAATTTTGTGGGGTGATGTTAGTGTTTTCTAGATGACAAATACACATCACCCAACCTTGACAATCACCAAGTACTACCAATTGAGCCCCCTGAATTTAGGCCCTGGGATTGATGATCTGAATGGGGTGCAAGATACATACATACAAAGATGAACCACTCCTCCACCCATTTAGCAAAGATCACCTCCATGACAGGTCTTATAATCAGCACTGAGAACACACACTGAGATGTCATCCCTGCCCTCCCTACAGGCCCTTTCTGGTAACACAAAAGGCAGAGAACCCTATAGGCACCCTGCAGAGAAGATCCATTCTGTGGGTGGGATGTGGTAGAAATAACTGAATGGGTCTCAGTTGAAACATAAGGTAGCACAGGTTAATTGCTAGGAATGATTTCTTGAGAATAAAGCAATTTTAGCAAGATGGTTTTTAAGGATCCTACCAATATTTGGGAATTATTAATAAAGTTTCATTACAAATTGGAAAAGAAGTGCCATTAAAAATTGGAAAAACATTTTATCATCTCCAGCCTCTCTTTAGAAGGAATCTTGGTCACATCAAGTTTACACTCAGTACTCTATACAAAATACTTCCTAAACAATAGTTACCAGAAACATTACCAGGGAGAAAAATAATTCCTTGGAGAGGGGAAATTATTGCATTTTTATTTGACATTAGCATACAAATATGTGATATATTTTCTTCAAAGATAAAAGAGATATATCAAAGGAAGAATTGAATATTAGAATCAAGTTGTAGAAGGGTCACAACAGTTTATACAGTGATAGCCAAATTAAAATAAATAGACTATATGCTATTTATTGATACAGTTGTGCTAAAATATTATAACTACTTAAAACAAAACAAAAACTTCTCAGAATTTTGACAGTTTGAGTCCAAGAGCAGCAGCAGTTACCAGTATGGATAGCACACATACGTTATAGTCTTACATTTAGGTGTTTTGTTGTTTAATTTATGACATATATTCACAAAATGGTTTCTCTGAAACCAGGGTTTGAACAGTAATTTTATTTTAGGGGGGGCTCTTATAGCCCCGAGTGGTAATGATTGGCTTCCTTTCACTTGGGCTCTGAGGCCCCACCACTGGGCTGTGCTGGACAGGACCACCTCGGCTTCATGACTCCAGGTCATTTAGTGGAGCCCTGAAAGGTAAATCAGGAGCACAGACCACTTGCCTGAATCAGATGATAGATCATGAAAGTTGCAATCCCCGCTCTTCTCCATTCAGGATGGACAAACAGAAATGAAATATATGCTTCATTATATTTCACATCAGGAACCATGAAGCCAAAAGCAATAATGACTTTTTTATAAAGGACGACTACACTGAAGTCTGGATACTGCAGGCACTCAGACAGGTCAATGCCTAAAGAAAAGAAACAACCAGAGACTCAAACTGTGTGCCTTTTGGAATTAAGGAACACCAAGCTGTTCAATTTGTACTTATAGCTATACCTGCATGCTAAAAAAATCCCAAAATTGGAGGCAAAGATATTACCATAGATACCACACATTCAAATCACAAAAATGAATTTTAGAAAATATCAAAATTAACATAGTCTTTTCTAAATACATATGTTAAAAAGATGAGAGGCAGGACAGGTTGGATAGGAGAGAGCGCTCAGGTTCAGAACCGGACACACCTGGCTTTGACTCAGCCTCCTCTACCATGTGTGTGACTTGGCACATTTCAAAATGTCTCAGGGCCTCAGTTCCTGCAACATGTAAGCAAGGAGCATACCCAGACCTGACAGAGCTGGGTAAAGATCCCAGAGAGTGTCCATTTCATATTACCCCTTCCATATACAACTTATAAGTTTTTTATATAAATGCTACCTTTTATAATAAAGAAGTAAAATTTAAAAAATGATTCTGTGCATGATGTATGAAGGTACCTAGCATAATGGCAGAAGCAGCAGATGCTCCCAGAATGCTACTTTTGGCCCCAGTACCACTCCCAGAAGAATGAGCACAGCTCTGCCACCACATGCATTATTACATGATTATTAGGCAGTAAAGATGACATGGCTCTAAATCTTGGTGAAATCCTAACATCTGGAAGACATGGATTAAATAATCCTTTAAGTTTCAAAGCAGATCCAAAACAACATGTGTAATATTTAGCAATTAAAATGTGTTCCTCTAATTGATGGCTCTGGTCCTCAGAGACAATTTTGTTAAGGCTGATAAGATAACAAACCCTACTGGGTTTACTTTTATTCTCAAAGTCCATGACTGAGGTATTTGGACTTTTAAAAACACCTTTTGGCAGTACTAACACTCACTAAGGAACAGCCAAACCAACAAAGCATAAAGAACTATTAAGCCAAAAACAAAAGTGTCCAAACGCACCCAAGCTACCAGTCTGTGTATCTTTGATAGACATTACCTGGTATCTAAACATAGGTAGAAGCAAAACAGGATGAATCTTTTATTCTGGAAGCAGAGACAAACAGGGAAGAGAAACAAACAAAAACACTGTTTATTACTTTAATTGCTGGCTTCTTCTTGATCTTAGGAAAGTGAGAGGCATTTATAATTTAATATTTCTATGTTAGTAGAAACAAACTACATGAAATCATATGACTAAAGGTCTTAGGGTCATGTGGCATACACTAATTTAAAAAGGTGAACTATATAGAAAATTGATCTGCCTGGTTTGGAAGGGGGAACATACCAGGCCAGAAAAACTCCTGACACATAGAGTTGATCGTTGGGATGTGATTTGGTCGGACATAGCAGTAATCGAGAGGCGCGTCGGGTTCAGGTATCCAATGAGGGTCACTCTTGTGCAGGTGGGAACGAATCTGTGACAGAAGCTGTAGTTTGGGTGGCTTTGTCTCATAATCACGCCTCCAGCAACACAGAAAATAAACAAATTCAAGTCAAGAAAAATAGCTTATATTATTCCTAGCTAACTCACACATACTTTGATCTACTTTAAATTTTAAACTAATTTACACTGCTCTATATGATAGACTCATTATTCGAAATTATCCTAAGCCAGTCTGGATACTGGCTCAACTGAGACATCTCTGCATTTTTTCTCATTTCAGAGACTATTAAACTATAAGATTTAAAATTAAAATGATTAAGATAATCACAAAAAATCTACTAGTTGATTTATCTTTGTTTTATAAAAGGACCATCTTGTCTATAAAAGGACAGCTGAAACAAAGAAAGGATGGAAGAGCACCCAAAGCAGAAGTTTTTGGTCACAGAAAAATGGAGTGCAGAAAGCACAAACATTACTCCCTGTGACACACTCAACACCACATCTCTTCCCCATATACCTGATATAGGGTTTCAAAATTCGAGAAGTATAAGGGCTGACAATACTTTGGTCCACAGCCATATCTTCTGATCCCACCAAACGATACAAAAACTTGGTGGTCTGATGCCGAAATCCTTTCCTGGATGGCAAGGCAGTCTATGTGAAAGAAACGTGGTTATATAAACATAAAATTACTCAAAGGATTGGTTAATTTCCATATGTAATTAGTACTTATGGTATTTCTATGTGTCAGAAAGTAGGTCTTTCTGCATTACTTATTTGGAAAGCTCAAATTTCAGTTAAAACTTTGTAGACAACTTTTGCTAACTAGATAACAAAAAACTAACCCCAGTTATAATAAAGTCAAAATGATTTCTAAAAATTTAAAAATCTTAAGTCACTTGACTGAAATGCAGGACTAAACACTGGATTTACAGCTTCTTTTTGTCTATGTTATATTTTAGCCAGTCTCTAAATACTAACCAGCACTAGCATCTAGTAGGTAACATACACATGGGACATACTGTATAACTACACTATTATGCAATGTGCCACAGGGGCCAATTACTGCTGTCCTTGTGTATGGGTTTTCTGAAATATGTCAATTTTTCATGAGCCAAACTGACAAAAATGGGAGTGAAAACAAATCTCAATTAGCAGGGAGGCCCTCTCAGAGGGAGGGTATCCTAGCAGAACTGGGGAACTTCACACATTCCCTATGAAGCCCAAGAGCAGCACTGAAGGCATGCTCTTCTGCAATGACTGCTGCTCCAGAGTCCTCATTCGTGTAGTAACAGAACATGTGCAATTAGGGTTTTATAGCAAAGAGCTCAGAAGTAAGATTAAAAGGCACATTTATAAAGTGGATTGCCAAGGGTTGGATGAAGTTTAGAAACCTGAGTTGTTTTTGTAGAATCAGTTTTCTCTTAGCCTAGAAAATAACTCTGTTGAAAGAAGAGCAAGATTTCTTCCTTTGTAATTTGCTCTTACTTTCCCAACCTGGACACCAAAATTTTCAAAAGCCATCTTTGAAATTCTTCCAAGGCTTAAAGTAAGTTTCAAAGTAATCATCCCTGTAGGTATAAGTGGCTCCTCATATCCAAAGGTACAGTCAATTGCTCCTCCCTTTCAATCTGGGTGGGTCTTATGAATAGTTTCGACCAATCAGAAAATGAGAGAAGTAACATGAACTTTGGAATCTAGGTCTAAAGACACTAGCAGCTTCCCATATCTCCCTCTTTGAATTGGCATGCATGTGCTAAACCAGTGAATGACTAGAGGCCACATGGAGACAGACTCTGGAAGAAGAGAAGTATTCTGGGTATTACAGTCGCAACCCAGTTCCCTAGCAAGTACAGCCATATAAGTGACCCCAGTCTTCAGCACTCGAAGTTAACAACGCAGCTGAGCCCAGTAAATTCATAGAATCAGAGGAAATATTAAATAGTTATTATAATAGGCCACTAAATTGGAATGGTTTATAATGCAGCGACAGTAAACTAACACACTAGGCACTTAACAGGTAGCCCACAAAATACTCAAAATATCTGGTTAGTCTCAAGGTGGGTCCTGTGGCACCCCCTGGATATTATAATGCTTCCCAACTTTCTTCCATCTCCATTACTTTCATCCTATGCTGAACCAACTTACACTCTGCTTGGACCACCATCACTGTTTCCTGTTGGTCTCTTTGCTACTACTACATCGCCCCACATTATCTACTGAGAAGCCAGAATCTTCTGGGCATGGTGGCTATAATCCCAGCGATTCAGGAGGCTGCAGCAGGAGGATCACAATTCAAAGCCACCTTAGGCAACTTAGCAAGGCCCTAAGTGACTTAGTGAGACCTTATCTCTAAACACAAATTTTTTAAAAAAGGGGAGAGGGCCTAGAGATGTGGCTCAATGCCCCTTGGGTTCAATATCCAGTACCAAAAAACAAAATTTAAAAAAGAACATAAATTCACATCCTAAAAAAAAAAAAAAGAAAGAAAAATCCACATCCTTTGATCAAAATTCCCATGGTAGTTTCCCACTATATATTCATGATACAATTCAAACTCCTCAATTGTGACTTGCAGGATCATGTAGAATCTGGTTGCATTACTCCTAAAGCCTCCTCTTCCACCCATTAATTCCTCCGCCATCACCATGTTCCAGGCATACAAACCAGCCTTACTCCTGCCTTTGGACTTCCCTGACCTTCAACCCTGAGCTTTCTTTATTCTGGCTTCTCTTTGCCAATCAGGACTTAGTTCAAGTGTTACCTCTACTAAGAGGCTACCTTTAACCCCCCAGAACAAAGTGGTGCCACTGCCCTCTGCTCCTCTCCTCTACCACAGTACTTGCTTTGGATCAGGAGATCTCTGTGTTGATTAAACTAGTCACCATCATCTCTCTGCTTGAGGTCGTCAGCTCCATAAAGGCAATCTTAACTCTGCAGTATTCCCAGGTAGACTGGTGCCTGGCACATCTTAAGTACTCAAGTTACATCTGAATGATAAAGTGGGAAATGACAAAGGGGGAAAATACAACCCAAAGTCAAATAAGTATGAACAATATTATATTCTTCAAAATTCTAATTCTAAACACAATGGAGAGCTAGATTGGCTGCTGGATCCATTCCAAAACCCGACCTGGGAGAATACAGGGAAGATGGAACACAAGGCTGAGAAAAGACTTGGGGAGATCAATGGTGCTGGGACCTAGTGAGGCAGTGAAAGCAGAACACAGCTCTCCGCCAAATGAGGCTGGGAGCTGCCTGGTTACACAACCTCTCTCCCAGTGCTGCTGTGAATACATTACTGAAAATCAACTTTGTCAGCCATATTTCTGATGGAGGATTATGTCAGAGCAGCACTGGAGTCTTCCTGAGGTAGAGGGGAGACTCCACTGTGGACAACCCTGAGCACTACATAATCCAGCAGTGACAACAAAGGGAGAAAAAGGCAGTCCCAGGGCTGGTGGTGCTGTGAGGACCCTTGAGAGGTGAGGCTGCCTGATTGGAAAAAGGTGAGGATGGAAAGTGGGTTAGCCCAGAGCACGCCATTTTACCAAACTTGCCAAGAGGGTCACAAGCTAGGAACATGCCTTTGCATTTCTGCCAGGTGTATGCTACCAACAAAGATAGCTGAAAAGACTGAGGAAATAAGAGTTCAAAGAGGAAATACCAAGACTCGTAAGTGAGTACAATAAAACTAAAGGAGTATAACAAACTATTGGAAAAACAATTTACCAAATAAGAATTTTTAAAAAGCACAATAATTGTCATTAGGAAAATACAAATCCAAACTACAGTGAGATACCACTTCATACCCACAGATGGCTACAAAAAAAAAGACATAATAACAACATGGTGAGGATATACAGAGAAATCAGAACATTTATACATGGTGAACAATGATGCCCCCACTCTGGAAGACAGTCTAGCAGTTCTTCAAAATGTTAAACATTCAGTAAATCATCTGACCCAGCAATTCCACTCCTAAATATACACCCAATCAAAACATATATCCACAAAAGCATGGACACAAATGTTCACAGCAGCATTATTCATGATAGCCAAAAGGCAGAAACAATCCCAATGTCTATCAACTGATGGAATATTAAGCCATAAAGAGAATAAACTATTAATACATGCTACAACATGCATGAAACTTGAAAACATTATATAAGTGAAGAAGGTGGTCACAAATCATATGTGACTCCATTTATATATATCCAAGATAGGGAAGCCTATGAGGTGAAGAGTAGATTAATGGGGATAGGAGTAGGGATTTGGGCAGTATAAACAAAAGGGCTCAGGGTGTCTTTTGGGGGTGATGAAATGTTCTAAAATTGATTATGCTTAGACTCTGTGAAGATATTAGAAACTTCTAAAATGTTCAGTTTAAATGGGTGAATTGTTTGGTACATGAATTGTATCTCAATGAAGCTGCTACAAAAGCAAAAGCATAATGAATAAGACTCCAAGGTAATGGAGGTGTCTGGAAATAGGAAGGATTAGTTATGAAGTGTTTCTTATTTAATAACTGATATTAAAAACACGGTTGCTGAAATAAAGCACTCAGTGAATGATGGTAGGGAAGGTCAAGGAATTATTTAAAAAGCCAAAGGAAGAGAAAAAAGATGTACTGGTGTTGCTGGGCACAGTGGTGCACACCTACAATCCCAGAAACTTGGGAGGCTGAAGCAGGAGGATGGTGAGTTTGAAGCCAGCCTCAGCAACTTAATGAGGCCCTTAGTAACCTAGTAAGACCCTGTCTCAAAGTGGGGGGCGGGAGGGGCAGAGGAGGAGGTTTTGCTGCAATGTGGCTCGGTGGTAAAGCATCCCTGGCTTCATGTCATCCTAACAAAAAACTGAACAAACTGAAAAGTCAACAGCTCTTCTTAGATCTGCACCGGAAGTGAGGTGACAAGGCACACTGCTGCCCCCCAAGTTAAAGAGAGAGACTGGAGCAGAAACAGGAATCAGTACTGGGGCAGGAAAACCTAAACTATAGTTGAATTTCTGGAATCTCAGTGTGGTCAAGGCAGAGACAATTCTAGAGGGCCCAGACTGAGGGGGAACCCCACACTGTTCTACGTTTTATCTCCAAGAGTTGGACCAGGTTCTCAAAGTGAAGATCAAAGAACCTCCTAAGCCCCACATCAGCAGGGGAGGGGGAAAAGGAACCACTTTGAAATAGGATAGAGAACTTTGTTCTTAACGATGCCTTCTCTCAGGAAAAATTATTTTACTAAAGCCTCACCCACAGGGGTTTCCTCAGTGGATAAATGGCCTTAGAGAAGAGACAATACCCAACTCTAGAACTCCAACACTGTCTAGTCATCCCATTGATTGAGAGTTTCCCACTGATTGGGGAGAAAAACTGAGAAGCACTAGAGAAGTTCATAGCCCAGAGGCACAGGCTCTCTAAAAGACTGAGACCTAAATCACAGGACTACAGAACAACTAACACTTCCTGGCACCACTAAGAACTTGTTACTATAGTTCATCTTATCCAAAACATCATGTTTGGCTTTCAACAAAAAAATACAAGGCATACTAAAGGCAAAAAACACAGTAGGAAGAGATAGAAAAAGCATTACAACCAGACTCAGATATAGTAGGGTTATGTGGGAGTTATTAGACCAGAAATTTTAAATGACTATGATTAATATATTAAGGGCCCTACTAGCTGGGCATGGTGGCCTACACCTGTAATCCCAGCCATCTGGGAGGCTGAAACAGGAGGATTGAAAGTTCAAGGCCAGCCTCAGCAACTTAGTGAGATCCTGCCTCAAAAACAGAATACAAGGAGTTGGGAGTATAGATCAGTGGTAGAGCACCCCTGGGTTCAATCCCCAGTACCCCAGTACCAAAAGAAAGAAAGGGAAAAAAAAAAAAGTTAAGGGCTCTAATGGACAAAGTAGACAACATGCAAGAATAGATGGGTACTTTAAACAGAGAGAAGGAAATTCTAAACATGAATCAACAAGAAATTCTGAGACCAAAAGCAAATAACTGAAAAGAAGAATGCTTTGAATAATGAGCTCATTAGTAGCCTGGACACACAGCTAAGAAAAGACTCTCTAAGCTTGAGGACATGTCACTAAAACCTTCTAAAGTTGAAATGCAAAGAGAAAAATGTCTGCAAAAGAAAGAATGGAATAGAATATCCAAAATATGTGGGACAAATACAAGAGTGTAACATATGCATAATACCAGTGAAGGGAAAGAAAAAGAAAAAAAGAATTGCAGCAACAACAACCCCTAATTAATATCAGACAGCAAACCACAGATCTAGGAAATCTGGAGAACACCAAGCCAGATAAATGCCAAGCAACACCTCTGACTTAAAGTCAAGAGTTGCAAGCAAGTTAAATGACAGCAAAAACACTTAAAAATGCATTAAGATAAAAAAATGGAGAGAAAATCTCGAAAGCTTCCAGGAGAAGGGAGAATTTTAAAAGGAGGCCACAATGAAATAAGAATAAGATTGATACTGGGGCTCTCAGAAGTAAAATATATGTAAGATGATAACAGAGTTATAATTTCAAAATGTCAGAGGAAAAAAATCACAATTTTATATTTAGATATGCTATCATTTAAATGCAAGAATGAAATGAAGATATCTTAGACATACAGATTTTCAAAATTAACCTCAAAAAGACTGCATTTTAAAGAACCCTAGGAGGAAGAAGTCCAGCAAGAAATTAATTTGAGAGGAAATAATGAGGGCTAGGGTTATGGCTCAGAGGTAGAGCACTTGCCTATCATGCGTGAGGCACTGGGTTTGATCCTCAGCACCACATAAAAATACAATAAAGATATTGTGTCCACCTATAACTAAAAAATAAACATTTAAAAAGAAAAAAAAATAATGAGCCAGGCATGGTGGTGCACACTTGTAATCGCAGTGACTTGGGAGGCTGAGGCAGGAGGATCGTGAGTTCAAAGCCAGCCTCAGCAAAAGTGAGGAGCTAAGCAACTCAGTGAGACCCTGTCTCTAAATAAAATACAAAATAGGGCTAAAGATGTGGCTCAGTGGTCAAGTGCCCCTGAGTTCAATCACTTTAGTATCAAAAAAAAAAAAAAAAGAGAGAGAGAGAGAGAGAGAGAAACCAGAGAGAATAAACAATGTAGCAAAATTTACTTACCACTTAAATAAGTAATGCAAAGAAAAAATACAAATGAGAGCATGCAAAAATACTTTAGTTTGGGAAGAAAACCAGATGACAACATTAAAAAATTAGTACAGAACAATAAATGTCTTAAAAATAAATAAACAAATAAATAAATAAATGTCTTAAGTTAGGACCTATAAAAATAATAAAAATAAAATGTATAACTTAAAAAAATTAATCACAGACTATTTTCTTTGACCATGATATAATCTGACTAGAAATAAATCTAGTTACCAAAAAATATTTTATCTGAAAACTGATTACTAAAATTATTTTATCTGAAAACTAAAGATGGCACTAATTCTTGGGCAAAGAGGAAATAATGAAGAAAATTACAGAATGTTAAATACTGATTGGTAATAAAGTCACATCATTTTAAAAGCCATAAATTATAGGTAACAGTACTTATAGGGATATTTATAACTATGAATACACATTTGTCAGAAAGTAAGGAAGACTATGAATAGAATAAGTGAATGTGCAACTGCCAACCTGTGTAACTGCATTAAACTCATACTAAAGGTCCAGGCTGCTTGGCATGGTGGTACATGCCTGTAATCCTAGAGACTAGGGAGGCTGAAGTAGGAGAATGGTTAAGTTTGAGTCCAGCCTGAGCAATTTAGCAAGACCCTCTCTCAAAATAAAAAATAAAAAGGTCTGGGGATGAAGCTCAGCGGTAGAGCACCCCTATGTTCAAATCCTAGTACCAAAAGAAAAAGTCCAGGTTAAGATGGAGGATTAACTACAAGCACCCCCTATTAAAACTACAGAAACAGAATGGTGGGGGGTGAGGTGGTAAACACATAAGAACAGAAAAATGGAGAAAAGAAACAATAGAAACTAGGGAGCAAATGGACAAATAATAACTGATTTAATCAAAATCCTAAGATGACTTTGGATACAGTGAGAACTAGCCCAGTCAATGCTGTAGAACCCACAGAACTAAAAACCTAGGTGGTTGGCAAGATTCCTCATCCCCTATCCCTCAATTCCCTGCTGTGGGTGGCTGCCCTCTCCTAGCAGCAGTTGGGAAGTACCATCTCTACAGAAGGTGTAACAGGGGTTCTGATAGCAATAAGGTGAGTGGGAAGGTCCCTCTTCTCTCACTTGGCAACCAGGTTTCTGAATCTGGAAACTCTTCCCTGGGAACTCTGACCAGTTCATGAGGAGAGACTTAAAAGCAGAGTTGTTAGGGCCTGCCACAGAGGACTCACCTAGACTCTGAGTGTGCACAGAATCACAGGTTTAATTGCATTTTCCTCAGAATTTGAAAGCATTGCCCATTGTCTACTTGGTTCCAGTTTGCTATTAGGTTGGCTTTCAACTTCATCTGCCACTGGCTTGAAATTCTGGTTTAACTTAAGGCTTTTTCAAACATGCAGATCTCAAAGTTTACCTCCCATGCATCTGTTTTTGTTGCTGTTGTTGTTTGGTTGGTTTTTTGTTTTTTTTTTTGGGTTGAACCCAGGGACACTTTATCACTGAACTATATCCTCAGCCCTTTTTGTTTTTATTTTGAGATGAGGTCTCACTAAGTTGCCCAGTCTGGCCTTGAACTTGCAATCTTCCTGCCTCAGCCTCTCAAGTCACTGGGATCATGGGTGTGTGCCATTGTACCCAGCTCCTATGCAGCTTTGCTTAGGAAACCAACAGGTAAAGAAGGGCCACAGGAAACAAATCAAACACACAGGATGGGCAAAGGAACTGCAGGAGAAGGGAAAAACTAGGACCCCTGCTGAGTCTCACACACAAAAGTGGCCAGCACAAAGTGGACAAGTGTGACTCCAGGGGCAGACACAAGAGGCTGTCGTCACTAAGTCCCTGTTACCACCAACCATCTTTTAAACCTAAGGAATAAGTGGTGGCCCAGAATAATCTCAGCTGTGCTCAGCTTTTCTAAACCATGCACTCTGAGCCTCCTGTACCCTCTCAGTACATGCCCCCTGGATCAGAGAAGGATACCCACTACACAGGTTGCACTGACTTACTTACAAGATAGAAGCCATGTCAGCCTTAGCAGGAACTATAGAGAATCTCACTCCCTCTGTCCAGATTTCTTTTTCTTTTTCTTTCTTTTTTTTTTTTTTATTTTTGTACTGGGGATTGAACCCAGAGGCTATTAACCACTGAGCCACATCCCCAATCCTTTTTATATTTTACTTTGAGACAGGGCCTCACTAAGTTGCTGAGGCTGGCCTTGAACTCACGATCCTCCTACCTCAGCCTCCCGAGTTGCTAGGATTACAGTTGTATACCACCATGCCTGGCTTTGCCCAGATTTCTGCCATGGTTCCTGATATATATACGACAACTCTAACTGATGTTCAAACTGTGGTGAGCATTCTGTTTCCCAGGACCCCTAATGACCCTGATCACTTACTTGCCCAGGCAGGGCTCATGGAAACTGAAGCCAGAACATAACTGTATTTCTTGGGGCTACCAGAACAAGGTATAGTTGTCTCTCAGTATCTGCAGGAAGTTGTTTCCAGGATCCCCTGAGAATACCCAAATCTACAGATGCTCAAGTCTTTTATATAAAATGACACGGTATTTGCATATAATCTAAGCACATCCTTCCACATACTTAAAATTACCTCTAAATTACTTATTATACATAAAATAATGTTATGTAAAAAGATGTCATACAAATTGTTTAGGTAATAATGATAAGAAAATAATCTATATATATTCAGTACAGATTTAATTTTTCCCAAAATTTTTTCCATTTACAATTGGTTGAATCTGTGGGTTCCCTCTCCGTGGATACAAAAAACTGACTGTATCATAAACTGGGTGCCTTAGAACAAAGGAAATTAACTATCTCAGCTTCAGAGCTCAAAAGTCAGAAATCAAGGTATGGGTAGGGCCATGCTCTCTCTGAGTGTATTACCAGATAATCTGTCCTGTAACTTTCTCTAAGATTCTGGTGCTGCTGGCAATCCCTGGGATCTGGTGGGTCATAGATGGCACGGCTAATATCTGCCTGTCTTCATGTGGTCTTCTCCCAGTGACTGATCTCTGTGTCTCTTATAAAGTCATCAGTTGAATTGGATTAAGGGTCCACCCTACCCTAGAATAACCTCATTTTAATAGGACTATATCTATAAAAGCCCTATTTCCAAATAAGGTCAATTCATTCACAGGTAACAGAGGTGGGGGTGTCAATAGATCCTTTTGAAAGACACAACTAATCCAAATCTATGATTCAGAAAAACTGTTTTGCATTATCTTCTTTCACAGCATTTCTCTAAAAGTGACAATTTCTTTGAAGTTAGATTTGTGCATGTTGTTCAGTGTTTGTTTTTGCTTTTGTGCTGGGGATTGAATCCAGGGCATTTCACCACTGAGCTAGCCCTTTATTTATTTATTTTTCTTACTTTGAAATAGGGTTTTGCCAAATTGCTGGGGCTGGACTTCAAACTGACCTCCTGCCTTAGTCTCCCAAATAACCTCTAAGACACATTTCAAAGTTAAAAAAATAAAGTATAGAACAAATCAAGAAAAAAAAATAAAGTATATGGATTAAAAACACAGACACACAAGAATGAAGAACAGGTGAACAGATAACTATAAGCAAAAGCATGCGAATATGCAGAAAATGACTGAATAGACTAAAGAAAGCTGAAACCTTAGGTTGTAATAAAGACAGGCAGAGAACAGAGTGATTTACACAACAGCCTCAGGAAATCATAGATATTAGAGGGATCAGGCTCTGTTAAAGCTGAGGGCAGGCAGTGGGACTACGGAATGAGAGGCTCTTTGTTTGCTCATCCATAGGAAATTATCATTCCCTCCATAGGAAGAAGACTGGACCCTCCACAGAGTCTCGAGAAATTCTGGACACAGGGAACCAAGCTAGAAGTAAGGCCTGTCTGGAAGGCAGGGAGAGTCATGGGAGGTTGCTTTAAAGGTAGGTAGGCTCCTGGTTACTCCCCACCTGGCTCCCGGATTGTAGGTAGGCAGGTTAATACTTTAAAGGAAAGAAAAGATGGGAAGTAGGTGGGAAAAGAAAAGACAATTAAGATGAGTAGGGGTCTTGCCAAACTATAGCCCACAGGACAAATCCAGCCATTGCCCACTTTATTAAATAAGTTTCTCTGGGACATAGTCATTTACTATGGCTGCTTCCCATTACAGCAGCAGAGTTGAATAAATATGACCTAGACTGCGTGACCCACAATATTTACTGCCTTTAAAGAAAGTTTGCCAATCCCTGGTCTATAGGGTCCAATGTGCAACAATAGGAAAGTTCCTAAAACAGAACAGAGGAAATAGAAGACAGGAAATCAAGACTTTCTAGAACTCAGGAAGAAGGCATGTCAAATCGAAAGGACTTACAAGTCAAATGACCAGCACAACAAAAGAAAGAAGCCCCATCCTTGGTATATCACTGAGTAATATCTGACCATGAGCAATAAAGAGACATGCCATTACCTTCCAGAGAAAAATAAGAAAACAGAAAAATGAAAATTCACAGGGTAAGAAACAACTAGGGAACACGTTTAACCTCACCTGTAACCAAAGAAATGAAATAGAAAAGACTGGGTAGTATCTAGTGCTAGCAAAGAGAGAGGGAAATAAGACATTTCCTACCTGCTAGTGGGAAGTCCCAGAAGTTCTGAGTGGAATTAATTGTTTCCAGGAGCACTCACAGAACGTGGGTTCCACTGAACAGTCTCTGAGCAGAGGGGACCAAACACTGATACCTCAGTTACCATTTCATGTTGTTTTATGTTTTGCCCTAACTATACAGATATTTATACACCTGCAGGTCCTGCTCTGCACAGTGTCTGGGACACTGCACATCCTCAACAAATCTGCCAATCAAAATGACTTGAAGCATGTACAACTACCATCAGAGACAGAGAGACAGGAAAAAAATCCTCTAGGTTATGTCTTAAATGCTCAGTGGAAAAGAAAATGAAGATGTATTGAATAATTTTGAAACATAAAGCCAAGCAATTTTTGCATTTTCCTCCCTTATTCTTTTCTTTTCTCTCCTAAAATTACTCATGATTGTAAAAGTCATAGCATAGCAACATGATGACACATGCCTGTATCCCAGCAACTTGGGAGGCCAAGGCAGGGGATCATAAGTTCAAGGCCAGCCCTCAGCAACTCAGCCCCAAGCAACTTAGTGAGACCCTGTCTCAAAATAAAAATTAAAAGGGCTGGGATATGCCTCAAAGCACCCTTGGGCTCAATCCCCACTACCAAAAAAAAAAAAAGTCAAGCGTAACATGTCCACTGCCAGATGCTGCCTGCCGGACTTCCACCCAACCCCTAACAGTTTTAGGGTGCATGCTCACATCACCTGGTATCGGTCAAGAATCCTGAAGTCCTGACAGGTAGTCCGATATGTGGCTTGTCCGGCTGGAAGCCTGGAAACTCCTCCTTCTTTGGCTCCATAAATCCCATCAACTAACAGAAGAGCAGCATTAACAACTTGATCCAAGTCAAAAAGTGGTAATCCCCTATCCCTTTTTGCTTGTCTGACAATCAATTTCCGCTTCAGTCTCCGAGCTTCTGGTGTCATAGCAACTGCACTGGGACAGGCTTCCAGCCTCTTAAGCAGAAGTTTTTCCTCATAGATGCTCACAGGAGTGTACTTGGGCCCTTTAGGTTTTGTGTCTTTCTCCAGTGGAGGCTTCCTCTTTTCTCGAGCCCTTGTTTGCAAAGATGTGTTTGAATCTGTGTCTTCACTGTCAACATCCATCCTGTCAGGCTTTTCCTCCTCACTCTCTACCTCCTGCTTTATCTGTTCAGGTGCTCTGACCTTCTTTCTGCCTCCAATCACTGGCCCAGAAGCTGCTGACCCAGATGGGGGTGGAACATACTCCATCCCTGGGTCTATGACGCCATCACCTTCCAGTTCATCATCATCTACACAGAGTATAAAACAGTAGTATCAAGACATAGGGAAGAAGAGTATAGCTCAGCACAAGGCCCTGGGTTCAATGCCCAGCACCAGGAAAGTTTAAAAAAAGAAAAGACATAGGAAAGAAGAAGGCAAGAGGTGAAAACTCACGCCCAAGATAAAGGACTTGGCCCACACCCAAGATAAAAAAATTTGAGGAAGGTTAAGTCTTACCATGAAACAGGGCTTGCGGTGGCATCACATCTGGAATCAGATCAGCTTCTGAAAGCAAGCTAGGAGTGGCAGAATGAGAGGCAGGCGTCCCCGGGGCAGAGAAATCCAGAGAGGGAGAAGGAGATGGGCTTGTTAGAGGGGTGCGGTCAGAAGAGCTCAAGGATGAGAAATCAATTACTTCTCCTTTCTCAAGAATCACGTCTGGCCTGCGGCCTCGGTTTATGAATTTCACAGGAGTAGAAGATGTGCTTCTGTCCAGAAAGCCAGCTGCTTCCTTCTGGGCTCTTCTAATGTCTTTGGCTTCCTGAGTTCGAGACCTTTTCTCTTTTAGTTCCATGGCAGATTCCACAGGATTCCGGCTCACCCGTTTTCTAAGTCCCTCGACAGTAATGATGGGATCCAATGCTGGTTTTGAGGCTGCTAGAAAGTAAATATCCAACTTTTATTTTTATTTTGTTTTATTTTTTTGGTACCAGGGATAGAAACCAGAGGTACTTAACCTCTAAGCTACATCCCTAGTTCTTTTTTAATTTTTTACTTATTTATTTAGGTTTTTTTTCTTTTTCTTCTCGGTTATTGGGGATTGAACTCAGGGGTACTCAACACTGAACCACATCTCTAGCCCTATTTTGTATTTTATTTAGAGACAGGATCTCACTGAGTTGCTTAGCGCTTTGCCATTGCTGAGGCTGGCTTTGAACTCGCAATCCTCCTGTCTCAGCCTCCAGGGCTGCTGGGATTACAGGTACGGAATACCAGCTCCAACTTTTAAAATAACTACTCAATGTTAATTTCTTTTTGTAATGTATTACTGTGAACTTAGAACCATGTTCAATATAGAAATGTTTGATGAATGCCTTAAGTTAGAAGAATTAGATACCTCTTAATAAAAAAGAAGTTAAATCTAAATTCTAAAAAAGAATGTAAATCTAAACAAACATTACCTTTCACTTATTAAAATGGGTAAACATTAAAAGTTTGATAATGCTCAGCAAATAGGCATTTTCATGACTTTTTAATAGGGTATAAGTTTTAAGATGGTTGTCTGGAGGTTCATATTTTTTAATGAATATGCCCTTTGATACAGCAACTGTTTGCAGTTTGTACATGTATACAAATTTGTGCAATTGAAGCACTGATTAAAGTAACAACTGGCAGAACAATCAAAATGTCCATCAACAGGGGAATGGCTTAATACATAATCATAAAACCATATAATCGAATCAATGAAATAAAGGAAAATAGGGTAAACCTATATGTATTGTAATGGAAGGATGTCCAAGGTGTCCTGGGGGGAAATGGGGAATAAGTATTAGAGTGTATTTAGGCTTTAAAAAAAATGCTTAAAATGCAGAGGTAATCTCTAAAAGCATTCATGAGAGATAACCCTGGTTACTCTGGGGAGTAAAACTGTAGTGGGAGAGGGGAGATTTTCAGACTTTATACCCTTCAATACCATTTGATATTTTACCATTATATGTTGAAAATTGTTAAAGCTCATTTAAAAATTTTTGGATTAAAAAAAAAAAACAAAAAACCCCAGAAGCTAGCCTGATACATTGACACGTTTGTAATCCCAGTTACTTGGGAGGCTGAGGCCAGAGGATCTCAAGTTTGAGGACAGTCTATATAATTTAGTGAGACACTGTCTCAAAATAAAAATTAATTTAAAAAGGGGGGCAGGGCTGGGGATATAACTTAGTGGTACAGTATGTGCTCAGCATGCATGAGGCCCTGGGTTCAATTTCCAGTATTGCCCAAAGGAAAAAAAATCAGATCAATGGGTACTACTAAGGAGTTACTAATTTTTTAAAAAATGTAAAACAGCACTATGGTTAGGCTATGAAAAGGAAAGAATCCTTATTTCTTACTGATATATATATATATATATATATATATATATATACACACACACACACACACACACACACATACCCACACACATATATATGTGTATATATATATATATATATATATATGTTTTTTTAAATTCTAATTTTTATATATGACAGCAGAATGCGATTCAATTCATATTACCCATATAGAGCACATTTTTTTATGTCTCTGGTTATACACAAAGTAGAGTCACACCATTAGTGTCTTCATATATTTATTTAGGGTAATGATGTCCATTATATTCCACCGTCTTTACTACCCCCATGCCCCCTCCCTTCCTTCTGCCCTATCTAAAGTTCGTCTATTCCTCCCATGCTCCCCTCATCCTCATTATGAATCAGTAGCCTTATATCAGAAAAAACATTCAACATTTGTTTTTTTGGGTTTGGTGGGGTTTTTTTGTTGTTGTTGTTATTTAATTTATTTTAAGTCAAGATCTTATTAATGCCCAGGTTGTCCTTGAACTTGTATCCTCCAGCCCAGCACATGGCATGGAGTTACTATTGTTGGAGTAAGGTGAAAGACACATGGGAATTTAGTATAGTATTTTCTTTACCTCTGTATGCTTTTAAATTTCCATAATAAAAAGTTAAAAAGAAATCAGATTAAAAACATTGAACCTTTCAGACATCAGAGGAAATTTATAAGACTGGTAACTTGATTAAGAAACAATAAAATGTTGTTTTTACATAGTATTTATTTACAATATAAAAGAATAGTGTCATCATAAAATTGTCAAGTGGAATAGCTCCAGAGAGACTGATGAGCTATGGCTGATAAAAGCAGGACTGTCTCCTGTGCTAACATTTGCTCTGCTCTGTCTGAATTGCACCTTTTACAGTGGTACCTTTTACTTTCAAAGTGGATGCAGACAACTTCTCTCCTTCAGGTTTCATTGTTGGGGGCTTGTTATGAACAAGTTTCCACCATCCAGGCTCTCCAAATTCCTGAGCACCTGAACGAAAGTACATAGGACTTCCCACACTGAGGCAACCTGCTACTGTGCTCCACCATGTTGAAGTCTTTTTCCTAAAGAGGAAAAAATTTGTAAATTCCCAAGAATTTACAAACCATTAGCACTTTAAGTCGATCATCATATAGCAAATACACTCTACATATATTCTCTTTGACTTCTAGACTATGACATGCTATGGATCCCCCCTATTGTTGAAGGAACAGAACATAAGAGTCAAGAGAGAAGCTCTGGAATCTAACTAGCTTCAAATCCTGGCTCTATCATCTTTCCACTGTCTCAGTTTCCTAATCTGTGAAATCAGAATATAGAATTTACTCCACCGGTTGCTAAGAGGATTGAATGAAAGAACTCAAACAAAGCACATAAAACAGTTCTCATCATACTCATTAAGCTATAGAGTTCTGTAAGCTTTAATTAAGTTGCTTTTACATGTAAATTGAGCACAGCTCTCAAGAAATAAAGCACACAAGAAGCATAAATCCAAGACTGGGTAGTTATGATAAGTCCTGGTAAATGGCTCACTTTACCAGGGTGATAGATGCATCTCTCAGCCTGCTGCAGTTTGCTCTGATATACTAAAATGGTAATAAAATTACATGGTATGTTCCACAAATACAGAGAGCCTATATGACTTAGAAAAAAAAAAAATCAACTATTAAAGTTCCTGTTGAGGGCTGGGGATGTGGCTCAAGTGGCAGCGCGCTCGCCTGGCATGCGTGCGGCCCGGGTTCGATCCTCAGCACCACATATAAACAAAGATGTTGTGTCTGCCGAGAACTAAAAAAAAATAAATATTAAAAAATTCTCTCTTTAAAAAAAAAAAAAGTTCCTGTTGAAAATTATTTTAAAGGCAACTATTTTATTTCCATCTTGAAAATGTAAGTGAACAAGAAATTCTAAAAAAAACCAACAACAACAAAAAAAACACTTCTTCAGTGTTTTTCAGTTTGGCTGAGTGTCCCCCAAAGGTCCATATGTAAAAGCTCGATCCCTGACACAGTGGTAATGGAAGGTACTGTGGACATTTAAGAGGTAGGTCTTAGGTCACTGGTGGTGTGCCCTCAAAGAGGACTATAAGACTCTAGTCTCTCTCTTCTCTTTCTCTCTCTGTACCTGGCTTGAGATGTGACCACCTGCTCTAACCACTGGCCTAAACCAAAGGGGCCATACATACAATCTTGGCTTGAACCTATAAGAACCTTGAGCTAAAATAAATCTCTTTATTTCATAAATATCTTATGTCAGATATACCCTTACAGTAATGGAAAGCTAAAATGGGGAGAATAATAACTTGGTTTCCAACCTTAGCCCTTGGTCGCAGGGAACCTCTCCTACTACCTACTTTTTTCTAAATTTTCCAAAATCCTCTGTCTCACCCAAGGAATAAAACTAGGGTAGAAACCACTCTATTTGTTTTCTTACCTCACCCATCACTTGAAAATCATTCTTTTGCCAGGCATAATAGTATATACTTGTTATCCCAGCATCTCAGGAGACTGAGGTAGGAGGATTGCAAGTTTAAAGCCAGTCTCAGCATCTTAGTAGGGCCTGAAGCAACTTAGTGAGGCCCTATCTTAAAATAAAATATAAAAAGGATTAGGGATGTGACTTGGTGGTTAAGCACCTCTGGGTTTAATCCCTGGTACCAAAAAAAAAAAAAAATTCACTCTTTCAAAGGAAGGTTTTTCTAATTTGACCATCATGGTTTCAAGAAAAAGAAGTGAAATATCATGCCTTCCAAAATGGCTGACACCAGCTTAGCTTGGCTGTACCAGCAATTCTCAAAATGAGGTCCTGAGACCCCTGGGGCTGAAGCCTGTCAGGAATACATGAGATAAAAATTATTTTCATAACAAAAATAAGATGTTGTTTGCCTTTTTCACACTAAGTGTGTAGTAGTTTTCCAGCAATTTTATAGCTTGATATTGAAATACATCTTCTACAAGCCGTACATTGAAGATGAGATCAGTAAATAAAGGAAACAATGTGACCTTTCTTGCTATTATTTTTGTTTTGGAAAATATTTTTTACAAAAATATTATGTTAACAAGAAATTTGTTAGTTATTATTCTTTATAAATAAATTAATTATAAAAATTTGGGGGGTAATGAGGATTGAATCCAGAGCCATTTTACCATTGGACTACATCTCCAGCCCTTTTTATTTCAAGGTGTGTTTCAACAAGTTGCTGAGCCTAGCTTGGAACTTGTGATCCTCCTGCCTCAGCCTCCCAAATTGCTGGGATTACAGGCCTGAACCACTGTGTCAGGCTAATAAATATTTTAAAATTTTCTGCTTCAATTTCTAAAACAGAAAATATCAATAGCAATAATCAACATAAACAAAAACTATTTGAGATCCTCAATAATGTTTGGGTATAAAAGGATCCTGAGACCAAAAAGCTTAAAATCCATTCTACTATATGTACTTTTTTTTTTTTTTTTTTAATATTTATTTTTTAGTTCTCGGCAAACACAATATCTTTGTTGGTATGTGGTGCTGAGGATTGAACCCGGGCCGCACGCATGCCAGGCGAGCGTGCTACCGCTTGAGCCACATCCCCAGCCCTACATGTACCTTTTTTATTGAATAACAAATAAGAGTGGATGGTATAAGCCTCATGGGTCCCCAAACCTCACTTTGCCCAACAGATAATAGGAGGTTGGGAATGTTGGAATGACAAAGTAAGATTAGAAAGAGAAATGATTCTTTTCAGCTTCTCAAAAAAGATCAACAAAGATAGAGGCAACCCAAATATCCAAATAGGGATGGATGAAAAAACAAAATGTTGTATGTAGCTGGGTGTGGTGGCACACACCTGTATTCCCAGCAACCCTGGAGGTTGAGGAACTTTGAGCAACTTAACAAGACCATGTCAAAATAAAAAATAAAAATGGCTGGGGATGTAACTCAGTGGTAAAGGGTGAACCAACTATCCCAGGGTCTAATTCCCAATAAAAAAATACTACTAATAATAATAAAAAGTTGCATGTACACACACACACACACAGTGTCCTAAAAAGGAAGGAAATCCTACTACAGACTGTAACATGGACAAACTTTGAGGACATTATACTAAGTGAAATAAAGCTAGTCATGAAAAGACAAATACTATAGGAGTCCACTATCTAGAAGAGTCAGATTCACAGAAAGTAGAATGATGATTATCAGAGGCTAAGAAGAGGGGAGAAAGGACAGTTGTTTAATTGGTACAGTGTTTCAGATTTGCAAGAAGAAAGAATTATGTAGATCTGTTGCATAATAATGTGAATATTCTTAGTATCACATAACTGCAACACTTAATAATGGCTAAGATGGACTGGGTGTGGTGTGTCCACCTGTAATCACAGTGACTCAGGAGGCTGAGGCAGGAAGATCAGGAGGCTGAGGCAGGAAGATCACGAGTTTGAGGCCAGCCTCAGCAACTTAGCAAGACCTTAAGCAACTCAGGGAGATTCTGTCTTAAAATAAAAAATAAAAAGAACTGGAAATGTGGCTCAGTGGTAAATGTTTAATGATAGGTATAAGATTAAACCCCTGGGTTCAATCCCCAGTACCAAAAAAAAAAGCTAAGAGATGTAAATTTAGATTTTTTTTTTTAAATCACAATAAATAAACAAAAAGCTGACAAAATTCAAAATATTTTAAAAACTAATGTGTTGTTGATGGGAGTTTGGGAAGTGAGCAATCATGCATTTAGTGGGAATATAATTGGTGTATACTTTCTAGAGGTTACTTTCATAATTTGTATCCAAAATATGTGTATCCTCTGACCTCAGAAATTTTCTAATCTCAAAACTACAGAGCATGTATACATAAGAAAATTCTTTACAAGTTTGATTTAAATGGGGGAAAGCTGGAATAACTTAAGTGTTCATAAAGTTAATGATCACTGTCACAGATTGAATTATTACCTCCCCACCACAAAAAGATGCTGAAGTCCTAACCCCTAGGACATGTGAATGAGAAAACAGCATCTTTGTAGGAGGATCAAGTTAAAATGAGGTCATTAAGTTGGATACTATCCAATAAAATTTGGACATAGAGACAAATGTGTACAGAGGAGAGACAATGTGAAGACACATGGAGAAAGCCATCTATCTGAAACCAAGGATTATCTGAGACTAACAAAGCTGAGAAAGAGGCCTGGAATAGACCGTTTCTCACAGCCCTCAAAAGGAACTAACCCATGGCTCAGGAGGCTGAGGCAGGGGGATCCTGAGTTCAAAGTCAGTCTTAGCAACTTAGCAAGGGCCTAAGTAACTCAGTGAGACTCTATCTCTAAATAAAATATCAAATAAGCTGGGGTGTGTGGCTCAGTGGTTAAACTCCCCTAAATTCAATCCCTGATACCAAAAAAAAAAAAGGAACCAAGCTTACCAACACCTTGATTATAGAAGATTCATCCTCTATAATCATCACCCCCATCCAGCTTCAAAATTCTTTTTATAATGCAAAACAAATCCTATATCCCTTAAACACATAACTCCCAATTATGCCCTCTGCCCTCCTCCCTAGACCCTGACAACCATTGTTCTATTTTCTTTATTTATGACTTTCATTATTCTACATACCTCATGGAAGTAAAGACATACAGTATTCTTGTGACTGGCTTATTTTATTTAGCATTATATCCTCAGAGCTTATCTATGTTGCAGTATGTGCCAGAATTCCCTTCTTTTTTAAGACCTGAATAATGCTGGATGCAGTGGTATTAGGCTTATAATCCCAGCTACTCCAGAGGCTGAGGCAGGAGGATCATAGGTTATAAGCCAGCCTCATCAATTTAGTGAAGCTCTATGCAATTTGGCAAGACTGTGTATCAAACTGAAAAATAAATAAATAGGGCTGGGGATATAATTCAGTTGATAGAGTGCTTGCCTCACATGCACAAGGTCCTTGCTTCAATCCCAACACCACATAAATACATAAATAAATAAGTGAATAATATTTCATTGTATGTATATACTCCATTTTGGTTATTCATTCATTTGTTGATAGACACTTGCATTGCTTCCAAATTTTAGCTACTGTGAATAATGCTGCTATGAACATGGGTGTGAACACAGCTTTCAGGTCCTGCTTTCAATTTCTTTGAATATATACTATAATCCCAGTGACAGGGGATGCTGAGGCAGAAGGATCTCAAGTTCAAGGGCAGCCTGAGTAACTTAGTGAGATCCTGCTCAAAATAAAAAGGGCTGGGGCTATACCTGAGTGGTAAAGTTCCCTAGGTTTCAATTCCCAGTACAAAAACAAAAACAAAAACAAACACAAACAAACAAAAAACACAAGCGCATAGCTCCCTATCTGAGGGCTGGAGGTGGTGGATAAGTAGTTGCTACTGTCAATAATTAAACTGACCATAATAAATCACAATTTATTGTCCAAGCCTTCTCCTAGAAGTTGTAAGACTTCATTAGACTCCAGAGTTCCAAAATAGTTCTCAGAAACAGATTTCTATCAATGCTACTGTTGTCTAGGTGGGGAGACAAATTTCTAGTGCTTCCTATACTGCTTTCCCTGGACCCACCTCAGTTTTTTGAATTGTAATTCATATGAATGCACTCTATCACATTCCATCAAATCTAACATTCATTGACTTTAAGATACACCATTTTAAGTACAAATATGAAAGAGTTGGCTACCAATTTAAATTATGACATATCATCAACTGTAAGATGTATCCAACTATCAGAAATGTCAAAATGTGAAAATTATGCATCTTAAAGTCAATGAAATATGATAACAGAAGAAAGTATTCAAAATATTCTTCAGTAATCAAAACTATACCTTCTACAAGAATTCAAAACAGGATTGTAAAAGTAGATTAAATAATCATACGCACAATGGCAATTAACCTTAATTAATTAAGCTCTTGTATAGTTTTTTTTTTTTTTTTTTGGGGGGGGGGTGTTTGTTTGTTTGTTGGTACCAGGGATTGAACCCAGGGGCACTTACACTGAGTCATGTTCCCAGCCCTTTTCATTTTTTATTTAGAGAAAGGATCTTGCTTATGGCCTTGCCAAATTGCTGAGGCTGGCTTTGAACTTGTGATCCTCCTGCCTCAGTCTCTGGAGATGCCGGAATTAGGGACGTTTGCCACCATGCCCAGATCAGTGACTAATAATTAAGTAATTATTATTTACTTAATATTTCTATTAAATAGAAATATTAAGTAAATAATAATTCAAGTGATATGCCAATATAGCAAAATACCTCTAGTTTAATAGTTAAGCTACATAGAAGCTGGAAAGCAATGAATGCGTTTCACTAGAAGGTTAAAAAGAAAAAAGCTTTAGCTGATTCCTCTCAGAACATATTCTAGAAATGAACAAATGAAACTGAGCAACTTCTATTAAAATACAACAATATTCTTAAGAGCAGGCTATTTAAATCCAATTTCTTCCAGAAAATAATCCACTAAATAAAACAGCACTCAGAGATCATGAAAAAATTCCAAGATCTAATTTTACCAGTTTTTTCTCTTTTTTGTCCCTTATAAATGGGGTATATTAAATTCCATAAATAGCGCTAAAGCATTAAACCAAGACAACAGAAGTCCTTTCCTTATGAGAAAGAGCTAGTCATAGTGTCAGTTCTTCTCTCAGCACTAAATAACTCAATAACTAAAATAATCCCATTTTGTAAAATGTTCTGAGTCTATTTTGTTTTTTTCTTCACAGCAAATCTTTAGAGGATGCCCCTCCTTTCCACTGCCTTCCCTTCTTCTCTGTAACCTGAGCAAACTGATTTCTCAGAACTGAAGGTTAACAGAGGCTGTGGTGAGTCCAGTGAGGACAGATACAATTCCCAACTTTGACCTAAAGTTATGAGAAGCTCTGTTGTGTCTACACTGACCTAACTATGTAAGAATGTAAGGTTTTTTTTTTTTTTTTTTTTTTTGGGGGGGGCAGGGATTCTGGGCATTGAATACAGGGGTGCTTTACCACCGAGCACATTCCCAGCCCTTTTTATTTTTTGAGATAAGGTCTTGCTAAGTTGCTTAAGGCCTCACTAAATTGCTTTTGAGGCTGGCTTTGGACTTGCAATCCTCCTGCCTCAGCTTCCTGAGTTGCTAGGATTATAGGTATGTGCCACCAAACCCAGTAATTATGCAAGATTTATGAATCTTATACAGGACTTCAGACACAATCAGAATCTTAAACAAAATTCACCTAATAGCAATAAAATTCTTGTTAAATTGGCACAGATCTTTAACAAATAGTCTCAGTGCCTGTGCATCCTAAGACAGATACTGATCCTTATGTGTAATGACCCAAAGGAGGAACACTCTCCAGCAAAAATTAAAGCAAAATTATAAAAAGAGTAATTAATGAGTAAACCATTTACATGTTAATGCACTCAGACTTTGCTAAGCACTACAAATATCAAGTAGTATACAAAAGTATTTACCTTTCCAAGTTAATAAAAACAAATTCTAATAATACCTCAATTAATTAAGAGCAATATAAATAACTACCATTATCTTTTTTTTCTTCTGACCTGTAAGTCATTGATTTTAAAAGGACATAATAATCCTATTTCTCCAAATTAAATACTTATTTCTCCACCACTTGAACATCCCCCATTTAGTAAAACTCTCAATTTTTTTTTTAACAAAGAATTACTTAAAAAAATATCATAGTTGGTAGAAACCAACACTTTCCTCTGCAGTAGAATGAGAGAACTATGGAAACCTACAATTTTATAGCATATAATTCTACTCTGATTTTTTCATAAACAAATCTTTCTAACTTAAAAAAGTAAACAACAGGAGCTGGGGTTGTGGCTCAGCGGTAGAGTGCTCACCTAGTATATGCGAGGTGCTGGATTCAATCCTCAGCACCACATAAAAATAATTAAATTAAAGCACTGTGTCCAACTACAACTAAAAAAAAAATTTTTTAATTTTAAAAAAGGGTTTTTTAAAAAAGTCAACAACAACAACAAAAAATCTGGAATTCAAAAATTCTTTATGATTTCCACAAACAAATCCTGTGAATCTCTAATAACAGGGCTATGTTAGGCTGAGTCAAATCATATATATTTGTTTTTTACATCCTTCAAGCATAAGATTTTAAAAACCACATTACCTATTCCCTAGTAAAAAAGTCCAATGTTTCTCAATAAAAGAGCAAATATCTTCTTTCCACCTGAAATAACCTTGCCGTCCACTTCCTTCCAGAGACAAGTTGTACATTGCCAACATGACAACCTGAAACACAAATAAAACAGGAGTCCTGAGATAGGCATGATTAGGGATGTTAATCTTGAAGGGGGTTAAAGCATTGTTTAAATTCTGAGTAGGAATGGTAAGGAATGGTGGAATAAGGGAAGGATGATACTTTGACATATTCTGGGTGAATTATTTGCTTTCTTTTTTGCTTTTGTAAGATATCACGTGCAGCGTAACACAGGTAGGGCAGATGCGTGGCTAAGCTAAGTTACCTCAGAGGGTTGATGAACAGGCACTGTCGCAAGCACCCCACCCTCTATGAAATGCAGCCCTAAATGAAGGGTTAACTACTGGACAACTGTATGCCTACAGAGTCAGCATTTTTTGACTATATGGTGCTACCCTTTACAAAATATTTTGAAAATCACCCCTGCATATATATTTTTCAAAGCTCTTTATAGGGCAAAAACAAGACAATCAGAATTTCAGAGCTGAAAATTATCTTAGAGGTTATATACTCAGTGATTTAGCCATTTGTAAGCTATGGAAACCTTTCTTCAAATGTAATCACCACCACACAAGAGGCAGAGAACTAAAAAGGCCTGGCTGCTCAACCCATACACAGTGGGCTCCAAGTCACCCCAAAGCTCAGTGTACAAACTCCTAATCTAATTATTTTTAGACAAGGATTCATGGCCCTGGACAGAGAGTTTATTCCAGGAATATCAATAACACATGCTCATTGTAAAATATTTTAATAATACAGAAAAGAGAAAAGAAAAAAGTAAAAAATCACTGAAATCCACCATCAAGAAATTACTGGGCTGGGGTATAACTCAGTTGGTAGAGTGCTTGCCTCGCATGCACAAGGCCCTGGGTCCAATCCCCAGCACCACAAAAAAAAAAAAAAAAAAAAAAAGAAAAGAAAAGAAATAACCACTTTTGCCACATGCAGTGGTACATGCCTGTAATCCCAGCGGCTTGGGATGTTGAGACAGGAGGATCGCGGGTTCAAAGCCAAGCCTCAGCAACTGAGAGGCACTAAGCAACTTAGTGAGACTCTGTCTCTAAATAAAATAGAAAAAATTAAACACAAAAAACAAAATACACACACACATTCAGCTTAGTGGCTGAGTGTGCCTAGGTTCAAACTCTGGTATCCCCCCAGCCCCCCAAAAAAGAAAGAACCACTTTTAGGGGATAGGGTGTAGTTTAGTGGTAAAGCACATGCCTGGTATGGGGAAGGCCTGGGGTTCAATCAATCACTGGCTGCCCAAACACATTTCTTTGCACTCACATTTATGTAGATGTTTTATATATGTAATTTTATGTAAGTGGACAAAACTGTAGAAGCTATTCAAAACCATGTTTTCCACCTAATAAAAAATCATAACTTATTTTGGGCCAAAGAAACAGAAAAGAGGACACAGAATCTAGAAAAGATTTTTAAATAACACTTTTTCTATAAGGAGAAGCCTTCAGCTTTTAGAAGTCTGGAAAACTGCAATTAGTGGCCCCAGCATCTTATTCAGAGCGTTAAATCCCTAATAATTCTATGAGAAGAGGTATGTCTACACCAGATAGGCTCAGAAATTCTGATACCTCACTGAGTTTCAATTTCTGCCATCCTTAAACACACAACACTTGCAGAGAGTGTACTATACAACTCACCCCATTACCAGATTTTATAAGTCTTCCTCTAAAAAAAAAAAGTCTTCCTCTTAATTTTGCATTTGATCCACATCAGCCCCTACAAATTACTTCCTTAACAGTTAATGCCCACAGAGAGAAGATAAAAGTTCTGGAGATGGATGCTGTTCAATAAATACTTTGACTACAGAATGAGCTTTGCCCACTCTCAGATACAAGAGTATTCAGAAACATGCATTCACTCAATCTCAAACATAGGTATGTATCTGTTATTACATTTCCAGTACTTTCCTTTATGCCTGAGATATTTAATGACTTACAAGTTAAAGTTCACATACCTACTTGAAAATAATTTTTCAGTATCATCACTTATTATTTACTGGACAAACTATATTCTAATACATAAAGAACCTGTTTTTCCACCTCTTCTGGCATTTGTGATCTGAAAGAATGAATCCAGTTGAGTTTTCTAATCTCACAGTACCAGACTAAGCTCATCAGTAATGAAGCCAGCCTTGTGGATCAATGTATCCCCAAGGCCTAGCTCAGGATTGGCAATGCCACAGGAACTATCTGTTGAAAAACAATCAGAAAAAAAATAAGCAGAGATCATGATATCTTCACCTGTGCCATGAGTCTCTAGTACATGAATGCAAAAATGCCCCCTCCCTCTTAAATGTTTGATAAATTTTCTTCTATATATCAGACTTGTTCTCAATAGTCACCAAGGAGGAAGAGGTTTAGAAGGAAGGGGACTTTTGGTTCAGAAACCAGACTCTTCACTATTGGTATTTTGTAACACAAATGAAATGCTATTTGTTAAAAGCATTTCTACTTATTACTTTTCTTTCCCCCCAGTACTGCAGATTGAACTCAGGGGTGCTCTACTACTGGGCTACATCCTCAATCTTTTATTTTTCCATTTTGAGACAGGTCTTGCTAAGTTGCCCAGGCTGATCTCTAACTTATGATCTTCCTGCCTCAATTTGCCAAGAAGCTGGAATTACAGGCATGTACCACCATACCTAGCCTACTTATTACTTTGATAAGTCAGAGTTTAAGACTTAAAAAAGAGAAAGTCCACATTCCAATATCCTAAGTATTTGGAGACATCAATGGAATTATTTAAGACCAACTGATTCTTTCAGACTTTTGATGAACTATGGGCTTTTTCAGATGTAACTAGAAATACTGGTCAGTAGTTTGCTGAGAACCATGTGTGTGACCTAAGTTGTCACTTCATCCTACCAGGGTATTATTCACGGTTGATAGTCTTCTGGAAGTGAAAAAATATTTTTCAAGTGATGCTGATTAAATATGCAAATTGAGCCAATATTGTATATTCTGAGCAATATAATAAAAAAGCTAGCTTTTCTTTTAAAAACAACCTCCACAGAAACCCATTCTTTTTTTTTTTTTAAAGAGAGAGTGAGAGAGAGAGAGAGAGAGAGAGAGAGAGGAGAGATATTTTTTTTTTAATATTTATTTTTTTTTTTAGTTTTCGGCAGACACAACATCTTTGTTTGTATGTGGTGCTAAGGATCGAACCCGGGCCGCACGCATGCAAGGCGAGCACGCTACCACTTGAGCCACATCCCCAGCCCCCAGAAACCCATTCTTAAAAATGACAAATTACAGCAAATATTTTGCTGCTTTTCCATTTACTGCTTTTATGAGAATCCACTTGTCAGCCAAATATAAATCTGCTCAATTAATATTAACATGATTTGCCTATATATATTATCCCATGTATACGTTGAGAAAACTATCCCAATAATATTCATGTGATTATATCCTCAATTCAAACTTCCCTTATTTCCATACACACACACACACACACACACACACACACACACACATATATAAAATTTTTTTTTGGCAAGTCAAAAAAGGTTTTCTAAATTCACCAGTGACAGATTTCATGAGATAGTCTAATAAAGTACTAGTAATTAAGATAATAGTCTCAGGCTGCTATGGCAACAATTTACAAGGAACACCATAAAGGCCAAAATGGTATAATCTAAAATCCTTCTCATCATTCTGTTTATTTTCTTCAAAGTGGTAAGTGCTATGGGTAATTATCATGTTTATCTGTTTATTATCTAAAGTAAATGTTGAATGTCAGCCGCCTGAGGACAGTGGCCTTTGTGGTCTCATTTACCACAGTAAACGAAGATCTAGAATAGAAAAGTATTTGGTTCACTACAGGGACTGAGGAGTGAGTATTTGTTAAATACACATCAAAACTGAGGGCTGGGTATGTAGCTCAGCAATAGAGCACTTAACCTAGCATAGGCAAGGCCCAGGTTTGATCCCCAGCACCACAAAAAACAAAACAAAATACACACACGCACACACACACACACAAATGGATGTACACAAAAACTGAGCAATTCATTTGTTTTTTTCAACTTCAAGACTATTTATACCTTGGTAGCTTATTATATATAAATATTAATACAAAAACAAAACTAAAAAAATTAATACAAGTAAGAGATCAGTAAAAAGCTATTGCTTGGGCTGGGGTTGTGGCTCAGAGGTAGAGCATTCCCTTAGCATGCATGAGGCCCTGGGTTCGATCCTCAGCACCATATAAAAATGAAATAAAGGTGTTGTGTTCACTTATAACTAAAATAAATAAATAAATAAATAAGCTATTGCTCAAGGGTGGGGCTATAGCTCAGTGTCAGAGTGCTTGCCTAGCATGTGTGAGGCACTGGGTTTGATCCTCAGCACCATATAAAAATAAATTAAAAAAAAAAAAAAAAGGCATTCTGCCCATCTACAACTACAAAAAATTGAAAAAAAAAAATCTATTGCTCAGGTCATAGGTGGCTTGGATTAGAGTGCTGGTATGGGAGATGGTTAAAAGTAGATATTAAATATTCATCAACAAAAAAATAAACATCTGAGCTCAAATGTAGAAAGGCTGGGTTACACTGGTATTTACAATCTAGTTATATTACTTCTTCCAAATCTATTTCCAATGTAACCATCCTATGGATTTTGCTGTTCTAAAAATTGCTAATAGAAAAAATGTAAACCATACTTTCAATTAAAATCAGAGCTTAGTGTTAGATATACATAAAATTACATGACATTTTCAAGAATTTTAAACCCAATTTACTAAGTTAACATCAAGTATTATTTTTACCAAGAATTCCTCTGTCCACACACTCCATATCCAATTTTCATCGTGAAATGAATGGTATCTCTTAAAACACAACAAAAGCTCATTGGTAGTTTCCTTGCTCTGAATATTCATTCCAACAAATTTCCTGGAGGACCCAACATGACATTCTAGAGAAGAGCTTTTTACTCACTTGTTGCCATGTCAGCTTCAGCCTCTCATACTGCTCCTTGCCATCCGCCGAGCAATCAGAACAAGTAAACCTAAAAAAATTATCACCCTTAAGATAACTGAGCTGTTCCCTCAGCTGACCTAGGGGGGGAAAAAAAAAAGGTCACATCACAGGTTTATCTAGAGCACAGGCAACCCAAAGGTTTAATCAGTTTGTCAACCAGATTTCTAAGTATGCTGAGTTTATCAGCCAACCCACAATAGCAGGATGGGCCTGGGAAAGGGAGAGGAGTTTTATTCTTCTAACATCAGATATACACCCCTACAAGGATCTGTGGATCCTTAACTTTTAGGAGAAAGGTACTGGAAAAGCAGGTATGATTGCTCTAACTGGATTTTCCAATCGTTACATACCTGGACTCTTCTAGGCGGGTCCCTTTAGCATTCTTTCAAAAAACATTTGATCTCCCACAATCTGCCAGGCACTGAGCTAGGAACCATTGGGTATACAATAACCAAGACAAAGGCATAGTGCCTGCTCTCACTGGTCTAGAAGTCAGGGAGGGTAGCAAAGGAGAAAATAGGCAATAGGTACCAGCTGCATGGAACTTTTCCCCTCTTATGGTGCATCAGAACCACTCAAGGAGCTGCTGTTTTTCTAACTATGTCTAGGTCTCTCCAGATGAAAAGAATCAGTCTCTGAGGTAGAGCCTAGGCCTCTGCATTAAGGTTCCCTAGGTGATGATGTTAATGCTTTGTGGGACTTGAAAATCACAGGAATGGAACATGATATGCACCATAGGGCAGTTGAGAGCACATAAAAGGGAGACAAGATTAAATTGGGAAGAGAGGTCTACAGGCACCTGAGGGAAGACTAGAAATTGGTGGTGGGGTTGGGGGCCATATGTACCCTTGAGATACATATTCCAGAAAGGAAATAAAAATGTGCAAAGTCCCAGGGATAAGAAAGAATTGTTTGTGGAAAATGAAAAGTTCATCCTACCAATAAAGTTCTGTTAATGTGAAGGATAGAAGAGGCTGAAGAAATTAGCAGGGGTCTGACCACAAGGGTGTTTAAAATTTATCCTCTAAGGACAAACAGCCACCAAGATATTCAGGACAAAACCCTGCACTAATAAACAAGACCGCAAAAGCCAGCTAAAACCTTATTAATAGTAATTATTAATTTGAAAAGTTGAACTCATTCATAAACACAGCCACATACCAGAAAATTAGTCACTTCACTATACATAAATATATATAATACATATATATAATATGTATGTAATATGTATATAAATGTATGTATAATATATAAATTTCACTTAGTTATGAATTCTGTTACACAAAGCATTTCTTTAGCACATGTCTTTTCTAGTTTCTTGCCTGATGGAAAATCCTGTTTTAGTGCAAATTATATGATGGCTAGCAAAGCAAGCTCAGGAGTTAAGAAGCTGGCAGCTAAAAACAAGATGTGTGTGCATAACTCTTATCAGCAGATAAAGAGAACTGCAAGTGGGAAACAAGACTGGTCCTAGGAAAGGCCATTAAATACCTTCAAACTGCTAATTCTAACCTCACTTTAACTGTAAGTTAAAGTGACAGATGATAGTTTTCCACATAAGTTAAATATACCACAGTAATGGTTTTGAACTTGAACTTTTAATTCTACACTCAGGCTAGAATCTGGACCCCAGTCCATAACATAATCTTGTTAGAAAAATGTGGTTTAATTCCTTCAGTAACACAGGATTTCTAATTTTCTAATTTTTATTGGGTCACCATCAAGAATATTAATTTAACAATGGAATAGTGGTTGGCAACAATTTTTATTAGTACAAATGTGTCTATGTGTTATATAAATTTGTATTTGATCATCTAAGTTAATGAATGTAATAATTATCCTTTTATTTAGATCTATTTTACATTCATGTTTCTTTCACAGGTTGGAAAAATAAACCTTCACACAGGAATTGACAAATAAAGGAATTGAGAAGCTCCTTACTGGCCGGTATCCATTTTTGGCACTTGTCACAGAAGTAGGACAGCTGCTCCTCCATCCACGACACATCTCCTTCATCACTGTTGAGGGAATCCCCACTCTGGTCATGAGATAAGTCCACAGATGCCTGATCCTCAGATTCAACAATCAAGAGAGTCTCTCCCTCCACTTCACCCTCTTCCAGCCCTTCTGAGGTAGATGTTCTTGTGGCTTCATCATCGTGTCGACTTATCAAACTACTGAGGTGGATGTTACTATCCATCCCTCCCTTTTCACAAGTTCAGAAGTGCTCTTCAGTAACAGTTCTAACTCTGGATGCTGAACTTAAAGAGGCTTCTATCAGAATCACACAGGTAGAAACTCTTCAGAGTGTCTGCCCACAACTTCTTTGCTCAAACATAGGGGATTCTTAAAGTCATTTAGAGTATAGGATCTACTGTCCTTTACCAAATTTAAAAGGACTGTCACAAGAAGGGTGAAGATCTCACTAAGCTATATCTCTATCAACACACATACATAACACACACGGTTTCAGTGCTATTTCACATTCCTTTGAAGTCATGTTTTTTGAGATCCTTTTTCCAATAACATCTTCTCTCTTTCTGCTTCAAGTTGTTCAGTCAAAATAATCTGTTCTCCCAAAAGACGAATGTTTTCTTTTTTCCGATTTTGCCTCTCAATATCTCTGATCACTCCGTCACGAAGCCTCTAAAAACGAAAGAAACAGATTTCAGTAACACCCTGAACAGGTGGTTCCTATCCTTGTGCCATTCAAATCCAAATAACAGTGTTACCAAAATACACTTAAAATGTTCAGATTCCAAATACCCAATTACTATTTTAACTTTCTGTACAAATGTAAAATGTAACAAAGAAACCTTCAGATAAATTAGGTAGTGCACTATAATATCATTACTAAAATGATTTCCTTCTCATTTTAAGATATTCCTAAACATTTTGTCCAGAAAACTTATTGGGAAATAACAAAAAATAAAAATAAATTTTAAATGGCACTATGTTGAATTTTTAAAATCTAGCTGATATAAGATTCTTTAAAAATTAGCTGTTACTAAGTAATAGTCTGAACTACTTTTCTATTAACAGTTATCCTAGGTGAATAATAAACATCAAGAGAAAAAGAAAGGTTACTAAAAATTGAACAAATTATCTTAACAATTTAGGTACAAGAAAACAAAGAGGGGCTGAGATATAGCTCAGCTGGTAGAGTGCTTGCCTAGCATGCATAAGGCCCTGGATTCAATCCCCAGCACCACCAAAGGGGGGGGGGGGGGAAATTGGGTTAATGGGCTGAGGATACAGTCTAGTGGGTAGAACACTTGCCTAGCATGTACAAAGCACTGGGTTCAATCCCAGCACCACAAAAACCAAAAAACATAAAGAACTGGACTTCTAGTATATAAAGTGAAAAGGTAGAAATTATACAAAATACTATCAATTATGTAAAAAGAAAAGTTTTTTTTTTAAAAGACTACTAATTCTAGAGGTAAAAATAAAACCCATCAATAGTAGTTAGTTACCTTAATAAGCACTAAAAAGGAGAAATTTCAGAATGCAGACTTGGTACCTAAGATGAGACTTGTGTGTGTGTTTGTGTGTGTGAGGGTGGGATGCTGAGGACTGAAACCAGGGGTTACCACTGAGCTACACCCTCCACCCTTTTTTATTTACTTATTTTTGAGGCATGGTCCTGCTAAGTTTCTCAGGCTGGCCTTGAACTTGTCATCCTCCTGCCTTGGCATCCCAAGTAGCTGGGATTACAAGCATTTACCACCATGCCCAGCTTGAGACTTTTTAAAATATCAATTCAATCATTACTAATAACTAATATTTTATAGTTCATAGCTCAAAAATACTTCAGTAAGGTAATAAGGCATTTTTGTTGTTGTTTCTATTGTTTTGGTTTTTTGGTGCTAGAGATTGAACCCAAGAAAGTGCTCTACCACTGAGCCACATCCCCCAATAATTTTTTTTTTAAATATTTATTTTTTAGTTATCGGCGGACACAACATCTTTGTTTGTATGTGGTGCTGAGGATCGAACCCGGGCCGCATGCACGCCAGGCGAGCGCGCTACCGCTTGAGCCACATCCCCAGCCCCCGCAATAAATTTTTAACAGCAGTTTTTAAAAATAGAATTAATTTAGGGCTGAGTATGTTTGGTTTGTAAAAAAAAAAAATTTCATCCATTTTAAAAACTCACCTAGTACCTATTTGCTGGACATCTTCCAGGCCTGGAGTTTCATTGGCTATTATGAGGGAGTTGGGAAATTTAAGAGTCCCAGGACTGATAACTCAACTGGTACTAGATTTTCTTAAATCCTGTGTCCTTGGCAAGATCCCTACTGAGACAACAACAGGTGCTTACTCCATTTTCCCCACCGCAGGTCTACCTGTCACCAACCTCCTTACATTTACACATCCTATTCCCAAAGCCTATACCATTGGTTGAGATCATTCTTTCTACATCTGCCTCCCAGGTCCTCATCTCCTTTTTCAGAGATGTCAGCATGTGCTCCGATCTTACTTGCCATTCCATCATTTGTTATCTTTCTCCAGGTGACTGCTTCATACATCCTTCCTGTGAATTGAACCTCTCTTACCACCTAAGACCTCCTCACTATCTCAACTCTGATACCTTGAACTCTAGCTCATGTAGCACTACAAATGCTCCTTGACTTAAGATAAGGTATATCCTGATAAGCCCATTTAAAGTTGAAAATATCAGAAATCGAAAATGTGTTGGTCTGGGGATATAGCTCAGTTGGTAGAGTGCTTGCTTTGCATGCACAAGGCCCTGGGTTCAATACCCAGCACCACAAAAAAAAAAAAAAAAAAAAAGAAAAGAAAGAAAAAGAAAATGTGTTACATACACCCAACCTACCAAACATTACAGCTTAGCACCACTTACCTGAAATCATGTGTGTGTAGCTGATTGGGAACTGTGGTTTACTCCACCTGCCCAACATCTCAAGAGAGGATTACAGTCCCTAATCATTATCCTGGAAAAATACTGAAATCTGAAGTACAGTTTCTACTGAGTGCAAATCATATTGCTTTCTCACCATTGTAAAGTCAAAATATTTTAAGTAGAAGAGTTGTAAGTTAGGGACCATCTATACTTGGTTTCTGGAAGGAAGAGTAACCCATGAGTACTGAACATGAGTGTCTGGTATGTGGTAGACTCCAGTCAGGAAACAGTAGTCACTATTTAACTTCTTGCTTCTTTCAACTTTCAGACACACCTACCATGTACTTCTAGTTCTATTCTTTCCCATTGTTAGAGAGTACCTAGTGAAGGTCTGGATGTAAAAACAGGGCAATCTTTTTCTTCATCTCTTTCCTACCCAGAGAGCAGAAAGATACCCCCTTCATCTCAATTTTTCTCAGGACCATCATCTTTTCCTTCAACACAGGAAGAACCCTGCCTCTATTCCAAAAGCTACCTTCTGATAGACATACCTTAATCCCAAATCTCTAATCCTTTCTGTGCCTTTTCATCAGTGGTTATCCCAACCCCATCACAAAATTCTTGTGCCATTACAAGATTTCTCTCCTGTCTCCACAGGTTATGAACACCAATGACAAAGACCTCATCTGCTTCATCTCCATATACCAACCACATAGCATAGTCCAAATCCTGGACAAGTAAATTAAGAAGACTGTTGACTCTTGATCATTCAGATCATTACATCTACCCTTGGCAAACTAGGTTCTACTCAACTACCTGAGAAGGTGTTACTTGAAAGTTCAACAATGAACTGCTTGCGATATTTAGCACTGTTGTAAATTATTTACAGACTTTGGAGCGGTTGTTTCTTTGTCTTTGTATTCCCAAAGTACCTAGCGCTATGCCTGGCAGAGAGTGATTAATCACTAAAGATATGCCAACTTGAGAAAGAAAATACGAACTGAGAGAGAGAGACTGACGGTCAGTCATGGATTAGTTAAGTCACAGACATCTCCAGAAATAGAAGTACCAAAAAGAAAATTTGGAGGACTGTATCTTTATCATTCCCAGAGTCTACATTTTCCATAGTCAATATTCACCTAAGCAAAAATTACAAACATCTCATCAAATTACCTTGGCCAAAAGGCACGGAAAGTGGGTGGGTGAGGAGGAGCCAGCTTTACCACCGGATAAAATCTTTAGCACTCAACCGCCTTAGGGTTCAGCGCCAACCTGGGGCCCGAGGGGTGGTGAGAGGTGGATAACTTGAGAATGAGCCCCCATCCCACCCCCGCAAAAAAAGCGCTTCCCTGACTGGTACTTTCTAGCGGCCCAAGCGGGACGCTGACAGGTTCGCTTGGCAGCGGGCTGGCTGTGAGCTGAAAACAGAACTGCTGAGCACCCAGGAGCGTGCGTTCGCGGGAAAGGCCCCTTGGAGCTGGCTCCTGGGCGCTGGCCAGCAGCGGGTCAGCCAGGACTCCGGGTTGCTTGGCCTCCGGGAGCCGTAGGCCGGGGTGACCTCAGGTTCACGGCCGCGAATGCGTGGGGATGCAGGGCGCGCCACCGCCGAGCCCAGAGGCGAGAAGGAGGGGGCAAAGTCGTGGGGAGCAGCCGGGGACCACGCGGGCAGAGCCCACCAGAGGCCCTAGGCTGCAGCCCACGGGCCCCGGAAGAGACGGTCACGTGACACCGACCTGCAGGTCCTGCCGCTGCTTCAGGTGCACGCCGGCCACCGTGGCCGCGGTAAGCAGCACCGAGAGGCCCAGCACCACCTTCGAGCTCCTCGACATCCCCGCGCGAGCCGCCCCGGCCGCCTCCCGCCAGCCCCAGGCGCCGGGGCCACAGCCGTCAGCGCGTCGCTGCCGGTTCGGGCCAGGCGTGACACCTCGAGCGCAGATTTTTTGTGTATTGCCCGCCTCCAGGCTCAAGCAATCGAGAGCCGAGCACCGAGATGCGCCCTTGCTCTGCTCACTGAGTGGCTTGACAAGGGCCCCTGGGACAAGTGGGACCTTTTTCCTACCCGGCGGGCAGAAAGACAAGCCCGATTCAATTACAAAAAGCTCCGACCCAAAGGTGACCCCAGCAGCTTGCCAGATTCGGCATTCCGTGCCTGAGCTCGGTCTCGTCCCCACCTCACCCCAGCGGCCCGGAGTGTCCTAGAGGGTCCGCTATTCACACTGGAGTAGCATGCTGACCCTTCTCCCACACCTATACTTCTGACCATCTGGCTGACCCAGGTGTTTTGCTGGATACCTCACCTAAACACAGGCCCTTGTTGTCCTTTTGTGGAGTAGATGCCACCACCGGTAGTTTGGTGGCTCCAGGGACACGGGTGGGAGTCGTGGAGTTTTGGCTTGAGGACCCATAATTAAACGTGATAGATACAGTTGACTTCACGTTCACGCGGTGGGGGGACCGTCAAGCTCTGAGTTTTCTCAAAACCCAAAAGTGTCTAAACAGCATGCTAACTGGGCAGCCACACCTCCTGATAGGAAATTTGTCCTGACCTAGCTGCCCTAATAATTTTTTTTTTGGTGGGGGTGGTGTTACTGCTGTTGACCGGTGATGAGTCCTTGCTTCCCCAATGTTGAAGAATAACACCAGAGAAGTACCCCGAGGCAAGGTCAGAGTGGAAAATTAGAATTTATTAAAGGACAGCAGAAAAGACTTCTCCCGAGAAAGAAGGGACCCAAGAGATGGAATGTGGAAGTGCGGTTGTTTCCCCTTTTTATAGTTTTCGCTGATGGAATGTAGGTGGGAAGGCCGTAGGGGTGGGACACAGGTGGGCCAAAGAAGTAATCTGGGCACTTCCAAGTCAGCATCTTTAAGTTTGCTGTTCATTAACATTTCTTTGGGATGGACTTTGGGCCTAGGTCATTAACATTCCATGAGTTGTCCTGCGTTTCCCAGAATTCATTCTCAGCATGGCCTCCATTTTAGATTTCACTCGCTATTAGACCCTATTTACCTAACTACACTGACTACCTAACTTTAAATCTGGCTTCAGTGGTACCAGGGATTGAACTCAGGGTCACTCGACCACTGAGCCACATCACCAGCCCTGTTTTGTATTTTATTTAGAGACAGTGTCTCACTGTGTTGCTTAGCGCCTCGCTTTTGCTGAGGCTGGCTTTGAATTCTTGATCCTCCTTCCTCAGTCTTCAGAGCCGCTGGAATTACAGGTGAGGGGCCCACATAATTTTTTAAGAGATCACTTTTACACCCTTGAAGCCTCAGTTCTTGATCAGTAATGATAATAATCATATTATTAGGAAAACAAATGATAGAATGTAGCTTAAGAACTAGGTAAGGCATCATTTTCAGTTCTCTAGAATAAAGAGGTATGGCCTCCCAGAAACTTTTTTTTTTCTTTTTGCGGGGCAGGGGGTGGTGGTTGGGATTGAACCTGGAGCACTTCACCACTGAGTTATATCCCCAGTCCTATTTATTTTGTTTTATTTTGAGTCAGGGTCTCGCTAAATTGCTTAGGTAGGGCCTCACTAAGAGGCTAGCTTTGAACTTTGTATCCTTCTGCCTCAGCCTCCCAAGAAGCTGGGATTATGGACATGGGCCACCACGCATGGCAGAAAACTTTAAGTGTCTGATAGTGCAGTACATAAAGACATGTTTAACGTTAAATCAGTCTTTCCCACTAAAATACATATTGAAAAAGCTTCTTTCTGTGAAAATAGTTACATACCATATTGATTAGGGGTAGGTCTTGCTTAGAGTTAAGTGCTTCTCCACCATTAATCTGTGTTCATTCCAGGCTCTGTAATATGAGCATAAATAGTATGAGGCAAATATCACTCAAATATTGAAATGTAGGGGCTGAGGTGGTGGCTCAGTGGTAGAGTACTTGCCTAGCATGTGTGAGGCATTGTGTTCTATTCTCTGCAGCACATATAAATAAATAAAATAAAGGTCCATTGACAACTAAAATATATTTTTAAAAAATATTGAAATATAATTTTAAAAATTTTAAAAGATACCTTTTTCAAATGTCAGTCCAGCCACAGCACTTTTTTTGTTTTGTTTTTTTGTTTTTTGCAGCCTGAGGAGAATGTACTATTAAATTGGAAAATGAGGGCTGGGGTTGTGGCTCAGTGGTAGCATGCTTGCCTAGCATGCATGAGACACTGGGTTCAAGTCTAAGCACCACATACAAATAAATAAAATAAAGGTCCATCAGCAACTAAAAAATATTTTTTAAAAATTGGAAAATGAAGTTCCATTCCTAATGAACTCTGGAATGAGAACCAATTTAATTTATGGTGTATTTACACATTTAATCTAAAGAAATAGAATTATATTTGACTGCTCTTTACTTGTGGTAGATCCCAGATATTTTCCCCCTATAGATCAGTGAGGGTTCAACAGAGATGCATGTCCTTATCAGGTCATTAGATGACCTTTCATTCTGTTGTGATTTTTCAGCTTGTCTTCTTGAAAAGAACTCTACTTAAAAAAAAATCCTTTGGGTATGAACTGAAATTTAAAAAGTGGATTATCTGTTTAAATATTTATAAACTTAAGCAAGATTTTTGTATGATTACTGTCACTTAAATTACTGAGTTGAGAGAGTGACTGCATACCATCAAACATTGAAAAGTAATTTTTTCTCTTTAAAATAATTTCCATCTAGTTTAAGTACATTTTTAAGCATATGCAATGTTTTAGAATAAAAATAGTTTTCTAGGAAAACTTAAAGAGTTTCTTTAAGTTGAAGATGAATGAATAAATGAATGTTTCAAAGAGAAAAATCCAGACTTGCTGATCAGCTCTTTTCTGTGTTGATTACTTTCCTTCTTCCAACAAACTGGGAATGTCCCAGGAGGAGTGGATTCAAGGTCACCCTCCATCCCTCAAGCAACTAAATTCATGGAAGGAAGACAGATTGGTGTGTCAAATAATCACAGTAAAACAGACAAAAATGATATTGATAAGTAGCGAATTGTTATGCTGTGTACCTCTCCCATCCCCGAAATTCATATGTTGAAAACCTAATCACCAAAGGGATGGTATTAGGTGGAGACTTTGGGAAGTAATTAAGGTTAGGTGAGGTCATGAAGCTAGAGTCCCTTGATGAGATTCCTATTTAAGAAGAGAAAGAAACTAGAACTTATTCTCTCTACCATGTAAGGACACAGCAAGAAGATGGCCATTACAAACTAGGAAGAGAGGGAGGGAAAGAGATATGAATAGACACACAGGTGAGAGAGGGGGAATGGAAACATAGAAGAAAACAACAACAACAACAACAAAATGACAGTCACTTGATACACAAGTAATGGCATTTGCCCTCTGGGAATGCTATTTGCTCACCTGAAAATGGACTTGAGCTGAAACGTGCCTTTTAAGATTCCATATTTGGGTCTTGCATGCTTCCCTTCAAGCAGGAGAGCTGCTGCAGCCCTGCAGCTTGGATGTCATTATCAGAAGTTGGCCTTGCGAGCAAGAAACCGGTGGGAAGTAGAACATTTAGCTTAATGCAGCTGATCCCATGCTGAACATTTTGGGGACAATCTCTTACTTCTCTGAGCCTAGTTTTCTCCTCTATACTATGGGGAGAATAATGTCTTTTTTCTTTTTGGTGTGCTAGTTGAGATGGTTAATTACTAGTATGACTGCACCAAAGTGAGGCATGTGGCAAAAGGCATGTGAGAGCACTGCAGCCAATGAGCCCCCAGGGGCCCCCAGGTCTATCAGAAGACCTGGACCCCCTCAATCCTGCAGGAAGGAGATGGGGGAAGGCAGAGGGAGGGCTCCTCTCTCTTCGGCTGTGGACAGTGGCTCTGAATCCTTGTCTTCACATGTTTTGAAAATATCAGTTTGTAGCTGAATAGGCTTTTGGTGAGATCCCAGATGGTGACAGTATGATCCCTCTGACAGTGCTTGCCCAAACTGTGAATTAGAGTTTCACTGTTTCAAAATATAGATGTTCCTCAATTTACAATGGGATTAGCTACCAACAAGTTCGTTGTAAATTGAAAATATTGTAAATTGAAAATGCACTGAATACACCTCACCTTTCGAAGAAATATCCCAACTAAGCCACATAGCACACCATCGAGTGTCAGTTGTCTCCCTTATGATACTGTGGCTCACTTGGAGTTGTGCGATGCTGCCCTCCCAGCATCATGAAGAGGATCACATTGCACTTTGTTAGCATGGGAAAAGATCAAAGTTCAAAATTGGGGCTGGGTGGGTAGCTCAGTGTTAGACTGCATGCTTAGCATTTTTAAGGGCCTGGCTTCAATCCCCAATCCTCCCTCTACCCTGCCAAAAAAATTAAATTTTAAGTACAGTTTCTACTGAATATATATTGCTTTTGCACTATCGTAAAGTCCAAAAATTGTAAAACCTAAGTCTAGGATGATCTATATTTGGTATGACTAAGTTCTCTTGGATTCAAAATTCACTCACAATTACTAGAAAAAAAAAATACATTGATTATAGAAGAAAAATGTTAGATCCTTTAAATACAAATTCAGGAAGCCATGTGCTGTGGCACACACCTGTAATTGCAGTTCAAGGCCAGCCTCAGCAACTTGGTGAAACCCTGTCTCAAAATAAAAAGGGTAAGGATGTAGCTCAATGATAGAATGCCCCTGGATTCAATCCCTGGTACTGTTTAAAAAAATTATATATATAAATTAGACTTTAAAAAGCAAGTTCTAGTTTTTCATTTAGAAATATTATTATAAATGTTATCAGGAAATTTTACACAAATTTGATATTTAAATCTACTTCAATACTTTTTCCTTTTTGTCTTGTAATTATATGATGTGTTTTTTATTTTTTCTTTTTATAAGTGAAGGAAATGTAATTATCATCCTTGAAGCTTCATTTAGAATTATATAAACTCCTTCAAGTTTGATCTCAGCAAGCTATACAAATATTATCTTTTTTTTATGCTTACTGGGTGGGACAAAGGTTAGGAAGCATGGCTAATTTAATATGATTTTAGGTTAGAATTTTTGAACCTTGTTTATCTGCCTTTATTCTAGTTTTCTTTTCCCCAAAAAAACAATTGCCCAGGCTGGCCTTGAACCTTCAACTCTCCAGCCTCAACCTCCTGAGTAGCTGGGATTACAGATGTTACCAAGGCTTATTCTAGTGTCTTGGCATCCAAGATCACATCAGCTCTCAATCACATGCCCCTCTCAATTTTGGATTGACCTAGGTGTGCCCAGAGTAACCACTGCTCTCCTTTAGGGAAAAATGGCTGCTCCAAATGCTTTACAACAGCATCCTACCCTCTTCCTCTCCCTTCAGCCTCCTGTAAGTAAGAGGCAACATCAAACAGTACAGGGCTTGAGAAGAATCAAGAATTGAAAACTAAGTCAGGCGCTGTGGCACTTGCCTGTAATTTTCCAGCAATTCAGGAGGCTGAGCCTGAAGGATCATGAGTTCAAGGCCAGCCTCCGCAACTTGGTGAGACTCTGTCTCAAAATAAAAAGGACTGGAGGTGTAGTCAGTGGTAAGAAAAGAAAAAAGTAAGAGGAGGGAACACAGTCATCACCCCATGTTTGAACAATGTGGTCACAGAATGCTTGTTCCACCTTCACTCACACAGGGTGGGGACTTGAAAAATGCTCTCACCACTGAAATGTGTAATTTGGCTTACGTTATTTGGCTTGAATCAGGGCCAGGTCCTTGTAGTGATTATGGAAGAGATGGGTTTCAAGTCACCTCTGTCTTAAAGAATAGTAATCATTAGTACTCTACTAGATGGTTTTCAGAGGAAGGCAGAGGTTTAAGGTGGAATCCACAGTGGGCATGAACTTAACAGGTAAGGGGAGAGGCATGAAGTAATGATTAGAAAGCAATGATTATATGGGGCAGGACTGAGAATGAAAGAGGAGGCGGGAGGGGGGGTTTGTTTGGGAAGAAGGTGGAGGGTGTTGGCAGCATTGGCATCAGTGACTGATTTTCCTGTAAATGTTTCCAACTCAGTATCAGATGATTGCAGAAATATCATGCCACATGGCACCCCCTAAGGCACCATTATGATCATTTAAAAGGCAAACAAGAGTCTAGTGTGGGGCTGGGGTTGTCGCTCAGCAGTAAAATGCTCACCTAGCATGTATGAGGCACTGGGTTCAATCCTCAGCACCACATAAAAATAAAAAATAAAGATATGTGTCCTCCTAAAGCTAAAAAAAAAAAAAAAAAAAAAAAAAAAAAGTCTGGAGTGCACACCTGCAATCCCAGCTACTCAGGAGGCAGGAGTATCACAAATTCAAAGCCAGCCTGGGCAATTTAGCAAGACCTTGTCTCAAAATAAGAAGGGCTGGGAATATAGTTCAGAGGGAGAATGTCCCTGTATTCAGTGCCCAGTACCACAAATAAGTACATAAATAATTAATAATAAATAAAAGCAAAAAAGCCTTTCCTTGTGGATGGCCCTGTAGTAGGCTCCACCTGTGGCCAGTGTCTTTGAATCCCAGCTTCCTCAGGCTGAGGTTATTAAGGGTGCCGTCAGCATATTGAAGCCAAAATTTTAAAATATATAGTCAAAACTACCCTTGAAAATCCCATAGGAGGTGCTATCACTTGGATCTGGAATATCCTTTAAAGGCCTGTGTGTTAGAGGCTAGTTCTGCAAGTCGGCACTCTGGGGATGTGGTGGAACCTCTAAGAGGGAAGGCCTACTGGTAGATCTTGCAGTCACTGCCCTGAAGGGGATAGAGTGACCTCTGTCTTTTTCAGTTCCCACCCACGAGGTAAGCAGCCTTGTTTCACCTCACGCTCCCCACCATGAGGTGATGCCACAGACCCAAAACAACAGGGTCAAGCAACCATGGACTGAAAACTCTTAAAGCCATTAGCTAAAGTTAAACTTTTCTCATTATAAGTTTCTTAGGTATTTGTTACAGTGACTGAAAACTAACACAGAAGGTGACAGGTTGAAGACAATAGACATTCTTAGGAAATCCAAAACCACCGGTTTTTCCTCCAGCACCAGGATTAATTGCTGTGAACTCAATAATGTATCTCCAAAACTAATTTGGAATTCTGTGCGGGAGATTTCTCTCTTCCCCACCCCCCAGTTAAAATTTATTCAATCATTTATTTATATCAACATGTACTCATGGCTATTTTATACTTTGGGTTATAATATAACATTACTATATTTTATACTCAGATGGCTCCTGCTTTGGCCATTGGGAGCTCTTTCATTTGGCTCCAGGGCTCCTTTGACAAATCCCATCAACGTGAGCTTTTCTTTATTAACACTTCCTTCTTTTCTGGTGCTATGGTATGTCCCCCCTTATAAATGTTGTGCCCTAGTCCTAAAATTAGCCATTCCTCCAAGGATCCCTGGCTTTTATTATTATTATTATTTTTAATGGTACTAGGGATTCAACCCAGGGGTGCTTAACCACTGGACCACATTCCCAGCCCTTTTTTGTATTTTATTTAGAGACAGGGTCTCACTGAGTTTCTTAGGGCCTCACTAAATTGCTGAGGCTGGCTTTGAACTCGTGATCCTCAGCCTCCTGAGCCTCTGGGATTATAGGCATGCACCACTGTGCCTGGCTTCCCTGGTTCTTTTTATGCAAGAAGGTGTGCTTGTTGCTAATGGATTGTCCTTTCATTTAAATCCTCTCAATTGATGGATCAAATAAATATATACATGTATACCAACCTGTATATGTGCACATATCTGTAAATATTTCTCTTTTTTCCTACAAATTTTTCTATGTGTAATCATCTGAATCTATATGCAGTAAAACATCAGTTGTTAGTGAGGACTCCAACTCTAGTTCATTATCATGTGGATTATTCTTGTCTCCACTTGTTTATCTGTAAACTCCTACTCCAACCTTTGGCTCCCACCATTGCCATCATTTATATAATTGCTTGCTTCAGTATACATGTACAGCAGTCTCAGGATTGTTATCTGTAGCCCTGCAGGAAAGAACAAGGGCACTGTGCTTATGTGCACTTCCTATTTGTTTTATTTTGTGACGTCATTCATTCTAAAGTTACTAATTCAGAACCGTTTTCTCACCCCTTCAGTGAAGTTGTTTCATACATTTGCAAAAACAGATTCTCCTGTCACAGTTGACACTCTTTCCTGGGATCTTCCTTAGATTATTATTTTTTACTCCTTTCTATAAACATGATATATCCACCCGCCATACCACTCATTGGTGGGGGTTATATTGTGTTTAGTCTTTACCTTTATCCTTTAATATTTATCAACTTTAAATGGCATTTTTCCTGGCCATCAGCTCCAAAGATGGAAGATATCAGCATACATAACCTACTTGCTATCTCCTCTCTCTTTCTCAGCCAAGTTTTGTTGGTTATATCATTCCTTCACCATGAAAGTTTATAATATTTACATTCTATTCTGTAACCACATTTGCTTTAATCTTACCTAGTTCCATATTTAAATGAATCTTTTTTGTGTGTGTGTGGTCCTGGGGATTAGAACCCAGGCCTTGTGCATGTAAGGCAAGCACTCTACCAACTGAGCTATATCTCCAGCCCCTTAAATGAATCTTTTCCATTTAAAGATCTCCAGGATATTTTCTCCATTTTCCCTCTATTAGAATTGCTAAAGTGCCAGTGCAGTGGCCCACACCTCTAATCCCAATGGCTCAGAAGGCTGAGATTAGAGGATTGCAAGTTCAAAACCAGCCTCAGCAAGGATAAGTTGCTAAGCAACTCAGTGAGACTATGTCTCTAAATAAAATACAAAACAGGGCTGGAAATGTGGCTCAGTGGTTGAGTGCCTCTGAGTTGGATCCCCAGTACCTTACCCACCCACCAAAAAATGAATTGCTAAGAAAGAATTGTAGGAAATGTATTTCCTGAATTGTAGCACACACAAAAATATTTTTGTGTTACATTTGTACCTGGGGTACAGTTTGGTTGAGTATAAATTTCTTGACACTCTTCATGAAGACTATATAAAGTTCACTCATCTATCTTCCAATATTAATATAGCTATAAAGACTTTGAGGCCAGTCTAATCTCCTTTTCCATTACTTACATTACTTTGCTTAGTTGCTTAAAGTATACTTTATCTCTGAAGACCAATAACTTCAAAAACTAGACTGTTTTGGAGCCAATTTTCCATGGGTAGGAGGTCCCCATTCAATTTTTAGATTCATAATTTTATCTCTGAAAATATTTTAAATTTCATCTGTAAATATAGTTTCTGTTCTATCTCTTCCATTTTCTTCAGCAGGAACATGAATTTTGTGTATATTGGGTCTCCTCTGCTTGCCTTCCACACTTATCATTTTTCTTTCTCATCTTTTTATTAACTCTGGTCACTTTGATTGCATTTACCCATGTTTCTCAATTCAATTCAGTATGTTTCTCACTTTAGCAGTTTCAATTCTAGCTTTACAAAATACTTTGGCAATGATTTTTAGAATGTATTTTTAAAATTCCTATTATTTTTTCCAATGCTTTTAACTCATATCTCATCTTAAAAAAAAATTGTAAAGCCAGACACAGTGGTGCACAACTGTAATCCTGTAACTCAGGAGGCTGAGGCAAGAGGATCACAAATTCAAGGCCAGAGTCAGCAACTTAGGGCCTTAGCAATTTACTGATACCCTGTCTCAAAATAAAAAATAAAAGGAGCCAGGCATGGTGGTGCATGCCTGAAATCCCAGCAGCTTGGGAGGCTGAGGCAGGAGGATTTTGAGTTCAAAGCCAGCCTCAGCAATTTAGCAAAGCCCTAAGCAACTCAGTGAGACCCTATCTCAAAATAAAAAATAAAAAAGGGCTGGGGATGTGGCTCAGTGGTTGAGTACCACTGGGTTCAATCCCTAGTACCAAATAAAATAAAATAAAAAGGACTGGGGATGTAGCTCAGTGGTAAAGTACTCCTGAGTTCCATGCTGGTACCAATACAAACCACACACACACACACACTCAAGTTTTTGAGGAGCTGGGTGCTGGCCCACACAGCCTGTAGTCCCAGCGGCTTGGGAGGCTGAGGCTCTAAGTAATTTATCCAGACCTTGTCTCTAAAAAAGGGCTGAAGATGTGGCTCAGTGTTTGAGTGCCCCTGTGTTCAATCCCCAGTACCCCAAAAAAAAAAATTTTTGAGGAAATGATAGACTATTTTCTACAGTGACTGTGCCATTTTGCATTCCCACCAGCAATGCACGAAGGTTCCAATTCTTTAAATCCTCACCAACATTTATTTTCTTTTTTCCTTCCTCCCTCCCTTTTTCTTTCTCTCCCTTCTCTGTTTCTCTCTCTGTGCCCTCCATCTGTCTCTTCCCTCCTCCGATAATATAATAGCTAGAAGTGGTATCTCACTGGGATTTTCATTTGCACTTCCCTAATCACTTGTGATGTTAACATCTTTTTATGTGCTTATTTGCTGCTTACATAATTTTGTTTGGAGAATGTCTGAGTCCTTCACTCATTTTTGTTGTTGAGTTCCAAGACTTCTTCTTCTTCTCCCCCGCACCCCTATTTTTGTGGTGCTGAGGATTGAACCCAGGATTGCCCTGTGCATGTGAGGCAAACACTCTACCGACAGCTATATACCCAGCCCACAGGACTTCTTTATACATTATCAGATACATGATTCACAATATTTTCTTCTATTTTCACTTTTAATGGTGTCCCTATGTGCACAAAAGTGTTTAATTGCTAAAGTTCAATTTATCTAATATTTTCTTTTGGTACCTTTGCTTTGGGTGTCACATCCAAGAAACCATTGACAAATCCAATGTCACAAAGCTTTCCCTCTGGGTTTTCTTATAAGTTTTATGGCTTTAGCTCTTACATTTAGATCTTTCACTTATTTTGAGTTTATCTATGTATATTTTGTAAGGTAAGGTCCAACTTCATTATTTTGCATATTGGTGTCCAATATTCCCCAAAACATTTTTTAAAGGACTGTTCTTTCTCCATTGAATGATCATGGCATCATCATTGAAAATCAACTGACTGCATATGGGTTTATTTCTGGGCTCTCTAATCAGTTAGATTCCTTTGTGTATCTGTCCTATGCCTGTCAGTACTATACTGTTTTGATTACTATAATTTTATAATAAGTGTTGGAATCAAAAAACGTGAGTTCTCCAACTTCGTTCTTCTTTTGAAGATTGTTTCAGTTCCTTGGGGTCACTTGATATTTTATATGAATCTGAGGTTAGTTTTCTATTTCTGTAAAAAAAAAAAAAAAGCAATGTTTAAACTTTGGTAGGTATTATATAAAATCTGTAGATTGCTTTGCATAACATTGTCATCTCACTGATATTAAGTCTTCTAATCTGTGAACAAGTGGTGACTTTCCATTTAATGTCTTTTTTTGGCATATTTTTTATTGATGCATTATAGTTGTACATAATGGTGGTATTTGTTGTTACATATTTGTACCATCTATTGTCTTTTAAAATTTTTTAGAATGTTTTGTAGTTTTCCACATAAAAATCTTTTGCCTCCTTCATTAATTCCTAAATATCCTATTTTAATACTGTCTTAAATGGAATTGTTTTCTTATTTTCCTTCTTGGATTATTCATTGTTAGTGTGTATGAAAGCAATTCATTTTTTTATTTATTTGTTCTTTTTAGTTATACTTGACAGTAGAATGTATTTTGACATATTATACATACATGAATTATAACTTCCCATTCTTTTGTTTGTACATGATGTGGAATTACACTGGTCATGTATTCATATATGAACATAGGAAAGCAATGTCTGATTCATAATGCAATTCAGTTTTGTGTGTTGATTTTGTATTCTGAATCTTTTGTTTCATTGGTTGTTTAGCTGCAAAAGTTTTCTTGTGAAACAAATCTTTAGGATTTTCTGCATATATTATCATGCAAACAGGGGACTGGGGATATAACTCAGTAGAGTGCATGCCTTGCATGCACAAAGGCCCTGGGTTCAATCCCTGCACCACAAAAAAAAAAAAAAAAAATTCATGCAAACGGAAATAATTTTACTTCCTCGTATCCAACTGAATGCATTTTTGCTTACCTAATCATTCTAGTTGGAACCTCCGATACTATGTTGAATAGAAGTAGCAAAAGTGGGTATCCTTGAGTCTGGGGTTATGGCTCAGTGGTAGAGCACTTGCCTAGCACACATGAGGCACTGGGTTTGATCCTCAGCACCACATAAAAATAAACAAATAAAGGCATTTTGCCATCTACAACAACAACAATTTTTTTTTTTTTTTTTTTTTTTAAGTAGGTATCCTTGGGTCTGGGGTTATGGCTCAGTGGTAGAGTGCTTGTCTGGCACATGTGAGGTATTGGGTTCGATTCTCAGCACCACATTAAAAAGATAAATAAATAAAATAAAGGTATTGTGTCCATCTACAACTAAAAAATTAAAAAAAAAAATTTAAGTGGGTATCCCTTGTCTTATTACTGATCTTAAAGGGAAAGTTTTCAATCCTTCAACAATGAGTATGATATTAACTGTGTGGGTTTTTCATATTTGGCTCTATTAGTCCATTTGTACTACCATAATAAAATACCTGAGACTAGATAATTTATAAAAACAAAAAAAATATTCCTTATAGTTATGGAGGCTAAGTCCAAGATTAAGAAGCTGGAATTGGTGTCTATTAAAAGCTGCCTTCTGCTTCTAAGATGCTATCTTGTTGATTTTCATATATTGAAGCATTCTTGTATTCCAGGAATAAATTTAACTTGGTCAAGGTATATAACTTTGCATGAAATAATATTGAATTCTATTTGTTAATATTTTGTTAAGGACTTTAGCATCATTATTCATAGGAAATATTGGTCTGTTCTCTTGGTTTCTTTTCTGGTGTTGGTATTGGGGCAATGGTGGCCTCATAATATTAGTTAGGAAGTGTTCCCACATCAATTTTTTTGGAAAACTTTTAGAAAGACTGGTGTTACTTTTTTTTTTTTTTTATTTTAAAAATTATCTATTTATTTATTTGGTACTGGAATTGAACTCAGGGGCACTTTACCATGAGCTATATTCCCAGTTATTTTTTTCCTTTGTTTTTATTTTGAGACAGGGTACTAAGTTGCTGAAGGTCTCACTAAGTTCCTGGAAGGCTGGTTTTGAACTTGAGATCCTCCTGCCTCAGCCTCCTAAGTCCCTGGGATCACAAGAGTGCAATGCTGTACGTGACTTCCTTCTCTTTTAAACAGAAGCCATCTGGACCAGGACATTTCTTTGTTAGAAGAGTTTTGATTACTGATTCATTCTCCATACTAGCTTACTCAAATTTTCCATTTTTTTTTTTTTCATGATTCAGTCTTGGTAGGTTGTATGTTTGTAGGAATTTGTTCATTTTACCTGTGTTATCCAATTTCTCAATATACAGATGTTCATAGTACTCCCTTATAATCCTTTTACTTTTAAAAAATCAATAGTAACACCTCTACTTTCTGATGTTAGTAAGGAGTTCTCTCTTTATCACTGTCAGTTAGCTAAGCAGTTTTCAATTTTGTTGAAATTTTTCAAAGAAAACATTTTTGGCTTAGCTGATTTTTCTCTTTTAATTTTCTAGTCTCAGTTTTATTTATTGCTGCTCTAATATTTACAATTTTCTTCTTTTTTGCTGGATTAGGGTTTTGTTTGTTTTTCCTTAAGGTACAAAGTTAATTCACTGATTTAAAATCTTTCTTCTTTCTAGGGCTAGGGATATAGCTCAGTTGGTAGAGTGCTTGCCTTGCATGCACAAGGTCCCCAACACCAAAAAAAAAAAAAACCTTGTTCTTTCTAAATGTATGTGGTCACAGCTATAAAATTTTTCCCTTAATGCTTTTTTCATTTCATCCCATAAGTTGTTCTGTTATACTTTCTTTTTTTTTAAATTTTTTTTTGAGAGAGAGAGTTTTAATATTTATTTTTTAGTTTTTTCGGCGGACACAGCATCTTTGTTTGTATGTGGTGCTGTGGATCGAACCCAGGCCGCATGCATGCCAGGCGAGCACGCTACCGCTTGAGCCACATCCCCAGCCCTCTGTTATACTTTCATTTTCACTTGTTTTAGGTCATTTTTCTAATTTCTTTGTGATCTTTTCTTTGACTTTTAATTGCTTCAAAATATGTAATTTAATCTTCCCACATTTGTGGATTTGCCAGTTAGTTGTTATTGATTCCTAGTTTCTCTCTATTGTGACTCAAAAATATATTTTTATGACTTCCATCTTTTTTTATTTGTTAGTAATTGTGTTGTGGTCTAACAATTGTCCTGGAGAATTTCCAAATGTACTTGAGGGGAAAAAATGTATATTTGGCTGTTGTTGGGTGGACTGTTAGGATATTTTTGTTTATAATATTGTTCAAACCTCTATTTCCTTATTGATATTTTGCTTGGCTATTCTATCCATTATTGAAAGTGGTGTTGAGCCTCTAGCTGCATCTTAAAACTATGCGTTTCTCCCTTCAATGCTCTCAATGCTTGCCGCAGTCTGGCTGGGCACAAAATAACCGGGAGGTCACGAGCCACTTGTAGGTTCAAACAGGAACTACTTTATTACCCGAACCCAACGGGAACTCTCCAGAACTCCACGGAAACTCCACAAGAGCCAACAGGAACTCCGCAAGAACTCAAAAGTAGCGGGCACCCGAGGTAGCAGGAGCCGCCTTATTGCCGGACAGCAGAGGTTTATATACACAACTGAATACACTGCTTGTTTCAATTTAGCATCATCCAGTTACAGCAACCAGTCATTATCTTAATAATTATACACAGCTTAACTCAATTATCATCATCTTAATGGCTCGATGGCGTTACTTCTCAACCACTCCTTCTGGCAAAATGCCAGGCGCCATCCCGACTTGGCCATGGCCCCCAACAAATGCTTCCTCCATATATTTTACAGCTCTAATATTTGGTGCACATTTTTAATTATTTCAGTTTTTAGTAAATTGATCTCTTATTAGGACATAATGACCTTTTTATGTTCTTGTAACAGTTTTTTACTTAAATTCTTCTTGGTCTTTTATTAGTATAACCATTCCATTTCTCTTTTAGTTACTATTTGCATGGAATATCTTTTACATGATTTTGTTTTTAACCTAATTTTATCTGTAAATATAAACTGCACTCTCATAAATAGCATATAATTGGGTCATTTTTGTTCATTTTGCCAATCTCAGCTCTTTGTTTACAGGGTTTAATTAATTTACATTTAATGAGAACTACCAACTCACATAGAAGGACTTCTACCCTTTTGCTCTTTGTTTTCCATAGGTCTCATATTTCTTTGTCACTACTTCTAGCAGTGCCTTCTTTTGTGTTAAACTGATTTTTTGTAGCAACACATTTTTATTCCCTTCACATTTCCTTTTTCATACATTCAATGGATATTTCCTTTGGGTTTTTTGTGGAAATTACATATAACATCTTCAAATTATAACATTTTAATTAATACACAATTCAATCACAAAAATACTACTCCTCTAAAAATTCCACTTTATGTTAATTGATATGACAAATTCATTTTTATATATCTTTCTCATTAACACAGATTTATAATTATTATTATCTATTTCTATTCCAAATCCTATAGAAAACAAAAGTGGATTTATAAACCAAGATAACAATACTGGTTTTTAATTTCCCCATGTACTTGCCTAGACTGGTGACATTTATGTCTTAATATGACTCCAAGTTACCACGAGCATGATTTCATTTCAACCTGAAGAACTTTCTTTAACATTCTGTAGGATAGGCCTGGTAATAATTCATTTCTTTAGCTTTCACTTATCTGGGAATCTCTTAATATCTCCCTCATTTTTTCCCCAGCACTGGGGATTGAACTCAGGGCTGCCCTACCACTGAGTTACACTCTCAATTCTTTTTATTTGTTTGCTTATTTATTTATTTATTTTGAGACAGGCTCTCACTACATTGCTAAGACTGGCCTTGAACTTGCCATCCTCCTGCCTCAGCCTCCTGAATTGCTGGGATTACATGCATGCACTATCATGCCCTGCAATTTCTCCCTCATTTTTGAAGGACACTTTTGCCAGATATCTAACTCATTGACAGTATTCTTTTTTTTCTTTCAGCACTTCAAATATATCATCTAATTGCCTTATGGTTTCCAAGGTTTCTTAGATGAATCAGCTCTTTGAGAATCATTTACATATGAAAATTCACTTCTCTGTCTGCTTTCAAGATTTATCTCATGTTTGTCTCTCAACAATTTGATTATAAAGTTTCTTGATGTGGGTTTTTTTGAATTTATCCTATTTGGAGTGTGCTGAACTTCTTGGATTGTAGATAAACGTATCTCATCAAGTTGGGGAGTACTTAACAATTATTTCTTCAAATAATATCACTATAATATGTATTTTGGTCAGAGTGAAGGTGTTCCAGAGGTTCTTTAGTATCAACTCACCATTCTTCATTATTTTTCTTTTTACTCTTCAGGCCCAATAATGTAAACTGTTCTAACTGTAAGTTCACCGATTCCTTCTTCTGGTTGTTCAAATCTACTGTTTAACTTCACTAGAATTGAGCTATTGTACTTTCCACCTCCAGAATATGTTTAGTTCCTTTTCATAGTTTCTAGATCTTTTTGACATTATTTTGTTCTTCTTTTCTTCCTCTTTTTATTTGTAGTACTATGGATTGAACCCAGGCCTCCCATGCACTAAGCATGCATTCTACCACTGAGCTACATATGCCACAATTTTTATTATATTTTGAGGCAGAATCTCACTAAGTTACAAAGGCTGGTCTCAAACTTGTGATTCTCTTGCCTCAGCCCCCCAAGTAGCTGGGATTATAGGCACATGCTACCATTTCAATCTTCATAATTAATTTCATTTTCTTCTCCTTTTCTACGTTTCCTTAGCTCTTTGAGCATATTTAAGACAGTTGTTTTAAATACTTTGCCTGGTAAGTTCAATATATAGTCTTCTTCATGTTACTTTCAATTTATTTTATTGTTATTATTTTAAAAAATATTTTAGACTATTATATCTTTTTTTAATTTTTTTTAGTTGTAGATGGACACAGTACTTTTATTTAATTAATTAATTTATTTTTATGTGGTGATGAGGATCAAACCCAGTGCCTCACACATGCCAGATGAGTGCGCTACCACTGAGCCACTACCCCAGCCCCTATATTATTCTTTTCAGTGAGCCATGTTTTCCTGATTTTTGTATGTCTCATGACTTTTTGTTAGAAGTTGGGCACATGATTATGTGGAAATCACATTCTACACCTTTATCAAGGTCTGCTTTTTTCAATGGTTGAAGGCTGTAGTCATCCATTTGATTTGAGATTTTTCCAAACTGTTATTGCAAAGGTATCCTTTGTCTTGTGTGTTTACTGAAGTCTTCGCTGCTTTTCTCCTAATGTTGAGACAATATTGTTAGAGATATCCTTGAATACCAGGAGCTAAAACAGATCAAAAATGAAGAATCGAAGAAGCAGAAAGGAGAAAGAGAGAAAGATAAAGAGAAGGAAGAGGAAGAATAATCATCTCTCACTCCCATTCCTTGCACACTTCTGTGTTAGGACAGTTCTTCACCAGTTAGTTAGGCTTGTTCTGAGCCTAGAGGCAAGCCTAATGTGAAATCTTAGGCTAAGAATGCAAAAAATTTCCACATATACATAGTTGCCTTTGAATGCCATAATTTCCCAAATAACCTCACCCTTGCTTCTCCTCTGGACTATGGATTACCTAGTGTACCCATCTCTCCATGTTTGCTTGCCTCAGGCATCTGTTGGTCTGAGGTCCCTTTGTAGCTTTCATGAGCACTGCTTTTTGCTTTTCCTGTCTATATTTTGAGCTCTGCAAGATAGCGAACAAGTCCTTCAGGTATTTCTTTGCCAGGTGAGAACTGACTTACATAATAATTCACAAATAAGCTCTGCTCTGTTCTCTCTGGTTCATAGATGACAGTTTTGTATTGGGCTGCTACAGCTCAAGACCAAAACCACCACTGTGCCATTCAACAGTGGGCAAGAGCAAGTAAAATTTTATAAAACTTTTCTACTATTTTGCAGCTGTTTTTTTCTTGAGTTTTGGCTTGGCCACTGTAGAACTTTGGCTATTTTCAAAATCTCTCATAAAGTTGGGGCATATGGTTTCTGGTTGATTTCTTGATCCTTCTTGTTCAAGTGAACAAGAGCTTTGAGCTTCATAGTTCATCATTTTGCTGAAGTTACTCATTTCATCTCTTTGGTTGTTTCATTTCTTAATCTGCTGTAGCTCTGATTTGTGTTATTGTTTTGCAGGTATTGATTCTTTGAGTTTTATAAGTCATGGCAATGTTTGGTCACATTTTCTTGTATGTTGGGCAAGTTTTTTTTTCAATACATATACTTGTTTGCAAAATATACAAAGACTGGAAAACTCAACAATCAGCAAATAATGCAATTAAAAATTAACAAAACATATAAACAAATTTCACTGAAGAGGATAATCAAATGGCAAATAAGCATATTAAAAAATACCCAGCATTATTTGTTGTTAGAGAATGTCACATTAAAACCATTATGGGATACCTAAAAGACTGCCTATGGTTATACATGTGTGTGTGTGTATGTGTGTGTGTGTGTATGCGCATATATATGCCTATATGTGTTTCCTGTTTCTTTGTGTTTTTTTCACACATATATATGCACATATATACATATATATTTATCTATATGTATATACACACATATGCATATATTATTTTAAAATTTACAAAATAAAAAGTGTTAACAAACAATAAAATAAATCTGTTGCTGTGTACCATATGATAAATGAGAGAATGAACAATTGCAACAAAAGTATTCCAACAATCTTTTCTCTGAGCCTGACAGCAGGACTATTCAACCCACTTTCCAAAATATTGCATCATCAAACTTATTATCTACCCAATTTTCCACTGACATGTCAGGTGTTCTTTTTTTTCCAACAATATCGATAATTAATTTAAATATAAATAAACTAGATGTTGTCATTAAAGGGTATATATGTTTGATGTGTAAAAAGCAAACAATAACTGTATGTTCTATACATATGTCACACTAAATATCAATACATGAATAGATTAAAAGCAAAATAAGAGGTAAATAAGCATGAGAAATCTGAAGTAACATTATTAATATATAATAAATTTCAAGAAAAAAGTATTTTCAGAGATAAAGAGGAACATTTCATAACCATAATAGGTTAACTTCTTCAATAAAGTATAATAATTCTAAATGTATATGTACTTTCAAAATACATGAAGTAAGAATTAATAAAACTAAAAAGACAAATACATAATTATACGTGACAATTTTAAGCTCCTCACATTGCTGGAAGGAGTAATAATTTAGAAGGCTTAACAAGATTATCAGCCACCTTTATCTATTTGTTATTTATAGAGAACTATACACAAAAATAACAAGTAGAAAATTAATAAGGATAGACTACATTCTGTCATAAAATAAGCTTTGAGAAATTTTAAAGATGTGAAATCATGCAGACTGTGTTTACTGCATGATTTATTACATTAGAAATCAATCACCTTAAGATATATAAAACCCCACCCCCATGTCTCTACTACTTCAAAATTAAATGACACATTGATAACTATCTCACAGATCAAAAAAGAAAGCACAAGAAAAGTAAATAAAAAGTGCTTTGAACTAAGTGATAATAAAAGCTTAAAATATCAGCATCTCTGGGACAAAATAGTTCTGAGATGAACACTTACAACTTAAAGTATTTGTCTCAGAAAGTAGCTAGATTAACAATCAAATTATTTTCAAATTAGGTAGTAGGAAGAACAAATAAAAGTAAGCAGAAATGTGTGAAATAGAAAAGAAATAATACAGCCAGAAGTTGACAAAAATCTAACAAGTCTAATTGAGCAAAAAGCAAGAAAAAATTAATATCAATGGAAAGAGAGATATCAAAACAACCCTACAGATGCTACACATGTATTAAGGTAATAGTACAATTGTATAATTACAATTATATAGCTTCATCATTTGGTCTATTTTAGAGAACAGAAACCCCTGCATATTTACACAATCCATGTGAGTAATATGTTTTCTCCCATCCTTTCACCTTCAGTCTGTAGATGTCTCTGCCTATGAGGTGAGTCTCTTGGAGACTGCATATTTTTGGGTCTTGTTTTTTAATCCAATCCACCAGTCTATGTCTTTTGATTGATGAGTTTAGGCCGTTAATGTTCAAGGTTATTATGGAGATATGTTTGTGTTCCCGGTCATTTTGGTTTATTTCTAGATTTTAATTTGAATAGTTTCTCCTTTGTTTGACTATTCCCTTAGGTAGGTCCTCTATTTACTGGTTTTCTTTCTTTTTTTAAATTTCATCTTCATGGGATATTTTGTTGAGAATATTCTGAAGTGCAGGGCTTCTAGTTGTGAATTCTTTTATTTTTTGTTTATCATGGAAGGTTTTTATTTCATCTTCAAATCTGAAGCTTAAACTTGCTGGTTATAGGATTCTTGACTGGCATCCATTTTCCTTCAGAGCTAGGTATATGTTGTTCCAAGACCTCCTAGCTTTGAGGGTCTGGGTTGAGAAATTAGCTGAGATCTGAATTGTTTTCCCCCTATATGTAATCTGATATTTTTCTCTCACAGCCTTTAAAATTTTATCCTTATTCTATATGCTAGGCTTTTTCATTATAATGTGCCTTGATGTGGGTCTGCTATAATTTTGCACATTGGGGGTACTGTAAGATTCTTGTATTTGATTTTCCATTTCATTCTTTAGATTTGGGAAATTTTGGATTTATTTCATGGAAAAGATTGTGCATTCCCTTGGTTTGTATCTCTATGCCTTCATCTACCCCAAAAATCTTAAATTTGGTCTTTTCATATTATTCCATAATTCTTGGAAGTTCTGTATATGGTTTCTTAATATCTTCTCTCTGTGGTCAACTATTTTCAAGATTATATATTTTGTCTTCATTGTCTGAGGTTCTGTCTTCCAAGTGGTCTAGTCTGTTAGTGATGCTTTTCATTGAATTTTTTTTTTTTTTTTTTTTTTGGTACCAGGGATTGAACTCAGGAGCAGCAACATCCCCAGCTCTATTTTGTATTTTATTTAGAGACAGGGTCTCAACGAGTTGCTTAGTGCTGAGGCTAGCTTTGAACTCTTGAATTTCTTGCCTCAGCCTCCCCAGTGGCTGGGATTACAGGTTTGCACCACTGCAACCAGCCTTTCCATTGAATTTTTAACTTGGTTTATTGTTTTCTTCATTTCAAGGATTTCTGGTTTTTTTTTTCTTTTTCCCAGAATCTCTATCTCTTTATTGAAGTGATATTTTGCTACCTATGTTTGCTTTCTTACATCATCCTTTACTTCGTAAATCAGTTTATGTACATTCTAAACTCTTTCTCTGACATTTCTTCAACTGCGATATATATGTACTATATTATTAGAGTATCTTGGTTTGCTTGGGGTGATTTGTTTCCTTGTTTTTTTTTTTTTTTTTTTTTTTTTGTATATCTACCCTTCTAACAGTATGGATCTGAGGCAGTAAAATTTCTACCCTGTGGACTTAGGGTATCCCTGAAGGTTTCCTGTACCTCACTGTTTAGAGAGAGACAAATAACAACAACCAATGCAAACAATTTACAGCATTAAATCAAACAGTTCCTACTATGATGTCTATACTGTTAATTATCACAATAAACAGAAATCATATGACCAGTTATTCCTATGATAAAAACAGCAAGTTTGCAAAAGCGTTTACATTTCAAATGGTAGACAAGGAGAGAACAGAAGTGACAGGATGTAATGATCATGAGGGAGGAAGAGAGAAGACAGAAGTAAAAGATTAAAGGAAGCATGAAAGAGAACAATAGAGATTGGCTGTTAGCAGAAGAAAAGAGAATCAAAGGAAATAGGTAGGAGAAAAAATATATAAAGCAAAAAATTTAAATAAAAAAATAAAAGAATACAAAACAAAACTCAAATATACTAATCAAACAAACTAGTTCACAAAAAACTAATCCATGTAAAATAACTGGCTTCAAATATGTTAGAGATGAGAATAAAAAAAAAAAGGAAACTGTATAAATGTCCATGTACATTAAGGTCACAATTAAACTGAAAAAGAATAATAAAAAAAATCTTGATGAAAATTTAAAGCTTTTTTTTCCATTAGAGTTCAAAATATTCTCAGCTTCTCAGCAGTTTTAGGTGGGATGTGATGCTCCACCCTTTGGATTGCTGGAGTAAGAGAGGTAATCCCATAGGTAGACTTCCTGGAGGCAGCATTTAGGTTTAGGAGGGCTCTAGGCTCTTCACTGAATGCTAATTGATCTGGAGATTTTAAATCAGCACACCTCCAGTGCCCAGTACTTGCTGGTCCACACTGGAGGACTTTACCCCAGGGTTCCCTGGGTTCCATTCTTGTGGTGGGGAGCCAATTCTTGGTCCTCTACGTCACCTGAAGACCCCATGTTTCCTGGTCTCGGGTTCAGTCTCCAATTTATTTGGACTGTCCCTCACCCCTTTTGAATTCTCAGCAAATGCCTCTCTCCCAGCTGGTCCTACAAGCACTCAGATTGGAGGTTGAGGGGTAGAGCCGGGAGGGTTTCTGCAACCAGTTGTTCCCTGTGTAAATCTCTCTCCACATTTGAATTTCTTCTGGTCACTTAAGCACACTCTATGTCATGCAGCTTGTCTTTTCTGGGCCTGTATTTCCCAGAATTGGCTTCATCCATTGCCGGCCCCTGTGTGCAGTTGAAAAATGGTTCCTTCCTTTGTCCTCCACGTGCTGCCTGGAGAGATGGTGGCATCTTTCCCCACTCACAGATGTTGTGAAGCAAGAGTGTCCTTCAGTTCTGTTGGCCAATGTCTTTGGTTTCTAAAAGCTCCATACCCAGATATGCCTCAGGCCTCCGAAAAATACAGGTTCCTTTAATTTCCTTATCCCTCTTCTATGCTCACAGACAGACCTCTCTGGCTGGAGTTTCCAGCCTGGCTGTGGCAGCAGTTGTGCCAATGGGGACTTTTTCCTTATTTTATCATATCCAACCTCCTGTGTCCCCAATCTGCTTTGAATGTCCAGTTTTAGGTTCCAGTAAAGTACCCCCTGCTTTTTTATTTACCCACCTTGTGGAGAAGCTGCCTGTCTGCTTTCTTGGTTTCACGCCATGGAGTAGCCAGGAAGCGACCTCTTCTATTCCACTGTCTCGGATTCTACTCTGGGCAAGTTTTTCTGGTGAATGCTCTTTGCCTATTTTTTGCTTGTTTGTTTCTATTCTTTTTCTCCTTTTTTCTTGTAGGCATTTCTACAGATCTTTGCTATTAAAAAAATATATTGTTACCCATCTTTGAATGAAGTGAGTTCTCTCTGGTAGAAGAGGATTATATGGGAGAAGAGTCAGGACATAATCTAAGACATCTGTAATTCTGCTCATGATTTGAAGTTCATAGCTAGTGAATTATTTTAGTTTTAACTTCTCCTCAGCCAAACAATATTGAAACTGCTTACAATTAGCCTCCCCTTCTCCCTTCATCCTCCTCACTACTACTAGACTAATACACAAATGGGGCTTCTTTGCTGAATTCTCACTCACTCCCACTTCCATACATTCATCAATTCAAAAAAGTATTTGACTCCTACCACATGCCAGGTGATGCTTTTGATAACTGGGGTACAACTGGAGGGGCGGGGGAACACACAAAGATCTAGCCTTCAGGAATTCTAGTGGAAGAAAACAGAGAATACAAATAGACATCATAATTATATGATACATTATATTGTAAGAAAGTAGAAGAAACTAGAACATGGTGTAAGAATTGGGAGTGCCAGAGTGGAGTGGGGAAAAGTAATTAGACTTCAATTAGGAATATGATGGTCAAGGTAGACCTCAATGATAAAGCAATCTTGGAGTAAAGATGTAAAGGAGTGGGTGGAGGAGCTATGTAGATGTCTGGAAGAAAAGTCTTTCAAATAGAAGGAGGAGCTGGTGCACAGGATCCCAGGAGAGGGACTGCCTGATATGTTTGAAAAATAACAAGGAGGGCAGTGTGGCTAGAATGGAGTAAGCAGGGAAGAGAATGGTAGAAGAGAGGATTAGAAGGGTAATGGTAAGATCAAATTATTTCATGTCCTATAGAATATAGAAAAGATGTTGACTATTCCTCTAAATGGAATATGGGCTATTGCAGGGTTTCAGAAGACAGCTGACACAATATGGGTTAAGGGTAAATGCAAAAGACCAGTTAGAATGCTGTTTGAATAACACAGTGAAGAGATACCAGTGGATTGCCACAGCTTTGTAGCAGTGGAGATGATGGTAAGCAAATAGTTTCTAGATACATTCTGAAGATAGTTTGGATGTGGGAGATGAGATAAGGAAGCCACCAAGAACAACTCCAAGGCTTTTGGCTTGAGCAATTGAAAGGATGATGTCACTATCTACTGAGATAAGAAAGACTGTGGATATACGACCTGGGGGCAAAGATCAATGGTTCCTTTATATATTTTAGGCATGACGTATGTACAATATAAGTAAGTGAAGATTTTGACTAAACATTTAGTTATACAAACCTGGAATTTAAGATTGAATTCATTGTAGATATATAATTCTGGGAGTTGCTAGATATGTGGATTTCAAGCCATATGATTAGATGACATTACCAAGGAAATGAATACAAATAAAGAGATCAGGGGCCAGGGTTGTAGCTCAGTGGTGGAGCAAATGCCTAGCATATATGAAACACTGGGTTTGATCCTTAGCACCACATAAAAATAAATAAATAAAACAAAAATATTGTATCCATCTACAACTAATTTTTTTTTAAATCTTGAGCCGAGAGAGAGAGAGAGAGAGAGAGAGAGAGAGAGAGGGAGAGAGAGAGAGAGATCAAAGACAGGTCCCAGGACACTCCAGCATGAAACTGTTGAAGGTAAGAGGAGAAACTATTAAAGAAGACTGAGAGAGAACAGCCAGTGAAAGCCAGTGAAGTAGAAAACCAACAGACGCAGTGTCCCAAGAAACAGTGAAGGGAAAGTAATCAACCGTGTCAAATGTTAATACTTCAAGAAAGAGGATGGCTAAAACTGGTTTTCTCCACATGCAGGTATTGGTAATCATGAAAACAACTGTTTTAGGGGTTTTTCTTATAGATATGAAAGCCATATAAGAGCAGATTTCAGAAAGAATGGGGAAATATATTGAAGATAATAATATTGACAACCTTTCAGAGGAGTTTGGCTGAAAAATAAAGATAAGGTAATAGATGACGGGGAAAGTAAAATTAAGAGAAATTTTCATTTGTTTTTTAAAGTTGTGAGCAGTAACAGAATACTTATGTCCAGTTAAGTATGACCTAGTAGAGAGGGAAATGTTAATGGCATGGGAAAGAAAGGGTAGAATATCTGGAGTGATTTCATTCAGTGAACAAAAAAGGATGGGATCTACTGTAGAAGGAAGAAGGAGGATTGTCTTTAGGTAAGAGGACAAATAGTGCCTATAGCATCTGTGTAACAGAATGTAGTGCAGATGGTGAAGGTGGGCAGATGTGGCAGCAGCAGAGTGGAGACGCTACACCCTAAGATTCAAAGATTCCTGAAGTAGGAAGTGAGGTCATCTGTTGAGTGAAGATGGAGAAGGAGATATTGGCTGTTTGATGAGAAAGAAGGTGTGAAATAGTCATCTAGGAAAATGGGGGAATGAATGGACGAGAGAAGAATAATTATGAATCCTGGGCAGCAACAGGGATCCAAGTGAAGTTCTTTTATAAATTAATTTTTAAAATTTATATATGACAGCAGAATGCATTACAATTCTTATTACACATATAGAGCACAATTTTTCATGTCTTTGGTTGTATACACAGTATATTCACACCAACTCGTGTCTTCATACATGTACTTTGGAAAATAATGTTCATCACATTCCACCATTATTTTAAATCCCATGCTCCCTCCCTTCCCTTCTCACCCCTCTGCCCTAACTAGAGTTCATCTATTCCTCCCATGCTCTCCCTCCCTACCCCACTATGAAACAGCCTCCTTATATCAGAGAAAACATTCAGCATTTGGTTTTTTGGGACTGGCTAGCTTCACTTAGCATTATCTCCTCTAACTCCATCCATTTACCTGCAAATGCCATAATTTTATTCTCTTTTATTGCTGAGTAATATTCCATTATGCATATATGCCACATTTTTTTATCCATTCATCTATTGAAGGGCATCTAGGTTGGTTCCACAGTTTAGCTATTGTGAATTGTGCTGCTATACACATTGATGTGGCTGTGTCCCATGTTATTTTTTAAGTCCTTTGGGTATAGACTCAGGAGAGGGATAGCTGGGTCAAATGGTGATTCCATTCCAAGATTTCCAAGAAATCTCCATACTGCTTTCCATATTGGCTGTACCAATTTGCAGTCCCACCAGCAGTGTATGAGTGTACCCAAGCAAAGTTCTTGACATGCATTTAAAATTTTTTTCTCTAGCTTTTTCAGTTTCATGGCACAAACTCAGAACAGTAGGGAAATGGAGACACTAGTTAAGTAGAGGCGATCTTGCTAGGGTATTATCATAGACTAACTGATCTGAAGAAAGGGAAATACCTAGTTCCAACCTACTCTAGATGTTCTGTTACTTCACAGAGCAGAAAAAAACTGAGAAGCACATGTGAAGTTCACAGAGCTATAGACTCACTAAAAGGCTGAGACCTAATCCTAGGTGTATAAATGTTTCCTTTGTTTGGGGAAGGGGTGCTGGGGATTTAACTCAGGGATGCTTTACCCCTGAACTATATTCCCAGCCCTTCAATTTTTTAGTTTGAGACAAGGTCTTGCTAAGTTGTTTAGGGCCTAAATTGATGAGGCTGGCTTCAAACTTGGAGTCCTCCTGCCTCAGTCTCCCAAATTGCTAGGATTACAGGTGTGTGCCACTGTGCCCAGCTTATAAAATGCTTCTTTTCCCTGTACATCAGACCACCATATTACTTAAGGCCTATTTATACCAGTTCCTTTCCCCAAGTGCATCGTATCCTGTTATTAAGAAACAATTATAAGGCATACTGAAAAAAAAAAAAAAAGGTAGTTTCAAAACAAAGCAAGCATCAGAACCAATCTTGGAAATGATGTTTGAATTATCAGACATGGAATTTAAAGGAACTATAATTAATATGCTAAGGTCTCAATATATAACGTAGACAGCATGCAAGAATATTAGGACAGCTGGGCACAGTGTACTCCTGTAATCCCAATGGCTTGGGAGGCTGAAGCAGGAGGATCCCAAGTTCAAAGCCAGCCACAGTATAGCAAGTCCCTAAGCAACTAAGTCAGACCCTATCTCAAGATAAAAAATAAAAAGGGATGGAGATGTGGCTCAGTGGTTAAGTGCCCCTGGGTTCAATCACTGGTACCAAAAAATATTAGAATAAAGTAAGCAGAAAAATGAAAATTCTAATAAATAACCACTAAAAAAAAATGCTAAAAGCCTGGGGGGGTGGCACAAACATGTAGTCCCAGCTACTCAGGAGGCTGAGGTAGGAAGATTGCTTAAGAGAAGTAGTTCAAGGCCGGCCTGGGCAACACAGAAAGACCCCATCTTTAAAAAAGGAAATAAAATATAAAAAACACTGTAACAGTCAATACCCAAAACAAAAACAAAAACAAACAAAAAATACTGTAACAAATGAGGAATGCCATTGATAGGCTTACTAGTAGACAGCACATGGTGGAAGAAGAAATCTCTGTGAGGATATATCAACAGAAACCTCCAAAACTAAAAAGCAAAGAGAACAAAGACAGGAATGGGGTAGGGGAGAAGGAGGAACCCGTGATAGAATATCCAAGAACTGAAAAACAACTAAAACCAACAGACAAACAATGACGACAAACATACATAATGGGAACACTAGATGGAGGAAAAACAGAAAGTAGCAGAGGAAAATATTTGAAACAATAATATAACTGAGATTATCCCACTCAGTAATGTCTGACCCCAAACCACAGATCCAGAAAGCTCCAAGAACAACAAGTGAGACAGTAGCCTAAACAACAACAACAACAATAACAACAACCCCAGACTCCTACATATATCATTTTCAAAGTGCCAAAAATTAGAGATAAAGAAAATTTCCTGAAAGAATAATAGGAAAAAAACTCCTCTCTATAGAAGAGCAAAGGTAAGAATTACATCTGGCTTCTCCACAGAAACCATAAAAGTAAGAAGAAAGTGAATACTTAGAAGTGGTGAGAGAAAGAAGAAAGTCATCATTGATAATTCTGCACCCTGAAAAATTATCCTTCAAAAGTGAAATGGAAATAAAGACTTCTTAGACAAGGAAAAATTCAGGTAATTTCTTGTCAGTAGACCTGCCCTGCAAGAAATGATAAAACAGGGGCTAGAGTTGTGGCTCAGTGGTAGAGCACTTGCCTAACATGTGTGAGGCCCTGGGTTCAATCCTCAGCACCACATAAAAATAAATAAACAAAGTAAAGGTATTGTGTCCAACTATAACTAAAAAATAAATGTTTTTTTAAAAAAAGAAATGATAAAATGAGTCCTATGGACAGAAAGAAAATAATATACATTCATCATGCCTTATCCATACTTTCACTTTTTGAAGGTTTACTTATGGTCTATAGCAGTCTGACAATATTAAATGGAAATTGCCAGAAATAAACAATTCATAAGTTTTAAATTATGTGCCACTCTGACTCATGTGAAATAATCTTGTACCATCCTTGGGGATCATTTCTTTACCCACTGTATCCTCTTTGTATCTGCTACCTACTCATAAGTTACTTAATAGATGGATTACTTATCAGAAACTGTCACAGCATTGTAGTACTTAATGATGTGCCCAAAGCACAAGAGTAGTGATGCTGGCACTTCAAATATGCCAAAAGGAAGCCACAAAGTACTTCCTCTAAGTGAAAAGTTCTTGCCTTATTAATAAAGGAAAGAAAAACATTGAATGCCAGTGTTGCTAAGATCAACAGTAAGAACAAATTTATCTGTGAAATTGTGAAGAAGGAAAAAGAAATTCATGCTATTTTGTTATTGCACCTCAAAGTGTAAAAGTTCCAGCTGCAGTCTGTGATAAATACTTTGTTATGATGAAAAAGGTATTAAAGTTGTATATGTATGTATAGGAAAAACACAAAATGTATAGTATTTGGTACTATCCATGGTTTCAGTTATCCACTGGGGATCTTGAAACACATACCCCCTAGATAAGGGTGACTAGTACTAGATCTACGTGAAGAAAACAAAGTGCATTGAATAAGAAAAGAAAAAATAAACTTTTTTCTTTTTCTTTTTTTTGGGGGAGGGGAAGGGGATATCGGGGATTGAACTCAGGGGCACTCAACCACTGAGCCACATCTCCAGCCCTATTTTGTATTTTGAGTTGCTTAGCACCTCACTTTTGCTGAGGCTGGCTTTGAACTTGCAATCCTCCTGCCTCAGCCTCCAGAGCCGCGGGCGGGCACCCAGCTTATTTTTCTTATTCTTAATTGAACAGTTTGTTCAAAATCATAATAGCAACAATGTGTTAGATTATGTATACTTAATAGGAGGAATTAGAACTATTTTGTTATTATAAGGTATACTAATGGGGAGGTAGTATGGTGTTATTTAAAACTTCAATTAGCTGTAATTATATATTGCAAATTCCAGGGCAACCACTTTTTAATAAATTTTCAAATGTATAGATGATATACAAGAAAGTAAAGAAAGTGGAATCATATAAAATGCTCAATTAAGATCATGAAATGAAGAAAAATAGAAGACACAACAGAAACCAAGAGCAAGAGCAACTTATAGGAAAGAATAAGAAATACTGTAAATATTAATCCAACTATATCAAAGTAACTAGTTTGAATATCAATAGTTGTTTCAGTCAGCCTTTTTCTCTGCTGTAACCAAAAGACCAACAAGAACAATTAAAGAGGAGGAAAAGTTTGTTGCTCACAGTTTCAGAGGTTTCAGTCCAATAGACACTCAACTCCATTGCTCTGAACCCTACATGAGGCAGAACATCATGGCAGAAGAGTGTGGAGAAGGAAAGCAGCTCGGGACAAGGCAGGAGGAAGCAGAGCTTGCTCACCAGGAACTAAATATGAATTCCAAAGGCACTCCCCCAAGGACCTCCTCCAGCCACACCCTACCTGCTTCTAGTTATCACCCAGTTAATCCAAGTCCGTGGGTTAATCAACTGATTAGGTCACACCTCTGATAATCTAATAACTTCACCTCTGAATATTCTTGCTTGTTTTATACCTGAGCTTTAGGGAGACACCTCATATCTAAACCATAGCAATGGTTTAAATGTATCAATTAAAAGATATTTTATCAGAGTGGATCAAAAAATAAAACTCAATGATATATTCTCTACAAGAAAACCCACTTCAAATATAAAGATGCTTATAAATTAGAAGTAACTGGATGGAGAAAGACACACCATGCTAAAACTAATTAAAAGAAAGGAGTATCTACATTAATTTCAGACTGAGCAGTCTTCAAAGAAAAGGAAGTTATCAGGGATGGGGGGGGGCTTTACATAATAAAAAAAGGAATAGATTTTTCAAAAGACATAATAATCTTTAATATGTATGTGTCTAGTAACAGAGTGTAAAACTACATGGGGCAAGAACTAATAAATGAATCCTTTATTTCACTTCAACATTCCTCTTTCAGATAAAGACAGATTCATAGTTGGGGATGTAGCTTAGTGGTAGAGCACTTGCTTAGTGTGTACAAGGCTCTGTGTTTGAGCTGGAAAAGAATGAAAGAGAGCTTGTTTGTTGCTTATGTGTCTCAGTGGTTAAGCAGCACTCCTGGGTTCAATCCACAGTAATATTAATAAAACACACACTCTCACATATACATATATATATACACAGATATACACTATATACACACACACACACATTTTTGTGGGATGCAGTGAAAGCTGTACTTAGAGGGAAATTTGTAGCATTAAATACATATATTAGATAAGAAATGTTTATATCTGTAGGTCTTTTTTCTTATGTGGATAGTTTCTACAGAAAGAAATTCTCTAATTTCCTGCCTGCAAGGTCATAGATCTGGCAGTCAACATCCTTGGAACCAGGAAAAACACTGGGAATAACCCCATGCAGTAGACTAACTAGCTCAATTCCCCATTTCTGGTAAGGTTTCACCTATGCCTGGTGTATTAATTCAGGAAGCACAGCTTCATCTATGCTCCTGTGTTAATGCAGGTATATTCAGATACGAAACAATTGGATTTCCTAGTTGAACCATAGAATTCAATATGAAGAAACCCAGAGCACATAGAGAGATCATATGCATGTGTGTCACCATCCCAGCTAATGTTCTAGCCAACAGCCAGCATTAACCACCAGATATGTGAGTGGATGAACCTTCACTTGATTCCAGCCCCAAACTTTGAGTCTCTCGACTGAGTTCCAGACACTGTGAGGCAGAGATTAACCATTTTCACAGTGCCCTATATGAATTCTTATCCCACAGGAATCATGACAAATAATAAATGATTGTATTTGTTATAACTACAACATTTTTTAAAATTTGGATTTTTATTTGTAATAGCCAAGACATGAACATGTGTTTAATTCAAATTTAATAATTAATAATTAAATTTAATTTAATTCAAATGGAATAATCACTACTATTTGGGGGAAATTCATTTGTTACTCGGTAATAGGTAACTAATACACCCTAGTCCATTTGGCGGGGGTGGGGTACCAGGGGTTAAACCCAGAAACGCTAAGTGACATCCCCAGCTCTTTTAATTTTCTGAGACAGGGTCTTGCTAAATTGCTGAGGCTGGCTTTGAATTTGTAATCCTCCTGCCTCAGCCTCTCAAGTCACTGGAATTACAGGCATGCACTACTTTACCCGGTCTAAAATATCCTAGTTTTCAGCAGTCTCTTGACCTTTACTTTGTTACAGGGTTTTGTTGCAAAAATCAGCTTCCTTCCTTTCCTCCATGCCCCCTGTGGCAGCATTTGATTTACCTTACTCTTTATCAACTAAATCTAATCCCACTCCCTGCCCTTTTTGTTGTTGTTGTTTTTGGTACCAGGGATTTAACTTAACCACTGAGCCACATCCCCAGCCCTTTTAAAATTTTCAGACAGTCTCCCTAAGTTGCTTAGGGGCTCACTAAGTTGCTGAGACAGGCTTTGAATTTAAGATCCTCCTGCCTCAGCTTCCAGAGCCACTGGGATTATAGGTGTGTGCCACCACACACCGGCTACTATTATGCTTATTTTTTTAATCCCATGGTTTATTTTTGTATATTCAAGAATATAAAACATCAAAATGTACGTTTTCAATCCACATTTAATTCACCATTTCTCTCCTCTAACTTTGTGACAAGAAACAAAAATGATCTACAGCTAGCTTATACACACACATATATATAAAGCATTCTTATGGCTTTCAAATAACTGAAGGAACCGTTGAATGACCAAGATATGGGGAGGAAAGAAGCTAGGAGATCCTCACTAAACATTTATAGCCCTCTTGTCTAGAGCAGTATTCACCAAAAGACAAATATAAGCCACAGATATTTGTTATAACCACAACATTTTTTTTAAATTGGGTTTTTATTTGTAATAGCCAAGACACGAGTATGTGTTTAATTCAAATTTTACATTTTCTAGAAGCCACAAAGAAATAAAAAGAAAAAGAAAGGAATTGAGGAAGGGAGGGAGAGAAGGAGGAAAAGGAGGAACAGAGGAAGAGGTCAAATTAATTTTTGTAGCCTTTATTTGACCAAATAAATACCCAAAATATCCCTTCAACGTATAAACAATATAAAGATGCATTAAGGACATTTTTTACATCTTTTTTTGGTTCTCTTAAATATACTGTACAATTTATACACACAACACATTTCAATTCAGATTAGCCACATTTTAAGTGCTCACTGGCCACGTGGTTTGTGGCTATCATATTGGATAGTCAGATATAGAAAATGATTATTGCCTTGAAGGAATTCAACTCCAATTTTTTTTTTTTTTACTGTCTTTTATGTTCAAATTTCCACAAGAGAGAACCACATTGGTCCATCTTGGACCTATCCTGGAACAAAATCAGCATACAATATTAAAGATGTGGCCACTGGGTGTCATCTTGGATATTGGAGAAAGTGGAAGTTTAGGTCAGGCAGCCATCCCCAAAGCGGACTCATACACTCTTATGTTAAAATTTAATAATTTCACATGCAACATTTTTATTAACCATGTCTTTATTTTCTGATGTTTTGACTTCTTGGAGAAATGAGATCTGAAAAGACTGCCTCTCTCAAGGCGGGCCAAATCCTAAAGGACTCCCCTGCAAGTATGCCTTTCACATAAGTCAATCTGAAGTCCACACTTGAACCACCTTTTCTACCAGGCTTTCATAATGTCCCATACTCTCCTGCCCTGTTCACCCAGAGTCAGGTACCACAAAACTAGGAAGAGGCCCTATGTTCCAGAGTCCACTGTGAATATCCAAGCCATTCTTAAACCTGCTTACCTTGCCTTACCGGTTCCACCCCATGGAAACCACAGTTAAGACACTTGCCTACACTCTCTCACTGTCTCCTAACTGACCCCAAAGCTTTCCCCCGTCCCAGCATGAAGGGCTACATTGTCTGTTTCTCAGCATTAGTAAATATTGTAAATTTCTTCCTTTATAACAATCATTTCTATGTCTGTATATCTTGCCATACCTGATTATCACAGTCCTGAGTTCACGGTAAACAAATATTATACATCTCATAAGGTTTCTGAGTACAAGATGGTACTCAGTGAAACCTCTGCCTCTCATTTGCCCAGTTTCTCCCCATGTCCCATGAGTAGCCCCTGTTCTTAGTTTTTTTCTGGATTTCTCCAAAATTTCTCTACAGTTAAGCAAATAAAAATATTTTCTTCGTCTTTGCCAAAAACACAGTGTAGGATATCAACTGCAATAGCATTTTTTTTTTTTGGTACCAGGGATTGAACTCAGGGGCACTCGACCACTGAGCCACATCCCCAACCCTATTTTGTATTTTATTTAGAGGCAGTGTCTCACTGTGTTGCTTAGTACCTCGCTTTTGCTGAGCCTGGCTTTGAACTTGAGATGGTCCTGCCTCAGTCTCCCCAGCCACTGGGATTATAGGCATTTACCACCACACCTGGCCTGCAATAGCTTTTAATCAGCTCGTGTCTACTGATGCCACTGCTCCTATGTTTGATATCCTTGTAGAAGTTTTAAAAATCCTTACATAGTCATGTGTGGTTTCTTTAACTCTTCTATTATTGTTAGGGAAAATCTTTTATCTTTCATGGCACTTCATCTATTACAGCACCTCTCACATGGTCAGTAAAAGTGAGAGAAACTGAAAAAGATGATCAACAGATCTCTGTGGAATAAATGAGTTACTACTGGGAAAATGTATGTTACACCTACTCTTTTCCAATAGTAACCCAGTTTCATAACCATTGTGTTTTTTAAATTATATTTTTAAAAACCATATGGTTGTCTCAGTTTCTTTATAGTTGGAATACTTTTAGCATTTAAAGGATAGGTCAATAGTATTTTGGGAGTCTATAAAAAGATAAGTATAAAAACTCATATCAGAACTTTATTCAAACTTAACATCTATTAAAAACTTCCTTAAATAATTGAATCAAGATTTAGCTGTTTTGTTTTCTAAGGAATAGACTCCCATTTTTATTTGAAAACTCTGTGAGGAACATGAAGGTGTAAGACAAAACCAAGAAGAAATCAGATTAACCAAGAACAAAAAGAAAAAAATAATATATTTCCAGAAAGCTCTATCAGAAGTTAAATGACTCACCAAAAAAATCCCTGCTCCTCTGATCATTCTAGTATGAATTCTGATCCATGCTTTTTTATGGTTCAAAAGCAAAAGCTTCCCTTAGAAGTGGTCCATAGTTAAGTAAGGTTTAATCTATAGCCAATCCCACTGTGGTATTACAAGTATTTTTTAAAAAATTTTTCCTTTTGAGGAAAATGATCATTTGTTCTCAGGACAAAACATAATCCTGAATTCCAAATATCATCATCCCTTTTGTTATCAAGAGCAAATATTGATCAAAGGCAGGACATGTCTTTGTTCTCATGGGTCCTCAGGGCCTAGAATTGTGCCCTGTTTGTTGAGTAGAAATAAGGAGTCTGCTGTCAAGAAACTAATGATCCAGAATGAATTTTAGCACTTTGTACAACTTCTCCTAGATATGTACAAATCAGAGGGGAAAATTCACTCTGTGTATGTGTGTGTTATTAACGATTGAACCCACAGGCATTCTACCTCTGAGCCATATCATCAGTCCTTTTAAATTTTCTTTTTATCTTGAGATAATCAAACTTGAGATCCTCATGCGTCAGCCTCCTGAGTCACTGGGATTACAGGTGTGCGTGGTCCACTATAATCTACATTTTAAAAGCTTTTTAAAACAGTGGGGTAGGGGCTGGGATTGTGGCTCAATGGTAGAACACTTTGCCTAGCATGTGTGAGGCACTGGGTTCCATTCTCAGCACCACATAAAATAAATAAATAAAGGTATTGTGTTCATCTACAACTAAAAAAAATATTAAGGGGCTGGGGTTGTAGCTCAGTGGTAAAACACTTGCCTAGCACGTGTGTGGCACTGGGTTCAATTCTCAGCACCATATATAAACAAATGAATAAATAAATAAAGGTCCATAAATAACTAATAAAAAATTTAAAAAATATATTAAAAAACAAATTCTGGGGTATTATTTATGCTAGTATAAGTACAAATCTTAAGTGTATAGCATAATGAAACTTAACAAATGAATATTTTTATGGAGCCATCACCTAGGTCACAATATAGTATATATCTAGCACCCTGGAAAGTTCTTTATTTACCCTTCCAGTCAGTCTTGACTTGTACTATCATAAATTCATTCTGGGGTTGGGATTGTGGCTCAGCGGTAGCATGCTTGCCTAGCTTGCGTGAGGCACTGGGTTCGATTCTCAGTACCACTTCCAAATAAGTGAAAATAAAAGTCCATCAAAAACTAAAAAATATTTTTAAAAATTCTGCTTGGTTTTGAACATTACATAAATGGATAAATGGAACAATACACTGTGTTCTCTTTGGGTCTCACATACTTAAAAGTATGTCTGTGAAATTCATCCTTGCTTTTTTTTTTTTTTAAGATACTGGGGATTGGGGCTGGGGATGTGGCTCAAGCGGTCAGGCGTTCACCTGGCATGCGTGCGGCCCGGGTTCGATCCTCAGCACCACATACAAAGATGTTGTGTCCGCCGAAAACTAAAATAAATAAATAAATAAATAAATATTTAAAAATTATCTCTCTCTCTTTAAAAAAAAAAAAAAAAAGATACTGGAGATTGAACCAAGGACCTCATATATGCTAGGCAAGCACTCTATTACTGAGCTATATCCCCAGATCTTTTTGTTTTATTTTGAGACTGGGTCTCACAAAGTTGCCCATGCTGGCCTCAAACTTGATATTCTCCTACCTCAGCCTCTTGAGTAGGTGGAATTCCAGGTGTGCACTACCACATCATCCATGTTCTTTTTCAGTGCTGAGTAGCATTTATAATATAAACATATCACAATTTACATGCCATTCTCCTAGTAATGGACATTTGGAAGGTTCCCAGTTTAGGCTGGCATAAATAAAGCTGCTTTGAATAGCCATTTTGTTTGTTTGTTTGTTTTCCAGTACTGGAGATCAAACCCAGGGCAGTCATGGAATCTAAGCAAGCACTCAACCATAGAACTACATCTCCAGCTCTTCATATTTAAAAAAAAAAAAATTTTTTTTTGCACAGGAGCACCTTTTTTTGTTGTATGATAGTGTGAATTTCAGCACATATAGATTTATATAATCTCTACAACAATCAGGATATATTTCCATATCAAACATGTCCTTGACCTAGGCATTAGACCAGAGACCCTGCATGCCTACTAGAAGAAAAAGTAGGATCAAATCTCCATCATGTCAGTTTAGGAACCAAATTCCTCAACAAGACTCCTAAACTGCAAGAAGTAAAATCAAGAATCAATAAATGAGAGTTTTATCAAACTAAAAAGTTTCTTCACAGCAAAGGAAACAATCAAGAACATGAAGAGAGAGCCTACAGAATGGGAGAAAATCTTTGCCACCTGCACCTAAGACACAGCATTAATCTCCAGGATATATAAAGAACTCAAAAAACTTAACACCAAAAAAAAAAAAAAATGATCTAATCAATAAATGGGCAAAGGAACTGAACAGACATTTCCCAGAAGAAGAAATACAAATGGTCAACAAAGACATGAAAAAATGTTCAACATCACTAACAATTAGAGAAATGCAAATTTAAACTACACTGAGATTTCATCTCAATCCAGTCAGAATGGCCATTATCATGAATACAAGTAATAGCTGGGCAGGGTGGCACATGCCTGTAATCCCAGCAGCTTGGGAAGCTGAGGCAGGAGGATTGCAAGTTCAAAGCCAGCCTCAGCAAAAGTGAGGTGCTAAGAAACTTAGTGAGACCCTGTCTCTAAATAAAATACAAAATAGTGCTGGGGATGTAGCTCGGTGGTTAAGTATCCCTGAGTTCAATCCCCGGTACCCGCCCTCCCCCCAAAAGAATACAAGTAATAATAAATGTTGGTGAGGACGTGGAAGAAAAAAAGATACATTCATACATTGCCGGTAGGACTACAAATTGGCAACCACTCTGGAAAGCAATATGGAGATTCTTCAGAAAACTTGAAATAGAACCACCATTTGATCCAGTTATCTCACTCCTCAGCATACACCCAAGGGATTTTAAATTAGCATACTATAGTGATGAGGCCACATCAATGCTCATAGCAGCTCAATTCACAATAGCTAAGCTATGGAACCAACCTAGGTGCCCTTCAACAGATGAATGGGTAAAGAAAATGTGGTATATATACACAATAGAATATTACTAAGCAATAAAAAAAAGAATAAAATTACGGCATTTGCTGATAAATGGATGGAACTGAAGACTATCATGCTAAGTGAAATAAGCCAATTCTCCAAAACCAAAAGCCGAATATTCTCTCTAGTATGCACTCACAATAGGTGGGAGTAGAGGTATGGGAGGGTGGAGGTTCACCGAACTGGACAAGGGGAAATGGAGGAAAGGGAGTGGGGATCGGAATGGGAAAGACAGTAGAATGAATTGGACATAAATTGTTCATATATGAATGCACGACCAATGTAACTCCACATTAAGTACAACCACAAGAATGGGAAGTTATACTCCATGCATGTATATTATATCAAAGTTGACTGTCACATATAATTTTTAAAAAATAAAACAAAAAAAAATTTTAAAGCATTTCGGTCCCCCTTTCCTGAAGTAGTCACCCCTCACCTCAACCCTAATCCCTTACAATCAGAGATCTATTCTCCATCATCACAGTTTTGTCCTTTTGAGAATGATACCTGTATCATGTAACCATCGGAGACTGAGTTTTCACTCAGATAATTCCTTTGCTATTTATCAGCAGTACATTCCTTTTTTATTGTTGACATTATTACATGTCTTTTGATGAACATAAGCACTCTTTTCTATTGGGTGTATTCGTGGGGGTGGAATTGCTTTATCATAGGACATTTGTATGTTTAATGTCAGCAGGCAGTATAGCCAGAGAGTTTTCCCAAGTGGTTGAGCCAGCAGTGTAAGAAAATTCTAACTGCTTTGTCTTCACTCACATCTAAGCAGCATCCTGGTCCGTGTGTATGTAGCACTTTAGCCATTCTTGAAGGTGCAAACATAACTAGATTTTAAAGCTTGTCATAAATCATGAAAAGAATTAGTCATCTGCAGCAGATGCTTTTGGTGACCTGCCCAGATTCCCTGAGATCCCTTTTACTATTCCACAGCAGCAGCAGGTGCTGCTGCTAAGGGCTTCCTCACACCTGTAACTTTATCCTGCACGTGTCCTTGGGCAACTGGAGTAGCCAGTTTCCAAACCGCTCTCCTCTCTCTCTCTCTCTCTCTCTCTCTCTCTCTCTCTCTCTCTCTCTCTCTCTCTCACACACACACACACACACACACACACACACTAAGGCAGTTGAAACCAAAGGTTGACTGATGTGGGGTACAAAAGCCCAGTCCCATGCCCCAAGGCAGAAAGATTCAGTGTTGCAATTTATACTTCAGAGCTCCCAAGGGAAGGGGGGGGGGTGCTGAGCCAGGACTTGGCTGTGCCAGGACTTCATAAGCCACATCCTGCTGGCTCATCCTGCCCCCTCTGTCCCTCACAAGTCTTTCCTGTGAGCACCCCATCCCTGTAAGAAAGCACTGGCACACCACTCCCCAAGTTCAGCCTAGCTGCCCGGAAACCTGACCCAAGGTACCTCTGCAGCATCCATTTCTCCGTCCCCCTTTCCTGAAGCCTCTGTTGTCTATGGGCTGTCCAGTTAGAAAAACACTTGACTGCAGTTAATAAAAAACCTGTTCCCTTTCTACCCTGAAGCTGTAACTTAAACAAATAGGTGTTTGGTTTTCCTCAGGCAATTTTGACAAGGGGACAAGCACCAGTGTAGTTGCAAGTTTCCCAGCAGAACCAGGAGATAAAGGAATCCCTCTTGACCTTCTTCTTCCTTGTCCTTCAGGAACCTGCCTTCCATGATGGTCCCTTCTTTTTATGTCCCCCCACGGGGCCCAGGGATGTTTGAATGCCCACTCTAGTTACTATCCATAGGTACCCTGAGAGAATGCTCATGATGCTGGGGGTGCTTCAAAACACACACACACACACACACACACACACACACAGATATTAACACATACAACATTTTATGCCAAACAATAGAAATGTTTAAATTCTGAGATTATCTCTAGGTAAGTTAATAGCTGGGCAGTTAATCTCATCAAACTTTGTCCTCTAGATGTTTCTCCACATAGGAAGAACTCAGATTGGGGGTGGGGGAGGGCTCTGTAGTAGAGTGCTTGCCTAGCATACCTGAAACCCTGGGTTCAATCCCCAACACTGTTAAAAAAAAAAAAAAAAAGCTTAAATAAGCTCATTCATTCTTGGGTATTAATGATTAATAGCATTCACTCATTCTTTAGTTTAATTAACATTTATAAAGGGGTCTTATCCAGGCTCTGAATATAAACAATACATTGTCCTCTTTTTTTCCCCTTAGTTGTAGATGGACATTGTACCTTTATTCATTTATTTTTATGTGGTGCTGAGGATCGAACCTAGCACCTTGCTCGTGCTAGGGGAGCACTCTACCACTGAGCCACAACCTCAGCCCCTACATTGTCCTCTTTTAAAAACCTGTGAATATGTATCGTTGCATTTCCCACTCTATATTATAACTGTCAGTTTGTTTGTATTATCCACTAGGTTGGAAGCTTCCTGAGATCAAGAACTATGTTTTGTCTTTGTGCTTCTAACTTAGAGACTGGAACATACTACATGCTTGTGAAAAACAGCAGGGCAGAGAGGGATCAGGGAGAAAGAGAGAAAAAGGTAGAACTATGGTTTGGATATGGTTTGCATGTGACCCCCCCGAAAGTTCACAAGCTCTAAGCTCTTTTCCCAGTGTAGTGGTATGAGAGGAGGGGCTTAGTGGGAGGTGATGGGTCTAATGTAATTTTCATGGGCTCCCACCTAGCTCCCCAAAATGCACGTTATTATAAAAAGAGTGTGTATAGCTTCTGAATGTTTCTGGCTTTCTGTCTTGTCATGTGATCTCTCTCCCCCATGTGTGTTCTCACCATGATGCCACCTGCCATGTTGTAATATATCCAGAAGGTCCCTGTCAGATCCAAGTGAATATGAGTGCCATACTCTTGAATCTCCAGAACATGGAGCTAAATAAACTTCGTTTCCTTATAAAGGATCCAGCCTCCAGTATTTTGTTATAGCAACAGAAAAATGGACTGAGACAGATGAAAAGTGGATAGATTAAAGATGGTCACTAAGTCTTTGCTGTTTTCCTCATGAAGAAATTGAAGGCTATTTTCACTCTTTTGAATCTGCTGATTTTGTGCCTTGCATTGGTCAACAGAATGCAGCATAGGTGATGATATTCCAGTTCCAAACCAACACTTGAAGAAGGCCTGGTAGCTTTTGTAAGAAGTCCAACTTCATTGAGATCAGCATGCTGTGAGGAAGTCAAGATAACTTTGTGGAGAGGCCATGAGGAGGGAACTGAGGAGCCAAGCAAATAGCAAGGTCTGAGGTCTAGACATATGGCCCCAGTTGAATTATTTTAGCCAGACCTCAGCTATTTGAACTATTTTAGCTGAAGCCCCAGATGTGGTAGAACATAGATGAGCTATTTACACCATACTCTGACCAAGTTACTGACCCACAATTCTTTTAAACTTTTATTTTATTTATTTATTTTTAGTGTGGTGCTGAGCATCGAATCCAGTACCTCACACATACTAGGCAAGTGCTCTGCCACTGAACCCCAGCCCCAGCCCTCAAATAAAATTTTGCATTAAGATATTGATGTTATTACACAGCAACAGATATATGAAAAGACATATGAATTATCTTATTCACCCTGAAAAACAATTTGCTATTTCACCATGTCCATCTTATTCTATTTAAGATGTCTGCAGGAAGAAAGTAATTCTCTGCATTAAGTAAAAAATTATAATAGTTACAGATATTGAACAGAGAAGTATTTCTGGCATACTGCCATGCTTGAATGGTTATATTGGATGCCTTGACCAAGGTTGGAGGGAGTCCAGGGTATACAATGCATGAAACTCAATTGTCTACTATGATCAGGGAGCCAAGGTAAATGAATAAAGTTGGTCAGTCATGGGAGGCAAAGAGAACCATGAAAATGAATGGAATGGGAACCACCAGCTTTGAACTCCAGACAATTATAGTCATAGGAAACATAGGATTTCTATTGATGGATTTCTTTTTTTTTTTTCCCCTAAAATACCCAGATTTTAAAATAAAACCTCCATGTTTTATAGCTAGGCCACTAGCTTCCTGGTTTAGTGATTGATGGAGAGCACTGGACAAGCTGTCATGCTCATTTCACATTTCATTTGTGTATCTCCAGGCACTGTGTGTGGTTATTAAAAAGGAAAGTCTAACACTTTACAGCAAAGTCCAACCGGATCAGAATCAGTACTTGAAGTTGTTAAGTGTTGGTGCACATGTGTAGTAATGTTATCCTCTGCTGATGGATGTGTGAACTGCTCTAATCCTTTTGGAGAACTGTTTGTAAATAACTAATAAGATTAGCCAACAATACTACTCCAAGAGAAAAGCAAATGTATGTTTACTAAAAGACAGGCATTAGAATGTTCATGGAGCCAGGAGTTGCAATCCCAGTCAGTGGCTTGAGAGGCTGAGGCAGGAGAATTGCAAGTCCAAAGCCAACCTGTACAACTTGGCTAGGACCTAAGCAACTGAATGAGATCATGTCTCAAAATAAAAAAAAAAAAACAAAATGACTAGGAATTTAGCTCAGTGGTTAAGCACTCCTGACTTCAATCCTTGATATATTACACACACACACACACACACACACACACATATTTCTTTTTCATAGAAACACTATCAGTAGTAGTCAAATCCTGGGAACAAATACTGGCCATCAAAAGTAGAATGGTGCTATAAGTTGGATCTGAAATAACCCCCCCCCCAAGCGCCCACATGTTAAAGTCTTGGTCCCTAGGGAAATACTAATGGGAAGTTGTGGAATCTTAAAGAGCAGGGCCTCGTAGGAGTTACTCAGGTTTTCAGAGGTCATGCCCTTTAGGGAAATTATGAGGCCCTGGTCCCTTCCCTTTCTCTGTTTTGCATCCTGGTCAAGAGATGAGTGGTTTTTCTGTGCCATGTCTCCATCATGACATATTGCCTAGCCACAGGTCAAACAGCAAGAGGGTCAACTAATTGTGAATTGAAATCTCCAAAACTGTGAGCTCAAATAAACTGTTTTTTTTTTCTTTATAAGTTTATTCTCTCAGGTATTTATTATAGTGATGAAAAGCTATCACAATTTTTTTAAAAAAAATTAACTTCTGTGATTAATCAATAAAACTCTATGTACACATTTTCAAAAAAGCTAAACAAATTGATGAATAAATCATAAATGAAATATTAAGCAATGCAAAAAAAAACCTTCACAATGGAAATATATGTGTGTTTTATGAAACAACAGATAACACAAAACAAAATGTCAAGTGAAAGATTCAAAGAAAAGATCATACCATATGAGACAGTGTGTAAAAGCCCTGGTTGCCCCACATCCCCATTTCCTTTGGCATAGAAAATTCAAAAATAGGTTAAACTCACCTGTGCTTTAGGTTTAAGGGTGACTGCCCTGGACAAGGGAATAGTGACTAGATGGAGTGTTAGAGTCTGTAAACAAGTCAAAATAGCACCTGGCATTTTGCCAGGGGAATGTTAGAGTTAGTAAACAAGTCTGGATGGCACCTGGCAAAATGCCAGAGGGAGTAGTTTGTGAAGTAACACCAGCGAACCATTAAATGTGGAGATTCCTTATTGGTTGACTGATGTATCTAGTTTATGTTAATTAGATAAGCTGTGTGGAATGTATAAATACCGCTCCTGTCCTACAATAAATGGCTCCTACTCCTGCTGTATCAATCTACACAAGTCGTTCGTCACCCCCCAGTTATTCTGCTGCAGCCGGACTGCGACAATGGAGGAGAAGGGGACTTCTGGTGCAATGCTCAAGTTATATGTAGAGTCTCTACTTTGTTAACCTGGGTGTGAACACTTTGTGAAAAGTCACTGTGTGATACACTTCCAATTTGTGCACTTTTATGTATACATGTTGCATTTTAATACAAATTATCTTAAAAGCAAAAATTTTTTAAATGCAGCACTTCCATCTATCACCTGGATCCTAAAATAAGCCCCACAGTAACCTGGAGCATACCTCTAGCTTACCTGGTTGGACATGTCAACATGGGAGAGAAAGAACTAAGCCTTCACTTTCTTAAGCCCCTAGAAAATAATGCCATACTCTGGGCCTAGCTGTCCTCTCTAATGTATTCTCCTCTTCCTGGGTAAATGGCTGCCTGACCAGAAGCTACATTCCCCAGCCTCTAATATTGAGTCAATGAGAAGTAGGCAGAAGTGAAAGATAGGAGCAACTTCCTGACAATCTCCAACTTACAATGAACCACTTGCCATGGACCTTTTATTTTTTAGTGCATATCAATTATACAGAATAATGGTTTCATTGTGGTGTATGCATATAATATATTTTGATCATTTCCAACCCCTCATGCTTCCACTTTTCCTCTCTTCACTCAACCTCCCAATCTTCTTCTCTAATAGTTTCTCTTCTAATTTCATGTCATCTTTTTTTCCCTTAGATTCCCCATATGAGAGAAAACATTGTCTTTCTTTCAGAGTCTAGCTTATTTCACTTAACAAGGTGATCTCCAGTTCCATCCATTTCCCTGTAAATTATATGATTTCATCCTTCTGTACAAATGAATAATACTCCATTATGTATACATACCATACTTTCGTCATCCATTCATGGTTGGTGGGTGCCTAGGCTGATTCTATAACTTTGGCCATGGACTTCTGCTTTTACCTTTTCTTGGGTACCTGAATGTGGAGATGGCAAGGATCTGCCTGTAACTATGCAAATAAGAATTACATCTGATGGGGATGGTAGAGCCACAAAATGTAAAGAAACAGGGCAAGGTTTGGTGATACATACTTGTAATCTCAGTTTCTCAGGAAGCTGAGGCAGGAGGATTGCAAGTTCAAGGCCAACTTCAGTAACTTAGCAAGATTCTGTCTCAAAATAAAATAAAAAGAGCTGGATATATAGATCAGTGGTAAAAAGTTAATAGGTTCAATCACCTGTACACACACACAAAATAAATAAATAAATAAAAATAAAAATAAGGTAAAGAAATGGGGTCCCTGAACAATCATGTGATTCAGAATAACCTGTCATCCTGGACCAACTGGAACACTGAAATGAGAAATCTCTTTCTTATTTAAGCTGCTGTATTTGTGGCGCGGGGGGGGGGGGGTTTCTCTCTGTAACAATGGCAAAGCCTATACTTTTCCCCAGAAATTTCATAAAGCAGCTTCTATCAGAAACCCCCAAGCATCAGCGACTTGGGACTCATGGTTGCAGATCTAGAATTGCCTCATGGGCTAAATCAGGCAAAATCGCCATGTAGTCTGGAGCCTTAGCAGCCCAAGCTATGAGATGGAGCACTGAAAGAAAAGGCATTACATTAAATACTGGCATTGTGAGCTTGGCATAGTGCTTCTCAAAGCACGGTTCGCAAAACAATAGCAGCAAACTTATTCGTAGCTCCCATCTTTGAAGAAATGAATCAGAGACCTGGGGATGGGGCTCAGCAATTTGGTGTGTTAATAAGCCCTCTGGGGAGTTCTAATACATGCTCAAGTTTGAGAACCACTGGTTTAGGAGTCAGCAAACTTCTTCTGAAAAGGACCAGATAGCAAATATTTTAGACTTTGTGAACTAGTTTCCAAGGCAACTACTTAGCTCTGCAGTTGTATTACAAAAGTAGCCAGAGACACGAGTAAATGTATGGGCATGATTGGATTCGGCCTAAAATGGGCTTGGGGGAATCAGGTAGATGCTGACTATGAGGTAAATGTAAGGAAAAAAGATTTTATCTTTAAGGGAATTTCTCCTTTACCTCCCTGTCCCCTCTTACCAGTTTTGTTAAATAAAAATTATAAGAGGTCATTGTTTTGAACTAAGCTCTTGCACTGGGCTGATAGACTAGGCTAAGAATCAAAATGGGATCACACTAAAGCTCCACACCACCAAACAGAAACTAAACTGTTAATCTAAATTTCCAAGAAATCAGGATTAGAGAGATGACAAACAGATTACTTCCCCAAACTGGCCAGTTCCAATTGGCATGACAATAAAATTCCTTCTGTCTTAATCCATTCACACACACACAAAAGGGTAACCTGAAGCAACCTGATACTAATGAATCAGTTATTTCCCTAATCTGTCTCAATGTCCCTGCCTTACAAGGAAAGTAACTTTGAAGCTTTTTAGTTTTAGTTCTGTTTTCTTAAGCACTTTTCTGTCTATAAAACCAACCTCCTCTGCTTCATTTATTGACACTCATTGTATTTGAAGGAATGATGTGTTGCCCAGTTCTAGAATGGACAATAAAACCAATTAGGATCTCTAAACTGAAGTATTATAATTTGTCTTCTAACAGTCTTAAAATCTACTCTAGGAGCCGAGTACAGTGGTGCATGACTGTAATCCCAGAGGCTAAGGATGCTGAGACAAGAGGATGGCAAGTTGAAAGCCAGCCCCAGCAAATCAGCAAGGCCCTAAACAACTCAAAGGGAACCTATATCAAAATAAAAAATAAAAAAGGCTGAGGTTACGGCTCAGTGGTTAAGTGCCCCCGGGTTCAATCCCTATTAAAAAAAAAGTCTACTCCAGGTACAGTAGAGATCCTAGCTCCGAAATCATTGTAGTTTATGTCTGAGCCCCTCCCTCCAGGTTCTTTGCCTTATGCCCCCTGCAAAATATGCTCTCTGTGACACTCTGAAATAAGCAATTCTCCTTTCTCCTCCTCCCTCTCTTATTCCTCTTCCTTCTCAAACAAACAAACAAACAAACAATAAATAAGCAACTCTCATTTAGGTAGTGATATCTGATAATAGCTAATATTGCCACCTCAAGCAGAGGCATTTGCGTTTTGATTTGCAGCAGTACTGAATTGCACAGGAGAAATATTATATCACAACATTGGCCTAGAATGTTGGTGTTTGTGGAGTAGGGAAAGTGTTCCAGTTTCCCCAAAACCACCTTCAGGAGCAGACTCTGCTTTCATGTAAATCCCGATTCATCTTTTTTGGGGCTCAGATTTTTCCCAGAAGAAAAGCAGAGATCTATTGCCCTTTAATGCTACCTGGCTTTATATTGTAGAATGTTCACTAGGGACTTCTGGCAGTTCTCTTCTTATTCCAGGGGACCAGCTAAACTTACTGGCCATCCCTTCTCCCCCTGGGCATGGGAGTGCTTGGCCCCTGAGGCCAAAGAAGCCCACGTGGGGTTTTCCTCCTATGCAAGTAGAGATCAATTCCCATCATGTCTGTTTCTGTACCTGCATTGGCACAAAGCCAAGGCAGGAAGGCTTTTTCTTTTTCTCCCCACACCTGGAGCGGAAAGTCCCCTCCTCTTTCCCCTTTTTTTGGGAGGCGGGCGGGATGAGTGGGATGATGATTTAACACAGGGGCACTTAACCACTGAGCAACATCCCCAGCCTCTTTTTATTTCTTATTTTGAGACAGGGCCTCACTAAGTTGTTTAGGTCCCAGTTTAATTGCTGAGGCTGATCTGAACTTGAGATCCTCCTGCTTCAGCCTCCCAAATCGCTGGGATTACAGGTGTGTGCCACCCTGCCCAACTCTTTCTCACTTTTTAATCCCATTAGGGATTGGGTTTCCCTAATGGGATTAAAACTCTGTTAAACTCAAATTGGATTTAAACTAAATTGGGAATTTCATTGGTCTTTTAACTGAAAATTCCTGGAATATTTCTAGCTTGAAACACATTTTGATGTCCTCTTTTCTATTTTTTAAAAATCTTTATTTAATTTATTTATTTATATGTGGTGTTGAGGATCGAACCCAGGGCCTCGCATGTGCTAGATGAGCGCTCTACAGCTGAGCCACAACCCCAGCCCTCTCTTTTCTGTTTTTTTTTTTTTTTTTTTTTTTCAGGGGCTCAGATGCTACCACAGGGTCTGGTTTCTCACCTAGCACCTAGAAGTCCTCTCTGTGGGCTCTTTTCAGACAGGCTGGCAAAGCGACAGCAGCAAAGGCAACCTCCACTATGGAATTCTAGAGGGAAAGTGAGTGGTGTTGGTGTTGGTGTTGGTGATGGTGATGGTGATGGTGGGGGCGGGGGATGCTCAAGAAAACTCTGGAGCTATTATTGAAAGACTAGGTCTGGATGTATCTTAATGTGAGTTTCCCCAGGCTCTGACCCCAAGTCCACTTATGTGTTACTTTATTAATGGGAAGAATTTGCCATTGTGTATACATCATAGAGGGTAGCTACACAAGTCTAGATGGCCTATCGTACTACGCACTTAGGCTTTATGTGATATAAACAACACACACACACACACACACACACACAGTAGCCTATTGCTCCTAGGGCCAAGATGAACAAAACAACATGAGATTAAAATAGGCACAAGAGAAAATGATGCAATTAAGAGAGGAGATAAACACAAGAGGTATAAGATATTGCCAGTGTAACCTGGGTTCAAGTGATCCTGCCTCTGGAGTTGCTGGGACTACAGGCAGGTACCACCACACCCAGCTTCATAAACTTTTTTTTTTTTTTAATAAAGAGAAGTACACTTCAATGACAAAAGCAGAGTATAACAAATACATAAGAATACAGTAAATATATATAACATAGTTGTTAATCGTAATTACCAAGTATTAGGTACTATAAATAATTAGGTACTTACTATGCTTTCATATGACTGACAGTGCAGTGCAATTGTTCACACCAGTGCCACTAGCTATGATATTGTGATGGCTACTATCACCAGGTGCTGGGGACTTTTCAGCTCATTGTAATCTTTTTGTTGTTGTTTTATTTGATTTTTGGCACCAGGGATTGAACCCAGAGGTGCTTTATCACTGAACTTCATCTCCAGCTCTTTTAATTTTTTTTTTTTTTATTTTGAGATCGGCTGTCCATAAGTTGCTGAGGGCCTTGCTAATTGTTGAGGCTGGCATCCAATTTGCAATCCTCCTGCCTTGATTCTTTGGTTTACAAGTGTGGGCCATGGCACCTGGCTCCATGATAATCTTATGGGAACATATTGCTTGTGCTTTCTGTTATATTGTGCATGATTGTATTAAAATACAAATAGTTTGAGACATGATCTCAAGGGAGTAGGGAAACAAGAAAAGGAGGAGAGTCAATATCAATAAAGAATCTTGGGACTGAGGATGTAGATCCATGGTAGAGCACTTGCCTAGCAGGCACAAGGCCCTGGGTTGATCCCCAGCTCCGGGGTGAGGTGAGTGGGGGGAGTTGTTAGGCACAGCAGCGCATGATGGCTATAATCCCAGAGATTTCAGAGGCTGAGGCAGAAGGATCAAAGTTTGAGGCCAGTCTGGGCAATTTAGCAAGACCCTGTCTCAAAATAAAGAAACAAAAAGGATTGAGTATGCAGCTCAGTGACAAAGGGCCCCTGGGTTCAATCCCAGTACTGCAAAAAATAAGAATAAAAAAAGGTTGTGTTGGGCTGGGATGTAGCTCAGTGGCAAAGCATTTGCCTTGCATTTCCAAAGTTCTGGGTTTGACCCCCCAGTTCCAAAAAAAAAATAACAGACAAAAAAAAAAAGTTTGCGTTGTCAAGCAAGTTTCCTTTGTGGGTAACTAGAGCCTGACTCCACTAGAGAATTCTGGAGACCGCGTGGAAGTCACATCAGAGTTATCCCAACAGAGGGATGAGAGGGTTGGGGTCATTAGCCACCAACTTTTCATGTATCATTGATTTAGAGCTTGCTACTTCCAGAGACATTAATTTTCTGGAATGTCCAGCTTGTCCCATTTACCAGCTTGGCAGCTAACCTAGCTCTTATGACAAAAAGAAAAAATAAAAGAAAAGCCTCAGAGGACATAGAGGTGTTTGCAGTGCACAGTAAACAACCTCAGTGTGCTGGGGTGAGTGCTCAGGGGATATGTGTGGCACACCCACAGCACCTGTCACATGATACACACAAGTGTCCTGTACCCTTCTCCCATTCCATTGGCCTGGAAATTTTTTTCCACAGCAGGGATTGGAGCCTTCTCCACCCATAGAGTCAAGACAACATTCCCCCTCCTGATAAATGAAAGAGAATGTAAACATAGAAATAAAAGAGCTTAGAGCCCCCCTTATCATTAAACATACCCCGTTTCACAGGTGCTGCCCCTGCAGAAGCAAGAAAATCTACAGGTAGAAACCTGGGCCACAGGCTAAAGCTCTCAGAGCTGCATGGTTGATTCACTTGGCAAGAACAGATAAACTAAGTTAGAGACGATTCTACCCAAACCAGGTGGAATAGGATTAGGAAACACAGCTCTTAAAGTTGTTACTGAATGGGGTGGATGAAAGCTGTACCACCCCAAATCCCCACAGATGTTGGCGGCAATGTCAACTCTTTTATATGTTGACATAGAAAATATGAGTTGTATCAACCTCTGGGTTCTGCAACATGAATGTGACAACTGAACATCTCTACTGTATCAACATTTATCAACATCTCCCCTCTTTTTCCTTTTTTTTTTTTTTTAAGTGGTACTGGCACTCTACCACTGAGTTATTATGTCTTTGTTTTACTTATTTATTTATTGAACCTGGGAGCATTTCAACAATGAGCAACATCCCAGGTCTTTTTATTTTTTTATTTTGAGATTTCTGGGTCTCACTAAATTGCCCAGGCTGGCCTCAAACATGCAGTTCTCCTGCCTCAGCCTTCTGAGTTGCTAGAATTACAGAAGTGAATTCTGCTATTACTTTTGTAACTTTTTATATTTTTATTTATTTCAGCACTGAGAATTGAACCCAGAGGCACTCAACCACTGAGCCTCATCCCTAGCCCTTCTTATTTATTTTGAGACAGGGACTCACTAAGTTGCTTAGGGACTCGCTAAATTGCTGTGGCTGGCTTTGAACTCCCAATCTTCCAACCTCAGCCTCTCTGAGTTGCTGGTATTACAGATATATGCTATCGGGCCCAGCCCACTTTTGTAACTTTAAGCAGAAGACATACTTCTTTTTCTTTTGATTTGTTAATGTTATGGTTTAGATATGAGTTATCTCCCCAAAAGCTCATCTGTTAGTCAATGCAGGAATGTTCAGAAGTGAAATGATTAGATTATGAGAGCTATAACCTCAAGAATGAATTAACCCATTTGACAGATTAATAATTTGAATGGACTATTGGGTGATAACTGTAGGGGTGTTCGCTTGGACTCTCATTTCTGGCTGCTAAGAACTGAGCAGCTTCTTCTGCCATTCTGTTGCACCATCGTGTTCTGCCTCAAAGCAATGAAGTCAACTGACCATGGACAGAACCTCTGAAATTGTGAGCCAAAATAAACTTTTCCTCCTTTAAGTTGTTCTTGTCAGGTATTTTGGTCACAAAGACAAAAAGCTGACTAACACAATTAACTATGTATTTTTTAAGTGTTTTATTTTAAAAAAGTATATTATGGACTGCTTTTGTGTTTGATATCTGGCTATTCTGATTATTTTTCTTCAGGAAAAACATTTGAGAAGTACTTCCTTCTGTACAATAAAGAAATATGTGTTAGCCGGGCTCGGTGGCTCATGCCTATAATCCCAGGGGCTCACGCCTATAATCTCAGTGGCTCAGGAAGCTGAGGTAGGAGGATCATGAGTTCAAAGCCAGGAAGGCCCTAAGTATCTTAGCGAGAATCTGTCTCAAAATAAAAAATAAAAAGGTCTGGGGATGTGGTTCAGGAGTTGAGAGTACCCCTGGGTTAAATCCCAGTACCCCGCCCCCCAAATACTCAAAAGTGATGAGGATATAACTCAATGGTAGAGTGTCCTTGGGTTCAATCGCCAGTAGAATAAAATATGAAGTAGACTATAAAATGTCAGAATGTCTCACAGTTTGTAAAGGTAAGAGTAGTTTCAGGAAAGTTGATTCTGTATACACATATATCCAAAGTTTAAAAGTCACTTGATTAGAAGAAAGGACATATAAAAGGCAAGAGCACCCAGTGACTCAAGAGGCTGAAGAAGGAGGATGGTAAGTTCAAGGCCAGCTTCAGCAACTTAGTGAGACTCTTAATAAAAAAAAAAAAGTTTGGGGATGTAGCTAGTGGTAGAGTGCCCTTGGATTCAATCTTGTGCACAATAAAAAAAAAAAAAAAAAGGAAAAAGGAAAAAAGATCAGGGCAGGGTAGGTGTGGGAGGAGCAATACTGGGACTGTGTTATAATCTTATTAAAGGTACAATTTAATCCCTAATGTAAATTTGAATCATTAACCTTTGAGTTAATTACAAGCATAATGACATCCTATAGAGTACACCATCAGGATCACAGTGTATACCTGCTGTCTTAGAATGTGTGGTTGGTTCCAGCTATGTGCCTCACATTCGTGGTATGTCCCCCTCCCCCCCTCTTCTGCCATGGTTCAGCTGGTGGCAATAGTATCTCACAGACCACACACTCCTAGAAAGTGAGCTCATCAACTGATTTTATTCATTTTCTTCTTATTATTATTACTATATTATTATTATTATTATTATTACTAAGGACTAAACCCAGGGATGTTTTACCACTGAGCTACTGAGCGACATTTAATTTTTTTTTTTTTTTTTTTTTAATTTTGAGGCAGGGTCTCGCTAAATTGCTGAGGCTGTCCTCAAATGTGTAATACTCCTGCTTCAACCTCCCAAGCAGTGGGATTATAGGCAAGTACCACACCACACCGGGCCCTGAGGCTTTGTATTGTTCTTGTTTTTTGATACTGGGGATTGAACTCAGAGTCTCTTTTCCCAGCTCTTTCTATTTTTTATTTTGGAACAGGGTCTCACTAAGTTGCTGAACCTGACCTTGAATCTGCAATCCTCCTGAGTTGCTGGGATTACATGCCTGATGTAGGCTTTAGTTTTAAAATAGGGAAATGGTACTGGATTATTCAGGTGGGCCTAATGTATTCACAAGGTTCCTTAACGTGGAAGAGAAAAGCCCTTCAGAGTGATGAGTATCAGGATTCAACCAGTTGGTTCTGGGTTTGTAGAAGGAGGCATTGAGCCAAGGAAAGCTAGAAACCTCTAGAAGCCGGAACAAGACAAGAATGTGGATTCTTCCTTAGAGCATTCAAAGGAACACAGCCCCGCTGACACTGTGATTTTAGTCCAGTGAGACCCATGTCAGACTTCTGACTTCCAGGACTGTAAGATAATAAATCTGTATTGTTTTAAACCATTCCATTCGTAGGAATGTGGCATAGCAGCTATAGAGAGCTAATGTAAGCAGAGCATCTACGTAATATTTTGCGTTTCTTCTGCATAGAAGAGTTGTCTTTTCTCACTTCTGATATTTAGAAAAGTTTATGTTTTCATTCTGGTGAATATATGCAACTTTATGTAATATCCTTTGGCTCAGTTCTCTCTTCCTTCAGACATTAGGTCAGACATCAGTTTCTTACTATGAACCATGAGTATGTTAGCATACTTTTCTTCCTTTCCTTCCTCCACCATCTAATGTTAGTTAACAACTTACCTTTCCCAGATTTAGTTTTATATTATACAATAGGCTAATATTGGACTCAACCTACTTGACTTCCCAAATTGGATCAGCTTCACATAAGTAGGCCTACTTCCTAGTGCCACAGCCAGTGATTGCAGAATGTTCTGGGCTTCCTTGTGCTTCCCTCAAGTAATAGCTTGCTGAGTCAGCAGCCACTACCCTGAAATTGGGTCAATAGTAGCTCCAGGTTCATCATTTGCTTCACCTTCCTTCAGAACTGAACTCTGGTTCCTCCCACAGTGAATGGATTCAGCTAAGCACCAGCGTGCACACAACAGGATCTGACTTTCCAGAAGATGCTCAAGGAACTGGGAATGCAGTAAACACAAGTCAACTAGAAGTTCTTTGCAAGGACTTTTGACAGTAAGCTGCCTTGAAAGCATGAAATACCAGAGCCAAGAGCAATCATATATACCCAGTGTTGGTGGCACAGACATGCCTGTAATCCCAGTGACGCAAGAGGCCAAGGGAGAAGGATCTCAAGTTCAAGGCCAGCCTCAGCAACTTAACGAGACCTGTCTCAAAAAAAAAAAAAAAAAAAAAAAAGAAAAGAAAGGGCTGGGGATGTAGCTCAGTGGTAAAGCACCCCTGTGTTCAATCCCAGTACCAAAAGAAGAAAAATAGGGGCTGGGGTTGTGGCTCAGCGGTAGAACACTCGCCTAGCACATGCAAGACCCTGGGTTTGATCCTCAGCACCACATAAAAATAAATAAGTAAATAAATAAAATGAAGGTATTGTGTCCAACTACAAGTAAAAAAATAAATATTTAAAAAAGGAGAAAAATACCAAATATATATACTTGTTATTAGACCAAAGGTAAGGATGTAAGGATGAGATGATATTAGGCCATCATGGCTTATAGTTATGGGCTAGTGGGAAAGGTATACAATTATATATGGGTGTTTTAATTCTTTAAAAATTTTCTTCATTAGCCAGGTATAGTGGCTCATGCCAGTAATCCCAGCAGCTTGGGAAGCTGAGGAAGAGGGATCACAAGTTCAAAGCCAGCCTCAGCAATTTAGCAAGACTCTAAGCAACTTAGTGAGATCCTGTCTCAAAATAAAGAATAAAAAAGGGATAGGGATGTTGCTCAGTGGTTAAGTGCCCCCAGGGTTCAATCCCCAATACCATTTTTTTTTTCTCCATTAGGATCAGCATCTTTTGCCTAGATGAGCAGTGATAGTAATTGCCATGTGGAGGGTTCCCAACTTACAATGATTCAACTTACAATTTTTTTGACTTTGTTGTCAGTGAAAAACAATATGCATTCAATAGAAATCATCCTTTGAATTTTAAATTTTAATTTTTTCCCAACTCTTGATATTTTCAGTGTGGCATTCTTGTGATGCTGGGCAATGGCAGTGAGCCTCAGCTCCCAGTCAGCAGTGTGCTCATGAGAAGAAAGGCCCAACACTCTGAACGATGCTGTGACCAAGATACATCATTCAGTGGGCTGATACATCATTCAACCGGGTCAATAATAGCTCAAGGTTTATCATTGTATTCATTTTCAACTTACAAGGGATTTATTGAGATGTTACTCATCGTAAATTAAGGATCACCTGTATTCCTAAATCCTTTCACATGTGATTTATTAGAGACCACTCAATATGTTTTTGTCCCTCTAATCATTTTGTTTTGTTTTATTTGCTCATTGATAGAGAATAGGAAAATCATAATTTTTTTTTTTTTAACAAATCAGTGCCTCCACTAAGAACAGCTCAAAAAGCCATATTATAAACAAAAACTGTTCAGAAGCATTGGAAAGTTGTATAATCAATTAGGATCAGAGAGCCCAAGCTTCCGGAGAGCAAGGGAATGCAAAAAGGTGAGCTGAGATTGTGAAGCTGCCTTTTCCCTGAGGACATTTGCTGATTTGGGGCACAGGGTAAGAGAACAGGCTGAGACTCTGAGCCTCGCTTTGCCACAGGGCATCCTTAGGGACAGATCAAACCTGCAATCCATTAGGATGCCAAAATTTCAGTGAAAAGAGAGGTAGAGGGAATGGAGCCTGACACATGGCCAGCTTTCTGTAAGACATTTGCCAAATTCTGGTGTTGTTTGAGGTAAGAGATTAGGAAGCTAAGCATAAAGTCTCTGAAAATAATAGGAGGTTTTTGACAATCTTTCAGTGCTTAGGAGACAAGGATTAGAGGGCAGGGTTTGATGAACACACTTAGCTGACACCTGAAAGTGCTGAAGGGTTATGCCTTTGAAGGGTCTCGCTGAGTTGCTTAGGGCCTCACCAAGTTGCTGAGGCTAGCTTTGAACTCGAGATCCCCTTGCCTTAGCCTTCCAAGCCATTGGGATTATAGGCATGCACCACGGCACCCAGACCCTTTTTATTTTGAGATAAGTTCTCACTAATTTGCTGAGGCTGGCCTCAAACTTGTGGTCCTCTTGCCTCAGCCTCCAAAGTTGCTGTACCACCAAGCCCTGGTTATCTTTTGGGGAGGCAGAGAAGGAATGGATTTTTTGGCCTACCAGAGTGAGACAGAGCAAGAAGGGGGAAGAGATGACATTGAAGTTCAGTCTCTTCCATTTAAAAGGTCACCTTCCTTTAGTACAACATTGCCCACAAATCATTCTTTCTGACATCACTGGCAGGATTTTATAATATGGTAGGTTCTAAGACTATGCCACTCATATGCCTGGTTCTAGGGCATGTGATGGATCTGGGGCTTCAGCCACTGCTTTCTGAAGTCCACTCACTGTTACAGCCCTGGGGGCAATGCCATACTCCCCTCAGCTACTCCAACCAGTGCCTGAACTCTTTAGGTGTGTTGGTCAGCTTTCTATTACTGTGACAAAACACCTGAGAAATCGATTTTATTATAAGGAGTAAAAGTATATTTTGGCCCATGATTTCAGAAGTTTTAGTCCATGGTTGCTTGGTCCTATTGTTTCAGGCCTCTGGCAGCACAGTACATCATGGTAGAAGTGTGGGGTAGAGGAGTTTCTCACTTCATGGCAGCTGGGAAGCAAAAGAGAGAGAGAGAGGAGAGAAATAGGGTCCCAATATACCTTTAAAGGGCACATTTCCAGTGACCTAGCTTCTTGCCATATAGCCCCACCTCCTAAAGGTTCCACCACCTCCCTAAGGCACTATGGTCCCAGGACCAAGCCTTTAACACATGGACAATTTGGAGACATTGAAGATCTGAACTGTAGCAGTAGAGTACCATCAGGGTACTCCTTTGATAGGTGACTGGCTAAGAACTCCCCAAAGTCCTTGCTACACCTGCCTTAGAATTGCCTAGCAGCTGGGTTCAATGGTGCATGCCTGTAGTCCCAGTTACTCAGGAGGCTAAGACAGAAAGATTGTAAGTTCAAGGGAAGCATCAGCATCTTAGTAAGACCCTCAGCAGCTTAATGAGATCCTGTCTCAAAATATATAATAAAAAGGGGTAGCTCAGTGGTAAAGCACCCCCGGGGTTCAATCTCCAGTACCATAAAAAAAAATACTGCCCATCTCCTCCTTTTTCCTCCCACTCTCAGATAACACCTCAGAGCAGCCATCAATCCTGATCTGACAGTTCCCCAAACTTCTCTGAACTCCCTCTCTATTCCTCTCAGGTATTACCCCTCAATAAATTCCTTGCATGCTTAATCCCTTCTTGGGATCTGCTCCTTAGATAACCTAGAATAACATTTATTACCTGCTTAATACTTACTTTTACATCAACTCATCATTAAATAGACATATTTAAGAAAGAGATGTTACATACATCTCTACTGGAAATAGGAACCCAATATTGTTTGCATAAGAACAATATAATTGGGGGGGGGGGCACGGAGGCAAATGCCTGTAATCCCAGCTACTCAGGAGGTTAGGCAGGAGGATCACAAGTTCAAGATTAGCCTGGGCAATTTAGTGATACCCTATCTCAAAATAAAATAAAAAAGGCAGGCTGGGGTATATCTCAGTGGTAAAGTGCCCCTGGGTTCAATCCCTAGTACCACAAAAAAATAATAAAACAATGACCCCCCAAAAAATCACATGCTTAACAAACACAGGGAAAGAGTGTTTATTAAGCACATAACATTATTATTGTTATTTAATAATAATTAAATAATGTTATTTAATTTCTGCCAGATATCTAGAGCTTGCCTGCTAGAGAACCCAAATATGAGGATGGTTTGCTTTTGAAAGGGAATTTAGTTAATGTTAGAAAGGTATCAAAGACTCATTAGAGCTGGACACAGTGGTGCACACCTGTAATTCTGTAATTCCAGCTACTCTGAAGGCTGGGGCAAGAGGATGGCAAGTTGAAGGCTAGCCTAGGCAACTTAGCAAGACCCTATCTCAAAAAAACAAAAACTCTGGGTTTGTAGCTCAATGGCAAAATGCCCCTGGGTTCAGTACCTATAAGTAAGTAAATAAATAATAAAAGAGATGGGGATGTAGCTCAGTGGTAGAGCACCTCTGGGTTCAATTTTTGGGGGGTGGGGCATGGAGGCAAATGCCTGTAATCCCGGCTACTCAGGAGGTTAGGCAGGAGAGGGAAAAAAATCTAATAGGCACCAAGAGAAGACTTTTCCTGAACCTAATCAGAAGGATCAAAAGCAAATAAACAGGGGCTGGGGATGTGGCTCAAGCAGTAGTGCATTCGCCTGGCATGCGTGCGGCCCTGGTTCGATCCTCAGCACGACATACAAAGATGTTGTGTCTGCCGAAAACTAAAAAATAAGTATTAAAAAATTCTCTCTCTCTCACTCTCTCTTTAAAAAAAATACTTTTTTATTTTTATTTATTTATTTATTTATTATAATATTTTTATTAGTTATTTGGCCTTGGACCTTGCCAATGGTCTTATTCACTTTGTAGATGAAGAAATGAAGCCACAGGAGAAGTTAAGTTTTTATTGTTAGAATGGATTACCAGTACAGTACTGCCTCAAAACCAAGACTAACTAAAGCATCTGAACTTCTCCCTAAATGTTTGATGACTGTAGCTTTTTTTTTTTTAATCACTGAATACAATATGTACCAGATTTTTTTTTTTTTTTTTAAATTTTCGGCGGACACAACATCTTTATTTGTACGTGGTGCTGAGGATCGAACCCAGGGCCGCACACATGCCAGGCGAGCACGCTACTGCTTGAGCCACATCCCCAGCCCTACTTTTTTTTTTTTTTTAAAAAAAGCAAATAAACAGAATAACCAGAAGGACCAAAAACAAATAAACAAAATAACTTTCTCAATTGACACTTCCACTTTAACACAAGCTGGGTGTATTGGTACATGCCTGTAATCCAAGAGACTGAGGCAGGAGGATCACAAATTCGAGGTCAGCCACAAGTTCAAGGCCAGTCTCAGCAACCTAGTGAGACTCTGGTCAAAATAAAAAATTAAAAGGGCTGGAGATGTGGCTCAGTGGCTAAGTGCCTCTGTGTTCAATCTGTGGCACATTGCGGAGGCTGGTTTTGAACACAAGATTCTCCTGCCTCAGCCTCCTGAACTGCTGGGATTACAGGTGTGCTCCACCGCACCATGCACACTTGCAGTATTTAAAAAATATATAATTCATGATTGGAGGGAGAAATGGGAGGTTGTTCAGGGAGAGAGAGTCTCTGGATCTAGACAGCAGGAAGAACCTATATACCCGTTTTGGGGGATAAGATGTGGAGGGGAGGGAAAAGAAGGCAGCTATTTTATAAGCCTACCACTTGGGGTGAAACTGTGGAATGAAATTAAAATAAAATCACATGACATTATTTACACACCTGAGTTTGTGAATCTGGATTCATTCAGACTCTAAGCATCCTAAGCATATTAAAACAGCAATTCTTACAATAATAATCAAATTACTCCCTAGCCATTTAATTACATTTATATTTTCATGTTACCCCCAAATGATGGAGAATTGTTTCTTTCTATCTATCTATCTATCTATCTATCTATCTATTTATCTATCTATATCCTTAATGTACAGAGCCATATCCTCTGTCTCGCAAGAACAAGCTAGAAAGTTATTGGGCTCCGGGGGCCTTTGGAGAACTAGCTTGTAGTTTATTGGAAAAGGATACAGTGTCTTTTCTATGGGTCACTGGTAGGACAAAGAGAGCAGGTGTCACTTTAATAAGAGTTTAGTTGAAACTTGGTAGCAAATGAAGAAGCACCACCCTAACTGGAGAGAGAAGGAGAGGGAGGAAGGGAAGGTGGGAAGGAGGGAGAGAGGGGAGGAAAGAAGAGGAGGAGGGGGAGGGGAGAGGAAGAGAAAAGAAAATAATTTGACTACTCCAGGGATGGATTTTGCTTCTGGCAGGGCTGGATATAGCACTGTATTGGGGACTCTATCTCTTGGCTTTACTTTCTTCTTGTCATTAGTCTCAGGTGGCTGCTGGCAGCAGAGTTGGCTGCCCCAGGTTTATATCACATCCTGCCCTCAAGCTCAACCAAAGTTGGTTCTGTTTGGGTCTCAATTCTGCTCTTGAAGCAATCACTGTGGCAAGCTGACAGAAGCTCTAATTAACTGAGTTAAATGCCCACCTCCCACAGGAGGGGTGGAGTTAGCCTGTCTAGAACTGCACTGGCTGAGTGGAAAAGGAGCGATTTCCCAAGAAAATGAGACTGAAGTTGCTGGACCATAGGAGATGCTGGAGAACGTGAAAACACCAGGTGGTCTTCCTCAAGTTGAGTTGGTAAGGTCCTCCTTTCCCACCCTTTCACAGACACAAACGTGCTCCGATAATGTGGAGGAGCTGCTGAGATCTTGGAAAATTCTGAGTATGTATACAGACTGAGTAAACCTCAAGCCAGGGGTCCCCATATGGCACATCCCTGGCTGGGGGTGGGGTAGGGCTAGTGGACTCAGGGCTGATTCCTGCTGAGCTGAGCTCTGGATGCACATTCTTTGTATCCTGGTGCATCCTTAATGAGGGGCTTGGGAACTTCTCCCACTCACCATTCTAATTACCACTGGTATCAAGTTGATTAAGTCTATGCATCTTATCCTTCAGGAATATTTTGACTTTTCTTTCACAGAAATTTTAAGACAAGTTGGTCAGTTCTGCAATAAAGAACTTTTTTTTTTCTCAAATATTTTGGAGGTTTGTATTAAATTTGCAGAAGAATTTAGGGATTTTGGCTTTTTTAAATTCTAAGTCATCCAATCCATCATTATGGTAAATCTTTCTATTGATTAATATCTTATTTCATGTCTTCTAATGAAAAGTTTCCTAAGTTTATTCATGAAATTGGGCAATATTTTTTAAAATGTATTTCAGGGATCTTTGTATTTAGAATTTTTTTTTCCTGTCAAAAGTTTTCCCCCCCATTAGACTTTTTATTTTCCTGATTGTTGCTGGCATTTAGAAATATAATTGATATACACACCAATAGGTTTTCTATATGATTACTTTGCTAAATTATTTTAATTCTAATAATCACCTGCAAATTCTTTTGAGTTTCTATGTAGACAATCATACTGACTATAAATAATCATTTTTTTTCTCTTTCTTTTGGAATCCTTATACCTTTATTTCTTCTTTTTTGTCTTATGGTACCTTCAAGGACATTGATCTGATGTTGAAATGACCGTCCTGAGTGATGAGAATTGACAGTCTTGTCTTTTTCTTGAAGGCTGCTCCCACATGTGAAGTCAGTTTTTTAGAAAATATATCAGGCTGGGGCTGGGTTTGTAGCTTAGTGGTAGAGGGCTTGTATAGCATATGCGAGGCACTGGATTTGAACCTCAGCACCACATAAAAATAAATAAAATAAAGGTATTGTGTCCATCTACAACTCAAAAATATTTAAAATATATATATCAGGCTGTATACTTCTGACATCCATTTTCATGGTACTATACTATACATTAATAAAAACTAAAAAGAAAAAAATTTAGGAATCATCCTAACCTCTTCTTATTACTATGCACACTAAGGATGCCACTGAGCAGGTTTCAACTTGACTTTACATTACTGGGGAAAATAAGTCTTAAGTAAGAACACAGATGATTGCTGCCATGGACTTGGAACTATCAAGATGAGGAAGGGACACAGGGATGGTCTCAGTAGCTCCAGAACCAAATGAGAGGTGACGTGGAAGCAGAGAGAAGCAGATTTCCACATAGCAGAAAGAAAAACTATCATTGGTATCTAACCAGAGAATAGATTGCTGTTTGATAGTGAAATGAAAGTATTCAAGAGAACTGGATACATATTTCAAGGATACTGTACAGGACTCTCACTTCCAATATGGTGGGGGTATAGATCTTGCCATGTCTTCTGTCTCCTCCAACTTCAAGCCTGAGGTTTTTTAAAGAATTGGGTTCATTCAATCCTACTTGAGAGGTTACTCTATTTTCCTATAGTATTTAGAAAACTGAATTTACAATAAAGTTAACAAAGACAAAAGTTCGTTCTTTGTATATGGTAATAGCATTGGTACACCCTTGCCAAGTATGAGCATGAAAAAAACAGAAGAGAAAGAAAGAAAACACTATTAGAATTTCTTTCTCCCAAAGAAACACTTAGCACCTATTATAAGTGTGTATTTGATAATCATAGAATAAATATAGTTATAGTCTTTATTCTTCTTTTCCAAATCCTTAAACTTACCTGTGTTTTTTGAGGTTTCTAGGCATATATATCCACTGTTTTATAATTTTTTTAAAAAAGTTTTTATTGGTGCATAATAATTATACAGAATAGTGGTTTCATTGTAGCATATATATTTTTTCTATAGTCTTCACAAGTAACAGAAATAGATAAAGTGATCTTTTCATTGATTTGAAATCTTTCTTTTTTTAAAAGCTTTACTAATGGGGTTGACTGCCCTTTTTTCTAAAATAGGAATTTCCAACGAGGTTTTACAATTTTTTGAAGATGAGGGATAATTCTGATTGCATAGTTCCCTCTCCCCCCCCCCTTTTTTTTAATCTTTCATTCAACCCAGCGCCTTCTTTCTAGCAAATCTCCAGTTCGTTAGCAGATAAAAATACATCTGCAGAGTCTCCCAGAAGCTGCGCCATCAGCCTTGTAGCCAAGAAAGAAACCTCCTTTCTTGTGCTGCTGTAGAAATGTCTTCTTCCTCCTCCTCCTCCGGCTCACAGGGATCAAAGTCCCTTTCATTCTTGGATCGTTTTTCTCGGAGAAAATCTGGAGTTCAGACACGGCGAATACTTGAAGGCAGGTCTGCAGCCGTGGCGCGCCTGTCCCCTCCACAACCCCGGCAAAGCTGCGCCCCCTCGCCGTGCGCCTTGAGAATACGCCAGCCAAGCCGAGAAATCCGTTACCAGGCTGCGGTGTCCCCAAAGGCCATTCCAAGGCGGAAGAAGACCAGGAAAACCGCTGTGTTGATTCCCCCGCCCCTTGGGCTGGGCGCTCAGCAGGTCAGGTTACCGACAGGTGAGGTCGTCGGCCGGTTGAGCTGCGGCCGCTAGAACACCTCTGGCCAGATGTTCCCACTCCGCAACCCCCAGTAGCTGGTACCCCAGAGAGGGGCACCTACAGTGACCAGGCAGGGCAGGTTGCCTTGGGCGTATCGGAACTGGGCCTTGGAAGGGGCAGCGCCGCTCCCAAAAATGAGAATACCGCCCTTAGAAACTTAACATCTTTTACCAACCCCTCTTCTTTCTTTTCCTCCCCCTTCCAGGAATAAAGTAGATAGAGAAATGCAAATAAAAATAATAACAAAACTTTCCAGCCACCTCCCCGGTAAAGAGGAGAAAGAGGGTGTAACTGCATTCAGTTCCTGACTTCCTGAAATGCGTTTTCTAGTCTTAGAATTTGGGGATCAGGTGGTTAGGGGAGGCAATAATGTGAGTAGGCGAGAACTGGAGACTTGCTTTGAAGCTGCGTTTGCATAACCTGCACTTGGCTTTTGTTTCCACCATGTATTTATTTGGGGTGAAGGGGCTCTTGGGATGTAAGGTCTTGAGGCGGACGTTGCTTTGAAGGAGCAAGCCTTGTTTTTCTTAGATTGTGTGGCACAAATTAGTAAAATCACATATTCCAAAGACGCTACCTTTAAAAAAAAATTTTATTACTGTATATTCTGTTGTAGACAACCGGAAAGCTTAAACCCTCACGTTCCCCTTTACCAGGTTAGAGTCCCGAGGAGACTCTCGACCGCCTCCCACTTCCGACCACCAAAATTTCAGCAAGCCTCTGGAGCGATCCACAAGGTCTAGAGGAATCGAGCCATTTTCTGGCTTGCTTTTCTGAGACAAATCCACTCGGGAGGTGGGGGCCAACTCCCGGGAGGCTCTAACTCGGGGGAGGGGTGTCCCAGGGAGCAGACCTGCGGTTTACCTCGAGGAGTTCGTTCTGAGATGCACGTAAAGGGAGAAGGGGGCAGAGGGCTGAATAAAAAATGCCCTTCTTTTTTAAAAAAGAGGAGGGGGGAAGAATCAGACGTTAAATTCTTTTGCAAACATTCATGCCTAAGGAAGGGCTGGAACAGGCAGCCCCGGCCGCCGGAACCGGTCGGACAGGTAGCGAGCTTGTTGACACCGTTATGTTGCACGGCGCATGCTCACTCCCAAGTTTCCTGGTGCCTTTTCTATTCCACCTTATGAAACTTTTTTCCCGGCGTGGTCTCACCCGCGATTTAAGGCTTAGGTGTCGCCAAGCCCAGAGGCTGGGAGTCTCCGGGAGTGCGGGGGAGAGGCCCGGGCAACGCCGCGGCGGGGGGGAGAGGAAGAGGGCAGGCGAGGCGGGAAGGTGGGCTCTGACCGCCGGGAGCTGGGGACCCAGCCGCCACCTCAGCCCCTAGCGGGAAACAGTCGAGAGGAGGGGGCCTCAGCCTGGCAAAGGGACCCCACCATGCCCAAAGTCTTCCTGGTGAAGAGGAGGAGCCCGGGAGTCACGGTCCGCAGCTGGGATGAGCTCCCGGATGAAAAAAGGGCAGACGCTTACATCCCAGGTGAGCGCGGCGCGGGGGCCGGGCCTGGGCGCGGGGCTCTCCGGGTGGGGGAAGGGGCGGACGAGTTCTCTGTACTCTTGGGTCGGGGCTGGGCTCCCCCCACCTCATCTCCCTCTTTCGGGCAGAGGACGCTAGGGTCTTCCAGGCGGAGAAAAGAGGGGAGTGAGGCTGGGAAGCCTGGGACACCCTGCGCTCCCTTCCCCCTAGTGGGAGCCTCTAATTGCCCGGCGGCAGGACCGTTGGCTGCCGCGCGGGCGGAGGTGGCCCAGGAAGGAGGTTGAAAACCAAAAAGGGATACATTCAATCCCACGTCCTCAAGGTGGGTGGTGGTGCATGAAGGTCCGCCAACCCCTCTAAAGCTAGATTGGAAGAGGTCGGAGTCGCCTCCCCGGGCACAAGAAACTTGGCGCGCGGGGTCCTCCGCCGCGCATGACCCTCAGTTCCTCGTGAGCACCGGTTTGGGGCTAAGGATCTGACCCCAGCACCCCGAAGTAGTTCGAGGGGCCGAAATGGGTGTTTACTCGTATACCCCGGCGACATTGCCCACTTGGCCTGGTGCCCAGGTCCGGGGCGGGGCGGGGCGGTGGCGGCGGCACCGCCCGCAGGTCAAACTGCCGCGGGCGCCCGTGCCTGACGCCGCGTGAGTGTGTCTATCGGTTGCGGCCCCTCCCTCCCTCTGCAGTGGTCCTGGGCTGTCTGCTCCACGACCCCCCCGAGGACTGCCGCAGCGACGGCGGCAGCAGCAGCGGTGGCGGCAGCAGCAGCAGCAGCGCCGGGGAACCTGGAGGCGCCGAGAGCAGCTTGTCCCCGCGCGCCCTGGAGCGCGAAACCCCCGAGCCCCGCGACGCCGAGGACCCAGATGGACACTTGGCAGCAAAGCGGCGCCCGGTTGCCAGGTCAAAAATCAAGGTATGGTGTCGACTCTGCCCCCGCCGCCACCTGCACCACGCCCTGGCGTCGGGCTCCCGGGGCCGGCGCCCCTCCCTGCCGCGCCCGCCCGCGCACCCCAGCACCCGCGCCCCAAGCTGGCGGGTCACACTGCTCCTGCACCTGCCCCTGGGCGGCGGCCAGGGCTTCTCCGCGCGTCCTCTCTCCCGTGCCGCTTCGCCCAGTGGACCCGCTTCCAAAGCGGACTCAATCCTTTTGGGTGGCCCCGCCTGACGCCGATAGTGGCCTCTAGAACTGTCAAGAGGGATCAAGGACCACTTCCTCCCTTTAGCAGCCCATTCTACGCACAAGGCCTGACTCATAACCAGGTTTTGGGATTGCAGGGTCAGAAAAAAAAAAAAAAAAGAACGAGGGCTTTCAAAAATTCCATCCTCTGGGGCGCAGCCCCCTGCGCCACGTGATTTAGAGTTTCATATCCTTTGTGTTTTGAGGCAGCTTAGCACACAGTGGGCCTCTGCAACCACAGTTATTCCTAGTACCAATTGTGGAGTGTTTAGACGGGTTGTACTGGGCACTTTGATTCGTTGTTTCTCTCAAATCTTGGTGAATTAAGTTGATGGATAAAAGGGTTCACATAAGAATTTCTTTAGAGCCTTTAACCCAGTGGTTTGGAGCGTCTGTTTCCCTTTTACTGTCGTGCTTCGGCGCTCCATCAAGATTCTAGAATTGTAGGCAACATTATTTAGGTGCCCATGTGCGCTTTTTTGGGTAGACGTTCCATGATCGTCTGCTTAAAGGATCCGCTACCCCCCAGGATTAAGGAATCCCGTTCTACGGACTCACAGCCAGCCAGAAGTAGGGAGTGGTGTTTTATGAATCACCTGATCTGGGTTTCTAGCGTGGTGGGCTACAGTGCCACTCTGCAAGGTATGTGATAACTTTAGAACACTCCAGGGCGGTCCTGCCACCGTGGCCGGAGAGGGGGGTGGGGGAGATTGGGGTGGAGAATACAGCCTTAGCTGGGGGTTGTGAGAGCAGCGGTTAACTTTCCTGAGAGAGGCAGTCCCTCTCCCCATGCACATTCCTGGCTCCTGGGGCTTGACTCAGGGGTAGGCGGGGTTGCATTTGGTTATGAATTGTGGTTTGAGGCTAGAGCTAGAATCCGGAGGAAAGACCTCTTTAAAGGATATTGTCAACCGCGCCTGCTATTTAGCAGTCAAGAGTGTTGCTCAGGTTCAAAGTCAGTTGGCCTGTGGTGGTTCTGGGCCAGGTGGGGTTAAGTGGGTGGGAACGGTTTGCGTGAGGCTGGTAGCTCTGCCCTTTGGGAAATTCTACAAAGTGTCCCACTTGCATATTTATCACCAGGCTGGAGAGACAATCACAACCGTTGTTTTGGGAGGGACTGTAGCCAATTTGCCCCTCTGTCCCCCCACCCCACATTGCCCAGAATCCCCTGAAGAGAAACTGGGAGGTGTGAGAGAGATCTAGTCCCTTATCTAACATTTGAGGGCTTTCTTTCCTTCCCCAAGCAAATATCGCCATTGGAACCCTGGATTAAGGGAATAAATCAATCATTTCCAAGATCAGTCACTATGTTCTTGGGAGCTGGGAGGGTGTGTGTGGTGTAGTTTGCTCCTGTACCGTCTACAAGGATACTTCTCCCCAAAGTTTCCCAGGGCGTTTTTATTTACTGATAGCATTCGGGTTCCTTCTCTCTGCCTCTAACTCAAAGAGAGAAATCTTAGTATTAGTATTCTTTGATCCTTTAGAATATCAGCCATGGTATTGGTGGGTTTTCAAATGACTGATCAAGTTGTCCACAATTTAGCACCTTGTGCAATTCTAAAGTTCTTTGCAAGGCATGCTAAACTCAAAGAGTTTCTTTAAGAATTCGTTTCTTGGGCTGGGGATGGGCTCAAGCAGTAGCGCACTCGCCTGGCATGCGTGCGGCCCGAGTTAGATCCTCAGCACCACATACAAACAAACATGTTGTGTCTGCCGAAAACTAAAAAATAAATATTAAAAAAAAAAAAAGAATTAGTTTCTTAAGTGGAAGAGAAGGAAAGCCATTCAAGAATGAGGACCATTCATGATGCATTGCTGTTTGGGGTAGGGGTATTGAGGATGGAACCAGGGCCTCATGCTGGGCAAGTGCTCTACCATGAGCTAGGGTCCCCAGCCTGATGGCATGCTTTAATACCTCACTGGGCAGTGGGCTTTAATGATAGGAGTAAGGGCAAATTTGAGCCATTGTATCCTATACAGGGAGGCAACAAACCATCCTACTTTATGGAGTGCCTGCAGTATGCAAGGCAATGAAAACGCTCCCATCTGGGTGTTCCTTCTAGAATCCTCTTTCAGTTGTGGTGAAGCATCTAAGCTCCAGCTTTGTCAATTCTTAGCTTGTGACCTTGAGCAAGTTGCTCATCCTCTGGGCCTCAGTTTCCTTATCTGTAAAATGGGGGCTAACAATGATAGCTATCTAACAGAGTTGTGAGAATAAATAAGTTAAAGGTGCAACATGGTATGTGCCCAGTAACTGTAGATACTGTTTGGGTTGGTGGGGAAACATACATACTATTAACTATTATAGGAGAATGAATGTCCAACCAGAAGCATAGGCAAAGATGTGATCACTTCCAAATAGGGAAGTTTGCTTGACATGGATTTGAAGGCTGTGGAAATTGCTGGCAGGGCAGGCTTTAGGGTGGTATGGGTTGAGCCCCACAGCTTGAGTAAGGAAAAGACTCAGAGCTCTGGTGACTAAATGATAAGGAGACACAGCTGTTGGGGAGAGTTGGAGGTATAAGGTTGGAAAAGGAGGACAGGGTGAGATGGTTCAGGGGGCCAAGCCAAGAAGCATGGATGCTCCTGGACAAGAAGCTCTGGAAGGTTTTTGAGAAGGAAAACGAAATCCTACCATCTGTCCTCATAGACAGTTTATTTCCTCAAAGCCTCTTCCCTGATCTGTAAAATGAGGAAATAATAGAACTGGACTTGGAAGCATGGTGTTGGTTAAATAGTTAGATAACAAATGCAAAATATTTAGCTCTTTTGTGCGTGCACAAACTGTCTAACAGGGAGTTGGCTGACAGTGACATACAGCAAGGTCTGCTAAGGTCTAACATTGTGTTGCCTGCTATAGGGACTTGGGATTTGGCAACCTGTTCTTGTTTATGTGGTGAGGGGATCAGAAAAGGAGTCCTGGAGGCAGGTTAGGAAATGTGGTCCATCCCAGCTGCCTTTTGACTGTGGACCTCAGGGCAAGTTGTGAAATTGTCTTTTTAATACCGAGGATTCTATCATTTTACAAAACAGATTGAGGTGGGGAGATAACGTATATCTAGGACAGTGTTCATGCCAGGTCTCTTTGATTCCTTTTGTGATAAAACCATTTGTAGATCTCCAGCTGTGGGTTAGAGAAACACAGAAAATACTGATTACCTTTGTCCAGAGTCTTATCAAAAACAAAGTTTGGAATTAATTCAGTTGACTGATATTATTTATTTCCCAGTGTGGCTAGGAGAATCCAGAATCAAATACAGACTAGCAGGTGAAATTGTTCTCCTATCCATCCTGTACTTTTCTCTCTTCCTTCGGCCTCTCCTGTGGGTAAAAGAAATTGAGTTTAGTGGACACAGTGGTACATGCCTATAAACCCAGTGACTTAGGAGGCTGAGGCAGGAGGACTACAAGTTTGAGGCCAGCCTCAGCAACTTATCGAGGCTCTAAGCAACTTTTCAAGAACCTGTCTCAACAATTAGAAGAGCTAGAGATGTAACTCAGTGGTAAAGCACCCTGGGTTCAATCCCCAGTATCCAAAAACAAAACAGCTGAGTTTAGAATTCTTTGAAAGTACTCTCAATCTTTTACCTATCTCTCTAGTGTGACTTTTCCAGTCGTGACAGATATATGAACTTGGAATACTCTTTTTCTTCCCCATCACTTTTAATTATGGAGAATTTCAAAGGCAGAGTGGTATGTATCTGTCATCTAGCCCCAACAACCATTGCCCTTGACCAGTCTTGCCATACATACCTCCCTTTATCCTTCCACACATGACTTTGAAGTAAATCTCAGACGTCACTCTAAGTAATGCACAGAGTAACTGCAGACTACATCCATATACAGCTCTGGTCCCCGGAGATTACAATGTCTGGTGATTCTTAGCCAGCTTAGTTTGTGTAAGTGCACACTCTATGATGCCCACGCAATGATGAAATTGCCTAACAAGGTTTTCTGAGAATATATCCCTGGCGTTAGGCAATGCCTGACTGTATTGCGAGTATAAATAGTTCAGAAAGTACCTCTAATAGGTAAATACATGCTCACACCCACATGAACTATTGTTAAATATCTCATAAATTCCTACTCCCCCCCCCCCCCCCAGTTTGCTTAACCAGGTCTACAATGATGTCTACACATTGTAATTGATTGGCAACGTTTTTCAGTCTTTTTTAATTGATGCATTTTCCCTCCATTTCTTTTTATGTCCTTACAAGTTAATTGTTAAAGAAATGGGTTATTGTTTTGTGGAGTTCCCAACAGTCTGGATTTTGCTAAATGTATCACCAAGGGGTTTTAACATTCCTCAGTTCTCTCTGTTTTCTCTAAATGGATATTTGGCGCTGCAGCTGTACTGTCCAGTGTGATAGCCCTTGTCACATGTGGCTTTTTAGTTAAGTAAGATTAAAAATTAAGCTCTTTGGCCACGCTAGCTGTTTTTTTAGTGGCTCCCATATTGAACAGTACAGAATAGAATCTTTTGATCACCGTTAGAAAGTTGTATTGGGTAGTACTGTTTTACATGCTTGACCAGATTTATTTTATTTTGGCTAGAATATGTCACTGTGGGGTTGTATATTTCCATCAAGAGGCACTGAATATTTGTTAGCAACTGTTATGCTCAGTGGCTAAATATTTCGGGTTATCAGATATTGCAAAACAGTGATATTCCAGTTCTGTTCTTTATTTATGAGCTTACATATGTCTTTCTTTTTTTTTTTTCTTTTTGTGTGTGTGGTTTTAGGGATTGAACCCAGGGTCTTGTGCATGCTAAACATATGTTGTACCACTGAGCACATCTCCAATCCCCTGGCTCATTTATTTATTTAATACCTTTGTTTATTTTTATGTGGTCCTGAGGATCATATCTCACGTATGCTAGGCAAGCGCTCGACCACTGAGCTACAAACCAAGCCCATTTTTTTTTTTACAGAGAGACTTCCCCCATCTATTATTTGGTTTCCTTTTTTAAAAAATATTTATTTTTTAGTTATAGGTGGACACAATATCTTTATTTTATATTTATGTGGTACTGAGGATCCAACCCAGTGCCCCACACATGCCAGGCGAGTGCTCTGCCTTGAAGCCACAACCTCCACCCCTTATTTGGTTTCTTATTGAGACAGTTCATCCAGGAAAGGCAGAAGAATGCTTGATTCCTTACTGTTATTTTTTTTTTCATTTTTTTATTAGTTGCACATGATAATACAATGATCTTGACATATTATATCCTTACTGTTATATATGAATGAAGATAATTAATTGGCTAACCAAAATTCTCCAGTGATGGCCAATTAGTTATTTCTAAGCATTGTTGTGAAACATGGTTTTAGGTTGTTTTTAAAAAAACCTATCGAGGGGTTGGGGATTTAGCTCAGTGGCAGAGCGCTTGCCTAGCATGCGCAAGGCCCTGGGTTCGGTCCTCAGCCCTGTAAAAAACAACTAAAAAAGTATAAAAAAAAAAAAAAAAAAAACCTATCGATTTGATATTAGAAGGGAACATAAGTTCTGTCTCAAAACTCTTTGCCTCTTGTCACCTATCTACCAAGGCAGAATTGAATACTTTTCCTCTCTCCCCAGTGAAACTTGCTGACTATCTTCCTGTTGTATATTTGACTAACCAGACTTTTTTTTTTTTTTTTTTTTAACAGTACTAGGGTTCAACCCAGGGCTTTGCACGCTAGGCAACTGTTCTACTACCTCATTCCTAGCTCTTAAAAAAAAAAAAAGTAGGGATAGAATCTCACTAAGTTGCTGAGGCTGACCTTGAACCTGTGATCCTCCTGCCTCAGTTCCCCCAAGTAGCTGGAATTACAGGTTTTATAGCACTCTGACTAGACTCCTTAAAGTGTTCCCATCAAAGCCAGAGAATACTGCCTACTGTGCTCATTTCCCAGCACCTGGCAGTAGTACCTGACTCATAGGAAGATACAAATCAACACAGAACAAGAATGCAGGCAAGGAAGACAATTCTCCCTAGACATGAGTGAGAGCATTGAAGGAAAACACAGGAAAGAAGAGGAAAAGGGGATCTGGAAAAATGCTAAGAATGAATTATCAAGGTTAATTTATTTATTTATTTAGTTTTTTTTTTTTTTTTAAGTAATTTTAGCCTTTATTTATTTTGCTGTGCTGAGAATGAAACCCTGGGTCTTGCACATGCGAGGCACACTTTATAACTGAGCTACATTCCCAGCCCCTCAGACCACTTTTAAATTTGTATAAAGGTGAAGTGGATTTTTATTGTTGGAAAGGATGGCGTGAGTTTAACTGCAGATAATAGAATCCACAGCAGCTAATTAAAACAAAGAATGAGTAGTTAAATGGTACTAAATGAACCAAACTGGGCTCTCAGGAATGATCCTAAGAGCCCCACTGTAGAAACTAAATCACTTGTGGAACTATGGCTGCTGCCTCTATGGCTTGATGCTTCTGTTAATGAAGAGTGTAAGCTGACTGTCTCCTGCCTGGAATTGGGCAGAAGCCCAGTTAACTCAGGGTTGAAATCAAATCTCCCCAAAATGTGTGCAATTGGTAGAATCCAAGTCTCCTCTTAAACTATAGCTGCCAGGGAGTCTGGGAAATGTAGTTTGCAGCTCTCTAGCCCCTATAGTACAGGAAGGCCCAACAAAAGAAGTTGGAATTGATACTGAGATTGTCAAATCATAGGGTTCACCGCTGGAAACTTGGAAACTTATATGGCCCAGACTCCTTACTTTCTGAGTAAGAAAGGAAAAGCCCAGAAAGTTTTCACTGAATTATTTGCAGTTAGCCAAAGCCCTACCCATGGGCTCTAAGTTCCTATCTTGGGATAGAATTTTCTGAGGTGATAGAAAAATTCTATCTCAAGTTTTCATTGAATTCCTCACAGTCATTAGTGGCAGAGCCCAACCCAAGAATCTTTATTTTAGCATTTTTGTGCATTGTGGGACAACTACACCATCCAATATGACAGCCATGGTCAACATGTAGCTTTGACACTTCAGCCTTTATTGAGTCTGATGTTAAGGAATCTGAACTTGTTCCTCATGGAGATACAGGTTGGTTCATTTCTTCTCCCCCTTTCCAACATCAATCCCAGATCATGGACCTGTCCTGCCCTGACCTGTACTGAGGAGAGTATAATGCAAGTTTCACTTTTAAAAATCTCAATGTGGGTACCTTAGAGGCCAGGTGACCACAGATAGTTTATGTGTCTTTGAGCCTTGGTTTTATCTTCTGGCTTATAAGGAGGTATTCCCTTCATCATCTCTGCCTTTGAGGTTCTGTATTCTGCTTTGTTAGGGAAGTTGTGAAGTCTCAGCCTACATGTTAAATGGAGGGAAATCTGAATTCAAAAGAAGTTGGGAAAATATGCTAGCTTAGCATGCTGTGAGCATTCAGGCATAGGCAACATGTCAGTGGAAATCTTGTCCAAATGGCCACTGGAAGGTAGTCTTGAACTCAGAGTATCTTTCCACAGTAAATAGGACCATTGATTTTTTTTTTTTTTTTTTTTTTTTTTAATGGTACTGAGAATAGAACCCAGGGCCTTATGCATGCTAGGCAAGTACTGTTCCACTGAGCCACATCCCCAGTCCTAGGACCATTAATTTAATAAACTGGTCTAGTGGAAAAATCTTAATGGAAAATGGAGTTGTTCCCCCATTTTGTTGGTTTTTATTTAGAAGTTTGACAGGTAAGTGATCTTAGCCAGCTCTGAAGTTGGTCTTAGAGCCAGGTGAGATCCCTGCTTCCCTGGGTGCTCCTGACATTTTCCGCAGCCCTGATATAATAATCATTTTGGTTTTGCTGCAGAAGTCTGTTCTTTTTAGAAGGACTTGAGGGGAATTTTGTTTGTTTTTTAAAACAAAAGCTGAGTTGGGTTTGGTAGGGTACCCTGTAATCCCAGAGGCTTGGGAGGCTGAGGCAGGAGGATCCGGAGTTCAAAGCCTGCCTCAGCAAAAGTGAGGCACTAAGCAACTCAGTGAGACCCTGTCTCTAAATAAAATACAAAATAGGGCTTGGGATGTGGCTCAGTGGTCAAGTGCCCCTGAGTTCAATCCCTGGTACCAATAAATGAATTAATGAATGAATGAATACATACATACACACAGAGATCTTGCAGAGAAAGGACTATAAGCAGAAGAATAAGACAAGCCAAAAACTTGGAAAATTGCTTATTTGCTCTTCATCTTTCTTGCCCTGAATTAATTTCCAGACTGATGTCATTTCCCATCCTCTAGGGTAATTTCCCCACTTCATTAATAAGACTTTACAAAGTGATAATTTTGTATTCAGGGTGAGACTATTAGGCTTTTTCAGAAAGTAGCATGATGTAAACACCACCCTTGGCAGGTCTGGAACAGTATCCTATAATTAAATGCATTAACAATTTCTGTATCAAAACACATGAATGTTGACGCTACATGGAATAAAGTCTGTGCATATTTTCACATCAGCTTGGGTCAGATTTCACTGCCCAGGGAGATAGAAAAGAAATGTTAGTTTTCAGAGCTTTTGGGATTATAGCTTTGTGGATGAAGGACTGGGGGGTTTGTAGCTCACACTGAAGATTAGTTCTCTTGTTCTAAAACTGCAGAGAGAAAAATTCAAAAGCACACTGAGAAACTAAAGATTTTGACCAATTACCTTTTATTTAGGATCACAGATTTTTTGGAGCTGGTTTAACTGCAATAGGTCTTAACAAGTGCCAAGTCTTTTTAAAGTAGCTTATCTTCCTTAATTCCTTAATTTATTTCCAAGAGGCAAATATCATGATTCATATTTTACAAGTGATGAAATTAAGGTTTAGAGGTTATGTAACTCGCCTATATTCTCAGACTGTAAGCTGTGGAGAAGGAATTGAACTTAGAAAGTTGGAAAACAAACCCTACTGTTAGCTCCTGATACTGCTAAAGAGATCACATAGGACCATTTAATATTTTTATATATAGGGAAGCTATGACCCAGGGATATTAAATAACATTTCACATCACACAAATAACCAGGGCTAGGTTTTCATCCGATTCCTCAGCATTTCTTGTATCCCACAATCATAACCAATATGACCAAAATGTAACTTAGGTCTCAGTTTAGATCTCAGATGTAATTTGGTATAGTATTTGTAGAATGGAGTAATAAGGGAAGACTGGTAAACTCTCCTTTGAACTTTTAGGAGGTAGAGTGTTTGGTACAAACTTGTGTAAACATAATAAAAGTGCCCAGTGAGCAAATATGTGACCTGGGGAGGGAGAATTGGTCCTCTGGCCCAAGCGATGTCCTTCCAGGAATCAGAAAATGTTTTGTGCATTGCATCCTATCCTGGGAGAGAACTATAGAAACGTAGTAGATCTGGGCTGGGGGTGCAGCTTGGTGGTAGAGAATGAGCTTAGCATGTACAAGGCTGTGGCTTCCATCCCCAGCCCCAAAATGAATACAGTAAGTAATCAAATAAATAAATAAATATTTATGAAAAGTGACAGATCTGGTATTCTGGAAAGAATGTGATACATTTATTACTGTTCCAGTTTACCCAGTCTTGATACACAAGTAACCCCAAATTTGGTAACTAAAAATAATATATATTGTTTTCTTCTACTTGAGAAGGCTCAGCTGGGCAGTAATTTACCTGGGAGTTTATCTTGTGATTGCAGCTAGACGGCAGCTGGGGCTGGAGTCTACCAGGGCCTTCCCTACACTAGATATCCAAGAGGGCTCACTCAGAGGATTGGCAATTGATATGAACTGCCCCTGCCTCCAGTCTTTTCCTAGTTGCTTTGATTGAGTGGGTCTAAAATCATTTTTTAATAAGTACCTTCTGATGGATATATAAGTAGTTTTCAGGCTATTATTATCACAGACCAAATTTCAAGGCACAAGATGTGAAATACAAATTTTGGAATAAATTTTTTATTTAGGATTTATACTGCAAATATCCCTTCCTCTCTGAGAAGTGAAATAATCTGGCAGGCCTGCTGATAGTCTGGCAGAAGCTCACTTCATCAACCATAATATTTTACCACTTAACTAACCTTGCATTTTCTTTGAACAAGTCTCTCTCTAGGCTTTCAGTATAATTTGTTAACATCTGGTGGCTGTGTTGGTCATAAGGGTGGCATGCAGTGCTTTGTGAATGGTAGGGTGTACCTCCCAGTGAATTCCCTAAAGGAGTCTCAGTGGTGGCTGTTTTCAATGCCAGGAAGTAGGGTTTACAAAAAGATGGAGAAATGGGAAAATAACCTCTGCTGCAGGATACTTGGAGACTTTCAACTTTTGCTGTAGGAGAACCACAGGAAAGCTGGGCATGGTGGTGCACATCTGTACTCTTAACTGCTCTGGAGGCTGAAGCTTTTAAAGGATCACAAGTTGACATCCAGCCTGGGCAATTTAGTGAGACCCTGCCTCAAAATAAAATAAAAAGAACAGGGGATGTAGCTTAGTGGTAGAGTACTTCTTGATTCAGTCCCTATACTAGAGGGATTAAAAAAAAAAAGGAGAAAAAGAGAAAAGTATTGGCTGGGTACGTAGCTTGGTGGTAGAGTACTTGCCTAGCATGCAAGGGGACTTGAGTTTGATCCCTAGCAACACAAGGGGAAAAAAATAAAAGGAATTTACCAAAAAGATTAAGGTAAATAAAAAGTAAACAAGTGTTCAGGTTTTAATTGTGGTTGACAAGACATTCAAAAGACAGTTCAGTTCTAGGAGCTGCATATAGTGGCATATGCCTATTATCCCAGTGACTCAGTGAGGCAGGAGGATCACAAGTTCAAGGTTAGCCTTGGCCACCCTGGAGAACTTCAGCAACTTAGCAAGACCTTCACTCAAAATGAAAAGGGCTGGAGATATAGATCAGTGGTAAAGCACCCCTAGATTCAATCAAGGTACAATTTTTTTTTTTTTTTTTCAAAAATACAGCCCTGGAGTTTTACAGACTTTATATTAGAATTGTGAGGGAGGGTGCGTTGTCTCTATTCTTTTTCATTAGCCCCTTACTATCTCTCACTTTACCTTATGTGGATGAGACCATCAGAAGCTCAAAGTACTTGTGGAACACGTTTCCTCTCTGAGAAATCCCTTGAAGGGAGGCAGTGATCTGGATGGGAATTGCCGGACAAGGAGACCATGTCCTGGTGCCAGGAAAACCTTGGTCATGGCTGGGTCTTCCAAAGGCCAGAGTCAGTCCTCTGGGAGAGGCAGGACAGAGGCAGGGCAGCAGCACTTCTGAGGTGTGAGGCAATAGGGGGTCCAAGATGGCCAACCAGTTGGGCCATCCAACTTGACCCCTGTGACTATCCTTTGCCTTCCAGGGGTGCCCTCCTATATATATCTCAGCTCCGTTAGGGTTGCCCAGGTAGATCCCTGAGGGGATCCTACCTCTCTCCATTACTGTTACTTTCTCCATTAAATACTTTCCAGGCTCTGGCTGCCCCCACTGAACCGCACATGGTCCCTTGTTTCCCACTCTCCTCTCCCCAAACACTCTTTGCCATTTACCTGTGTTCCTCCTCATCGCTGCATGGCTGAGGGGCTCTCTTTCTCTGGAAGCATCTTCCCCAGGACTCTGCATCTGGAGTTGGTGCTTGCCCGAGGTGTCTCTGGCCTGTCAGATCTCAGTTGCCTGTTGACTTCTCTGCTTCCCGCTAGACAGTGGCAATGAGCCGTCTTGTTTCAGATCAACCACTGACTGAGCACAGGGCTTGTTTCAGATCGACCACTTCAGTGTTAACTGAGAAAAATTAAACTCCAAGCAAATGAGAAAGAACTGAAGGGCCAGGGTGTAGCTCAGTGGTAGAGCACTTGCCTAGCTTGTGTGAGGCCCTGGGTTCAATTCCCATAACCACCAAAAAAAAAAAAAAAAAAAAGGGAGGAGGAGGCAAACTAGAAACCCTGTTCTGGGGTCTCGTGCCTCCCTGTAGACTTCCTGCATCCTGCCATCTGTTCCCAGCTGCCTGTCAACACTCACTGACTGCACCTGCCCAGGGCTAGCCTTGGGGCGCTGGGAAGGGAGGAGGGAGGTAGGAATGTGAGTGGACACTAGTGACTGTCCTCAAGGCCTTGAGTTGAGGAGACCGTGTGCCTAATGAAACCTCTGGAATGAAGTAGAATGGAGTACAGCCGGCCCTCTCTGTCGGCAGTTTCTACATTTGTGGATTCAACCAACTGCCTATTAAAACTATTTAAAAAAAAATCTTTGTGTCTGTACCGAATTATGTATAGACTTGTGTGTGTGTGTGTGTGTGTGTGTGCACACGCGCGCGCACACACTGTTGGGTTTGAACCCAGGGCTTTGTGCATGTGAAGCAAACACTCTACCAACTGAGCTATATTCCCAGCCTTAGACCTTTTTTTCTTGCCAATGTCACCTAAACAATATGTCTAACAATTATTCATATAGCATTTATATCATATTAGATATTATAAGTAATTTAGAGATGGTTTAAGTTATATAGGAGGTTGTACATTGGTTATGTGTAAAAACTACACCATTTTGTATAAGGGACCTGAGCATTTACAAATTTTGGTATCTTCAGAGAGTCCTGGCACCAATCCCCAAAGGATGACAAAGGACGACTACTGAACTCAGGGCTAGTATTCTAGTCTAGCTTCGCTTTTTTCTTTTTCTTTTCTAAGTGTTAAGGAGTGAATCCATGGCCTTGCATATGCTAGGCAAACACTCTACAACTGAGCTACCCACTTTTCAAGTGCCATAAATACCATCTACAGGAGCAACTCTTGGGCACTGGCTAGAAATGCAGTACCTCAGACTCTACTGGATTTCCTGAACCAGAGTCTGCATTTTAACAATCTCCCTGAAATTCCCTCGAATGTGGGTACCCTCAAGTCTGAGAGGCACTAGTTTAAGGGGGATAGTGAAGAACAGTTTGGGCATGGGCAGCCATATTTAGAGAAGGTGGTGTCAGCCAGGGAGCAGTTGAGCTGGGTCTTAGAGGAGGCAATACCTCCTCTAAGATGATGAGAGGAAGATATTTGAAGCTAGTGTGGAGTCAGGAAAGGACCAGCTCTTCCTGCTAGTGATGATTAAATAAAGATAGGCTTTTCTTTGCAGTGGGATGTATCTGTGCCAAAGATCAATCTCAGTCCTCACACGTGCTAAACAAGCACCCTACCACTGAGCTATACCCTTAGTCTATTTCCTGATTTATGAAATGTGGAGCCGAGTCCTTACCAGCTCCATGGTACAGAGAATGGGGAAGGGATGCCCTTAGGGGAACAGAATTTCAGTAGAGCAATGAATCCATTTTCTAAAGCATCTGATCTGGTAACTTTTGAATCTATCAGATCTGCATTTTTTCATTATATAGCTAGAGATTCAGTTTCCTTCCTAGAGGCAGCAAATGCAGTTGAAAAAGCTCTTCAATTCCACTGGAGGTTGGAATTTGGTGATTTTGATTTTACACATAATGAAGCTGTGAGGTCTTGACTAAATCACTTCCCCAAGTGATCATTTTGTTTGATCTTGATTTTGTAGATTAGAAACTGGACACAGCTCAACTAAGCAATATATTCTGGATAACATTAGCAGGGGTCACTCACTGAGCTGGTGGCAGCCCTGGGTTAAGTGAGAAGATCCAAGGAGGCTTTATCCATATCTGGCACTGTGTTATGGCCTCTGGCTCTCCACATGGCTAGCTTGGGCTTCCTCAGAAGATAGTGGCCTTGAACTTCTTAGAAGGCCTCTGGCTTCCCAGAGGGTAGCAGTGGAAGCTGCAAAATCCCTTAAGAACTGGAGCTGACACATTATTACTGCACTCTGTTGGTCCCAGGGTCATAAGCCCTACCCAGATTCATGTCTTGATGGATGGAGCACACAGAGGTACAAGGAGGAAATAATCGGTTGGGTCTTTCTTTGGAGGTTATCTACAACAGGAGCCAGATTCCTTTCTTCTGCTTTTCCATCCTTAGCCCTTACTTTCACCTCATGATCCAAAGTGGCTGTTGGGTCTCTAACCAGCTGGAGCCACTCTCCCTCTTAAGGAAATTTCTATTTAATCAGCCAGCTAGTCACATGGTCGCATCTTGTTGTAAGGCTGTTGTAAGACAGCATGCACAGCTAGAAACCAGAGGTCTCTTCTAAGAGAGAAGGGGAAAATGAGCATCAGAAGGATCTGCCAGTTACTGTTTCTCCTTCTCCCAAACCAAGCCCCCTTGGAAGTTGTAGGGGGAAGAAGCCACTACCAGGCAAACCTAGAGACACAGGGAGGCAGGTCCCCCAAGTAATTTCCCTGGACACTCATGACCTCTCTCTGCTCCCAGTACACCACAGGCACGTGCACTGATTCAGTGATTCACAGCTGTGACCTGTGTGGCAAGGGCTTCCGCCTGCAGCGCATGCTCAACCGTCACCTCAAGTGCCACAACCAGGTAAAGAGACACCTGTGCACCTTCTGTGGCAAGGGCTTCAACGACACCTTTGACCTGAAGAGGCATGTCCGCACACACACAGGTAAGGCTGGGGCCGTGTGCTTTGCTATTAAGTCTATGTTTTGGGGCCAAGAGTTCCTGTACCTTTCCCCTCTAAGAACCAACTCAGAAGTGTGGAGCAGGGTCCTATTTCTGGAAAGGTCATGTAGACTGAGTATTTGGTGCCAGCCCATCTGGGTTCGTTTCCTGACTCTACTACCTGCCAGCATGCCAAGCAAACTGTCTCCTGTAGCCTGTTTTTGCCCCTATAAAATGGGAATAATGATATAAGTGCTGGTGAGTCTCAAAGCAAAGTATTCTGAGAATTATGATGCATGAAACAAATGCTGGGGAATATTGTAATTCAGCCCTGACTGGTCTTGACTTCTGGAATGTGATTCTGTGGTCTTACTATAAGTATTTTATTCCTCTTTCTTGAGAAGTAAGCCTGCCTTGGTATTTAGCTTTGTGTTCCTCCTAAGAGATCAAAAGAAGAAAATGCTCAGCTCACTTAGAATTGACCTGAGCCTTCTATGTGAGCTTGGTCGATAAGCATCTTCCATTTGGGCCTCCTGTTTCCTGACTTTTTTTTTCCCCCTCTTCAGAGCTGGGGATGGAACCCTGTGCCTCACCCATGTGAGGCAAGTGCTCTACCACTGAGCTACACCCCCAGTCTATTTCCTGACTTATGAAATGTGGAGCCGAGTCCTTACCAGCTCCATGTTATAGAGAATGGGGAGGGGATGCCCTTTGGCCTCACTCCTAGCCCTTCTGATGGGTCATAAGCCTCATTAGTTTTATCTTAGGGACATCTGGCCTCTAGGCTTCTCCACTAGGTGTGGCCCATAGTCCACACCTTTGCCCAGTGATCCCTTGAGGAGAATTTTAAGGATGCCATTTCCTTGGTAAAAAATTTCCAACTTCTGGCAGAATGAAATCCAGATTCCTCATTTCTTGTTGGATGAGCTTCATGTAAAGTCCTTTACAATCTGGGTCCCTGTTGTCAAATCCCTATTCTATTCCAGCCTAACCCTCCCCTCATCTATCCCATCTCATCCTCTCAGAACCTTCCTCAGGTCATCCCATCCCATCCCAACCCATTTCCATAATTCCTATTTTATCTCATTTAAACCCATCTCATCTCAACCCCTTCAGCCCCATCTAGATTGCCACCCACCCTTCTAACAACCTCATAGAATTTACTCTGTGTAGTGACCCTGGTCACTCAAGTCCTTTCAGAATTTAGGGTTTTCCCTGGCATTTTGGTGAAGTTAGTTTTCTAACTTCCCTCTTTCTAACTTCCACTCTTCCCTCCAGATGGAGTCCCCAGCTCCTTACTCACTCATAATGCTGTTCTTAAGCCCTCTGTATTCCATTTTTCTTTCATAGTTTTTAATAATATGTTATTGTTCTTAGGGTACTGGACATGAGCTACCTCCCTGGCAGGGGAAGAGTGTTTCCCAATTTATTGAACTGGCATATGAAAAGATACCCTTTTAATTTTTTCATTTAAAATATTTTTCTTTTGTTACTGGGATTGAACCCAGGGGCACTTCACCATTAAACTACATCCCTAGCCCTTTTTTTTTGTTATTTTGAGAGAGGGTCTCACTAGGTTGTTGAGGGTCTTGTTAAGTTTCAGAGACTGGCCTCAAACTTGTGATCCTCTTGCCTCAGTTTTCTGAGTGCTGAGATTATAGGCATGAGTCCCTGTGCCCAGCTATAATATTTTTCTAAAGTGAACTTTCCGTTGAAAAATGTAACATATATCTAGAAAAGTACACAAATCACAAGTGTCTAGATTAATGAATTTAGGAGTTTTTACAAAGTGAATATGCTCATGCACCTGGCATCCAAGATAGGAATCAGAATATTTCCTGCCTCCTCCAAGTCACTACTTCCTTGCCTCCAAGGGCAGTCACTATCATAACTTCTAACAGCGTAATTGACTTGCCTATTTTGGAACTTAATATAATGGACTCCTATAGTGTATACTCTTTTTTAAAAAAAAAAATTTTAATTGTAGTTGGACACATTACCTTTATTTTATTTATTTATTTTTATGTAGTGCTGAGGATCGAACCCGGGGCCTCACATGTGCTAGGCAAGCGCTCTACCGCTGAGCCACAACCTCAGCCCCATAGTGTATACTCTTTGAGGTTGTTTGGCTATAGTCTTCTTTTTTTAATCTCTAAGATATCATCTTTTTCTTCTTCTTCTTCCTCCTCCTCCTTCTCTTCCTCCTTCTATGTCTTCTCCTCTTTCTCATCCTCCTTCTTTTTTATCCTAGTGAATCAGTAAAGTCTAACTTCTGAAAGGCCTGGCTAGTCATTAGGGGGACAAAGTGCTTATGGAGTGGTGAGGGTCCTATAAGTGATGATCTGGCAGAATAGTGTAGGATCCTGGAGGGGGCAAAGGGTCATAGAGTAGCTGCAAAACTGGGCCTGGGGCAGCTGGCCCCAGGGGCAGGAGGAAATCAGGAACTACTTATTAGGTCAGTTGTCATTTCTGCTAGGAAAGTTTCTTAGCTTCTTCATCCCTATCTGAGGATACCCCTGAGGACCTGGCCTGTTTATTCTGCTCCTCACCTGGTAGATTCTATAGTCACTCCCCTACCCATGCTCTCTAGGACAAAGTGAAGGGGGCTCAGGGAACATGGAGGGCTACTGGTACCTTCACTTGAGATGAACATTGAAAGAATAAAATAAAAAAAGTTGGGGATGTAGCTCAGTGGTAGGGCACTTATTAACACATGTGAGGCCCTAGGATCAATCTCCAGTACTATGATTAAAACAAAAACCAAGAGCTGGGTGCTGTAGTACAGACTTGTAATCCCAGCAGTTCAGGTGGCTAAGGCAGGAGGATTGCAAGTTCAAGCCCATCCTCAGCCGTGAAGCCCTAAGCAACTCATCGAGACCCCCGTCTCTAAGTAAAATATAATAAAGGGCTGAGGATGTGGCTTGGTAGTTAAGCGCCCCTGAGTTCAATCTTTGGTACCAAAAAAATAAAATAAAATAATAACAAAAACTCATGTCTATGTTAGCTGACCATGAGCCTGTCTACATCACTATCCTTTCATTTTAGCTTTTCTTTCTCTTTTTCTTATTTTCCATTTTGGTACTGGGGATTGAAGATACATCTATAATCACCAGCAACTCATGAGGCTGAGGCAGGAGGATTGCAAGCTTAAGGCCACCCTCAGCAACTTAGTGAGACCTTTTCTCAAAATGAAGAAGGCTGGGGATGTAGGTCAGTAGTAAAGCTAGTGGTTTCAATCCCCAGTACCCCTGCAAAAAAGCAAGTGCTTAGTAGATTTTAATTATTGTTAAATTATTTTAATTATTGTAGATTTTAATTATTTTAATTATTGTTTAATTATTTTAATTATTGTTAGTAATATTGTTAATTATTGTTAGTAGTAAAAGTTTCAGCAATTGACAGGTTTCCTGGGAACCCAAGATGTGGCAGGCCCTCTGTGCACACTCAGCTCTGTAATTAGGAGGGCTCAGCCAACAGTGAGAAATACCCCAGACATCCTCCTGTCGCACAAGTGAAGTATCAGAGGGGCCAGTAAGAAGAAAAAGTGGCATCCTGGCAGGTGCATTTTTCCTGATGGCATACCAGGAAGGCCTCTCGGATGAGGGGCCTTTAGGCTGATCTTGAAGGATAGTGAGATTTCCATGGAAGTAGGGAAGGAATGGGAAGGCATTGCAAATGGATGTATGGATGAAATGTATGGAAGGAATGGGAAGGCACTGCAAATAGAAGTGTCTTGGTTTGAATTACCCCAGAAGAGTACCCCAACACAAGGATTTGGATATACACAGTTTATTTAGGAGGTAATCCCAGGATGCATGGTGAGGGAATGGGGAGGGGAGATAGGGAGAAGACAGCTAATATGAGTGCATTAATAATGAGCAGGTTACCACTGAGAGCAACTGGGGAACAGTCCCACTAGGGACCCTCTGAGAAACCACATAGAATGTACAGGTGCTGGGTGCTGTGGTATTTGCCTGTAATCCCAGGGACTCCAGAGACTGAGGCAGGAGGATTGCAAATCTGAATCCAGCCTGGGCAATTTAATGAGACCCTATCTCAAAATAAAGGACTAGGGATGCGAATGTGCCCCTGGTCACTCCAAGAGTAGGAAAGCTGGGATATTGTTCTGTCTACCTCCATTCCACCTTGTTTGGGAGTCCATCCTGATACCTTCAATGCCCAGGCAGTACTCCCGCCCCCACCCTTTGCAAGCCTGTCGTGTTTTCTGGGGAACTAGCTGCAGGTAGAAAGGTGCTGGAACCATCTGAGATGCCCTGGTGGTCTGCTGAGTTAACCTGTATAGGGTGTTGACAGTGTCTTCACCAGGGAGGCAGAAGAATTAGCAGGTGAGGTGGTGGCTCATCGGTGACTGGGAGACTCCTTCAGATGGCAGAGAGCTACACATGATCACTGTCCTGCATGCCAGGTCCTCAACATTGATCCCATTATCTCAAACAACTCCAAGGAGCCATTACTATTTTTTATTAGCCCCATTTTACAGATGAGGGAACCAGGCTTGGAGAGCTCACATGATCCATATGTGGTAGAGCTGACAGTCTGGTCCCGAAGTTCAAGGTCATTTATCTTCTATAGGATCCCTGTTTCCCTCATTGTATCCCAGGGCCTTCAGGTATTCTTCTTGAGGCAAGAATCTCACCAGCCTGCCCCTTTACAGTTTCTAGAAACCTGATTAATTCTGAAGGAAGGTGAGATAAAGGGAAATTCAGAGCTGGCATGAACTGTGCACTCCAGGATAGTAGTTAGGAGGTTCTAGAGAAGCCTGTGAGTGTATGTGTTCAGTGTGCCAAGATGCCCTCTGACCACGAAAGGGACAGAGCAGGAAATGGGGAGGCCTGTAACTCCCTGGTTCCCAGCTTCTGTTCTTCAAAAGTGAAACTTCTAGTGACTTCGTGTAGTGCTGAAAATCACATAAGTTGGTGCATAAATACACTTTCCAGCTGATGCTTTTGTAAAGGTCTTCTTCACCTAGTTTGTCTATTGGGGAAAGACCTAGGCAATGTCTAGCCAAGGAGAATATGGAGCTGTGTTAGCCAGGACAGCAGCCACTGTCTGCATGTGACTACTGAGCCCCTGCTATGGGGCTGAGCTGCATTGAGACATGGTTTAAGCATAAAACAAACACTGGATTTTGAAGACTTGCTGAAACCAAAAAAAAGGTGTGTAGGGGGTAAAATCTCAAAAATTTTAAAGGCTTTATGGTGATATTTTAAAATACATTTTTACAAAATATTTTTTTCGTTTTAGACAGACACAATGCCTTTATTTTATTTATTTGTTTTTGTTGGTGCTGAGGATTGAACCCAGTGCCTCACACATGCTAGGCAAACACTCTACTGAGCTACAATCCCAGCCCTTTTAATACATTTTGAAAGTTGTAGATGGACACAATATGTTTATTTTATGTGGTACTGGGGATTAAACCCATTGCCTCACATGTGCGAGGCAAGTACTCCACCACTGAGCCACAACCCCATCCCCAAATCTCAATTTTTAATGTTGCTTTCACGTTGGAATGATAATATTTAGGATATATTGAATTAAAATATATTGTTAAACTGGGTAAGGTGGCCAATGCCTGTTATCCTAGTGACTTGAGAGGCTGAGGCAGGAGGATGGCAAGTTTGAGGCCAGCCTTAGCAGTTTAGTGAGACCCTATCTCAAAATTAAAAACAAAACAAAACAAACAAAACCACCACCAATAAAAACAAAAACAAAATATATCATTAAAACTAATTTCAGCTATTTCTTTCAATTGGTTTTGATGAGGCTGCTGGAAAATTTTAAATTATAAAGTGGCCTGCATTTTAATTTCTATGGGAAAGCACTAAGATAATTGTTAACCATTTAAAAAATGTTAATTTTCACTCTTAAAGTGGTCAACCCAATAGCATTATGGAAACGACTTGGACCAGTTCTCCTGGCCACCACCCCTTTTGATACTAAGAATTGAACCCAGAGGTGCTTTACAACAGTTTATTTAGGAGGTAATCCCAGGATGCATGGTGAGGGAATGGGGAGGGGAGATAGGGAGAAGACAGCTAATATGAGAAGACAGCTAATATGAGTCCTCAGCCTTTTTAAACTTTTTTTTATTTTGAGACAGGATCTTGCTAAGTTACTTAGGGTTAGGGTCTTGCTGAGTTGCTCAGACTGGCCTCCAATTTGTAATCCTTAGAACAGGGCAACTAGGGAAAGACTCAAAGCACACAGGGAACTTCTTGGAAAAGATCCAGGGAAACCAGAGCCTGAAAACATCTTATATTAATATTCAAACCGATGAAAGAAAAGATTAGGTCTCCTTTTTGGAATATGACTTCATCAAGAAAAGAGTGAATGGGGGTGGGGTGGAGAATGAGTGTGATCAGGGAGGGGTGTGAGTTAAATGACATCTGACTGAAGATGGGAGAAGAGGAACCAATTGCTACAGAAAAAAATCGTGGTAACATTTTGTTAAAATATATCAGCAAATGAATGGCTGTTTTTAATCCAAATTGTCCTAGGTCTTGTTCCTGGATGCAGCTTCTTATCAAATGAATTATGAAGGGAAAGCTCTTGGAAGGAACCTGTCAGGGACTGAGGGAAGTGAATTGGGTGGGAAAAAGGGGCTGGGAAGAGGTGCGGTCAGAGTCTAGTCTCAGTCCCATCCCAGGGGGTGCTCTGGAGTATGAGTGATACCCTGGAATTGTTCTGTCTACAGGAAACTTTTCTGTGCCCTTTTCAGTCAGACATGGCAGATGGTCAAATCTCCCTGAGCTTCTGGGAGGTCAGTTCCCTTGGAGAATTGATTAGCCAAGAACAATTAGCTGCCAGAACACACCGCAGCTGATGATGTGCACTGGCCCAGAAAGGGGGTCTGGAGAGGGAGTCAGCATCACCTACAACACACATCATAGGGGAAAAAATCGCTCTGTTCCAGAGGAGTGGACAGGATTGCTGAGGCCAGAAACTATGGCTATTGACCCACCCCAAGTCAAAATAGAGAAAGGGCATATGAACATCAAAGAAATGATTGTATATGCGGTTCACAGCCTGTGAAAGTCATCATGGATTTTTTTTTTTTTTAACAGAATATTCTTTGGATTTATTTGTTTTATGTTGAACCACCTGGGATACTTCCTAAGAAGGGCTATCTGTTGATGTAATTGATTTGCTTTTGGTAGAGGGGAGATCTGTATTTTAGAGTAAAAAATAATAACTGAACACTAGCATATGCTGGACTTTGCCCTTTGTGTCCACATTCTTGCTACTCAAAGTGTAGAACCTGGGAACATGTTGGAGGCGCAGACTCACCCTGAGTGCCTCAGTGTATCAGCCTCACCATTTTAGGATAGCGATTTTTATGCTAGGCAAGGTGGTTCATGCCCATCAATGAGGAGGTTGGGGCATGAGGATTGAAAGTTCAAGGCCAGTCTTGGCAACCTAGCAAGTCCCTGTCTTAAAATAAGAAGTGCTGGGCGAACTGGGATTGTGGCTTAGTGGTAGAGCACTCGCCTAGCATGGATGAGGCACTGGGTTCAATCCTCAGCACCACATAAAGATAAATAAATAAAGGTGTTTTGTCATCTACAACTAAAAAATATTAAAAAAAAAAAAAAGTGGGGCTGGGGATGTGGCTCAAGCGGTAGCGTACTTGCCTGGCATGCGTGCGGCCCGGGTTCGATCCTCAGCACCACATATAAACAAAGATGTTATGTCTGCCGAAAACTAAAAAATAAATATTAAAAAAAAGTGCTGGGGATGTAGAGCACTTACTTAGTACTTTCATGAGGCCTTGGGTTCAGTTCCTAGTACTGCAAAACAAATAAATAAATAAAGCTGTAGAGAAGAAAGTCATCATCCACAATAGAAAGTGGGGTTCCTGGCTCAGTCTTGGTGGGGAGATGGGGCCCAGGGAGATAATAAATTCATGTTGGTTAATATACTCACAACTCAAGCTAGAATAAAGGAGGCCATTTAAAGCACATGCCATTTCTGTGGAAGCTTGTGAATTCCATAGAGAGAAGCTGAAGAATTCAGATTTGAGGACAGGGGGTGGGGAAGGGGGCCTTAGCCAAAGCTGCAGTGTGGCTCCACCCCAGGGGACAGGACAGGAGCCCTCTTGCCTTATCTTCCATCAGGGGCTACATTGAAAGGGATGAGAAGGCAAACAAATCCCATCTTGATTAAAGAAGAGAAAACAATGGTGTCTTTGTTGGGAGCTGATGGGAAGGATTGACTGGATTGGGAAAAATGCAGATTGGGAGAAGTTTGGAGCAGGGCAACCAGGGGAAAAAGAATCAAGTATACTTGCTGTAGCAGCAAGAGGGCTATCTTGTGGAATTGCCTCATCCACTTAGCAAACTGTCTCTCCCTGCTGTTTTACTCTTTTTTATTTGAACTTATATTTTTAGCTAAAATACATATACATATATATATATATTCATATGAGGAAAATTAAGAGGGGAAAAAAAGAGTAAACCTCTTTCTACTGGCCCAAGCCCAGTTGCACTCATGAAAGCACGTGGTCATTTAATTATTTTCCAGAAGTTTTTTAATGCACATTGCCTTTTTATGTTATATATATGTATGAAAATATATATATAGATAGATAGATATGAGCTTCCCTTATATCTGCATAGTAAGCACATCTTACTCTTTTTATTAGTTGTTGAAGTTTTTTTTTTTTTGGTACTGGGGATTGAACCCAAGTGCACTAAGTTGCTGAGGCTGGCTTTGATCCTCCTGCCTTAGCCTCCTAAGTTACTGGAATTACAGTGTGAGCCACCATACTCTTTGGAGCATTTCTTAATATGAAATCATGGCAAAGTTTCCAACATGGAGTGTACACAGTCCTTTTTTAGTTCCCCAGTGGACACTTGTTTCCATATTCAGGTTCGTTTTTAATTTCAGGCAATAATGCCATGAGTGAATGAATATTCTCATATATCCTTTGTCTACTTGTGGAAGTCTTTCTATAGTATAATTTCCCTCAAGTGGAATTGCTGGGCCAAAGGGTAAGGACATTATGATTTTTTTTTATAGGCTTCACCAAATTTCCTTCCCAGAAGACTGCCCTCAGTGTCTGCTCCCACAAGGAGGCCTATAAAAACTTCTTGTTGAAGTTCATGTTTGGATCAAGTTCAAAAAGGGACACATGAGCTATAGCAAGGAACGCAAGCAGAAAATTCCAGTAGCAGAGAATTTTCTTGAGGATCTGCTATGAAGCTTAATTTGATGTTAGGAATAAAAAACTTGAAAAGGAAGCCACCTTCCCCCCCCACACACACTTTTTTATGTAGTGTTGGGTATTGAACCCAGGGCAACTCTACCACTGAGCTGCATCCCTCGCCCTTCTTATTTTGAGACAGGTTCCTGCTAAGTTGCTGAGGCTGGCCTCGTACTGGTGAGCCTCCTGCCTTAGCTTCCTGAGTCACTGGTATTAACAGGCATGCACTATCACACCTGACCTGAGAAACCCTGTTGTTTTTTTTAATATTTTATGTGGTGCTGGAGATCGAACCCAGTGTCTCATGCATGCTAGGCAAGTGCTGTACCACTGAGCCACAACCCCAGCCTGAGAAACTCTGTTTTCATAATGAACAAAGAATATTTTGCGGGGAGGGAGGTAATACAGGCCTGTGGTACAGCATTCCCAAGGGCAGAAAGTAAGAGAAATCTTTCCACCAGCCATCTAGTGACCATGTTTAAAATTATTTTAAAAAATTTAAAAATTATTTTGAAAATATTTTAAAAACAGACATTTTTGTTGTGAAACAAATAATACATACAAAAGTGCCCATGGATAGAAAAGTTGACAGTGTAAAAAGAAATATGTATATAGGCACCAGACAGCTTGTGGATGGGCGTGTTTGCATTATGTCAAGAGGGATTGTGAGCACTGACCTTGTATCTTGTTGAGTCCTTAGTCTTGCTGGGTGCTTTGCGTGTGATGTCGCAGTTAACCCTCAGAGCAGCCTCCATGGGAGTGTGAGTGTTATCCCCACTTTACAGGCCAGGCAACTGAGCCTTGGAGGGGTTAAGCAGTCTCACCATGGACCCAGTTAATGAGTGGCAGATGTGTGAAGCCTGGCTTTTCATTGGCCTTGGACTTTGGTACTCACGTAGGTGTCAGTAGGTTAATGATATCTGGCATGGATGATGCATTTCAGTTCCCAGTTCCGCACTTTAGAAGTGGAGAAGATTGGCCTTTGCTCTGCAGCACTAAGATGGGTGAAGATTCAGTGTTGGGGGCAGGGCTCAGCCTCAGTCCCCCTTGTCCAGGGCTCCTGTCTGTCCACCACCTTCATCCCCTGAATGCATGGCGTGAGGAGAACTTGTTCCCAGGCCCAGAAACAGATACCAAGGAGCTTTGGGGTTGACCAATGTCTGTCTGCCTAGGGGTGGGAGTGTGGGGGGGTCAGGTTTACAAGTCAGAAACACCCTAACTAGAGCTTCCAGAACTCATGTTTGTGTCTGTGAGTCACCCAACTTCCAAACCAGGCTCAAATCCCATCCCCACCCCCAGTGGAGATGCAACAGTCATCTCCATTCTCCATGGTCCATGTGGTACCAGACTCTGAATTCTATCCTTTGCTATTTGGTCTTTCTGGGTACTCTGCAAAGAGAAGACAGAGAAGATGTATTGAATGAAGAGGAAAAGGAGACATGGCCCTAGGCACACTGGGCTTAGGTGGAGGTACCACTGCCTTCTCCCAGAGACAGATCACCCTTTGGGTAGGAACTTCCAGTAACATGGGAAACATCCATTTCTGGGCATCTAGAAGTTTCTTGATCCACGTTGAAGCCTGATGTCAGTGTGTTTTCCTCTATTTTTAGTCTGGACATTTTAAAACAGCAGCAGATCATTTCCCATAACTACAGAAAAAGGCAATTGGTCTCTAGGTACATTTGTTTTGATGACCTGTAGGTTTGAAATTAGGTTTGCAGTTTGACCAGCCAGGGATGGTGGGAGCCAGCTCCCAGCCCCAAAGACCCATTAATACACAAGTTTGCATCACAGTGCAAAAGTGAAAGATAAAGTAGGTATATTCCTTAGGAGAGACATCAATAGCCCTTACTTTGTAAAAACTTGTCCCAAAGATGTGACCTCTCTTTTCCAAGGTTAGTAGGGTTCATTCATTTATTCATTTAAACACTATTCACTGAGCCAGGTGTGGTGGCACACGCCTGTAATCCCAGCAGCTCAGGAGGCTGAGGCAGGAGGATCGTGAGTTCAAAGCCATCCTCAGCAACTTAGCAAGGAGCTGAGCAACTCAGTGAGACCCTGTCTCTAAATAAAATACAAAAAAGGTCTGGGGATGTGGTTCAGTGGTTATACGCCCCTGAGTTCAATCTCCAGTACCAAAATAAAAATAAGAACTATTTACTGAGTACCCATTATGTGCTACTGAAGATTATAAAGGGTGCTTCTTTGGCAGCTTTCTAGAATGTGTAGAATATAATAAAGGCCTGCATTTTACCTGATTAGCTGGAATAACATCTTACCAGGACATTGCTCCAACACATTTTTCTTATGTGGGTGTTGTAGGAAATTGTGCTTCTGGATGTAGACTGGAAGAAATATGGAAACGATTTGATTTTTTTGAAGTAGTGGGATGGAGTGGAGGAGAAATCCTTTTTTTTTTTCATTTTGAACTTGTCATCTGTGTAGTTAAACAAAAATAATAATAATGAACAGAAGTGGCTAAGTGGCTCTTTTTTGTTTGTTTTTGTTTTTTTGTACCCAGAATTTAACTTGAGGTGCCTAACCTCTGAGTCATACCCCTTTTTTTGTATTTTATTTAGAGACAGTGTCTTGCTGAGTTGCTTAGGACCTCACTAAGTTGCTGAGGCTGCCTTTGAACTGACAATTCTCCTGCCTCAGCCTCCTGAGCTGCTGAGATTATAGGTGTGCAACACTGTGCCCGCTCTAAGTGGCTCTCTTGATCCCCACTCCATGAACTGTCAGTAAGGAATTGGGGACATTCAGCCTTGAAGAGAAGAGCCTTGGGGCCTGGCTGCCTTCAGATGTCTGACTGCTGTCCTTAGGCTTAATTTTGCATTGTTTTGGTCCTGGGGTTTTCAAAGAGTGATCCAGAAGCAGTCTTATTATCACCTGAGAACTTGTTAAATAGAAATTGTCAGCTCCGCCCCCAGAATCAGAAATTCCAGGCTGGGATACGGGAATCTTTTTGCTTTTCTTTCTTTCTTTTCTTTTCTTCTTCTTCTTTTTTTTTTCATACTGAGGATTGAACCAGGATACTTTACCACTGAGCTACACCCCAGCCTGCCCCTCCCTCCTTCCTTCCCTCCCTCCCTCCCTCCCTCTCTTTCTTTCTTTTTTTCATTTTATTTTGAGACAAGGTCTCATTAAGTTGCTAAGGCTGCCTTCAACTTCTGATCCTCTTGCCTCAGCCTGGGATTAAAGGCATGTGCCACAGGAATCTATACTTAGTCTAATGCTCTATCAAGTTTGAGAATATCTGCTTTTAGATTCCTATTCAGTAGGTCTAGGTTAGAGCCCATATTACTCTGTTCTTTGTTGCCATACCAAAATATCTTAGGCTGGGTACTTAGTAATTAAAGAGGTTTATTTGGCTTAGGATTTTGGTGGCTAAAAGGTCCAAATAGCAAGGTGCCAGCATCATTCTGCTTTATTACAACATGGTATAAAAGCAGAAAGGGAACTGGCCACACGGAGAAGGGCCAAGTGTAGGCGGTGGTCTCCCTTTATAGCAATCTACTCTTGGGAGAACTAATCCATTCCTGTGAGAGCCACATTAATCCCTTCAAGAGGATGGAGCCCCCAAGATGTGATTACCTTCTACCAGGCCCCTCAACTTAAGTTTCTGCCATCTCCAATACCACCATATTTAGGGACTAATCTTCCAGCTCATGCACCTATGGGGCACATACTCAGAGCACATCCAAGCCACAAGAGGATTTGAGATTCTGTATTCCCACATGTTCCCAGCTGATGTGGTCACTGTTGGTCCATGGACCACCCATAAGTTATTAGGTTGTACAAAGCACTGTAATGTGATGGGAGGGTTTGGGTTGGAGGAATAGTTCCTCAGTCTTCATAGTTTTTTGTTTTTTTTTTTTAAGAGAGAGAGATTTTTTAATATTTATTTTTCAGTTTTCGGCGGACACAACATCTTTATTTTATTTTTATGTGGTGCTGAGGATCGAACCCAGAGCCCCGCACATGCCAGGCAAGCATGTTACCGCTTGAGCCACATCCCTAGCCCAGTCTTCATAGTTTTTAAAATAAGAGATTTGGATTCAGCTATACAGTGAGACACCATGGTACTGTTAAAAGGATTGAAATTAATGTAAGCACCAATGTGGAAAAATCAGCAGGAATATTGTTAAGTGAAGAAAAATTATTTTTTCCTTTGTGGTACTAGGAATGGAACCCAGGGACACCCTGCCATTGAGCTACATCCCTATCCCTTTTTATTTTTATTTTTTTTTAAGACAGAGTCTAAGTTGCCCAGGGTGGCCTTAAACTTGGGATCCTCCTTTCTCAGCCTCCTAAATTATTGGGATTATGGGCATGTGCCACTGTGGTAGGCAACTGCTTTTATTTAAATGTAAAAACTAAAATACAGTTTCCTAGCCCCCATACCTAGTTCCTAGAGTCAAGGCAAGCCCAGAAATCTGTACGGGCCTTGGGGGATTCCTCCAGATGGCAGCCCTCCTGTCTCCTAGGCTCCAAGATGGTTCAAGGGCCATGGCAGCAGCCTGCTTCGTGTAGCCCTAGTACCATATTCACCTCTCCAGGCTATCATGCTTCCCGTCCCTCCTTTATAGCCATGATCATTCCCTCTAGAGCCTAAATTGGATCTTACTCTGATTTGGGTATTTTTTTTTTAATGGACGTTCTGAGGACCAAACCCAGGGTCTTGTGCATACCAGGCAGGTGCGCCATGATTGAGCTATACCCCTGGCCTGCTATGGTTATCACTTAATTTCATTTATGTGGTTGCAATGTTTGAACAGTATGGGTGTGTGCACTACACTGCCTACTACATTGCCCAGCAGAATTGGACCCGGCTGCCCACTGCAGAGACTGGCGTGGTAATTCACTCAGCCCTGGCTCCTTCCCTTTCCTGTTTCGCTTCTTCAGTACCCAATTGGTGCTTCCCAGGATGGCCTCTCAAACTACTTGGACTGAAATCTTTGATTCAGTGTGTGTTTCCAAGAAAACCCAAACTACATAAAAGAAAACCAAAGCTGGGTATGGTGGCAGTTTGGGAGGCTGAGACCGGAGGATTGCAATATGAGGTCTGCCTGGGTAACTTAGCAGGCCCTTAAAACTAGAAGTGAGACCCTGTCTCAAAATAAAAATAAAAAGGGCTGGGGATGTAGCTCAGTGGTAAAGCACCCCTGGGTTAAATCTCCAGTGCTCCCCGCCCTTACCCCACCTACCCCCCCAAAAAAGCAAAGAAAGAAAAGAAAAAACAAAGTTGACTTTGCCCACTGTAAAATGAAAACATTAAGGCATACATGTGGGAAAAACAAGAATCCCTCCCGGAGGAAGTTTTGCTCTGTTGGCATTTTTGTGTCAGGTTTGCTTGTGTGGATGCTATGATGTTTTGCAGATGGTTTTGTGTTTCGCTTTAATCATTTTTCTCATGTTGCCATAAATCTTGGTCTTGGTGATTTTTAGTGGCTTCATAATTGAGAGGCTTTGGATTGGCTGTGACCTGACAATGATGTATCTGTCCCTCCTCTTTGCAGGCATCCGCCCCTACAAATGTGACATCTGCAACAAAGCCTTCACCCAGCGCTGCTCCCTGGAGTCCCACCTGAAGAAAATCCACGGGGTACAGCAGCAGTATGCCTACAAACAACGTCGGGACAAACTCTATGTCTGTGAGGATTGTGGCTACACAGGCCCCACGCAGGAGGACCTGTACCTCCACGTGAACAGTGCCCACCCGGGCAGCACGTTTCTCAAAAAGACATCCAAAAAGTTGGCAGCCCTTTTGCAGAGCAAGCTGATGTCCACACACCAGGAAAATACCCTCCTGAGTGAGGAAGAGGAGAAGAAATGAGGAGGATGAGGAAGGGAAAGAGAAATGCTAGTGCCGCCATGTTTATTGGGACTTTTGGTTTGGAGGCTGTCATACCCTCCCCTCATCCAACTGGCTTTTTTTTTTTTTTTTTTTAAGTACTGAGGATTTAACCCAGCTGCTCTTTATCACTGAGCTACACCCTCATCCCTTTTTATTTTATTTTAAGATTGTGATGCAGCCAGGTTGCCCAGGTTGGCCTTGAACTTGGGATCCTCCTGCTCAGACTCCTGAGTCTCTGGGATTATAGGCGAGCACAACCAACGGTGCTCGACTTCCACTGGCTCTTTTTAATTGCAAGTGTTGAGTTCACCTCTCTGTCTTTTCCAGACATCAACAGTAGGATCTGTCCCAAGGTTATCAATTATCATGTAGCAATCAGGCCCTGTCGCTTGTGTCCAGTTGAACAGTCACATTCATCAGAGTCACGGCTGAAATCACCATGTAGAACTTTTTTTTTTTTTAATTTCGCACATGGAGGGAGGGGTGTTCCTTGAGAGACCATCATTTTATGGTGCCTTGAAATGCTATTTAAGCAAGGAAAATGAATTTTATTATTCTGAAAGAGTTTACAGAAATTATTTTAATAAATGAAACATTCACGTGAAAGTTCTCTTTCCAAACAAAATAGAGTGTTGACCTATAATTCTGTGTTTAGGGTTTATTGTGTAACATTGGACTCCAGGTTATTTTGTGGGGAGGTTGATGGTCTCATAGGTTTGAGGAAGCAAATTTTCATTTATTTATTTAGTTTTTGTACTGGGAATTAAGCCTAGGGCTGCTTTACCACCGAGCTACATCTCTAGTCCTTTTTTTTTTTTTTAATCAGGAATTGAACCTAGGGGCACTTAACCACTGAGCCACATCCCCAGCCCTTTTTAATTTTTTTTAAATTTTGAGACAGTGTTTCACTAAGTTGCCAAGGCTGGCTTTGAACTTTCAATTCTCTTGTTTCAGCCTCCTGAGCACTTGGATTCCAGGAATGCACCACAGCACCCGGCTTCTCAGTTTTTTCTTGACTTTATTTTATTCTGGGACAAGGACTCACTAAGTTGCTTAAGGTCTCACTAAATTGCTGAGGCTGGCCTTGAACTTGAATCCTCCTGCCTTGACCTCCCAAGTCTCTGGGATTATAATAGTGTACCACTGCACCTGGCAAGGAAGCCAGTTTTGATGTTTGGGAAGAACAAATGATTGGTCGAAAGCATTGAGCAACAAGTTGGTGGGCAGATATACCTGGAATGGGAATACCAGGGAACTCATCCACTCTGGTCTTTATTGATGGCCTGGGGGCACCTGCAGAGGCCTTTGGCTTTTGGGGACAGGGAGTTGTTGGGTGGAGGCTCTGCTTCCTCCCTTGAGTCTGGCACTGGGTAAAGTATGCGGAAAACCCTGGAGCATGAGCAACCCGCTTGCACACAAGAGTGTACCTGCCTGGTGCAGTCTCCTTTGCTATCTCTGCTCACTTTGGATGCCCATTCCCTGAGGCAGGGGAGGTTAACAGTTAAGTCAAGATGAGAGTTGAGATGAGAGAGATAGGGCAAAAGTTGAGATTAGAGAGATAGGGCACGACAAAGTAGTTCTCAAGGTCCTTCCATGACAGAGCAGCAGGAAGGGTCCAGAACCCTCTCCCAGGAAGCCCCATGGTTGGGAGAGGCTTTTACTCAGACATGTGAGCTGCTGCCTGAATTGAGTAGGAATTGCTGATCAGCTGCTTTATGTTATCTCTCTGCCTACCCGGGTTCCCTGGGCACTGCCAGGGCCTGTCCTTGGTTTATGGAAATGTTGGGAAGATGAGTCTATTTTCTTATTTCTTCCCTCCCCATTCCCATCCTTCCCACTCTCTACCCTCTTCCTTTCTTTTCTCTCCTCTCCTTTCTCCTTTCATTTCTCTCCTGTACTCCAAGCCAGGCGTTATGCCAAGACCTGGGCATTTTAAGTGTTTCGTGTTATCATTTCTCTTCCAAATCTCTGCATTTCTTTCAGAAGGAAGGAAGCAAAACCCTTTTGTGAAACACCTGTGATGTGCCAGGTGGTGAGCTGGGCAACCTTCCTTGCACAGATGTCTTCTGGAACGTCTGCAGGGCATCCCCAGGAGTCAGCAGTCTTGTCCCTACGAGCAGAGGAGGCCACTGCAGAGGCCTTCAGGTCTAGTTCAAATCACTCTATTTTCTCCCTCTCTCAAGGAGGAAGAAAAAAGGCTTCAGATTCAAATGGGAGCACACGGAGGTGGTTCCTGACTTTGGGGAACCTCATCCCTTTCAGCTCCCCTGACTGGTGAGGCTTAACCAGCCTGCAGGATCTTTTCTGCCTTACCAGAAGCCCCAGGTACATGAGTTGAGTTGTGGCACAACACAGTCTGACTGACCACATTCAACCCTCAGCAGTGTTGACCTGGGGACTGCAAATGGCACAGGGTGCAGCACACCAGGAACATGAAGGGCTTGGTCCTAATTCCAGAGGACAAGTTGCTGACCTTGTATCTTCTAGCTTTTGCCACAGAGAAAGGTTAGAAAGCAGTTGACTTTTTTTTTTTTTTTCTTTTGCCTTAGTTATCTGGGTAATGCAGACAACAAAACAAACCTTCCTAGCAAGGAATATCTGTGGCAGGTTCAGACAAATGGCCTGTGGCCTGTTTCACCCAGGAAATATGTCCATCAACAACAAAAAAACATTTTTTTAAATGGCTTCAGCAAAGAAGGGAATGTACTAGTTGAAAACTCTAGGGTTATTCTGGTTTCAGGGGTGGCCACAACTAGTACCTAAATGACAGCTTCATCTCTCATCTTTTCCTCCATCTCTAAGCTCTGTTTTACCCATGGTGGTTTCTTTCTCAGGCTCTCAAGTGAAGCCCAGATGGCTGTCCACAGTTCTGCATTTGTATCCCACAGTGCAATAACCTGGAGGAGGGTTTCTTTTTTAGCCTAAGATCTTGGGTTGGTTTGGCTCTGGTATCCACCCTGAACCATCACTCCTTTGGGATGTGTGCCACCTTCTTGGCCCAGGCCTCAGTCACATGCTCCTGCTTCCCCTGAATCAGGTGCAGTAAGCAGGTTAGCTCCATCCTAGCCTACAAGTGGTCGGAGGGTGGTTCCCCGGCAGCAAATGAAGAGGCCATGATCTGAGGATGGAATGGATGTTGGGAAGGGGATGGGTACTAGTTAAGATAAGGCACAGCTGCTCTCACAAAGATGCCCAGCAAATCCTGTGGCATAAAGGAGAAGGTTGTTTTTCACATAGCAGTTCTTGGTTAGGTGCTTCTCCCCCAGTGCATCACTCAAGAACCCAGATTTCTCCTATTGCTCTGCCATGTCCGAGGATGTTATCAAGATATGCATGGTTGAAGCTGGGTTTCTGTGGGTCTCAATGCATAGTCATCTTGGTTTCGATTCCTCTAGAAGCCAGTTCTGAGGTAAGGAGTCAAGTTCCAGTCGATTGCTTAGGAGCTGACCCAGGAAGCATCTGTAGGGGCCTGGACAAGTGGGACAGGAAAGAGAGACAGTAAAAGCAACAGAGTTAGAATTTCTACAGTGGGCAACTGGAGTTCATCCCCTCTGGGAAGCAGTGTAGAACATGTCTGTTTCCTGTGGTTGGGAAGAGGAAAGTCCACTAACTCCCCATCCATCATTGGTGGAGGGACACTGCCATTTGGGGCATTCATTTCTGGGCTCTTCCAACTTGCCTGGTGCATTGGCCATGCATGTTTTATATGCCTGGAAAATCTCTATGCAGAGATAAATAAAAGCAGCCTTTAGCATATAGACCTGGAAGCTGACGAACCTGGGCAAGGTGACAGCCGTATCTGGTATGGGTATGGTAGAGTCACACTTGCTACCTGAAGGTGCTAGCCTGGATGAGGCACATGACCTTTCCACTCACATGAGAAGGATCCATGGGGAGGATTTTGCCACATTAACTAGATGGAAAAAAAAAGTCACACTTTTGTGTGTCAAAATGGGGGGATGGGTTATTATGGCGGATGACTCACTGTCTCTCTCGATGGCAGGCAAAACCAATGGATGTTCACTCTCAACTTTTTGACCCCCTCCTCATCCTAACCCTGCTGTGCTGTCCTGTCCTGCTTAGCCAGTTGCCAGGAAATCCAGCTAATGAGGCCAGGCTCATGATTTAGGACATTGGTTCAATGGCTGGTGGTCCTGGAACCTTGGGTCTATAGGTGGCGGGGATGGAGACTCATGAGTTGTTGACCTGTACTAAGTTTGCCCAGCATAACCTGTGTTGGTGGCAAATGTTCTTGCTAGGCACAAAAATGCATACTGAGCATTCATTTTGGAAAAAGGCATCTATTATCTTTCAGTGTGATTTACTTCATGGGTGTCTTAGGTTGGGTCCCATAAGCAGAACCAAAGACAGGGATTCAGAGGTGAGTAATTTATTGCAGGCAGCTCTCAGAAGAAACCAATAAGGAAGTCAGGGAAGCAAGACCTAACAGGAAGAAACGAGGCAACAATATGGGTTCACTAAAATCTAGTTGCAGCCTGATTTCATACGTACGGAGGAGTGTGAATGGCACCATAGAAGTTCCACCTTGAGCAAGGAGCCAGTTATCACATGTGACTTGTACTCTAATGTGTATATGTGTGGAAGGGGAGTACATAACCTCTGAGCATTTTCAGTTAGCAGCAACTAAGCTCTTTAGTAACCAATGTTCAAAGCACCTAGGGGCTGATTCACTTGGAGATCTCCAAAGTGGGGGAGAGAAAAGACAGAATGGATTCTTAGAAGTAAAAAAGGATCTGATGACTTCTCCCTGGAATATTGGCATTTTGATGAAGAATCTGCTTTTGGAGCTAAAGGAGTGAATCAGTTATTGCAAAATTAGGTAGTGTTTTGGGAAAAAAATTAAAAATATTTCTATATTAATGTATGCAATAAAAAAGTCATCTCCCTCATCTGCCAAATCTGTCCTCTCCCATCATAGTTAGCCACTGTCATTTGCTTCTAGTGTAACTTCCCTGAGTTTCTTTACCCATATGTAAGTAATATGAATGTGTATGTTTGCTTCCTACTATTTTTATAAAGTTGTAATTGACAGATCTTTTGTGTTTTTCTTTGTTTTCCCATTTATTATTATTATTGTTATCATCATCATCATCATCATCATTTCTATTTGTTCTAATTAGTTATACATAATAGTAGATGTGTTTTTCTTTTAATAGTACATCCAGCAGTTCTTTCCGTAATAGTTCCAAAAAGTGTTCTTGTTCTTCTTTACAGCTATCTAGGATTGAGTTGTATGGATGCACCATAATTTAGGTTATTGGTTTTTCTCTTGATGGACATTTGTGTGGCTTCCAAAGGTTTGCTACTATAGACAATGCTGCAGTGAGTAACTTTACACATATGTCACGTCACATATGTGCAAATATATCTGCGGGATAAATTCCCAGAAATGCAATTGGCAGTGCTAACAATTTCACATCAGTAAGTGCCATTTGTAGTTCCCTTCCCCATTTGTTTTCCCCACTGGATTTGGTAGTCTTTTTGTCTACCTAACTAGGGTGGGTTTTGGTGTTTTTTTTTTAGTTTTGTACTGGAGATTGAACCAGGGGCACTCAATCACTGAGCCACATACCCAGCCCTTTTTATTTATTTGAGACAGGATCTCACCAAGTTGTGAGGGCCTCGCTAAATTACTGAGGCTGGCTTTGAACTTGTGATCCTCCTGCCTCTGTCTCTCAAATTGCTGGGATTACAGGGCTGCACCATGGCACCCTGATCCTTTTTTCTTTTTCTTTTTGCTGTGCAGGGGATAATGGACTAGGCAAAGGTTCTATTCCTGAGCTACATCCCTAACCCCTCTGCCTAACTTCTACAAGTTGTATATGTATGTGTGTGTGTGTTTTAACTATCAGAAAGTTTGGTCTTTTGTGATGTTAGCTGCTGACTTTTGTACTGTTGGTAGATAGGACTCCTTTAGAAGGAGAAAGTGCCAATTTGCAATGTGTGAGAGTCCCCATGTCCTCACCATTAGACCAATGTTGTGTTGCTCCAAGTTTGGATTTTTGCCAATCTGATAGGGGAGAAATAGTTTTTCAGTGTCGTTTTTTTACATTTGTCTTATTATGTGTGAGAGAAAGAGGTTGAAGGTCTTTTCATATGATTAAGGCCATTTGTGATTCCATTTATTGTTAACTGCCTAAATATCTATTTTCCCACCAGGTTTCTGCCTAATTTCTTGGTCTTTTTTCTTGCCTAATTTCTCAGAGTTTTTTATTTATTTGCTTGTTTTAATGTATGAGGCAGTTTAGACCTTTGGATGGTTTTTCTTTCAGATTGTCATTTAGCTTTTGATTTTGCTTATGCTAAAGTATTGTTTTGTTTTGTCTTTTTTTCTTTCACCAAGCAGAAGTTTTTGACTTTTATGTAGTTTGAATTGACCCATCTTTTTCTTTTATGGCTGATGGAAATTGAGTTGTAGTTAGAAAAGACTACCCACTCTAAGGTTATATCGGAATTCTGCCATGCTTTTTTCTAGGACTTTAATGGCTTCATTTTATCACGTAGAAATCTTTGATCTGTTTGGACTATTTCCTGGTGTATAGTGGGAGGTATGGATCCAACTTTATCATTTTCCAGATGGCTGACAAGAGATATTTTTTAACAGGGAGCTGGTCCAAAACACACCAGAGAACACTTTCTTCAGGAAAAGGTCACGTGCCTCAGCAGAAGGTGTTGCGAATTATAGTAAGGAGCAGTTTTCTTTAATTAGCAAAGATTCATTTGTTCAACAAATATTTCTCAAGTGTCCACTGTGTGCCAGATAGTTTTCTAGATACTGAAGCTAGAAAAAATACATAGTCCCTGCCCTTAAGGAGCTCACGTTCTCTTGGGGGAAGATAGACAATAAATAAGCAAGTAAATACATTTATACCATGTTAGGAATTATAGGGAAGAAAGACGTTCCAGTTACCTTGGCTGTGTAACTAATTGTGCCAAAACATACTGGTTCTGTGGATCAGAGATTTGGACAAGGCACAGCACAGGAGCATAAGGGATAGGATAGCCGATGACTTTTCTCTACCCTTTGAGATCTGGGGCCTTACTGGAAGACCTGAAGGCTGGGGCCTGGAATTGTCTGAAGGCTCGGTCACTCATGTACCTTGTGATTAATGTTTGCTATTGGTTGGGAGCCTTGATTCCTTTCCACATGAATGTCCCCTTATGGTCTGTGTGGCCCAGTTTGGGCTCCAGTGATATGGTAGGTTCATATAGGTAATCTCAAAGAGTCAGGTGGATGGTGCATTATAGATTGAGACCCAGTTAACCAGTTGTGCAAGGTTGCTGCTGCCACAATTTGTCAGAAGCATGTTACTAAGGCTGGCCCATATTACAGAGAAGGAAAATAAGGCTCCCTTTTGATGGGAGGAATGGTTCTTGAAGAGCTAATGGGACCATATGTATTGCTGTGGCCATTTTTAGAAAATACAATTTGCTACTGAAGCAAAGAAGGCTGGAATGAGAAAGAAGTGATGTTGGTGGAGACTGGTGGCATTGTATACAGGGGGGCCAGGGATATGTGACCCGACAGAAGTCGGGGAGGAAGTTTCCTAACTGGGGAAGGATTCCAGACAGAAGGAACAGCAAAGTCATTTTGGCCAAGAGGCAGAGGGAGTATATTCGACTTATGTGAAGAGCATGATGAGCATTAGCTTATGTGGAGCAGGAACAGGTGGGGGGCATATAGACAGATGGGGGTCAGAGAGATTCAGGCAGTAAATCGCTACTGCAGGCTGGTTGTAAAGACTTTAGCTTGCTTTCTGAGTGAATTGGAAAACTATTAGTTTTGAATTACTATAACAGAATACCTGAGATAACTAACTTATAAAGAGAAAAGGCCTATTTAGCTCGGAGTTCTGGCAGCTCTAATCCAAGATTGGGTTAAATCCATTGCTTTGTGCATCTGGTGGGGATACTGGAAGAGTATCTGCTCTGGTGGGAAGCACATGGCAGAGCAAACCGCTAATCTCATGACCAGGAAGGAAAAAGAGTCCTATAATCCTCCTCAAGGGCATGCTTGCTCCCAATGACCTAAGGACCTCCCATAAAGCCCCACCTCCTAAAGGTTTATAACACATCCCAATAAAGGGCCCAGCCCTTAATGCATGGGCCCTGGAGGACACTCACCCAAACTATAACAGAAACCAAGGAGAGCTTTGAGTGGAGGAATAACATGCTCTCATTTATGTTTTAATGGATTTGCTCTGTCTGCTGTGAGAACAGATTTGGGGGTGGGAGGCAAGGGTGGAAGTGGGGAGACCAATTAAGAAGCTGTTGCAAAAATAAAGCAGGACACAATGAATGCTTGGACCAGGATGACAGTGGAGGAGTTGGTGAGAAATGGCCGGATGCTGGATATATTTTTTAAAATAGAACTAACTGGGTTTGCTGATGGGCTACATGTGGGTTAATGGCTAGACCATACATCCTTATTTGTCTGGGGCACTTCTGGTTTATGTAATAAAGTATATGGTCATCCTGGTTAGAAGGAAAAGAGAGGATACAGAATGACTCCAGAAGGTTTTGCCTTGTACAACTTGAAGAATCAAGGCATCATTTGTATGGGAAGAATTGTGAGGGGAGTCGGGTCTGGGGAGGGTGTGAATCAGGAGTTCAGGTTTGGATTTTTAAATTGCTAATAAGACACCCAAGTGTCTCAAAGGCACAGGGACACAGTGAGTGGTGGATAGAGTTAAAGGAGGAGGAATGAGGAGGCAAAGAAAATTTGTGTTACTGGATCACAGGGAGCAGGAAGCCATAAAGCTTCATGTCCTCAAGTTTTAGTGAGGAAGAATCAATGAGGGAGAGTGTATTAGTTGGTGTTTAGTCACTACAAGAAAATATCTGAATGGATTATGTATGAAGAAGAAGAGGTTTATTTTGTTCACAGTTTTGGAGGTTCAAGAGCAGGGCACTGACATCAGCTCAGATCTGGTGAGGCCCCCTATCCCAGCTATGTCATCTCACAGCAGAAAACAGTGAGTGTGTGAGTTTGCATCACCAAACAAGAATTCAGAGAGAGAGAGAGAGAGAGAGAGAGAGGCTGGGCTCCCATAATCCCTTCTGAGGGGAAAACTCCAATTACCTAAGAACTTCCCATAGGCCCTGCCTTCTAACGGTTCCTTTTCTGAATCCCACCACACTGGGGCCCAAACCTTCACCTGTAATGGACCTATATCCAAACCATAGCCACAGTAAGATGGAGCTGCTGTAGAATGGGAGGGGAAGTGGTGGAAGTCAGTGGAGTCATTGTTATGTGGAGGTGTATTTTCTACAACAGGGTAGGTTCGTGATGTTACTTTTTTTTTTTTTGGTTCTGGGGCACTTTACCACTGAGCTACAATTCCAATCCCCCCTCCACTTTTTAAAAATTCTTTTTCATTTTTTATTTTGAGACAGGTTGCTGAGAGTCTTACTAAGTTACTGAGGTTGGTCTTGAACTTGGATTCTCCTTCCTCAGCCTCCCCAGTTGCTGGGATTGCAGGTGTGTACCACCATGCCCAGTTACTATTTGTTTTGAAAGAGAAATTTTCTTAGGCATGTGTACTTCCTTATATTAAACAGGAGAGCAAATATTATCAGTTCTTTTTTCAAATTTAACAAAAATATTTAATGCTTCCAAACAAAAGTATAAAAATACAGTAGGAATGACAGTTTGCTACAAAGTGGTCTCTCCTAACTTATTTCTTTTATGTCTTTTCTACTTTGTGTGTTGCTGGGATTTGAACCCAGGGCCTCATGCTTGCCAAGTGAACACTTCACCACTGAGCTATATCCCCAGCCTGTTTTCAACATTTCATACATGCATTTTAAAAAGCTTAACAATGCTAGAGATGGTGGCACTTGCCTTTAATCCCAGAGACTCAGGAGGCTGAGGCAGAAGGATTGCAAGTTCAAGGCCAACCCCAGCAAGTTACCTCGCCTAGCATGTGTGGGGCTCTGGGTTCGATCCTCAGCACCACATAAAAATAAAATAAAGGTATTGTGTCCAACTACAACTAAAATAAAAATTTAAAAATATTTAAAAAATTTTAAAAATAAATTAAAAAAATAAAAAGAGCTGGGGATATAGCTCAGAGGTAAAGCGCCCCTGGGTTCAATCTCCTGTGCCAAACAAACAAACAAACAACACTTAACAATACATAAAAGATATGGATCACTTCACAAATATGCACGTCATCCTTGCCCAGGGGTCATGCCAATCTTTGCATGGGTCTGACTTTTTAGTATATGTGCTGCTGAAGCAACAAGCACTCGCTGACTCACGCCACCAACTGGTACAAGGGATTGAAGCCAGGGGCACTTTACCACTGAGCTGTATCCCTAGCTCTTTTTAATTTTTATTTTGAGACAGGCTCTTGCTAAATTGCCCAGGCTAGTCTCAAATTCACCATCCTCCTGTCTCAGCCTCCTGAGTTGCTGAGTTTACAGGTCTGCGCCACATGTCCAGCACCACTGGCTCTTTTAAGTAATGCCACAGATGTCAAATAATTTGTAGGCACATCCTCCAGAGTTGCTGAGGCCCCTGGCTGGCTTGTTCTTGCTATGCGGCCCTAGATATGCGGTGCTCTGAAACACCACCCTCTATTGCTTTTTCCTGCCTTTTCTTTGTGGCAGCTATTGTTTTCCTTCTTGTCCTGGGTCCCTCCTCCTTTAATCCTGGGCTTTCCAGGATACAATTGCTGATAAGGAGTTTATCAGGTGTGGAAGAACCACAGGTGAAGGAGGGTCTGTCCTGTGACCTTTAGTCACTATTTGAGCTGATTCAAGGCCTCTTCCTGCTTCCTTCTTCATTTCCCCTGGATAATTGCTTGCGGGAATGTGACTTTTGGGTAAACCAAGTGGAACTATAAAAGTTATCTTGTTGCTGAATCCATTCAGTCATTCTGTATTGGCCAGGGTCTTCACACATTGTGTCACACATTATGTTAGACCCAGCTGGGGCTACAAAGACGGATCAGTTCCTTTATATAACCAATACCAGTTGTGGGCTTATAGCCCAAACAGACAGCAATCCCTGCCTCTTTTGAATTCACATTCTAGAGGGAGAAGGACAACCATCAATATGATAAATGTATACAATATCAAGTATGCACATGGTGCCAAGCACCATGGAGAAATTGTCAAGCAGAGAAGGAGTATGGAGAATGCCAGGTGAGAACTGCACGGTGACACTAGGAGGCTTGGATCTTGTGGTCCTCTTGCCTTAGCCTCCTGAATCGCTGGGATTCCAGGAGTGTGCCACTGTGCCAGGCTACATTCCCACCCCCTTTTAAATTGTTTATTTTGTGACATTAAAGTTGGCCAGGCTGGCCTCAAACTTGCAGCCCTCCTGCCTTGGCCTCCTGAGTAACTGAGATTATAGCCAACACACCCAGCTCTGTCCTCTGATCTTTTTTCTTTTTTTGTGGGGCCTTATGATAACCTGGCAGCTTTTGCTTTTGAATGTTGGGAGCCCCAAGCTGCCATGTCTGGCCACACTGCTAGAAAGGTGTCACGAGGTGGCAAAATTGTAATGCATGCAGTCGAGGGGAGAAATAAAGAATATCCACGCACTTCTGCCCCTTTCAATGCTTTATTCACTCAAATTACTTAGAACAATTTTACTCTATAGGTTCTTAATGCTAGGCACAGCAGTAGACATAATCAATTCACAGCAAACAATTCTAGATTAATTCTAAGCACTGCAAAACACACGTAATCATAATAGGCTAATGACAGACATTTCCTCTGCATGCTAAATTCAAATGTCAGATCAAAAGTCTTAAGCCTTAGGCTTTAAGTCCAGCTGATGACACTCACTTAGACTGCGGTGACCAGGTCTGGAACCAAGGCAGGCTTTTCCTGGCATGGAGTGGAAGACCGGTTGAGGAGAGGGTCTTAGGGAGAAGTTGTGGCTCTCACCAAGGTCCAGACGAGGCGGTAGAGTTTGAGAGCAGTAAGGATCATGCAGAGGATTAGGAAACGATGACAAGTGATGGGATGTCAGGTCCTCATCAGGCTCTCCAGCTCGAGTGCATCCTTAATTTGGCTGGCTGAATTCCTGTTCATTTGCTCTATTATTTATACTAAATTTGGGGGCTTTTGACCCCCCTTTCAATCCTTATCAGCTACCTCTGGATTTCTCAGTGACATCATTTACCCTGGGGTCAGAAACCCTGGACTGGTGGTCTCCACCCTGATCTTCTTGCCTTTCCCTCTGTTCAGGCGAGGATAGCCTGCCAGGGGCTTCACTCTGTTTGTCAGAGTGAGAGGAAGTAACTTGTTTGAGGCCATACTGGAGGGCTCTGTGGGTGTGCCTGGTGAGACTGCAGGTTTCAAACTGGAGTTTTTAAAATGGAGTTGCTTAGGCTCAGGCCTAAGGCCATCCTAACAAAAGGCCACACAGACCAGCCTTGTGTCAAAGGAAAGGACCTGAGACTACAAGAAGAGCCTAGTTGTCCCATTCCAACATCCAGTTGGGCCCAGGCTCTCAGCCATCGCCTGATAAGCCATAGAAAAGTGAATGAGTTGTTTTAGATGTTCCAGCCTGGTCAAGTCTCAGATGACTGCAGCCCCCATAAAATCCTGTGTGGATGAAGAACCATCTAGCAGAGCCCAGTTAGTCTGTAATTTTTTTTTTTTTTTTTTGTCCCAGGGATTTAACCCCAGGGTACTTTACCACTGAGCCACATCTTCAGTCTTTTTATTTTTGATTTTTTTTCAGACAGGATCTTGCTGAACTGCTTAAGGCCTCACCAAATTGCTAAGGCGGCTTTGAACTTGTGATCCTCCTGCCTCCTGTGCCAGGCTACATCCCCACCCACTTTTAGATTTTTTTATTTTGTGACACTAAGTTGGCCAGGCTGGCCTCAAACTTCCTGAGCCACTGGGATTACAGGCATGCACCACCATGTGTGGCAGTCCACAAAATCTTGAGAGATGATAAAATGATTGTCATTTTGTGGTGGTTTATGGTGCCGAAACAGATAGCCAGAGTACTTTTGCTGACCACCCTTGCTCAAACTGCAGCTTCTGTGTCTTTCTGTTTCCTTTCCTCTGCTTTGCTATTTTCCACAGCACTTAAAACATCCTGACATTTATACCCATATTGTTCATTGTTCACCTCTTCTAATCTCCACGAGAGTGGGGAATTTTGTGTGATTTGCTCATGGCTTTATTCCCAGAGTTTAGGACAGTGCCTAGCTTCAAGTAGGGACCCAATAAATATTTGTTGAATGACTGACTATTTAAGTAATTAATCTTCTAAGATCCAAATAGTGCAGGGTGTGGTGGCTATAATACCAGATACTCAGGAGGCTAAGGCAGGAGGATTACAAGTTGGAGGCCAGTCTGGGCAATTTAGCAAGACCCTGTCTTAAAATAAAAAAGAAAAAGGACTGGGGATGTAGCGCAGTGATAAAATGCCCCTGGGTTCAATTCTCTGTGTGTGTGTATCCAAATAGCATCTCTTTTATAATGGCCCTTTCCGCCTGGGGGAGGATTCATTCTTAGCTCACAAGGACACATACTGTTCCCTGAGGTGCATCCTGCAACTGACCTCATGCATGAAAATCCACATATTTTTGTTGAACTGCTACATGGAAGACTGATTGGAAAACTACACATAAATATTTTAAAATAAACAGCAATTTTAAGCAATCAGTTGTATGTTTGGGCATCCCCTCTGTTGTGGAGGGGCAGGAAGCAGTAACTGATGCAAGGGCTGGTTCCAGGAAGGGGCCAAGAGCCCTGAGGTACTAAGGAAGAGGGGGATGTAGGGCTCTTATCCAGCTGCTCATGCTTCCCAGGGTCTACCTCTGAGTCCCCTCTATATAACAACTGCCCCATGAGATGCCTCCTGGACTCCCTCTGCCCCTACGCAGAGGGGCAGATTTGTGTCACCACCATGGTCCACACAGTTGCTATTCTCTCCTCTTGTTCTATCAGCCTGACATTTCCTCAGCCGATTCCAAGCCCAGAGTACCATTTTAGCTGACGTGGGTGAGTGTTTCGCGGGGACAGCAGATGGATGGAATGACAAATAGCAGGATGGTGGGGACAGCTGAGAAGTGCTTTTTCCTGTGCCGGAACTGTTGGCTGTGCACGTGTTCCGACGTAGTCTAGACACACTGTGGCAGCAGCAGTGTGTGCTAGGGGACAGCCAGCAAGCTGGCTTCCATTTTACTGCAAAGCATACTCATCCACACATGCAACCAGTCCACTGACTATCTTAGTTTGGGTTCCCCAAGAAGCAGACCTTCAGACAGTCATTTATGTGACCCCAGGAAGTGTGTAAGGCAGTGAAATGGTGAATAGGGAAGAGAAGAAAGCCAGTACAGAGTGGTTAGGGAGAGGACTCTGCCATGGGAAATGGGCACCCTGGGTGACTGGCAGAACTTGGCCCAGAGTTGCTCTAGGCTGGCTGTTTATCCACTAACTCCTGATTTTCCTTGGTTAAGAATTGCCCCAGGGGTGTAAACTTTGGTCCCCTCTGCACCCAAACAAAACCTTCAGGCAGGAATTCTCAAGTTCTCCTAGGTGTGGTGGCCCACACCTGTAATCCCAGCTACTTGGGAAGTTGAGACAGGAGCACAGAGAAAAGTTAGTCTTTTTCTTATTTTTTAAATTATTTATTTACTTTGTAATACAGGGTTTTATCCCAGGACTTCACATATGCTGGGCAAGTGCTCTACCACTCAACTACACCCCCAGCCCTTAAAAAAAAAAAAAAGTATTTTAAATAAAATAAAATAAAAAGTATTTTGAGATGGGTTCTTGCTAAATTGCTGGGGCTCACCTTGAATTTGTGATCCTCCTGCTTCAGCCTCTCCAGCAGCTAGGATTAAGGGTGTGCACCACTGCACCTAGATAGGTTAGTGCTTTTTATATTTTTCTGATCATTATTGAGAAGAAAACTTCTGGAGGTAAGAAGTTGGCACCTGACTTTTGCTGGAGTATACTCCCCCCTCCCCACTTTTTTTTTTTTTATCAGGAATTGAATCCAGGGGAGCTTAACCACTGAGCCACGTCTCTGGCCCCTTTTTATTTTTTATTTTAAGACAGGGTCTTGCTGAATTGCTTAGGGCCTTGCTAAATTGTACCTGCATTTTCTTTCTTCTTTATTTTTTTTTTTCCCCAGTGTTGGGAATTGAACCTGAGGCTTTGCACATGCTAAGCAAGTACCCTACCACTGAGCCACATCCCCAGCCCTGGAATACCCTCTTTTTTTAAAAAAAGAGAGCAGCCCTTAGATTCCGCTTTTTGGAAAGAACTGAGTTAGAATTAATCAATAGCCTTGTTTTGTTTTTATTATATTTATTTTATGGTTACCATCTATTTATGCCAAGGGAGAGCTATTTTCCACTGTAGTAGTAAGATAAATGTTTATTTTTGAAATAAATTTCTTTAAATAGTTAGCTGGCATGGGAGTCACTGAAGTTTAAGTAATATCGAGGCCAGGCGTGGTAGCACATGCTTGTAATCCCAGAAGTTTAGGAAGCTGAGAGGGGAGGATCTCAAGTTCAAACCCAGCCTCAGCAACAGTGAGGCATAAACAACTTAGTGAGACCCTGTCTCTAAATAAAATACAAAATAGGGCTGGGGATGTGGCTCGGTGATCGAGTGCCCCTGAGTTCAATCCCTGGTACAATAAATAAATAAATAAATAAATAAAAATAAAGGAAAAGAAAAGAAATATCAGCTTACCCAATAGAGATTAAACTTGATCATTATTATGATAACAATTAAGCAGCTATTATTGAGTATTTGTTATATGCCAGGGATTTTAAAATTTGTCATTCTAATCTTTATTATAACCCTAAGGGGGATGAGAGGGTGGTGCACACCTATAATCCCAATTATTTGGAGGGCTGGAGGATGGCAAGTTGGAGGCTAGCCTTTGCAATTTAGTGAGACCCTGTCTCAAAATAAAAAGGGATAGGGATGCAGCTAGCAGTAAAGCACCCCTGGGTTCAATCCCCAATACCAACAAAGCAAAATTAAAACAAGAACAATAGATGGGGACGTGGCTCAGTGGTGGAGTACTTGTCTAGTGTGTTCGAGGCCCTACCTGAATTCAGTCCTCGGCATTACAAAAACAAACCAACAAAAAACAAAAACAACAAAAATAAAGAAAACTCTATGTAGTATTTATAATTTTCCATCTACAGATGAATGAATGGAGCTGCAGAAGCTTTAGATAACTTGCCTGGGTTATGCTGTTAGCATAATAGATAATAAAAGTGTTCACAATTCTTTCCTTTCCTGTATCCACACCCCTTTATAATGTGACTTTTTGGCTCCTCTCGTGAAGAGGTGGAGTTTGTTTCTCCATACCTTGTCTTGGCCATGTGATTTGCTTTGGTGAAGGGGACAACAGAAAAAAGTCCTATAAAGTGCTTGTTCGTAGGGCCTTGTTTTTTTGCTGCTGCTGAGAACCCTCTGTCACCACTGCATGAACTAGCCAAGGCTAGCCTCTTGGAGGTTGAGTCACAGGCATCTCCCTGGCCACGGAGCCAATCCTTAGACATGTGAGGTCATCCTAGATCATCTATCTGGCTCTGGCTGAGCTGGCACGAATCAGAAGTGTTTAGTTCAGAAATACGTTTTAAACCAATAAATTTGGGGGTGATTTGTTACACAGAAAATGCTAGCCTTAGAGTTAGTGAAGAGAAGACTCAGAATAGAACCGGAGTGTCTCTCCTCCAGTCTTTCCTATCCCAGCAAATAGCTCTCAACTGCTCATGCCTCAAACCTAGAAGTTGCTGTTCACTTATTGTCTTCCTCATTCTATTCATCCGACCATGAGGGAGGGCTCCCAAAATACATCTCAAATTTGGCTCCTTTCTGGCATTTTCTGTCACTCCTCTAGTCTGAACTATTTACTTCTCATCACAAGTACATTGACAATTTTTTTCTGATGAAGTCTAGATAATAAATTAAGGCTTTGTAGGCCATATAGTCTTTGTTGCAAGGCTTAATCCCATTGCTATAGAATGAAAGCAGCCACGGATGATATGTTAACAAATGGCTGGGTTTTCACAAAACTTCATTTATGAACAAAGGAATTTAGAATTTTTATAATTTTCATGCATCATAAAGTATTTTTTTTAAAGAGAGAGAGAGAGAGAATTTTTTTAATATTTATTTTTTAGTTTTTGGTGGACACAACATCTTTATTTGTGGTGCTGAGGATCGAACCCAGCGCCCTGTGCATGCCAGGCGAGCACGCTACCGCTTGAGCCACATCACCAGCCCAATAAAGTATTTTTTATTTTTAGTTTTTCAGTGCTAGGGATCAAACTCAGGCCTCATGCATAATAGGAAAGAGCTCTACCACTGAGCTGTACCCCCAGCCCTACTTTTAAATTTTGAGACAGAGTCTTCCTGAATTGCTGAAACTGGCCTTGAACTTGTAATCTACCTGCCTTAGCCTCCTGAGTTTCTGGGATTACAGGCATGTGCCACCACAGCTATCTTCTAGCCTTACTTTTGATACCTTTCAAAAAATTTAAAAATAGGGCTGGGATGTAACTCAGCAGCTGAACACTTGTCTAGCATGTGGAAGACCCTTAGTTGCCCAACCAGTCTCTTTGCTTCAATTCTTTTCTCCTGTATTCTGGTCTCCAAACAATGCAGATATTCTTGAAAGGGAATGGAATGATGATATTCTCCTGCTTATCCTTCCTCACCTTCCCATCTTATTTAAAATCCAACCTCTTCACCAGGAGCTATTGAGTGTGGCCTCACCCCTCCCCAAAGTCGGCAATCCCTTAATTCCTTTCCTTTCCTTACTGCTTTCTGTCTTCCACGTGTAGCAACATACTTTCCTTTCTACCTCTAGGCCTTTGAACCCACTGATCCTTCCACTGGAGTGCATGACCATGTTGGCCACGTTTCATCCTTCAGGTTTCATCTGACTTGTTATGCCTGAGAGGAGCCCTTTCCAACTACCCAACCCAAAATTGCTATTCCCTTCTCTGCCTCAGTGATTCTCACTTTCTTCATGGAACTTCTCAATCTGTAATGTTCTTGTTAATTGTTTATTTTTTTGGCATTAGGGATTGAATCCAGGGGTGCTATACCATTAAGGTGCATCTCCAGTTCTTTTTATTTTATTATTTTTGGTACTGGAGATTGAACACAGGGGCACTCAATCACTGAGTTATATCCTCAGCCCTATTTTGTATTTTACTTAGAGACAGGGTCTCACTGAGTTGCTTAGGGCCTCACTTTTGCCGAGACTGGCTTTGAACTCAGTATCCTCCTGCCTTAGCCACCTGAGCCGCTGGGATTTTAGGCATGCACCACAGTTGTGGCTTTTTTTATTTTTTATTTTGAGATTCATCCTCAATAGGTTGCTGAGGCTGGCTTTGAACTCATGAGCCTCCTGCCTCAGCCTCCTGAGTTGCTGGGGTTACAGGTGTATGCTACCACACCCATTTTGTTTGCTACTCTTTTAGATTGTGAATTTTATGGATCTAAAATTTTTATGTCTGTTTGGTGCCTCTCATATTTTGCACAAAGCTAACACAAGATAGATGCATATGCCCAATAAACATTTGTTGGGTGAAAGAATGAATTACCATTGGCGATGGTAAATTTAGTTATTAACTTGACTGAATTAAGGAATATCCAGGTAGATGGTAAAGCATTATTTTAGGGTGTGTTTGTGAGGGTATTTCTTTCTTTCTTTCTTTTTCTTTTGGTACTGGGGATTGAACCTAAGGATGCTTAACCATTGAGCCAAATCCCAGCCCTTTTTATTTTTTATTTTTTGAGACAGGGTCTCACTAGGTTGCTTACAGCCTTGCTAAGTTGCTGAGGCTGGCTTTGAACTTGCGATCCTCCTGCCGCAGGCTTCTGAGCTGCTGGGATTACAAGTGTACGCCATTGCACCCTGCCCTTTTGTGAGGGTATTTCCAGAAAAAAATACATGGCATTTGAATCAATGGACTAAGGAAGACCCATCTTCATCCAATGTGGTTGTGAGGAGGCATCATCTAGTTGGCTGAAGGAAATAGGTAGAACAAAAAGGCAGAGAGGAAAGGCAAATTCTTTCTTTCAAAGGCAGAACACACTTCTTCTGTCCTTGGAAATCAGAACTTCAGGTTCTCTGGTCTTTGAACTGCAGGACTAGGAGCATCAGGTCCCTGGGTTCTTAGGCCTTTAGCCTCAGACTGAGTCACATCATTAGTTTCCTTGGTTCTGAGGCCTTCTGACTGGGATTGAGTCAGCTTCCTTGGTTCTTCATCTTGCTGATGGCAGATTATGGGATTTCTCAATCTCCATCATCATGTGAGACAATTCTCCAAATAAATCCTCACTCATATACCTATCTACATATCCTATTGGTTCTATCTCTCTGAAGAACTCTAGTACCTCATCCAACTCTCATTTCCATGACTTTTTTTTTTATTTAACAGAGAGAGAGAGAGAGAGAGAGAGAGAGAGAGAGAATTTTTTTTTTAATATTTATTTTTCAGTTTTCAGTGGACACAACATCTTTGTTTGTATGTGGTACTGAGGATCGAACCCGGGCCGCACGCATGCCAGGCGAGCGCGCTACCGCTTCAGCCACATCCCCAGCCCCAGTTCCATGACTTTTATAGCATCATGTCCACTGTGTTGCCTCACACATCCTATTTTATAAATTCTGATCCACTATGTAGCACTTCTAGTTGACACATACCTTTCAAATCGAGTTCACAGGTGTACTCATAGCCTCTTAGTCAGGGGCTGACCAGCACTAACTGGAATATTTAAGATAAAAAAAAAGTCTCTGGTAAGTTATTCTGGCCCCTAGATCTTTTTCTGTCATTATGGGGCAGGGCAGTTTTCCTGTTGTTTGTCTTCTCTTATCTCTCTTAAGGAACCCTTCTATGTGGCTTTTGTATACTTCTTTCATTTGCTTGACTTTGAATTCAAGATGCAGCCAATTCTTTCAACTTGTGACTACCTGTACTACATATGAAGTTGTGTAACTATTACCCAAGTCTTAGGTTAAAAAGCAATGTGCACTTTCCCCACTCCTCCAATACTGAGCCTCACACATGCTAGGCAAGTACATCACCACTGAGCTATATACCCCCCGTCCTTTTTGAAATTTTGAGACAGGGTCTAGGTTGCCAGTCGGACCTCCAACTTGTGATACTCTTGTTTCAGCCTCCCAAGTAGCCGGGATTATAGGCATGCACCATTGTATACAGTACAATACACACATTTAATTGGAGATTATAGTAATGGAAAATAAGGTGTCCACATGTAGGAAAATTCATTTAATAGTATGCTGGATGCCTCACATTTCTTTGGCACTGTAAACATTTCTCATGAAGTGGGGAGATGATATTCATATCTTAATCGGTGTAGTGACAGACAAAAGTAGAAACAAAAAATTAAAGTGGGTGATAAAAATAGTGGCACCACAGGAGTTCAATGAAGGTGGAGCCAGTTCTGAGAAGGGACAAACTAATATTTGCCCAATGCCTATTCTATATTGTTTGTCACATCTTCTCATGTTAATATCCAACAGCACTGATTTCTCTACTCTCCCCAAATTACCACTGAAGAAACAAGCATGGAAGGGTGAAATGACTTACTTAACTCTGCAGGGCTGGGACTCACACCCACATCTGCATGATTCTGCAGCTTCTCCTCTCTCCACTAACTTGCTTCCTGGGGAACAGGTAAAACTTGGGCTGGAGATGGGTAGGATTGGGGTATGGGTTTAGGCACTTAGACAATTAAAGATATGGCTGAACAAAAGGATGAAAGAAGTTGTTTTGGGCAAAGGAATCCTTACAAACAGAAGCTTAGAAATGGACATGAACCTGGCGTGGTGGGGCAGTCCAGATTGCTCTGAATGTATGTTTCTAATTACAACCAAACTTTACTTGCTGTTGTTTAGGTTTTATTTTATTATTATAAATTTTGATATAAATTTAGTAACAGTAATTTAAAGATATGTAACATTTCCAAAACTTTTTTTTTTGTGTGTGGTACTGGGAGCCAAACCCAGGGGCGCTTTACCTGAGCTACGTCCCTTTTTACTTCTGATTTTGAGACAGGTTCTTACTAAATTCCCCAGGCTTTCCTTGAACTTGCCCTTCTCCTAATTTAGCCTCCTGAGTTGCTGGGATTACAGGTGTGCGCCACGGCTAATATAGTTTGTTTATATCCTTAACTCTCACGAACATTTTTGTACAGATATTTTAAAATGCATCGGTGTCTTTGATGATCAATATTTAACATCTTAAGCATTCTTAACTTCTTTCAGACTGATTCCAGAAGTCTTCACAGCAGGTAATCTGAGGCCAATCTAGAAAGATATTAATGGCGACCCTCTTGAGCCAACTCAGCTCAGCCTTCTGTGGTGCTTGTGTGACTAGCACTGATGTTCACATTACCGTCTTTCCCACTGGAGATTCAAGACTGCTCAAGGAATGGCAGTCTCCTGCCCATTTGGTAAGTAGCCTCTTTCCTATTTTATCTCACTCCTCTTTTCTGAGCAGTGACCCAGATGCATTCAGCTGCAAGAGGCTTGGCTGGGCTTTGCAGACAGATCTTCCTTCATCTTGGACTTACAGAAAAGGCTATCACCATAGTAGAAAAAGTAAGAAGTACAAGCTGCCTAAAAATAGAGTAGATAATGGAAAAATCATGTAATTGATCTTATTCAAACCTAATAGCAACCAAAATTGCCTAATTTACCCCAAGATACAAGAAAATCTGTTCTTTTTTGGATCCTGCCCCATAACTGCAGTGTATACTTCTCTCACCACTAGAGGGCAATCCCATTTTAAAGCAGATTTCAAAGGCAAGCAGTAATGGTGTTGCAAATAAAAAATGAATGTTCACCCTAAAAGGTAGGGACTAAAAGGTCTTAAGATACGTGGAAAATCAGGAAATTCCAGACATTACTCGTGGGAGTGTAAGTTGATATTACCATTATGAAGAGAAATTTGGCAGTAATGTTCAAGCTGTCACCGAGCAAAGACATGTCCAGGTCTGATCATTTGACAATGACGACAGCTGACATTTTGTTCCCGCTCTGTAGCAGGCACTGTTCTAAGTGGTTGGCTCATTTAATTCTCACAACTCTAAGGATTATTATTCCCTCTTGTTATGATTTAGATTGTGTGTCCTGCAAAAGCTCACAAGTGAAACAATGCAAGAAAATTGAGGTGAGATGATTGGATTAGGAAAGCTGTGACCTAATCAGATTAATGGGTGTAACTGTGGGCAGTTGGGTGTTGGGAGGAGGCAGGTCCTGGGGGAGTGCCTTTGGGGTTTATATTTTGTCCCTGATGAGTAGAGCTCTGCTTCCTGATTGCCACATCCTGAGCTGCTTTCCTCCGTGATACCTTTCTGCTATGATGTTCTGCCTTACTCTTAGGCCCAGAGCAATGGAGACAGCTGTGAACTGAGACCTCTGAAATTGTGAGCCCCAAATAAACTTTTCTTCCTCTAAATTGTTCTTGTCAGGTCAGTGAAATAGCTGACTAAAATACCCCTGAATTTACAAATGAAAAAATTAGGTCAGGAGGTCAGGTAACCATGTCCAAGGTCACAGAACTAGTAAATGGCAAAGCCATGATTCACACCCTGCTTTCCACTCTAATTGCATATGCCTTGTATGTATGTACTGGGACACACATGCAAAGGTGTTCACTGCAGTATTGTCCATAGTACCAAAACATTGTCAGCCTTAGAGACCATTAGTATTACAATAAAAAATGAGGAAATATTAGAGAGCAGCTAAAGCCCAAGCACTAGATCTAGAAGTGGTCAACCTGGACAGATCTCAGAAAGAAATGTTGAGAGTGGTGGGTTAATCTTAGTGGTAGAAAGCTTGTTCACTATGTATAAGGCCTGGGTTTGATACCCAGCACTGTGGGGGGAGGAGTCAAGACAAACCAAGTAAAAATTAAAAAAGCATAGAAAGTAGGACTATGTTACTCATGGAGACCATACATATAATAAAACTATAAAAAGGATACACTGGAAAGATACATACCAAATTTATGATGTTTGTCCCAAGGGAGAGGGAAATGGGATTAGGGAAACAAACACAAGGGCTTTATCTGTAATGTTCTATTTACTTTCTTTCACTTTCTTTTAATCAAAAAAGAAAGACTAAAACCCTAACCCAGAACATCATTTTGATTAGTTTTTTCACAACTGCATTACTCAAACCTGAAAACTGTTAGTGTCAAGGTGACATACAAGCTTTTTGTTCAATAATGAGCATCTCCCCAAAGAGATTCTCTCAACCTCCCTTCTATTTAAGAGGATCAGCTGGTTAGACATCCAGGAGCAGCAAATTTGTGCTTAACTTTTAGGCCTGTGGGACTAGAAGGAAGAGTCAGTTCTGCCTTTTATTTAGCAAATGTTTAAATAATGTTTTTCTTCAGGTATCAGCTCAAAACACCTGAAGTGCTTCTTTATATAAGTTTCCACTATTCCCTTGTTTCACGTTTCTGTGGGGGTAGGGAGGGAGGGTATAGGGCAGGTTATAATCAAATGTCTAATTGTTCAGGTGGAAAGCTGCAGTGATTTAAACAAATTACCCGTCTCCAGCTCCTTTTAAAGTCAGCAGGCAAATTGGTTACCTAGAAACACTGACTTGTGACAAACCCTCTTCCTGTATTTACCAGGGTCAACACATATGAAAAACCAGAGGTCATATGTTGACAAGTTTTCCTGGAATTGTAATAGATTTATAGGGGTTAATGTTCTCAGATTGTCATGGTCTAATGGCTCTGAGGAACAGACCATGTTTCAAGGGGGGAAAAAGCCATTCTTATATTTTTAAATTGAAATTGTTTTTAAGTACCACTTTGAAGCTTTTGTCAGCTGCTGAATATATTAAGAAAGAGCAAAATTACATCAGAAAAGGGAATATAGTTAGTTTTGAATCTAATACATTTTTTGTAAAAGTAAAAACTACAAGGTTATGTCCTGAACTTCTGTGAGGAAGCCTCCTAAAGAGCAATATTTATCTCTTTTAAAAAATGTTTTAATAATGCTTAATTAGAAAATCTCTCCTTATTGTGCAACCTCAGTTTCATTTCACAGAATTTTAATATGCTGTGCATCACTTAGGAGAAAAGGTAGTATCCAAAAATCAATAAGTTACATATTAATTCTTGAAAAATTGTGACTCAATTCAGAAATTCAGATTTGGCTTTCTCCTGTCTTAGTAGTGATAACTTTTAAAAAAAATTTTAAATAAAGAAATAGGGTCTCATTATGTTGTCCAGGATGATCCTGAACTCCTAGGCTCAGGTAACCCTCTTGCTTCAGTCTCCTGCACCATGTCTAGGGCAATAACTTTTTTTTTTTTTTTTTTTTGATGGTACTGAAGATTGGACCCTAGGGGCACTTTATCACTGATACAGTCATAGTCCTTTTTTATTTTCAGACAGGGTCTTGCTAAATTACTGAGATTGGCCTTGAGCTTGCAATTCTCCTGCCTCAGCCTTCTAAGTCACTGGGATTACATGTGTGTTCCACCACACCCAGATGGTTAGTTCAACTTTTAACAGTTTCACTTGATTTTTAACTTTGAAAATTATTTGCTACAGGAATATATGCAGTATGGGAATCCATCCTCCATATTAATACAGAAGTGTACAGAGCAAGTATAAAGGTCTCCCACAACTCTCCTCTTTCCTACCTGTACTGTATTCTCTAACAGGTGACTATGGTTGAGAGCTTGCTGAGAACACCATATTCTGTGCGTTTATGTAGAACCAAGTAAGCTACTGGGTTGGTAACAAAACTGAATTTAAAAACAAAGTCCAAACTGGGTGCAGTGGCACATACCTGTAACACTAGCAACTCAGGAGGCTGAGCAAGAGGTTCACAAATTCAAGGCAGCCTTAGCAACTTAATGAGAACCTGTTTCAAAAAATAAAAAGGGGACGCTGGGATTGTGGCTCAGCGGTGGAGCGCTTGCTTTGCACGTCTGAGGCACTGGGTTCGATCCTCAGCACCACATAAAAATAATAAAGATATTTAAAAAAATAGAAATTAAACAGAAGAGAAATAGTTTAAAAAAATAAAAATAAATTAAAAGGGCTGGGTGCGGTGGCACACGCCTATAATCTCACTAGTTCAGGAGGCTGAGACAGGAGATCATCAGTTCAAAGCCAGCCTCAGCAATAACAAGGTGCTAAGCAACTCAGTGAGAACCTGTCTCTAAATAAAATACAAAATAAGGCTGGGGATATGGCTCGGTGGTTGAGTGTCCCTGAGTTCAATCTCCAGCCCACACACACACACAAAAAAAAAAAAAAAAGAAAGAAAAAAAAAAAGATTAAAAAGGGCTGGGGTTGTGGTTCAGTGGTAAAGAACCTTTGGGTTAAACCCAAACAAAATCCACAAAGTCCTGGGCATGTAGCTCAGTAGTACAGCACATGCCTAGCATGTACAAGGACCTGGGTTTGATCCCCAGCACCAGAGAAAGTAAATAAAATTTATAGCAGCCTATTATTTTAAGTCATCAACTGTAACTTAAATGCTACCAGACTTACTTCATAAAACAGAACAACTTCCCCCAGGGCAATAACAGGCATTTATTTAACTTTCTCAAACCCAAGAACAACTTATTACTTATCAAACATAGAAAAAACTTAATGGATTTTGTTAGTGTTCCCATAGCTACAAAGTTCTAAATAAAAATTTTATGTACAGCATCAGCTGACTGACACTAGAAGCAGTTACTAAACACCTACAGTGACAATTTCCACATGTCTGGCTACTTCTAGGGGTTATGTGGTATGCCATACTGTCAATGAAATGGTAAGTGTGCTCCATCTTTACAGATAGCAATGCTTACTCCAGGTTAAATAATCACATGTGTATGCAGTTAGTGTTCAATATAAGTTTTTCCCCTTAAATGAAATATATAGAGAACCCCAATATGTAAAAGCAGGTTTTAGGAAATTGCATTGGCAGTGGTGACTGGCTAATATATATCCTCATTCTACATACATGCTGGGGAAATTACAGGTTACAGGAATATATGCAGTATGGGGATGGGGGGAGAACACACACAAATACAGAATTGTACAGAACAAGTATAAAGGTCTCTCTCAACCTTTACACCCCTGGGGATATGCCCCTTCTCTCCCTGTGAACCTTGGGGAAATGCTTAGCACATCAAGCCTCAATGCCTTCCAATCTCAATTCAAAGACTGGGCATTGTACCAGAAACACAGAAGTTCTACAAATGTGGTTACCAATCCTAATTGCCCTCTTTTCAGGTAAATAATAAGAGGCAGCATAGTTCACATGCCATTATCTAGCTCTTTAAATCTTAAATTTTCCTGGCTTTTTAGTAACAACACGTTTTCTTTCTTTTTAAAATATTTTTTTATAGTAGATGGACACAATACCTTTATTTTATTTTTATGTGCTGAGGATTGAACTCAGTGCCTCACATGTGCTAGGCAATCACCCTACCAACTAAGATAGAGCCCCAGCCCAACAACACATTTTCAACAAATTGATATTTCTTCTTGTGTTCAGGCCAACAACATATTTTCAATTAATATTTCTTCTTGTGTTCATATAGGTTTTAAGATTCAGACATATCTCCTCTTTTAGAGGAGTGAATAGCAATGAATCTGTCTAAACAATGAGAAAGTACTTAATATTCCTAAAAGGTATACTATCCTGTTTTCTTTCTTTTCCAGTACTGGGGATTGAACCCAGTGGTGCTCTACCACTGAGTTACACCCCCAGCCCTTATTTTTTATCTGGAAACAAGATTTTACTGTTACCCAAGCTATCCTTGAATTTGTGATTCTCCTGCCTCTGCCCCCCAAACAGACGGGATTACAGGTCTACACCACTGTAACCAACTCTAATCTGTTTTTTGAATACGGTGGTTCTTTTTCTTTTCTGCATATTCTTCTAGCCGAAGAAGCCACTTGGTCCAATACTGGGAACAGAGCTCTGCATCCATGAAATGTGGGTGGGCAGGGGATCCATCTTTGTAAGCTACCACAATCAGGCCACACTGAACCTAGAAAGAAACACAGGGTGATACCAGTATTTCTACATTAGGTCCAGAATTAGGTTTATTTTCTTCTTACTCCAGGGCAAACTCAATCAGTACTAAGCATAATAATTCTAACTCAGTTTCTAAGGTGGGTTGATCAAAGACTTCACCAGGACACATGGAACTCAAAGATGACAGATAAAACACTAAAGAATGGTCTGTGATCATTAAATAACTATTTAAACAAATGCCCAGAATGAAAGGAAAAACAGTGATACTTAGGTGAGACAAGGATAAGAGACAGCAGTGGGATAAAAATAGGGTAAAAACCAAAACCAGTGAAGCAGCTGTAAATAAACATTGAGCAAAGCTTTAAGTAAGTAGAGGTTCAGTGCCCTAACCTGAAAACTGTAGTTGGCATCATGGTTTATGGCACCCACATATGCCACAACTTGTAGAGGGTTGTCATATGTATTTTGGATAAAAGGCTTTGGTTTCTCTGATGTCTTCCAATCAATCACACACAACTTGCCCCTGAGGAGAAACCAAAGGAAGTCTTTGTAGGTAACAGTCCAAACTGAGAAGCTCTATTAGGTTAACTCTTCTGTACCATTTACTACTTAGTTTACCCAATGACCTCCTGTTTCTATTCACCACTTTCCAAAACTAGTTTCACTTCTTTAGGATTAGAAAGGCACGATACAGCTGGGCACATGGTTCAGTGAAGAGCACTTTCCTAAGGTGCATGAGGTCTTGGATCCTGAGCAATATAAATAAGAACCTCAGATGTGAACTATGTGGGCAAACTGAAAAAAAAAACAAACAACTTTTCTGCAGTTTAAGTTTCTAAACTTTCTTTGTTTTTATTTATTTTTATGTGGTGCTGAGGATTGAACCCAGGGCCTCGCATGTGCTAGGCGAGAGTGCTCTACCTCTGAGCAACAACCCTTGCTCTAAGTTTCTAAACTTTCTTGTAATTCCTTGGACTTGTTTAATAGTTGACAGATGAATTAAAATGTGATTTTGCTTCAAAATCTTCAGAATGAAACACAATATGTCAATAGTGAAGTCCCCATCATGAAAGATTATGTATCTTGGCACTTCAAACATTTTCTTGCTCAAAAACCAAAGCTGGGGTTCAAATTCATTAACAATCAATAGGCACTGATTCCTCTACTAAAAGTTTACATACAAGGAAGGGAGTCTGGGATATTGGGAAAATAAAAATTTCTTGCCATTTTTTTTTCTTTTGGTACCAGGGATTGAACTCAGGAGGACTTGACCACTGATCCACACCTCAGCCCTATTTTGTATTTTATTTAGAGAGAGAGGGTCTCACCGAGTTGCTAAGTGCCTTGCTGTTGCTAAGGCTGGCAATCCTCCTGTCTCAGCCTCCTGAGTCACTGTGTCCAGCCCGCTATTTTTTTTTTTTTTCCAAGGGAGGTGTCAGGTAACCAGTATACCCCTCCTCACTCCCCCAATCCTGGTGGGGGTCTTATTTATTTATTTATTTTTTTGGTATTGAGGATTGAACCCAGGTATATTCACCACTGAGCCACATCCCCATTCCTTTTATTTTTTGAGACAGGGTCTTGATAAATTGCTTAAGGCCTTGCTAAATTGCTAAGGCTGGTCTCAAAATTGCTATGCTCCTTCTTGCCTCAGCCTTCCAAGTTACTGAAATTATAAGCATTCATCACTGTGTCCAGCCTGGTGGGCTCTTATATTACAATTATAGATATTAAAGGGATTGTAGTGGAGAGATATCATTGGTGCTATCTGTTCAATCTGTCTTTTAAAACTTCATTTCACAATCAGAAGTTTGGCTGGGTGCAGTGGCTCAAGCCTGTAATTCTAGTAACTTGGTAGGCTGATGAAGGAAGATTGTAAATTCAAGTTCAACCTCAGCAACTTAGTGAGACCTTGTCTCAAAATGAAAAATCAAGAGGGTTAGGGATGTGGCTCAGTGGTTAAATGCCCCTAGTTTAATCCCCAATACCAATAAATAAATAAATAAAAATAAAACCGCAGTTTGTAGAGTAATTTTATACAAAGTATGTATGTTACTTTTGTGTCAATATAACGCTAGATAGCTACAACTTATGCAGGCTTATATAAATAGAACAGCACTTTCTTTCTTTCTGTTACCAGAGATTAAACCCAAGAGTGCTCAACCACTGAGCTACATTCCCAGCCCTTTTTATATTTTATTTTGAGACAGGGTTTCACTAGGTTGCTTATAGCCCTGCTAAACTGCTGAGGCTGGCTTTAAACCTGCCATCTTCCTGCTCCAGCCTCTTGAGCCGCTGAGATTATAAAGGTGTGCCACCCTGCCTAGCTAGAGTAGCACTTTCTAAAATAAAATAAAATAGGAATGGGGATATAGCTCAGTTGGTAGAGTGTTTGCCTCACATGTACAAGGCCCTGGGTTCAATCTCCAGCACCACTAAAAAATAAAATAAAATGTCAGATGTCTGAAGTCCTAGCAACTCGGAGGTGAGGAGGGAGCAAGTAAGTTCAAGGTCAGCCTCAGCAATTCATAAGCAAGACACTATTTCAAATAAAAAATAAAAAAGAATGGGGGGATAGAGCTCAGCAGTAAAGTGCCCCTTGGGTGCTGTCCCCAGCACCATTAAATAAATAAATAAATACATAAAACAAATAAGATGCAAGCCATATGTCATTTTAAACTTTCTAGTAGCTATGATTAAAAAAAGAAAAAAATAGGTATTTAGTATTTTATTTAACCCCAGATGTCTAAAATATTATCATTTCAGCATATAATTAATGTGAAAATGTTACTAATGGGGTGTTTTGCCTTGTTGTTGTTCTAAAGCATTGAAAACTAGTTTGTATATAGTCACAGCACACCTCAGTTTGTATTGCCCACTTTCAAATTCTATATAGCCATTTATGGGTAGTAACTACTCAATACAGGTCTAGAGATTTTATTGTCTTTATAGTTGTTTTGTAACATTGCCAAGTCTGAGAATCTACCTAAATGAGAAGAGAGCCCCAGTAACTCCATGAGGATGGTATTTCTAATTTTCACTTGAATAAATCAAAATGCCTCTAAAAAACAAAACAAAGAAAACTCCAACTTTCTGCCATGGACCACTGTTTATAGAAATGTACTATAATTATAGAAATTAACATTGGTTGGATATATAGCCTTAACCAAAATGCTTAGGACATTAAGTATTTAAGATTTAAGCCACAGGCACATGCCTGTAATCCCAGTGACTTGGGAAACCACAAGTTCGAAGCTAGCCTTGGAGGTAACTGGGTGAGACCATCAGCAATCTGGCGAGATTCTGTCTCAAGATAAAAAATAAGAATGGCTGGGGATGTAGCTCAGTGGTAAATTGCCCTGGGTTCAATCCCTAGTGCAAAAACAAAAATGAAAACCAAAAACTTCAAGTTTAGAATGTTTCAGATTTTAGACTATTTCACATTTCAGATGAGAGATGTTCAACCTGTAATGTGAAATATCTTAGTAGCATATCAAAGACTGTAAAACATTGATGAAAGAAGATGAAGACGACACAAATAAAATTTAAGATATCCCACATTCATGGATCGACAAAATACTATTAAAATGTCCTCACTACCTAAAGCAACATACAGATTTAATGTAATCCTTAATAAAATTCCAATGTCATATTACATAGAAATAGAAAAAAAAAATCCTAAAATATTAATTTGAATCTTCAATAGCCAAAGCAATTGAGCTAAAAGGACAAAGCCAGAGCATTGCACTTTTTTTTTTTTTGGTACCAGGTGTTGAACCCAGTGACCTTAACCACTGAGCCACATCCCTAGCCCCTTTTTTCATGTTTTATTTTGAAACAGGGTCTGGCTAAGTCCTTGGTGCCTTGTTAAATTTCTGAGGTTGGTCTTAAACTTGTAATTCTTTTGCCTCAGCCTCACAAGTTGCCTGGACTATGTAAGTGTACCACTGTGCCCAGCACCACACTTCTTGATTTCAAATTAAAAATTATATGCTGGGCATGGTGACTAACACCTGTAATTCTAACCAGAATCGGAGTCAGGAGGATCTCAAATTCAAGGCCACTATCAGGAACTTAGTGAGACCCTTCTGAAAATAAAAAATAAAAAAGGTTGAGAATATAGCTCAGTGGTAAAGTACCACTGGGTTCAATCCCTAGTACCAAATAAACAAATAAATAAATCAAGTTTAGTAATCAAAACAGCATGGTTCCAGCAAAAATAAGAGACACACCGACCAATGGAACAGGACAGAGCCAGAAATAAATCCATGCATTTTAGTCAATTGATTTAAAAAAGCTGCCAAGAACACAATAGGGAAAGGACAGTATCTTCAATAAATGTTTAAAAAATGAATATCCACTTGCAGAAAAACAAATCTGCATCCTTATCTCACACCATATACAACAACTGACTGAAAATTAAACACCTAATTATAAGACCTGAAACTATAAAACTTCTAGAAGGGGAAAAGTTCTACAACATTGGTCTGGGCAATGATTTTTTTAATATAACCCCAAAAACACAAGTAACAAAAGTAAAAATGACAAATGGGATCATATCAAATTAAAAAGCTTCTACTCAGCACAGGAAACAATATAGTGAATAGACAAACCATAGAATAGGAGAAAATATTTATAAACGATACATGTAATAAGGAGCTATTATCCAAAATATATAAGAAATTCAACTCAATAACAAGAAAACAAATAACTCCATTTAAAAATTGGGCAAAGAAGCCAGGCATGATGGTGCACGCCTCTAATCCCAGTGACTTGGGAGGCTGAGGCAGGAGAATCACAAGTTCAACGTCAGCCTCAGCAATTTAGTGAGATCCTGTTTCAAAAGAAAAAAATAAAATGGACTGGGAATGTAGCTTAGTGGTATAGCACCCTGAGTTAAACTCCCAGTACTCCCCCTGCCAAAAGAATTTTTTTTAAAAATATTTTTTAGTTGTCAATGTACCTTTATTTTGTTTATTTTTTATGTGGTGCTGAGGATTGAACCCAGTGTCTCACACATGCTAGGCAAGCACTCTACCACTGAGTCACAACCCCAAACCCTGCCAAAAGAATTTAAAAATTTTTTTTTTTTTGGCATGTGTGGTGATGCTGGAGGTTGAACCCAGGGCCTGATGCATGCATGCTAAGTATATATGCTATCACTGAGTTACATACCCAGCCCTGTCTTTTTTTTTTTTCTTTTTTAAGTTAAATTTTAACTAGAGCTCTATGGGCTACACACACAGATACTGCCCCCACTCCCCATCCTGTTATCATTGCTCACATGCTTTATTTGGAATAAGGGTGCCTGCAGGTTATAGCTACTCTTGGAATCTGGACTAACTGGGAAAAAACAGTAATAGCAGCAATTTTAAAACTGCAGGAAGCTTCAGTAAGTTTAGAATTCTTCCTATCATGTCAACAACTTAACAGGAAGAGAGTTGATTTTCAGGGCCAACAGGTCATGGTACTACGTTTAGGAAAACAGGAAAAAAGAAAAAACCCCAAAATAAAAAAAATTGAGAAAAAAGGAAATGTAAGAATCAAACTGGATCTATGGCTGGTATCCTGTTTGGAGAGAGGAGAAAAAGGAAAGGCTGGAAGGCACCATGCTGGGGATACTGAAAACTAGACTTTTTTTTCCAGCAGTTTGATTATGAAATACTGATTATCAAGGACTATGCATCTTTCCTTTCTGTATCTGTTATATCTCCTTCCCTGCACCCAATACTTTCACCTATAATATAGGTTTGACTTTAAAGAGGCAATGCCACAACACCTACAGGTATCCCTTGAAGCAGGGGTAATGAAGAAAAAGTAAGCTGGGTACACGCCTAAAATCCCAGTAAGTTGGGAGCCTGAGGAAAGACTGCATGATCAAGGCCAGCCTGGGCAACTTAGCAAGATGGTCTCAAAATAAAAATGAGCTGGGAATATAGTTCAGTGGTTAAGTACCCCTGGGTTCAATGCTCAGTACCAAAAAATAAAAATAAAAAAACAGGAAAAGAAGTATCTCTTGACAGGCACCATCTGTCCTACCTGACATTCACTCACCACCACACTGTGACAGAAACAATTTCATACTTACTGATACTCAGCCACACAGTCCAGTAGACCTACATACTTTAAGGTCTCATGCTGAACAGCGCTTTCAAGAGCCCGCACTCCACTGACATCTTTCAGAATATGTTGGATGCTTTCGATGTAGCCACATTTGAGGAGTTCTTCATCTCTCTCTTTTATGTTCCCCTGGGGTGAAAGTATGCTTTCCAAGGCTTCATGGAACTGTTTCCCTTGTAAAAAGATGTCTGAAAGAAAAATCAAGGAAAAAGAAGGAAAAAAAAGATACAAACAAAAACAAAGCTAATCTAAAAATCAATGCTCTAGACAACTCTGAATCATAAAACTAAAAGTCACATGAAAGTTGCCAGGCATGGTGGCACAGCCCTGTAATGCCAGCGAATGGGGGAGGGCTGAGGCAGGAGGATGACGAATTGGAGGCTAGCCTCAATAACTTAGAACCTTATTCAAAATAAAAAAATAAAAATGACTGGGAATGTATCTCAGTGGTAAAGCATCCATGATATTGGTTAAATCCCCAGTACCAAAACCCCAAATCCCAAAAAACAACAACAAAAACACACAATTCATAAAAGTTACCTTTAAGAGGCAACCCTAGCAGGGCACAGTGGCATAAGCCTATAATCCCAGTGACTCAGGAGGCTGAGGCAGGAGGATTACAAATTTGAGGCCAACCTTAGACATTTAGTGAGGCCCTAAACTTAGCAAGACCTTTTCTTAAAAAAAAAAATAAATAAATAAAAAGGACTGGGGAAGTAGTTTAGTGAAATACTCCAGTACCAATTAAAAAAAAAAAAAAAAAAGAGAGAGAAAGGGGCAACCCCTATGATACCAAAATTTAGCTTCTGGTGGACCCTAAGAATGTACTTTCAAAAACCAAAGGGATCAGATCTGTTTAGAAATGAAACACATTAAAATAAAATATTTCTAGTAGAATTAAGCCAAAGCTAGAACTGAAGATCTGGGGGTGGCTTGGGGGGGCTTAAGGACCACATCTAATTTATGGTACTGTCTGTGTAAGTACCCAATTTAAAGAGTTTTAACTGGTTGTAATAAAAACCATTAGAAATTTAGGGCACTATGCTTCTGTTTAGTTCTTTTTACAACTAAAACTTAAGACAGGCATAGATTAAAAATATTTGGATGTTGTGGAATTTGGATGGGGAGGTGAGAAGAATATGTGGCAGTTTTCCTCTGCACTTATTTATTTTTTTTGGTACCAGAATCTGCTCTTTTTAATTCACCCCAAGCAAAGAAAGAATTTTAAACTCAGAGAACACCTTTCAGATACACACAACAATTAGTAGGAGATAATATATGCTTGGAGACAGACCCTCATAAAAGGAGAAAAACAATCTCATCCAATAGGTAAAATTAAACCATGTTAAGTTTTTCAAGTTTGTTTTGCACTACTGGGGATTGAACTTAGGGTCTCACATATGCTAGGCAAGTGCTCTATCCCAGCCCTTGTCAAGTATATTTATGAAGACTTTGAAAGTTGAATTCTACCACTGGCAAAAAAAATGGCATTGCTTCTAGGAAATTACTTGGAGAATTAAAGATGAATTCAACTTAGTAAATAAATTATTCTATTCTACATATACTTTGCTCAATTTGGATTATTAGCCCATAGAAAGCTTACAAAAAATTTTAAGACTGATGGAATTAAAACCTAAAGAATAGAGATGTGGTATTTATCTATAGACTAGCTTAATGAATCAGAAGATAAACATGTTAAAAACAGGAAGAGGGCTAAGGGGAGTAGTTCAGTGATAGAGCGCTTGCTCAGCATATGTGAAGTGGCTGGTATTCCCCAGCAACATACATAAGAAAATGTTGCTTTATCTACTGCCATGCAAACAGGCAATTCATTCTTTGCTGCAGACCTGACCCGTGGCTAGATTCTTCAATATATGTAACCTCACACAAGGAAATCTAGACTTCAGAGTCCCTTAGAGTATGCGGCTCAGAACATCAAACATGACTCAGTTTATAAATTTGGTCTGAGATGAGGTCATGAATTCAATCCCTGGCACCAGGAAAAAAAAAATAATTCAAGAATAGATTACAGGTATCATCAAGTCAGAGTATTTATTCAATAAAGGAATGCAAGTGAAATGTTTTAAGTCTCAGTACAAGTGCATTTAAAAAGAAATCATGCATCGTCAATATTCTGATGCTAGAACTGGCAAGATAATTGATATTTTAGGATTAAAAAAAAAATTAGCGTTGACTGGAGGGTGTAGTTGTGGTAGAGTGCTTGCCCAGAACATGTGAAGAGTACCACTAAAACAAAATAAAAACAAATGAGTGTAACAAAAACAAATAAATTGGAATAAACTTCAGCCTTTTTCATCATGATCAACACTTAAATCTGAGTGTAACAGACTTTCTCATCCTCACCCTTCTTTTAAAAAGTGAACTGATACTTGGAAATTGCTCAAATGTTTGGAAGAAGGTGAGCCTCTGGGCACATCCCTATGCTTTGGGCTTTGGATCCACTAGAGAGAATTTATCAATCCAGTAGTATTCAGATTGCCTCTCTAGACCCAGTAAGCAATTTAGTGACTTTTCTCTTTCCTTCTTTTTTTCTCTTTCTTGACATGACACTAATCTGTATGTGATTGCCCCTATTTTCTTAAAGAGTGAATTGAAGGTTGATCTGGAGTTAACAGAAAAACACAGCAGAAAGCTCATCTAGATCAACAAAGTTGACCTTGAAATGCGCCCTGGGTTACAGGGGCACATTTGCAATCCAAAGAGAAATTCCTTTCCTTTACCTAGGGGGCCACCAGTGCATTTCCTTACTCTGTGCCAAGAGCTGCAGACCCTAGGCTCCCATGTGACCCAGCAGGTTTCTCCCTTTACAATTCTTAAATTACCAGTAAATTCAGATTCCTGAAAGTTGTTTAAGGAAAATCAAAACAACTCCTCATGAGGAACATAAATTCTAGTGGTACAAATACAAAACTCAGGTCATTAGAAGAGTTTTTTGGTGCTTATTTAGAAAGCGGAGAATAATTTCATGGTTATCTCTAGTTACCCATTTTAAGAAGGCAGCCCCTGAGCCTGGCATGCTGGTACATGCCTTTAATCCTAGAAACTTGGGAGGCTGAGGCAGGAGGATTACAAGTTCAAAGCCAGCTTCAGCAAAAACAAGGCGCTAAACAACTCAGTGAGACCCTGTCTCTAAATAGGGCTGGGCTGGGGATGTAGCTCATTCGTGTACCCCTGAGTTCAATCTCTAGTTCCCCTGAAAAAAAAAGGTTGGGGATGTAGTTTAGTTGTAAAGCGCCCCTGGGTTGATGTACTGGTCATACTTAATTTTCTTTAAAATGTGTGCATGGTTACATCATCTTTTCTAAAATGCTTGAGAATAAGTACACTACTTTTACCTTTTCAGTACTAGGGACTGAACCCAGGTGTACTCCACCCCTGGGCAACATCCCCAGCCCTTTTTATTTGGAGACTTAGAGGTCTCCCTAAATACTGAGGTCAGTCTTGTGATCCTCCTTCTTCAGTTTCTTGAGTTGCTGGAATCACAAATGCCACTATGTTAGATTATAAACACCATAGTGCCCCTATGTCTAGTAAGCATACTACTTTTAAAACAAAAAGAAAAGCGCTCATGTACCACTAGAGGTATATTTACTGATCTTGAGGAAGCAAGGGCCAAGGAATGTCTATGTAAAATTTAGTTTGAACAAAACATACACGCAAATCTTGCCACTGAGCTAACTCCCTAGCCCCACTTTTTAAAAATTAACTAATTATTTTTTTGGTAGTGCTGGGGATAAAAAACAGGATCTTATGCATACTTTTTTTTTTCATTTTATTTTGAGATAGGGTGTTTTATTAATTTGCTGAAGCTGGCCTTGAATTTGTAATCCTCCAGCCTCAGTTTCCGAAGTACCTGGGATCACAGTGGGTACCAAGACTGTCCTCATGGGACCAGCTAATTGGCTTAAACAAATCATTTGTTTTTGAATGGAGCTATTCTTACCCATCTAAGAAATTTAGGACTTGAAAGCTAAAGTTAATTTACTTTTAGTTCCTAATCAAGAATATCTGAATAATGGGCCATGTGTTCTGGCTTATTGCCAGGATCTTTAAATTTACGTCAGTTTACACTTGATCTACTGAACAGGTGTTTATTTGATTCTGATGCCTACCAAATGAGAATTTTATTATCAAGTGACTTTTTTCCATAATTAGGGAAAATAACCAATTCTGATATAGTTTGTAGCTTATAAAACAAATTAATTTTATGTTCATGTAGTCAAATTATTGATCTCTGTGCTTCAGTTTCATCTATGAAATGGGGAACTAGTTTATGTTTCACAGGATTGTCATGAGGATTGTGTTAATACATATGAAGTGCTATTTTATGCTAATTAAATAAATAGTTCCTCACTAGTAAGGTTAAAAATGCTTAATTCTGCCAGGTAAAGTCGTATATACCTCTAACCCAGTAACTTGAGAGGCTGAGATGGCAAGTTAGAGGACAGACTCAGCAACAAAGCAAGATCCTATCTCAAAATTAAAAAATGAAAAGGGTTGAAACTGTAGCCTAGTGGTAGGGAATCCCTGGATTCAATCCTTAGTACCCCACCCCCCAACAGAAACCATCTTCATTCTTTTGATACCAATGCTTTCTCTATAATCTAAAAATTATAGAACCAGAATTAAGAGAATTACTTGAGGTGTATTCTGCAAAGCCATCTTCTCCCAGCTCCAGAATCATTCGCTGTTTCCACCTCTCCAAATAGAAAACCTGTTGTGATGTCATGGTCTGCTGAAGTACCCGGGTCACACTTGGTATCATATTCCTTTGCAAAGGGATTTTCAAAGGCATTGAAGAATCATTTGGATCAGAAGTGTCATTTCTCTCTGGATTGAAGATGGGAAACCAGTTTCGTGGGACTCTTGCCCCCTTATCTTGCTTTGAGAGTTTATGTTTACTCACGGGTCCATATAGTAAACAATCTTCCTCAAACAATGATTCTGGAGTCTGGGCAAGGCCTCTGAATGACAAAACAGACCTTACTAAACTAGAGTATTTTGTTTGGTCCACTTCTTCATAAGGGTTTTTTTTCTTCCGGCCACATGAATAAAGGGAAGTGGAGAAATTCACAAGGGGAGCTGGCTCTACAGAAAACCCCTTTACACTTCTGAGATGCCTGCAAATGGTCTGAAATGCCTTCATCTTTGGATTTTTTTTTCACTTCTATCTCTGCAATGTCGAGAACCTTTTTTATTTTGTATTCCTATTAAAAAGAAAAGTGGTGTTAGATACCAGACCTATAACATATTTGAACCACCAGTGAAAGCTGCATCGGAATCACGTCGCATATCTAACTGTATTTAGTAAACCTTTTCGACGTGTTTGCAGAAAGCTATTTCCCATGAAAGAATCAATCCCAGAAAGGCTAGCACTTATTAAATGCCAACTAGTAGATAGTTTGGGCAAGACGCCCCTAATCTGAAGAGATGCGACGCTCAGGAAGGAAGGTTTTCCTGGGAGACCGCAAAACAGAACGATGGAAAGCGTCCTGCAAAAGCCGCGAGTCGTAGTTATGGATCTCTAAATATCAGGTTTTTTGTTAAATATTCTGTACGGATATTTCTTATTTAATCCTCACACCCTCTAAAGTGGGCATTATAGTGATGCCGTTTTACGGACGTGAAATTCGAACTTCTGAAAGGTGGCCTTGTTACAGGTCGGTGCTAGTAAGCCGCGGTCAGCAGGGCCCACCGACCTATCCGGACAACGTGGTCTCCTGCTCCACCGCAGGTGCAGACCCACGGCGGGGACAGAGCGCCTGTGGGCCGTGTGGGGAGAATGTGGCTCAGGGAAGAGTTACAACTGAAACAGAACGTCAGCTTACAGCAGGGTTAGTACCTTGGACGCCACCACGCTTTGTTAACTCCCAGGGCGCCAACACCTTCTCGGGAATCCTACTTTTATCAGTCCCGCGCTTTGGCCTGGAGTCAGGCCCCGCCCCAGGCAAGACAGCCCCGTCATGCACTGCGGCGCTCACGCCCCACCTCCTGCCCTTTCTCAAGCCTCCATAGGCAAGCAACCCATAGGGAGTCCCACCCCTCGTGCTGAAGCGCGGGCAACACCAAATCTCGTACTTTCTCTCTCACGAGATCTTGCATACGTCACCTCTCGTCGCCATCTTGGACTCGGGCTGAGCAATAAATTGCTTGGTAGAGGTTCGTGATCTCTCTGTCGAAGCGTGCCTCGCAGGAAGAGGGTCAGTGGCTCCGCTCCGCGTCGCAGTCCTCGGGTCAGCGGTCTCCGCGTGGTGCGGAGCGAGGGTAGGCCCCGCATTACTTCTTTGCCCGGCTCCAAGATGGACGGCAGCCGGGACGGGGAGGCCGCTCTAGGGGAGCACGTGGCGTGCCGTTTGCCTGCTCCCGGGGCTGCTGGGATGGTGGCGGAGTCCCAAGGCCTCCTGCCGCCGTCGGGCAGGGAGGCCAGCGGAGGCGGGGCCGCGGTCGCCCCTGAGAGGCGCCCCGGCGGTGGTGGCCCAGCCTCTTCTTTCCTCGCACAGCCAGGCGGCCCCTGCTCTAGGCCCGCGTCGCCATGGCCGCGGTTCCCGAGTTGCTGCAGCAGCAGGAGGAGGACCGTAACAAGGTGAGGTCCTCCCCTCAGTCTCCAGGACGGGAGGCCCAGTCGACCTCCCGGAGCCTTGTTCCTTTCTCCACCCTCTCCCAGGGGCCTGGCTGCTCTTGGACCCCAACCCTCCCCCCCAGTACCGTAACACCTGCGAGATCTGGTACCCCTTTTCTGCTCTGTTCCATCTGAAGACTGCCCGGGGTCATCCCGGTGACCCCCGATTCTCCCATTGGGGCGAGGACTACGCATGCTGGAAGGACCTTACTTAGGAACCACTCCTCTACTGCCTGATACCGATACTGAGTAGTCTCTTGGCCAGTCTCCTTGACTGATTCTCGAAAACCCCAGAATGTGTTTTAATATTAGAAGTTCATAAAACTTCCGTTGGTTTCCATTGGTGACTGGAAGGTGGACGTGAAATTTACTCATTATGAAACAAAAGTCAGTGGTAGTTTCCAAACTGGCGCCTCTCCCAACCCCCTTTAAGAAAAGGGTCTTTTTGGCCCAAACAACTGGGGAAATTCAAATCTGTAGCATGTTCCTTGCAACTTCGTAAACGCTAAATGCGTCCTCGTGGGAGTTGTGTAATTTTTAGTAGGTCTGAAATATTTACTGAGCTGCGCTTTTATTTTTAAATTCTGTGTATTTATGTAAGCCCCAGGCGCGTTTCTTGAAGTCCAAAAGATTGCAAATGCCATAAACTGAGGTTACTATAGCCAATTAAAGATTTAGAGGTGAGTCTCCACTCTTTATTGGTCCTTTACGTTTGAATTGTTCGGAGCCGCTATCTTAAATGCAGAATCATCATGTAGTTTTCTTGACAGAAAATTTTAAAAAGGAAATATAAAACAATTAGGCGCTCTCAAATTTAAGAATTTTGGATCCATGTTAAAAACAGCTCTTTGGAACTCACAGGCATCTTTGGAGAAAGTATTCTTCTAGTAAGTAAATACCGAAGTTGCAGGCTGAGCAACTGGACTGTTGGAACAAGGGCGCCATTGTATTAGTTATTGAAACAGAGCTTTGTACACGGGAGGGGCTTGATTTTTTTTTTTAAGTTGAAAGAGGTTCATTTAAGTCAAAGTAAGAACTTGAAGTTAGTTTGAGTATTCTGGTTATTTTTCTCTTCAAAATGTAGATTTTGGATAGAAGTTTTTATAGCCATTTGTTTTTCTTATTTTCTTTGGTGGGGGGGTACCAGGGATTGGAACTAGGGGCGCTTGAATCATAGCAGCTCAGGAGGCTGAGGCAGGAGGATTTGAAGTTCAAAGCCAGCCTCAGCAACCTAGCCAGACCTTGTCCCAAAACAGCAACAACAAAAAAGATTTGATTTCTTTAGCTCACCTTATTTATTTAAATTGGTTTTTAAAATGACTTCCCCACCACCCTGATCCTCCATCAAAATTGGAAGAGGGTTATGAACACTATCAACTGCCTCTTGGTTTTAGTAGTTCCAGGAACTTGATCTATCAGTAGCGAAGATATTTTTTTGGAAACTATGGGTTCTTTACCACTGAGCTACCTTTTTACTTTTAAGACAGGGTCACACTAAGTTGGTGAGACTGGCTTTGGTGTCCCTGGGATCCTTCTGACAAAGTTATAGAAATCAGTTACCCTTCATTTTGCTGCCTGATCTGTGCTGATAACTAGTATTGTGCTGTGGTGGATCAGGTCTAGATAGTTTTACAATTTATCCAACAGGGAGTCTTGGGTAAAATCTTGATTAAAAAAACAGTTTTAGCCTGGCACGGTGGCACACCACCAGAGGCTGAAACAGGAGGATCACTATTTCAAAGCCAGTCTCAGCAAGGGGAGGCATTAAGCAACCCAGTGAGACCCTGTCTCTAAATAAAATACTGCTGGGTAATGTAGCTCAGTGGCCAAATACCCCTGGGTTTAGTCCCTGGTGCAACCCGCACCACCACCAAAAAAAAAAAAGTTTTATAGTTTGTTAGTCAACTGAAATATTTGGGGAGGGGGATGGTACTTGGAATTGAGTCTAGGGTTGCTTTATCACTGAGGTACATCCCTACTTAGTTCTTTTTTTAGATTTTGAGACAGAGTCTTGCTGACTTGCCCAGTCAGGCCTAAAACTTAAAATCCTCCTGCCTCAGCTTCCCAATATGCTGGAATTACAGGTGTATGTGCCTGCATCACACAGAAACATTTACATGTTAGCTTAATGTTTAGATGTTATTTGCTTTAGTTTGCAATTTCCACAAGGGTGGAATTCATGGATTTGCATAGACCCTACCACCCTATGGGGTTAAAACAAAAGTAGAGGGTAAAATTGATTATTGAGGATTTTGAATGCTAGTACATACTCATTTTGGCAAAGTGAGCAAAACTAAAAGTATTGAGCTGTGTCTGGTAGCTGAACACTCCAGTATTTGTAATATCCTTATGCCTAATGTGTTTGCTTGTTCCTCAGAAATCAGAGTTCAGGGGAAAAGTTGCATGGTTAATTTGGTCTTTCCCATTAGTGTAAGGGCAAATGTTAACATTTAACAGCATTTTTTTGTGGGTGATAGAGTCTCTTTGGTTCTGAAAAGCTTCAGATTTCTCTCCTTTATTGTGAGTGGACTGAAGTAAGCTGAACATTTGGAAAGGAAAAGCTGTCTAAGATTGAAAGCTGGTCTTAATTGATTTGGAAACTTTTAGGGGTGAGGGCCCTTAAGCTAGGATGGAGAAATGTCCTGCAGGGCCATTCCTGAATTTTGACCAGCTTTATAAGTCCAAATTTACCAATTTTTGTGGTCTAATGTTTTTTGCTACACTCATGACTATTTTTTCCAGGAAGTATGATTTATCAAAGCTGCCCACGCCCTAGTTCTGGATCAGTAACTTGCACACAGTGTCTTAAGGTCCCCATTTGTGAATACTATTTTGACAATTTATGATGATCTCCTATTTTTTGGTTACAGGAAGAAATGACCAAGAGGTTATTTGAGAATTTTCTAGATTTGACTTTTTTCTGAGATCTGAATTCTCATTTGGTAAGACCTAGTAAGTGACAACATCTAATCTAGAAGTTTACTTTAAGCCAGGATTTTTTTCCAACTTGAGCACTGTTGACATTTTGTTTTGGGAACTTGTCTTGTACATACATAGTAGGTTGTTGAACAACATTATCAGCCTCTCCTAGGTAACAGCAGCCTCCTCTCCTTCATTCTGATAGTCAGAAATATCTGTAGTCTTTGTCAAATGTCCTTTGAGGCCCAGTAGATTCACCCTTGATTGAAAATCTCTGTTTAAACTGACTCTAAAATGATGTGCTAATGGCTGGAGTAAAGTTGTTTTATAGATGCTAATCTTAGTTGGCTAGTTTGATGCAAGTTTATGGTGTAAGGAAGTAACATAAAACTTAGATAATTGATTTGATATCTTTGGTAGCTTTTCCACTAACATTGAAGAACTTTGTTGAAAAATGTTAAATGGTTGTCTTCAGCAGGTTCTGGGGGCACTTAAAGGTTATAAAGGGGCAGCTTTGTATATGTTATGTTTGTGAATGAAGTCCTGGGTTTGGACATTGTAAACCTTGGGTTCTTGTGCCATAACACCTGTAAAAGCTCTGTGGGCAAAAATTGAAGCTCACTGAGTAATGTGCTGTGGTGAGATGATTTTAAATTCTACTGTTTATTTAATTTTGCTTGCTATCTTTACTACCAGGGCTTTGTTGCTTGAGCAAATTAAGAACAGTATATAGATTAGAAATCTGAATATCTCAAATAGCCAGTGGTCAAAGAAGTATGCAGCAAAAGTTAGTATTTAAGGAAACTTGTAAACTTGATACCCATATTTTTAGAAGACTTTCAGAACTTTGTAAGTTCTGCTTTTTCTTTTTGAAACAGGAAAAGAAGATGGCTGTAGGACATCATGTGTCATGAATGTGGTAAACTTATTTAAGTACCATAATAATTAAAGTCTCTGGGTTGGGGATGTGGTTGACTGGTAGAGCACTTGCCTAGCATTCCTGGGTTTGTTCCCCTGCACCAAAAAAAAAAAAAAAAGAAGTTTCTCTGATGTAGCTTTTCAAAAAAAGCACTCTCTCAGCCTCCAACCTATTTCTGATCAGTTGATACGTTACTCCTAAGATAGCTGTCTTAATTCTAAAAGAGGGACATGGGCTTTGGTGTTTGTTTTTTTTTTAATTTGTTTTTTGGTACTAGGGATTGAATCCAGAGTGCTCTACTGAGCTACATTCCCTTTTGCTTGATTGCTTTTTTTTTTATGTATGTATTTGGACATGGGGTTTTGCTGAGTTGCTGAGGCTGGCTTTGAACTTGAGGTCCTCCTACCTCAGTCTTCTTCTGGGCAGTGAGATTACAGGTGTGTACCACCGTGCCCAGCTCTTTATTTTGAGATAGGTTCTCATGAAGTTGCTAGGCTTGCAGTCCTCTTGCCTCGTTCTCTGGAATTGCTGGAATTATAGGCATGCATCACTTTGCACTGGCATTTGTTGAGCTTTTTAAGGAAAACCCCAAAGGCAAATCATAAATATGCAAATTTTGGGTGGAGGTGAAGGGCTTTAGCTCTGAATGAAAGAAATATTTTTTTTCAACTATGGGAGCTTTTTCTCTTGCAGTGTTGTGGTTGTTTCCCAGTAGGATTTTTGTGCCAAGAGATACTTGCAGATCATATGGTTCACCCAACCCTTTTTGCTTTGTGAACTCATTTGAAGATAGTCCAGATAGCAACTAATTAGATGGATTTCTAGATATGAACTTAAAGCAATTCAGTGGAATCTCTTCTCTATTTCTATGTTCAGATTTGACTACTGAATGGACTGCAGCCTTGTGAAATGATGATTCGGTTTATCCATTCGCTGAGTGTGCTGCATTGACCTTCTTCCAAGCCTCAGTTCCTGTTCTAGGAACTTTGGTGCTATGTAGCTTCCAAATGCCCTGCAGTCTGCAATGTTCTATTGCAGATTGCTTGTGTGTTGGTAGCCTACTGGTAAGAGTGGTTGATGTCAGCAGGGATGGGTCCCTCTGGGTCCTATCTCACCAAGATGAGTGGTGCAAATCTGATCACTTGCTGCAGCCCTTCCAGGTTTTTGTTAAGCCTGTGCCTAAGTAATTTTCATGTTATTAGTAGCCTGAGATCTAGAAGTCCTAAGTTCTCTTTAAAAAAAAAATTATACACATTTAGTTGTTGATAGACCTTTATTTTATTCACTTATTTATATATGGTGCTCAGAGTTGAACTCGGTGCCCCTCAGATGTGAGGTCAGTGCTGTACCACTGAGCTACAATCCCAGCCAGTTTTCTTATTTTTGAGGATAGATATATGGTTATAGGCCTCAATCAGGGGGGAGAAAGAGCGAATTACCCATAAAGGCAGAGAGAATTAGTATAGTGGTTATAATTGATTCAGTTGTTTTATGTACCAGTGCTACAGTGGAGATTAAATTTTAGTTATTTGTTTTTTAAAAAATATTTTTAGTTGTAGATGAACACAAAAACTTATTTTGTTTATGTATTTTTTATGTGGTGCTGAGGATTGAACCCAGTGCCTCACATGTGCGAGGAAAGAGCTCTACCGCTGAGCTACAACTCCAGCCCCAAATCTTAGTTATTTTTAGGGTAGGAGAAAACAGTAACAATTCAGAATACCAATACTTTGAATCATTTTTTGCCTTTTAATACACTTAAACCATGAAGGAGGTGTAGGGAAGGCTATGGTATTTCTTAGAGCACTTTCTTCTTGTGAGTTAAAACAGTAACAAATTAATGTTTTATAAGCATGTGTGAGATGGATCTCAAATGTTTGCAGAAAATAGTATAAATCTGGAGTATTTGGACAAGTTTTTCTTTTTTCTATATTGGATATTGATCCCAGGGGTACTTTCCCACTGAGTTACATCCCCAGTCTTTTTTTGAGACAAGGTCTCTTAAGTTCCTGTGGCTGACCTCGAACTTGAAATCCTCCTGCCTCAAATCTCCCCAATCTATGGTAGAATGTTTTTGCATTTTATTTCATACTAATGAGTATTAGAAAGGAAGGTATTAATTAGTGCCTTGCCAGCTGAAATAATGCCTTGCTTTTTCTTACTGTGGGAAAAAAATGAAAATCTGATCCAGAAGGCATCTTTCCCCTCTCAGTTCCTTGTACACTTATACAAAACAAATAGTGTTTTCTCTGTAGTAGTTTATTTGTAATATTCAGATACATAGGGGAATATTGGGACTGACATACAACTTTGTAACATGGTGTACAAAACTGATTAGATTAAAATAGCTATTTCACTAGCTCCCACTCTGGCATATCCCTGTTTATGGAGTTTCATTTTGGCTATATGGCAATAGTCTAAATCAGAATTTGCAAGCAGCATAACATCCTGGTGTTTATCATTTCATGTGTTTTTGTTTCTCCTGTGGGTTTTGAATTTTGGAACTTTGCCCTTTTGTCATGCAGGTACCCTTTGCCATCTGTGATCCTTTAGATCTTTTGAAGAGGAAGCTTTGCTGATGGCATTAAGTCAGTCTTGAGCCAGAATGAGTCACAAGAGAGATTTGAACCAAAAGTGAAGGTCCCAAAGATCTGCCGGGTTGTCCTACCACCAGTGCCTGATTGACAAGTGGAGGAAAATGCACAGGGGAGTCACTAACAGTTTTTCTCCCTTCAGGAAAGTGCCTGGCTCTTACCAAAAGCATTCAGATTTCTTAAAAATGGTTCAAGGTTTGTTTCTAAACAAAGCAATGCTTCTTTACCCCTTGTTGGCCTTGAGGAAGGTGCTTGTAGTCTGTTGGTTTTAATACTGGAGATTGAAACCAGAAGTACTTTACCACTGAGATATATTTCAGCCTCCCCTTTTTTTCCCCCTCATACTGAGGATTGAACTCAGGGGAACTTAACCACTCACATCCCTACCCCCTATTTTGTATTTTACTCAGTGAGACAGGGTCTCACTGAGTTGCTGAGGCTGGCTTTGAATTCTTGATCCCCCTGCCTCAGCCTCCTGAGCTTCTGGGATTATAGGCATGTACCACTGTGCCTGGCTGTATCTCTTATTGAAAAATGGATCTGGTAGAGAGGTTGCGTGTGTGATGCAGTGGTTTATAGGGAAATCTAGAAGAGTCAGTTTAAAACTCAATTCCATTGTTTGGGTGTAGGTATTTGAAATTTGATTCTCTCAATGATAAGGGGTCTGAGAGAGAAATGAAACTCTACATGTCAAATGTCTGGCATTGAGCCATTTTCCCTGTCCCTAATGTCCAAGGTTGAACCTGGTTCTGAAGCCTTCCTTACCTTGCTGAATGTAAATGTCTATGTAAATTCTAGGTATTTTAACATCTGTTTAAGTCATTTAATATGTGGGTCAAGTCAGATGTTCACAATATTGGCCTCACCATATGAGAAGTAGTACTCTGGGTGGTTTAATCAAGATAAGGGGTAGAGGTGGGTAAAAACCCCTGAGTCTAACAATTTATGTAGCAAGTACTGGGGCATGGGTCTGAAGGGTGTTGGTTTTGTTAATCAAGTGTAAGAAGGAATGCTGACTTAGAAGCTCTAACCATTTCACAGTTATTTTTTCCCCCAGTGCTGAGGATTGAACCCAGGGCCTCATACATGATAAGCAAGAATTCTGTCGCTGAGCGACATCCCCAGTACATTTACAATTTTTTATTCCATGATGATGTGTGCTTCATCTGGAGGATTGTTTGCTACAGTGTGAGGCAGTTGGTGATGTCCTTCTTCCCCTGGGAATTTTGTCAGTATTCTGTTTCAGATCATTATTTAAGGCCCACATACAGACCTGCTTATTTGGTGGTTAAGACTATCATGTCAAGTTGTTGGTATTTTTGTTTGAATTCCTTCTAGTAGTGATATGAGAAGCATATCCTGCTTGGTTACTTGGTTGCCATTTTCTGGGTTTTTGATATTTTTTTTGTGGTACCTGGGATTGAACCCAGGTTGCTTAGCCACAGAGCCACATCCCCAGCCCTTCAAAACCATCTTTATAGCGCTACCTCTGGTTTGTTTTTTACAATTTGAAACCTTTTCTTTGTCACCATGCTTACAGAAAAGAGAAGTACTTACAACTTCTAAGATAGGGGAGAGAGAAGTAATTATATTTATGGTTTGTTTGGTACTGGGAATCAAACCCAGGACTTCATGCATGGTAGGCAAGCATTTTACCATACCCTAATTATATATTTTTAACGAATGTAGTCTTTTTATAGCTGATTGGGCCAGGTTTCTTATTTAAGTTCATCAGTTCCTAGACTTTAAGTTTGTACTTTGAAGACAAGAATTAAAAGGGAAACACCTCAGACTTCACTGAACATTTTCTAGAGTTTTATGACTTTAGCATTAGTTACATTGAGGAATGGGAAAGGAGATACTTTTGAGCTTTAAGAATTAAAGAATTGTTTGGGTGCATTGCTGCACACCTACAAAGCCAGTTCAAAAGCCAGTCTTAGTAAAAGTGAGATGCTAAGCAACTCAGTGAGACCCTGTTTTTAAATAAAATACAAAATAGGGCAGAGGAGGTGGCTCAGTGGTTGAGTGCCCCTGAGTTCAATCCCTGGTCCCCCCTCTCCAAAAAAAAAAAAAAAGAATTAAAGAATTTAACTTGATTTAAATTTAGTAATAAAACTATTTAACTGCTTTTTACTAGTAACTCAGTTTTAGTGTTTGTACTATTTTTTTTTTCCTTTTTCTGAAAAGAAATATTTTCTTAAATCTGGCAAAATGAAGATGGGTGTGTAGGCCCCCCACCCCATTTTTTCCAGATTTACAGCTCATAAAGTCAGTCATTTAGTTTCCAGGGCAGGATTCACACTTGTGCTCCTGTGTAACCATAGTAAGATTCTGCTTTGGTTAGTATCTGGTTTCTGTAATTCACCCTTCTTGTTTAGATTTCTCAGCTGTTTGTAACTGTCTGAATATAATTAGGTCCATTTATTTCTCCATCTAGGACCGCATACCAGGAGACTGTTCTCTGTCATTTTTCAAGGTTTTTCTAGTCTTTTGGATCCTTATGATATATAATCTTTACAGTCAATAATGCTACTGGGGATTCAACTCAGGGGTGCTTAACCGCTGAGCCTCATCCCCAGTCTTTTTTTTTTTTTTTTTGAGACAGTCTCACTAAGTTGCTTAGGGTTCCACTAAGTTGCTGAGACTGGCTTTGAACTCCTCTTTTCTTGGCCCGCCCCATCCCCAACTGCTGGGAGTTTTGTACCACTGTGCCCAGCTAATAATGCTTCTTGAGGGTCTGGGTCTGTAGCTCAGTGGCACAGCACCTGCCTAGCATGTATGAAGCACTGGGTTTGATCCTTTGCACCACATAAAAATAAACAAAGGCATGCTGTCCATTTACAACTACAAATTATTTAATAATAATGCTTTTTGAATGTTGTCATTAACATTTACATAAGAACTCAAGATTTCATCCTCATCTAGTTAGCATACCGTCATAAGAAATGCAATCTCATGTACATAATATTAGAATCATACAGTTAATTGCTTTGTTCAGTTTACGGGAATGCTTTGGATACATGGATTGGACTTAAAGAGCAGGTTTCCCTGTAATTTCAAATATCAAAACTGACTTTGTTCTAAATGATCTATATCAAGAATACTTTTTAGGGATGAAATTAATACTAAAAAAAAAAAAAATGTGTTTCAGCTGAGGTCTGTGTCTGTGGACCTGAATGTTGATCCCTCACTTCAGATTGACATACCTGATGCACTCAGTGAGAGAGATAAGGTCAAGTTTACAGTGCACACCAAGGTAAGTGACAAAATGGCTTTGGTAATACTAACAGTGCTAGGTTATAGCCTTGTTCGGATGTGAGAAGACTGATTCCATTAACTACAATGGTTACTATTTGCTGTGTACCAACTGCAAAGTATGAACCCCTCTCATATGTATAGCTTGCTGTTAGCAAGTGCTGTTGCTTCAGCATCCTTCTGCTCTGGTGAAGCCACAATGACAAAGTGATGTAGCTGGGTGCTGCCTATTTATATAATTCAAACCTTGCACCTTTGGTTTTATTTGCATCTGAAGGTAGTGTCTGGCTTTAAATCTTAAGTTTGGAAGGCCCTTTTTTCTTTGTGGTATTCTTCGTATACCTCAGGTATACTTCAGGGTAAGTGTCAAGATGGGCAACCTGATTTCTCTACTTGAGTTGACTTGATCATAGTAGATAAAATTAGCATTCACAGGAGTTCAGAGGAAGCCACGGATAATTTCCACCACCCTAGTAGCTAAGACTTTTTTAAAAAGATGATGATGATGATGATGATTTGATATTTTTTGGTCATAACTGGGATAAGTTCCTTTTTTTCTTTTTTTAAGATGGAAGTAGGGTTGTTTAACTTCCTGGAACTTTTTCTTTTACTAGTAGATATTTTTCTCTTTGATTTGATACCTTTGGCAAACTTCCAAAAAGTGTAGCTTTGTGAAAAGTCTTCCTTAAAGATCAGATTGAGTCTTAGCTGTGGCTAAGTGGTAGTTGGAGATCATATACTGCTACTTCTTTATCATGATGTTGTATTATGCAGAATTTTCCCATAGTGCAGCCCAGGAAACCCAAACCACATTATCAGGTGATGGTTAGCAATTAACTTCTTTCTCTTTACAGACTACACTGCCCACTTTTCAGAGCCCAGAGTTTTCTGTTACAAGGCAACATGAAGACTTCGTGTGGCTACATGATACGCTTATTGAAACCACAGACTATGCTGGGCTTATTGTGAGTATGTTTTAGCATACCAAGTAATTAAGTTATGCTACCTTGGTATTAGATTTCACCAACATTTTATAATGGGTTGTGAAAACTCTTGATTTTTATCTGCCTATTAGAATATTTGCTAACTCCAGATTGGTATAGTCTTTAACTGTGAATAGTGCTGTGAGAGAAGCATACACAGAATATAGTATATACATTATAAGTAGGTAAACAAGTTTAATGATTCAAGTCCTATCTACCTTTTCTCTGGCATCATTTTTGGGCATTAGTAAGTTCATTTCTAGGATACTTCAGTATTGTTATAGTTCCCAGAGTAAGGAGGCCATTGTCACCTTTTGAGAATTAATTTTTGGTTGTGGGAACTTCTGTTCAGGGGTCTTCCCTTCATTTAAAATTAGGATCTTTTGATTGTCCTTAGAGGTTGAAAAATTTGCTTTTCCTTAATCATTTTTGTCATTGATTATCTTAATTTTAAGCTAATTTTAAGCTGCTAGTTCTCTATAAACTGAACAAATATTTATGTCAGAATGCCCAACTGTGGGGAACATACTCTGGGGTCAAAAGATTTAAGGTTTGGGTGAAACCCAGTGACTTTAGATAGCCCCACTTGGGTGGCCAGAGTTGAATGAGGCATTAACTAGAATGTGGCGGGCAAAATGCTCATCATGTATTACCTGACTATGTTGCAGATTCCCCCTGCTCCTACAAAACCAGATTTCGATGGTCCTCGAGAAAAGATGCAGAAACTGGGAGAAGGTGAAGGGTCTATGACCAAAGAAGAGTTTGCAAAGATGAAGCAAGAACTGGAAGCGTAAGTGGATTTTCTTTTTAAAGTTTTGAGACTGGGTTTCACTAAGTTGCTGAGGCTGGCTTTGAACTTGTGAACTTGTAGGTGTGTACCACCACACAGTATAGCTGTTAATTGCCTAGTGTTGATTTCTAAAACTACATTTTGTAAATATAGTTTTGTGGGGTACAGTTTTTGTACTTCTGACCTTTATTCCTTGAAGTTCATTTTTTCTCCCACATAAACCATAGTTTTATTAGGGCATACTGGTCTGGCATAGGGAAGAAAGTAGACCTTTAAATCTTCATAAACAACATTTTCAAAGTGTTAAAATGTATAAAAATTTCTCCCTTGAAGTTTTGTTACAAGAAGTATTAGAAGAAACTAGGTTGTAACAAATGCTGTTACAAAGCATTCTAAATAACCATATTGATGGTTTGAAAGAGGCCAGGTACATAGGCAGCATATTTTAATCTGGTTGTAATTTTAAAGCAAAAATGTATTCTTTATTCTGTATCATAGGTATAGGTTTGCATTACTGAGTACTGAAAAACTTATAGCAGATGTTTTTCAACTATTATTTCTCTCCTTAAAACAAATCAAATATGAATTCTAAAACCACATACCATTTAAGTACTGGAAGGTTAGAGTAAAGGTACTGTGCTCTTCTCACCCCCACCTTGTATTAGGGATTGAACTCCTGAGTGCTTTAGCACTTAGCTATGTACCCTGCCCTTTTTATTTTTTGAGACAGAGTCTCACTGAGATGTCAAGGCTAGCCTCAAACTTTCCATCGTCTTATCTCATCTTCTCAAATCCATGGAATTATATGTGTGTGCAACTATGTATTTCACTTTGCTTAATTGGTTACTTATAGATGATTTTTTTTTTAATTTCTTGTTCCTCTACTCTTGAACTTCTTTATCTTGGCTCAAAAGCATTCACCCTTTCCTTTTATCATCATCAGCAAGTTGGAATTCAGGTGCTCCTTTCAGCAACTCTTATGCTCTGTCTCAAGCCCATGTTGCGTAGGGCAGGGCTCACACCTGAATAACTCTGCACTTTGGAGTGCCTGTGAGTCCAGCCCTGGGGATAAAGCACTCAACACAAGTTTCCAAACCCTAACATCTTGAATGCCTTAATTGAGGTAACACTGCTTTGTAATTTCTGCTGATTCCAATCCTTATTAAGGATTTGTGCTGTGTACATGACTGCCTAAAGGGGTCTCATCCTTTTTAAAGCAACAAATGTCAACGTAGCTGCTAAATTTCAAGTAATTACATGTAGGCTTTGGGAGTCTCAGAAGGCAGAAAAGCACCACTTTCCTCCTCTATTGGTTCATTCCAGATTCTAAAATGCCAACTGATTAACTACCAAATCAAACCGGTATGTTGTTTTGGCCTAGTTGTAGTATTTTACTTAATAAAAATGAGCAGATCACTAGATTATATATAGTTGGCCAGCAGCACATGATAATGTCCATCAGGTAGTAGAGTGATGCCGACTGAATTGTGTATGCATTTGTCTTTTCAGTGAATATCTCGCTGTCTTTAAGAAGACTGTGTCCTCTCATGAAGTATTTCTTCAGCGGCTTTCTTCTCATCCTGTTCTCAGTAAAGATCGAAACTTTCATGTTTTCCTGGAATATGATCAGGATGTAAGGCAATTTTACTCACATTTCCATGGTTCAGTTGAAATGTATGATTATGACCCAGGCATGATGGCAAATGCCTGTAATCCTAGCTACTCAGACTGAGGCAGGATTGCAAGTTTGAACCCAGCCTTGGCAACTTAGAAAGATCCTGTCTTAAGCTTTAAAAATGACTGGGAGTGTAGCTCAGTACTGGAAAAGAAAAATTTATACTTTCTGAAAAATGACTTATCACAGAAACACAATGGAAATGTTTGGGGATGCCCCCCCCCCAATCCATTTTAGAAGTCATTTTTGTGACTCTGCCTAAGCTTTGGCTTTTTATTCATCTTCCAAAGACTGGTTTTTTCCTTGTTAAGTTTGGGATTGTTAGAAGGAAATTAAATTGATTCACATTGATGTCTTTTGGTTACCCTTTCTGTTAAAGGAGATGTGCTCGTGTCCTTATTTTTGTATTTTTTTTAACATGTTATATTTATTGTCCCTTCATGAAACAATCCCTGATTTAGAGTTCTGAAGCTTAAAGCCTAATCAGCAATATAGATTGAAAAGAATGTAATTCTGCCAAGGACTGAAAATCCTCAAAGACTTGGTTCCTACATATGTGATCCTTTTAGAAAGAGATGACTTACATTTAACATTATCCATTTATTATGTTTTTCAGTTTAGTTGGTAAAGCAGAACTAAAGATATCTATATTTCTGTATTAGTATTGTTTGGAATGTTATTCTTAACTTGAGCCTAGAAAAAATATATAACAAACTGTTTTGAAATTTTCTTTTAGCTAAGTGTTAGGCGGAAAAATACCAAAGAAATGTTTGGTGGCTTCTTTAAAAGTGTGGTGAAAAGTGCTGATGAAGTTCTTTTTTCTGGAGTTAAGGTAAGGGACTTGAGCTTTTTAAGAAAATTCATAACTTTTTCGGAATAGATCATCTCTTTCTTTGGATGAGATAATACCACAATGTACTAATTTTAAGGAATGGGCTATTTTCATTTACTTAATTCAGTTTTTGCTTATTTCTCCAAAACACCTTGTTCTCAGGAGAAGTGACGTGAACCTTTCCACACTTGAGTATTTTCTCCTTTTGTAAGGACAGAGGTTACTCAATTTTAAAAAGAAAATAAGCTAGAAGATCAGTATTTCATGCCTTTCTCCGGTATGGTGGCCGCCAGCCACAGGTGGCAGGTGAGCACTTGACATGTAGCTTAGTAGGCATGGTGAAAAAAAATAGATTTTGTTTTATTTACATACTGGATTTAAGAATTTACTACAAAGAAAAAAAAATAAAATGTCTTACTAATGTTTTACATTAGTTATGCGGTTAAGTATAATATTAAAATTAATTTTACTCTTCCCACAATACCAGTAGAGAAGTTAGCATCAGAAATTCCTTTTGGGTAGTGCTGTTCTAGAAAATAAGAATTAAAGCACAAGTCTCTCATTACCCTCATAGATGTGATTTCAAATTTCTTTACTCTTCAGGCCATTCCCCTCCTTTAAACTGAGATACTTTAATATTTACTAACAGAATCTGACTTTGTCTTTCCAGGGTAAGGGTTAAGTGGGAAACAGTACAGGTGCATAGTAGAGAGGGTAGTTTCATGAATTTGGAAACTCTTAGGACAGTCCACACATCTCAGCACTGTGCCAGTCAATTCATTGAATGATATTTAGCATCTTTGGCCAGTGCCTACCAGGTGTACCAGTATGGCCTCTCAAACTGAAGCCATCTAAATTTAAATAAAAAATAACCACATGCATATTCTAGTATTCAAGTCTGGGTGGCAGTACCTGACTTGGCAGAACTGCTACAATAGTAATAAAAACATTGGGACTTGGGTTACCAGAGATTGTTCTTCAAAATGATTCTCTGTCGACATTTTCTTGATTATTGCTAGTCCTGGGTATTATCACTGTGTTTTAAGTTTGCAATCCTCTTATCTGTCGAGGTTAAACTTTTTACTTAGAAATTTGTCACAAAATACATTCTTGTAATTTATGCTAAAGTTCTTTTTTTTTTTCTTCTTTTAGGAAGTAGATGACTTCTTTGAGCAAGAGAAGAACTTCCTTATTAACTATTACAACAGGATCAAGGATTCCTGTGCTAAAGCTGACAGAATGACCAGATCTCACAAAAGTAAATATCTTTTACCCACTAGCCACTTTTGGCTTTGCTAGTGTGCCTGCTCTGCTCATATAATAAGGATTGCACTGTCTCTCCAGATGTTGCTGATGACTATATTCACACTGCGGCCTCCTTGCAGAGCCTGGCTTTAGAAGAACCCACAGTCATCAAAAAGTAAGCTATTGGGCTGGGGATGTGGCTCAAGCGGTAGCACGCTCGCCTGGCATGCGTGCGGCCCGGGTTCGATCCTCAGCACCACATACAAACAAAGACGTTGTGTCCGCCGAGAACTGAAAAATAAATATATAAAAAAAAAAAAAAAGATGGGTTTTAAAAAAAAAAAAAAAAAAAAAAAAAAAAAGTAAGCTATTATTGTGAAAGCATTTCCCTGACTTCCTGATTGAAGACTACTGAGTGATATAATTAAAGAATAAAGAGTACTATCAGAGGCAGTTCTTCCCTGGAACACAAACTTATCAAGAACACTACACTGTTCAGCACTCAAGTGTTTGGAAGGCACTAGTAAGAGAATCATAGGAGACTTTGGATTCTTCTGTATGTAGCTGAATAGATACGGTGTAGAGCCTTTATTTCTGTCACATTAAATGACTTCTTTTAAAAAATATATTTTTTTAGTTTAGTTGGACACAATACCTTTATTTATTTTTGTGTGTGCTGAGGATGAACCCAGGATCTCATTCATCCTAGGCAAGCACTCCACTCCTGAGCCACAACCCCAGCCCAAATGACTTCTTTTTTGTTCATTTTAATTTTGTGGTTGTCTTTGAGAGAAGTTTGCCTTGGTTTTCTTTGTTAATTGGTTCTTGCCGGTCTATCTGGTCTTTCTTTTGAAGAGATTTCTTTTTGTTGTTGGGGTGTTTGTTTCTTTTGCACTATAGTTTGAACAGGGACACTTTAACACTGAGTTATAACCCCAGCAGTATATCTTCGTTCCCCCACCCTCACCCCCTGCGCCCTTTAAAAATTTTTTTCAGACAGGTTTTTATAAAGTTGCTTGGGCGTCTAAGTTGCTGGGACTTGTCTCAGACTTATTATTCCTCCTGCCTCATCCTCTTTTCAGTTGCTGGGATTATAGACGAGCACTACCACACCTGGCTCTTGCTGGTTTGGGGAACAATTCAATGACTCTATCCTGATCTTGGACTTTTACATTTGCTTTCCACTTTTTCTCTGTACTGGGCATTTTGAGTATAAGACTTTAACCTAACACATCTCTACTTGGTATAATAGGTGATACAACCTCTAACTTGAAGTTGAAAGTCATGCTAATAGTAGAACCAAGATGAGATGGTAGCATATTTTTGCTTTATGATGCCCTTGGGGGAAGCTCATTAGAATCTGACTTTCTTTGAACATAGGATAGGCCTTTGATAACAGTATCCTGGACACAAGACAAGGTGACTGAAGGGCAAGAAAGAGAGGCTAATGCCAGTAGGCTGTGGCACTGAAAATGTGCTCAGTTTTATAGTCATTTGGAAGGAGAACGAACACTACTTTTAAAAATCAAAGCACATTGTACTCATTCATGTCTTGAGTTTTGATAAGATCATTTATTTAATACCTTAAACCACAACTGTGTTTATTTTCAGATACTTATTGAAGGTTGCTGAACTGTTTGAAAAACTTAGGGTAAGAATTTTTGTTTCTGTCTTAATAAAATATATATTTTGTAATCTGTAGATAACTGCTTTGATGGTGACCTTTACTTTTTTAAATAGAAAGTGGAGGGTCGTGTCTCATCAGATGAAGATTTAAAGCTGACAGAGCTTCTCCGATACTACATGCTCAATATAGAGGCTGCAAAGGTAAGATGAGGAACCGGGAAACCCAACACAGTGCTAGACTACCTGTTGTGACCAGAAACCTAATGCTAGAGCTATTCCTTTTTTTTGGTAAAAAGGAAAGTTGCTTTATATTAGGAGGGAAATAGGAATTTTATCAGACTTCTTAAGTGATGTGCCCTTTTTTGGCATTGGATCCATAAGTAGTATGCAGAATAAACTCCAGTCTCTTGACCTGAGCATACCTTTTCTTATTCTTTTATTTGGACATTTTTAATGCTTTATAGATTTTCATGGAATTAAGAGCTAACTTACAAAACTAGGTACAGTAGTTTCACTGAGCTTCAATAGTTTTTGGCAGTACTTAAGAACTGTGTGACGGATTTTTTTTTTTTTTTTTTTAATACTTGCATTCTAATTGTAGATGTTAGGTGTTGAGGTGACTTCTACTTTGCTATAAGATTGCAAAGAATCATTATTTCAAATTAGGTTAGTCCCTAGTATATATTTCCAGAAGCAGGATTTGCAGTGTAGGGTTATGTGTGGTCCAGACTGCTTTGTTGCTTAGTTGTATTCTTGCAGTATTCTGCTCTGACTCACCAGCAGTAACATGTGGTTTGTTGTTGTCATTATTAGATTTTGCTGGTATTTGTTTTGTGATACTAGAGGTAGAACCCAAGTGCCTCATGTTTTGCTAGTCAAGTGTTCTAATTTTATTTTCTTTTGAGACTGGATTTCACTAAGTTGCTGGGACTGGCCTCAATCCTGTGATGATCCTGCCTCAACCTCCCAAGTACTGGAATTAGGCATGTGCCACCACAACCAACTGTGCATGTGTTTTAGTACACAACATTTAATTTTGTTAATTGCTTTCAATTATTGAATCAACTAGAAAATAATCCTTATTTTTACTCTGTTGCATCATCCCGCCACCCCTGCCCCAGGGGTGAATCCAGGGGCTCTCTACCAGTGAACAACATTCCTACGCTTTTAAATTTGGAACAAAATATTGCTGAATTGTCTTGGTTGACCAGGATCCTGGGATTCTTCCCCTGCTGAGTTGCTGGGATTTAGGCATGCATCACCATGCCCCACTGTTGAGTTTTGTTCTGTTTTAACCTTACACATAAAGAATTCTGGGAAAGCCCTCAAATATAAGAGTGGCATATCCCTGCTAATCTTATGAGGGTAGATATAAGCATAAAGGTAGATTGGATTCTAGATTGTGTAAGCTATTTGGTATTCCTGTTTTGTTCTCTGGAGATTTTTATGTTATAACTGTTAATTTTCTTCTCAGGATCTCTTATACAGACGCACCAAAGCCCTCATTGACTATGAGAACTCAAACAAAGCTCTGGATAAGGCCCGGTTAAAAAGCAAAGATGTCAAGTTGGCTGAGGCACACCAACAGGAATGTTGCCAGAAATTTGAACAGCTTTCTGAATCTGCAAAAGAAGGTTGAGCAGGAACATTCTTTACTTATTTTACGTTTTATTTGAAAAAGCTTACAGAGAGGAAAAGTTTTTCAAAAGTGCAGTAATACCCACATGTCCATATCCTTTATCACTTGGACACTAACACTTGCCTTCACATGGTATAAACATGGATGTCTGGTGTTCCTAGTCCATATGAATGTCCTAAAAACTTTGTTGGGTTTCCTATCCAGTTATCCTAGATCTTAGTCTCCTTTATGAGGAAGTTTTTGGTTATTTAGTTTTTGTTGTTTGCAATATTTATATCTTTTAACTATTTTATAAATATAAATATCTCTTTGTAAAAAGATTTTTACAAATAGATTGTAATGTTTGTGTGCATCTTCTTTCCAGTTGTGTTCATTTTGGTTACTTAGTCAAGTGTCCACTTTCTCCACTGCACTTAATATTCCCCATCACCTACTATAGGGGAGATAACTGAAGATCACATACATGTCCTGCTTTTCACTAAACTTCCCTGGGCTTAGTGTGTATGATTCTTTCCTAACCAGCATTTATTCTGATGGTTGCAATTAGGTGATGCCTCCTCCCTCAATTCTAGCATTTCATCTGCAGGTCAGCAGTTGCCTACGTACTTCAAACAAGAGCCCTGCCCCTCCACCCCTTTTAAAATATCATCTTAATTCTTTGTGGGACGCTGGGGATTGAATTTAGGCTTTTGAGCATGCTAACCAAGCCCTCTACCACTGTGCTACATCCCCAGCCCTTCCTTTTCTTTTAATTTGTTACTATCCTTAATTATTTTGGTGCTTAGAGTGTCCACACTTTTCCAATGGGAACATCTTGAAACTAGCATGTCTTTGTGACACATTACACACACTTTTTTTTTTTTTTTAAGTAGTTAGTTGTTCTATGTAATCAGTGGACATTTAACTCCAACCCTGGATTTGACCATTTTTCAAGGAGCCAAGGTTCTTTTTCTTAGGGAATAGTAGCCAAGATCTGGGTGTGCTGGGGCACTTATTGTTTGGGGTGTCTTTGCATCTAGGCCCTTTAGGAGACAGAATTGGGAGATGTAGGTGAATACATGTGATTGCACACCTAGGCAAGTTTTAGGGATCATGAGTCTATCCTGATGACTCAATTCCAGTCTGTGTCCACTCTATTCTTTCTTGCCTTTACCGCATTCCAGAACAGGTTATTTTATTTATTTTTTTAAATCCTGGGATTGAACCCAGGGGGTCTTAACCACTGAGCTGCCACATTCCCTAACCCTTTTCATTTTATTTTTAAGACAGGGCCTTGCTTAGGGCTTTAATAAGTTGCTGAGACTGGCTTTGAACTTGGGATCCTCCTGCCTCAGCCTCCTAAGTTTCTGGGATTACAGACACGTGCCACCATGCCCATCCCTATCTCATTTTAAAGCATATTTGTCACAGGACTTTTTGGTTTTCTTTTGGCCAGTGGTAGAGCCATTTATGTGTACTGGAAATGTCTTCATAATAACAGTGGTCTGATAACAACCTGCTTGTAACTACCTGGCATGTCTAAGCCTAGATTTTGTAGAGTATAATATCTTGCTTTGCTTCATATCTGTGCTTTGCTTCTCATGCTTTAACTGTATGGCAAAGAGCTTTTTATTGCAAGTTGGCAATTGCATGCAGATATTTATGTTGCTGGCTGTGTTGGATTGTTTCAAAGTATCTTTTTTATTGCCCTATTCTTTCTTAAAAAATAAATTCTATTTTTTTGTTGTTGTTTGATTTTTAAACTGGGGATTGAACCCAGAAATGCTCTACCACTATTCTACCCTGTTATCTTTTATTTGAAACAGGATTTTGCTGAGTTGCCCAGGCTGTCATCTAACTTGAAATCTTCCTGCGTCAGTCTTCTGAGTCTCTAAGATTACAGGTGTACTCCACCAGTTTAGAATTTTGCTTTATTTATTTTTTTCTTTAAGGCTGAATAATACTCAATTGTGTCTGTAATTCATTTTTTTTTAAAAAATTTATTTATTGTCCATTGATGGGCACCGATTGATTCCATGTCTTGGCTATTGTTAGTAAAGTTGCAGTGAGAGTTCAAGAAGCTTTTGACTGTTGTATTTTGAGAAGAGTTTTCACCCAGGGATCCTCCTGACTCACTTCTCCCACAATAAGACCCTTTCTGCAAGCATCACTATCTTGAGGGCAAGAGTGAGGCAGTTCCTCACAAGTTCTTCTGTGGTGCTTGGTGATTGAGTAGTGTGTGGCCTGCTTAGGATCACAGTAACAAGAAGACAATTAGTGTATGTCCCAGTTAGAGTGCTTAAGAAGGAGGAAATAATGGTGGTTTGATCATAATATTTGGAAGCTACATGAATATGAAAATTTAACATTTCTTGGTTTGATAAACTTTAACTCTTTCTTCCTGTAGAACTTATAAATTTCAAACGGAAGAGAGTGGCAGCGTTTAGAAAAAACCTAATTGAGATGTCTGAACTGGAAATAAAGCATGCCAGAGTAAGTGTTTTCAAATTAAACCAATAACATTTTAGGTTCCACCCCTCTTTCCCAGTTCATTGCCCCAATGTCATCAGGCAGATAAGGTTTGCCATGTGGTTTTAATTCCATGTGGTACTTAGTAAATGGGAACCACCCATCAGAATATTTTTGTTACTGCAAATCAGAAATCCTTATCTTGAAACAGTTTGCCTGGTGGGGGTGGTACTAGGGATTGAACTCAGGGGCACTCCACCACTAAGCCACACCCCCCCTTTTTTTTTTTTTTTAAATTTAGAGACAGGGTCTTACTGAGTTGCTTAGCATCTAGCTTTTGCTGAGGCTGGCTTTGAATTTGTGGTTCCCCCTGCCTCAGTCTCCCAGGCTGCTGGGGTTACAGGCATGTGCCACAATGCCTGGCCTTGAAATAGTTTTGAGAAGAGCATTCTTGGTAAGGCTCCCTTGGTTACCCCTCACAGGCCTTGTGAGCCACACTGACACGCCTGCTCTAGTAATTTAGCAGTAAGCTCTTTAGTATCTTGGATTTCGTTGGCTTTCAGAAGAAACAACTTTTTGTTTGCCAAGCTTCTTTCAGTACTCTTTCTTGGTTTAGAAAGGAAGACAATCTTCTGTTGCATATGTCTGTAGCTTAGCACAGAAGCGAGAGGACACTGGGGTCTTTTGAGAGTTTTTGGTACCTTGGGCCATTCCAAGGACTTGGCTTCAGACTGCTGTGGACAAGGTCAGCCCGTCAACCTTAAGGGCCATAACAGGGATTCCTCCCTTGGAAGGAACTATCACTGGCCTTCAGTTTGTGCTTACTTTTTATCCAACCAAGGCCTTTGTACATACCACTGAGCCACATTCCCAGTCTCATTTTTTTCTTAATTGGGTCCAGCTTTCTTTTTTTAACTTTTCATTGGAGTTTAAAGCATAATTTTGCATAAATCAGCCATGTTCTGGGCACTTTTTTTTAAGTTGTTTTTGGGGTGGTACTAGATATTGAACCCAGTGATACTCTACCACTGAGCTACATCTCCAGTCCTTTTTGAGACGGGCTGGCTTCGAACTTGCAAGCCTCCTACCTCAGCCTCCTGTGTCACTGGGATTACTTCGCAAAGCAATTTTTAATCTTGCCAATGACTTTTTTTATTTAGAGACAGGGTCTCACTGAGTTTTTGAGGTGATCCTCCTACTTCAGCCTCCCTAGCCACTGGGATTATAGGTGTGGGTCACTGTGCCCGGCATCAATGACTAATTTTTAAGCAACTCTTTATCTGGTCTTTTTAAGGCCTTGTAAAGCAGAACAGGCATGGTTGCATTTGGGAGCAGATAGGGTGGGAGATGCTAGAGTAGTGACCAGTAGTCCCAGACAGACTCTCTTAAGGGAGAGGAAACTCTCCACATGAAATGGGTGGTGAGTAGTTTGTGCACTTTAATTGGGATTTAGAGGAGAAAAATTCCAACCCACTTGGGCTAGTTGTAGATCTCTATAGACATGCTATGTCAGTTGAATTTATGTTTCATTCTTGAGTATTTAACAATTCTTAGATTCTAGAATGATTTTTTTGGTCTACTTTGACTTTGATGTTACTTGTGTTTTGTTTTTTCCCTAGAACAATGTCTCCCTCTTGCAGAGCTGCATTGACTTATTCAAGAACAACTGATTTATCTGCCTTTTCTCTGAAGGAAACAAATGTGAAAACTGCATCACTTGCACTTAAATCATTACCATAGAATATGATTAACTTTGACTTTAGTTTAAAATTATGTGAATAAATATTTTGATTTCTAAAAATCTTAACACTTAACCATGTTGGTTTAAAAATATTTTTATTGCATGCAACTTGGATATAACTAATCTTTTCCTTATGCGTTTAATACCTCAGAGTGGGCAGAATCTAAATACTGGATTCTCCTGTAGTTTGTCTTCAGTTACTTAAGAAAGGGTGTGGAAGACATGTGCCTTCTGGAAATATGTAGAAGCAATCACCAGGCTCATGTCTTGTCACCCCGATTCATGTGCCCATGACAGACTGATCTGTCAGGGAGGTGCCAGTTCAACAAATGATAATAGCTACTTGTTACAGCTAACATTCCATTCCTTCATTAGGGTTTTTTTTTTTTTTTCTTCCTCGTTACTTTCATGTTCTTGAGTCACCTAAAGTGTTTATATAATAACAAGGGCAAAAAAGATCTCATTTATCTTTTTAAAAACCCTTTGCAGTCCATTTTTATAGTTGGGATATAAATATTTGAGGGGAGAGAAGTATGTAGGGGTATATATAGAAATAAACAGTATGGCCTGCTTTAAAGATGGCTACACAAGAAAAATGTAAGCTCTTTCCCTGATGTTGGGGGAATGTGTGTTTGGGCTTTTGTTTTTTTATAAAGTATGCAATAAAATAAATCATACTACTTATGGAGTTTTTCTGTGAAAAAGATGAAATGCATTTGCAGCTAAGCCTTGTCTGGTTGACCACTGAGCCATCTCTAGCCCTATTTTGTATTTATTTATTTTTATAATTTTTTAATATTTATTTTTTAGTTTTCGGCGGACACAACATCTTTGTTTGTATGTGATGCTGAGGATCGAACCCAGGCCGCACGCATGCCAGCGAGTGCGCTACTGCTTGAGCCACATCCCCAGCCCCCTATTTTGTATTTAGAGACAGGGTCTCAGTGAATTTTTGAGGCGATCCTTCCTTCTATCTAATCTTAATTTTTGAGGACTTTAGGCCAGTTAGGCGGTCTCTTAATCCTGGTCTGTTTGTTCCTGTTTTTATTCAGGTTTGTATTTTTGACAGGGGCATATCTGACACTAGTGTCTTTGGGTTTGTGTCATCTTTTATTGGCGATGACTCCAAAGCACCCAAGGTTGTTGTGTCTGTCAGGTTTTCTTTATTGTAAAGCTTAATTTTTACCTTTGTAATAAGATACTTTGACATTAGGTAAAATATTATTACCCAGCATCTTTAGTATCTATTATAGTGTAATCAGTAGCTGCTACAAGGGTTACTTAGCTGATCATTTGAATATCACAGGGAGCACTTTTCTATTTTAGCAGGTGTTGATGTCTTGCCCCAGCTAGGTACAGGTGGCTGTCTTTATGTGCTGGCCACACTGTCCTCTACTGCCTCTGGTATTTATTTGGGAAGTGTGATTCATGTAATGGATGAATTTAAGCTCAGCTGTTACTTCTCCAGTCTAGCTTCTATCCTCCTTCTCTGTCATTCCCATTAGTGTTCATAGTAGCACAACCACAAGGTCCTGTATTTGGATGGGTGACAGACAGTACAGAGCTAGTACTCAGACCTTGACCATAGCTGCTGAGTACCCATGTGATCAGACCTGGTTTACTGAGCTGTCTGGTTACTGGGCTTGGGGTCTTATACTTCTTCAGACTGGATCTTTTGCTGGTTATAAGATAGTGGGATTATACAATAATTGTGTTATTCAAATATGAAATAAAACTTGATTTAAAAAAAAGTCGGATGGTGGCTTAAGCAGCCTCCCCATGTGAACCACCTGAATTTTGTGCAAGCTGGAGTTGGCATTTTAGACTAGGTGCCCCTCAAGTTACCTTAACTACCATTAGTCTCTAAATCGGCCTTTGTTTCACGATTCTGGATGTGTGTACCTTCCACGCTGCTATAATGTTCCTTCACACTTCCCAAATTTGATGGCGATGAATGAGAGCCTTAAGTGGGTCAGGGGTGTTTATATATAGTCCTTTTTCTTCTACCCATGTCAGTCAGCTTACAGTTAATATTATATGCAGTGAATTAGGCTGTAATAATAGTGTCCTTATGGAAGTAAGTGAACTGGCAGGAGAGGTCACGGTGTCTTGAATCGCGAAGGCAAGGCTGGGACTAGATGCAGACTGTATATCGTATCCTTTGGGGTCAAATACAGGAATGCTGGAGCTGAGATCTGGGCAAGCAGGTTCTGCACAGCCTCAGCAGGGGTAATTCAGTGTGGGAAACTAGCTACCGAGGAGCTTCTTATGGGAAATGGGTAGAGTTTGAACTATTAAAGATGATGCAAAGCTTTTGGTGTATCTTTTTAAAGTGCTTTTTTTTAAAAAAAATTGTTTTTGGTACTGGGTATTGAACCCAGGGCACTTAACCACTGAGCCACATCCCTGTCCTGTTTTGTATTTTATTTGGAGACTAGGCCTCACTAATTTGCTGAGGCTGGCTTTCAACTCAGGATTTTCCTGCCTAAGCCTCCTGATTATAAATGTGCACCACGCCACCTTGCTAGAGTGCTTTTAGATTAAAGGTTGTCTTGAAAAAATTAGCTAGTCATCCCTCAGGAAATCTCATATACTGGTTTTATGCACAGTTTTTATGGAACCCTTCGAGAAGGATTCTAAAAGCAAGGAATGGAATGAATGGGGAATAGTTTGGGAGATAGGCCACCTAAGGAAGTCTAGTACTAAGGATCTCATCTGCTGGGGTCACACTGAACATACAGATCCCAAATTCAGATTATACATTATTCCTAAAGAAAAAATTTAAAATGATCAAGAGAAAAAAACAACATTGGTCTAAACTTTGTAGACAAATTGAGATCCATGCTGTATGGGGTAACACTACAAGCAATAGGCAGCTCACCTCTCCACATCTATACTTGTTCCACATTTCTCTCCATGTTTCTTCCATATTTGCCTTGCTCAATGTTTTTGGAAGTTCATTTGAGGTAATGCTTGGGCTCATCCCTAAAGGGGGGATTTCCACTTTGAAGGTCTTTTCAGGTGAAGTAAGCATCTTGCACCACCAATCTTCTACCTGTAGGTGGCAGACCAGACCCAGCACAGTTACAGGCCCAGGGCTGGTGGTGCAGGTGGGCCCTCCTTGGTGCAACTGAGGGAACCCAGCATTCCTGCAGAGTTCCTCAGATCAATGTCCTGTTGCTCAGGTGCTGATTGTACCAGGAAGAGGAGTGTCCTGCTACCTGGGATCTCTAGTAGGTGTGGATTGTGTCTGCCCAGACTTCTGGGCCTCAGGTTCTCAGTGACCCACGAAAACCTCCCTGGCTGAAGCCTTTCTGTTCCAGGAAGAGAACATAGCCTGTTTAGCAGCTAGTGAGGGTTAATAGGAGCCCAAAGCCTGGCCATGTCAGGTGCCTGAAAAGGAAGCAGAGGACCACAGCTGTACAAAAACCTTGTACAGTGGAACTTTAGACAGCTGGAACTATAAGGTCCAGGGAGGCACTCTCCTATTCACCTACCCCCTAACACATGGGTCCTCTGCTAAGATGGCACTCCCAAAGTGATTATTGGAGGATTGGTTGACTTGAATCTTTTTTGGGTGGGGGGCGGGTACTAGGAATTGAACCCAGGGGTGTTTAACCACTGATTTTGTGACAGGGTTTTGCCAAGTTTCTAGAGCTGGCCTTGGACTTGAGATACTTTTGTCTCAGCCTCATGAACTGCTGGGATTACAAGTGTGCACCACCATGCCTGGCTGTTTTGCTTAGTGGTGCTAGTGATTAGGACTATGTGCATGCTAGTGCACTACCACTGAATTACATCTACAGTCCCTCTTCTTCATGGGCTAGGCCTCATACAGACTTAAGGAATAAAACTTCCAGAGACTTGAAACTACTTGTGTATCTTTGTCCTTCTACTGCTAGTTTCCCATTAAAAGGGCAGATTTCCCTGCAGATGAATAAGAGAATCTTGGTCCTTTCCTCAGTCCTTCCAGACTCTTCCCTCCCTCTGCTTCAAAAACCTTGTTAGCTGGAAGTTCTGAATGACTTACAAAGCTGTTTTTGGAGTATTTGATTTTTACTGGGATTTTGTTTTCTAATGCATGCTTTATAAGAATCCTTTTAAGGAATTAAAAGCATGGGGGCTGTAATAGTCAAAACATGAAAAGAAGAATCTATAGTCCCACCCCACAGCCATTTTTGTTCTGGATGGTCACCTTTTAGTTGCATTAATTCACCTGTTGTACTAATGAAACTTGGCTAATGAAACAAAGTGCCTATTGGGGAATTTTTAGCATCAGTCAAAGGGGAGAGTTTGGAGGGCTTCAAGTGTGGAGTTTCCACTGAGCTTGTTTCAAGGAAACTAGAAGGTTAGCCAGCTACTTATGTTCCATAAACTGTTTACTGGCAATATTATTATTAGTTGTAACAGTAGTAGTTGTATTGGGGATTGAACCTGGGGGTGCTGAACCACTGAACTACATCCCTAGACCTCACTATGGTTAGGGCATACTGAGGCTGGCTTCAAACTTGAGATTGTTCTGCTTCAGCCTCATTCATTGGGATTACTGGTGCGTGCTACCATGCCCAACTTGTTTGCCGTGTCCTAAGTCTGGTTTGTGTCTGTAGTGCTTTGTGACCCCTTCTGCACTGTTAAAATGTTCGTTGCGCAGTGAGGAGGCTGGAGCAATGAAACTGACCACACATGAATTGCTTCAGAGTTAGGACAAGAGAAAGCTGATGTGAGGTGTTTCTTGCTCATGAGGGACGTGGGGTCTGGAGACCAGGATCCTCATGCTGACTCAATCACAAAGGATTTGGCTGGGGTCTGATTTGAGCCTAGTCAAGGCTGAGCTTGACTTAAATACAGTCCCAGGCCCTGCCATCACACACTTATATCTTAAGGCAATCAAAGGGATCTTTTTAGGCTGGGTGTAGTGGCACATGCCTGTAATCCCAGTCACTCAAGAGGCTGAGACAGGAGGTTCACAAGTTCAAGGCCAGCCTTGGCAACTTAGACACTGTCTTTAAAAAATAAAAAATGGTGTGGTTTAGTGGTAGAGCATTTACCTGGCATGTGTGAGGCCCTGGGTTTGATTCTCAGCTCTGCAAAAAAATTAAATAAAAAGGTCTGGGGATGTAACTCTGGTAGAATGCCCTTGTGATCAGTCCTTATAACTGCAAATAAACAAAAGGGATTTTTTTTTTTTTTTTGGGTGCTGGGATTGAACCCATGGCTTTGTGCATGTGAGGCAAGCACCTCTACCGACAGCTATATCCCCAGCCCCAAAAGGTATCTGTAGAATGTATGTCAGGTTATGACCTTTTTTTGCCACCCAATAGAGAGGTTTTTAGGAGCAACAAGGCAGGATGGTGGAAAACGGTTGGCTCTTGTCTCCAATGTCCTTACCCTAAGGGAGACACTTGGATATGATTTTTCATGGGAAGGTATGTGGGTCCCAGACAAGTGGGCGCCTCAGTTGTCCAGTGTTTTTTAAAGTACCTTTTTTTGACATGTGGGTTGTGTACTTATCTCATTCACTCACGTAGTCCGCTGAGACTTGCAGTGCAACAGATCTAAAGACAAATGATCAAAGTTTCTGTGCTTATCAAAGTGACCTGTGTCTGGTTTTTGTTGTGGTCAATGTTTCTGGCAAGCACTCTTCCAGGTGTGACTTTCTTTTGTAACTTGGGACCAGGGAGTGTGGGAAGGGAGGATTTTGTGCCTTCTTAGCTAACATTAGTATGCAGTTTATCTATAAAAGATAGGCTTCAGTGGGCAGCTAATCCTTATGACACAGAACAGGCAGAAGCAGAACTTCTGAGAATTGGGTCTGGATCAGGGGGGTCTGTGCACTCTCATCAATACCCCCCATATCTCCACTTTTGACTCAAAAGCCCAAATCTTTCCAATGACTACAAGGCCTTACCTAATTTGATGCCTGCTACTCCAAGATTATTTATACTTTCCAAAAGTGTCCACAGCAATAGTTCCAATCCTACTTGCTCTTTGGAAATGGAATTTTGTTGTTTTCCCAGAAAAAGGAATCTAATTGCCCTCCTCCTGAATCTGAGGTGGTTTTAATGACTTATGAGGTAACCCAGAGAATGGGACAGAAGCAACATTGAGGGGCAACTTTCATGTATAGGGCAGAGGAAGTTTTGGAACTCAGCTACCTTGCAGTGAGAATCCAAGCCACATGTATGAGAGGCCTGGTGTCCCAGTGAAGTCTGTGGAGCCTCCCAGTCATTCCAGCCCAGGATGCAGATGAGTGATGATGTCTTCCCATCAGCAGTGTCCCATAGAACTTTTTGCATGATGGAAATGCTGTGTTTGTGCTATCCAGAATGGTGGCCATTAGCCCCGTGTTAGTTAGGGTTTGGATAAAACACAGGAGGCCCTGTCAGATAAATCTAATTTTCAGATAACATATACGCTACTTCTTTAGTGTAATACATCCCATATAATGTCACACTGTGTGTTTTTTATCTGAAATTCAAATTTTCACAAGGTGTCTTGCATTTTTATTTGCCAAGCCTTGCAATTCTGTCTGGATCACCCAGAATGGGACTAGTACAATTAAAGAACTGAATTTTACATTTTGTTTAATTTTAATTTACGTTTAAATAGGCACATATGACTAGTAGCTAAGTATTAGTGAGTTCTAGATAATGCCAATAGGCATTCTTTTTTCTTTTTACTTTTTTTTTGGGGGGGCGGTCGGTGAAGGGTATATGTGCTAGATGTGGAACCCAGGGCCTCCCAGTGCTAGGTGAATACTCTAACTACATCCCTTCCCACAGAAGGGAAGTCACCTTGAGACTTTTTTTTTTGGGGGGGGTACAGGGAATTGAACCCAGGGCACTTAGCCACTTTTTATTTTGAGACAGGGTCTCGCTGAGTCACTTAGGATCTTCCCAAGTTACTGAGGCTGGCCTTGAACTTCCTGCCTCAGTCTCCTGAGGATTACAGGTATGCATCACCACTTTTGGCTGAGACTTTCAGGTCTTCCTAGCCAAAGTCCCCAACATTGTGTAACAGGGAAAAATCATTCGTCCTAAGCTCTGTCTGGACTCTTGACCACAAATGTCCAAGTGGTAATAAAATGGTGGTTGTTTCAGGCACTCAGTATGGGTGTTTTCTTTCTCAATAAATGTAACTGGAAATCCCCTAGCCTCTTGGACCTTTCCATGTGCTGTCCCCTCCTTCATTCCACTCCAGCCTGGGCCTCCTTGAAGCTCCTGAACACTCCAGGCTCCCTCCTGCCTCAGGGCCTTTGTATCAATGGCCACCTTGTCTGGAATGTTCCCCCTTCACCTCCACCAGATTTCAATGGCACAGGGTACAGCCTAGATCTTGGTAGTTTAACAGATATATCTGGCAATTCTGATATGCAACCAAGGTTGAGACCACTTGGTTGTTCAGTCTCAGTCATATCCTGTGAGCTGGGGATTCTCATCAGCTTCACCTTACAGAGGAAGAGAAAAAGGTGCAGGGAGGCCAGGCCATGTGCCCAGGATCAACGCGTGAGAAACAGTGCACTTGGGCCTCCCTGGGGTCCTCAGTGAAAGGCAGAGTCTGATCAGAAGGCAGAGGCCTATGACTAGGGCCCCCTGGACTAGAGCCCCTAGACACCCTGTCCTTTACCTCCCACCCCAAGGGTAGATAACAACTTGTCTTTGTTCCCTTTGGCTGGGTCTGTTTGATAGATAATCAGGTTAATGAAAGCCTCTCTCATCTTGCCCATTCTCCCGCTGTAATTTGCTCACAGTGCTTCCCTCTCATTTGATTGCTCCTTCAGCAACTCCGGGGACCTGGGGAGGTCCCTCCCTGGCATAAGGAAGAGGCAGCTGGCTCATTTGCAGAGCCCATGAGATGGGAAAATGTGTTGGCAAATGTTTAGAACAGGAGGTGACAACCCCTTGTGTCCACCAGCACCACCAAATGCCATTCTAAATACTTTTTTTTGGTGATGGTGGTATCGGCCCCTGCACATGCTCGGCAAGCATTGAGCTACATCTCCAGCCCTTCTAAGTACTTTTTTAGGGTCTTTTTCTTCTTTTTTAGTACTGGGGATTTAACCCAGCGATGCTTTACCACTGAGCTACATCCCCAGCCCTTTTTATTTTTATTTTGAGACAGGGTCTCTCAAGTTGTCCGGGCTGGCCTTGAACTTGCAACCTTCTTGCTTCCATCTTCTGAGTCTCTGGGATTACAGGTGTTTGCAATTCTGCCTGGATAGATACTACTTGAGAAACTCCACAGACCGGTAAAGAGAGTAGGAGGCAGGACATCCTAGGAGTGAATAAAAGGCAATGGGATCCAACACCTGAATGTGCACAACTGGCTCTAGGTTGGACTCTTGTCCTTTTACCTGTCTCTATTGTCCTTTTGCCTCCAATCCAGTTTAATGTCTCTTACTGATTTTCCTCAAGGTCTTGTTTTCCCTGGTGGCTCCTTTAAGGTAAGAAATCTGATGTGTTTGAATCATCCAGACTTCCTGTGGTTTCTACTCTGACAGTGGTGATGTGGAATTCAAACCTTTCCACACTCATTTAAAAAAAATGAAGGAAAGTACTCTGGGCAAAGAAGGGGGATCCAGTTTGTGCCCCCCACCTCTCTGAGAGGCATTTGGAATATTGGCCCCATCTTAGATGAGGATAATAACTCTGTCTGGCAAGAGGAGCTGGGAGGACAGAGGGAGGTAACTGATATGAAGCCTTAGCAAGTTCTTCATAAATGTGATATTGGCTTTATATTACTGTTTCCTGCTCATTTTCTGGTGTGGGTATGCACACAGTAGGCTCTTAATCAGGGTTGCTTGTACCTTTGCATGCAATGCCATTGGATTGGGGGCTAATTCTAGGAGTTCCATCTCTGCAGAAGAGTCTTAATTTCTGGACTTCAAAGGTGTAACCAGAGGTGATTGTTGTGGCTTTTCGAAGGCTGAGTAGTGCTCCAGTAGTGGCTCAGAGCCCTCTCTGAAAGTGCTGACCCTTTGCTCAGGTGCCTCAGTGGGCACCTTTAGCCAGGTGGGCTTGGAAAATTTAATATCCAGCCTGAAGGTGGAGGGTCCTCCTGCTCCTAGTTGGTCTGCTCTGCTGAAAAGCACTCCCAATCCCAGTTATCTTTTGCGCTCTGTGCCCTGGGGCCTTGCAGGTCCCCTGAAGTCAAGAATGCTGTTCCCATTTTTCTACAGGTACCTCGCCCACTTAGGCCACCTGCAGCACCTTCCTGAACACACATCTGCATCCCACCTCAAGACCTACCTGCCTCTGTCCAATGGCATCCCTGACCACAGCACATGCTCTGCCAGGCAGTGAATGCCCAGAATTGGTGCCCTAGGAGTGTTCCTTACCCAGTGAGGGGCAGCAACAGGTGGGCTATTGCCCCCAGTTGCAATAAATCAGAGGCAAGCTCTACAGAGTCCCAAGGAAGCCCCAGAGTGGGCGGCCAAGCCCCATGGGTCCATAACAGTGGTCTGCTCAATGACCCTGTTTGACTTGCATAGTTTCCTACCAGAGCTTCCTGGGGCTACCTCCCTATCAAATGCTTTGCCTGTATTTTCCTCTTGGTAGACTTCAGGAAAGCCTGAACTAAGGCAACATTACGAAGCAGTTACAAGGGAAATCAAGAGACTCTGTGGTTTTCCTCTCAAATTCCTTTGGATTCCCCCCCTAAGGTGCCCAGGATGGAGGGTGGGCTACTAAGCTGCAGCCATTTTCAGCTGGGCCATGAGGTGCTGTGGGATGTACTTGGTGGGCCTGTTCCCCTTTGATCCACCATGCAGTATGCCCATCCCTGAAGTGAGCAGTTTGCAAAAGAGGGGTTATTCACAAGGTGACTAAATGAGGCAGCCCTGAGAATCCAATCTGCTTCCCTGAGGACAGGGTTTATAGCTATTTATGAGGTAAAGAAGCAGTGTGGGGGCTGGGGTTGTGGCCCAGAGGTACAGCATTCTCGTAGCATGTGTAAGGCACTGGGTTTGATCCTTAGCACAACATATAAATAAATAAAATAAAGCTGGGGTTGTGGCTCAAGCAGTAGCGCGCTCGCCTGGCATGAGTGCGGCCCGGGTTCGATTCTCAGTACCACATACAAACAAAGATGATGTGTCCGCCGAAAACTAAAAAATAAATATTAAAAAATTCTCTCTCTTTAAAATAAATAAATAAATAAAATAAAGGTATTATGTCCTCTACAGCTAAAAAAAAAAAAAAAAAAAAGGAAGCAGGGTGGACTGAGGCATAGGGAAAGGTGATTTGAGGCAGGAAAAATGAGGTAATTAGCCCTCTGCCCTGCCCATACATGGTCAAAGTACATGGCTCTTCTAGGATTCATGCTTAGAAAATAGTGGTGTCAGCATGCCTTGAGGGTGGAATTTCAGCCCTCTGACCTCAAAAGGTCATCCTCTGGACACCTGCATAGGGCCAAGTGAGGGATAGGTAATTTCAATGGTTTTGAGCTATACAAGGTTACCTCCAAATTCCTGAAAAACAACTGAAGCAATCATTTCCACAGGGGCCATATATCAGAGGTGTTATCTATAGCAAAGTTAATGGGAGTATACTGCAAAGCTAGGTGACCTCTAAGATTGGTGCCAAAAACAAGTAGCTTGAAAGCAAGTGAAGCTCAAGGGTTTATTCAGGTTTCCCTGTTTCAGACCCTTCTTCTTGGGCCTCTCTCCCTTAGTCTCACTGAGGCTCCGAGAGGGGCTCTGTGGGCAAGGTCTAATAGCCCTTGTTGTTTTCCTTTGGTGGTTTTACCATGTAAAGTCAATGTAAGTAGTAGTGCTGGGAATGTTAGGGGCTGCTTATTTTATTTTTTAGTTTTAGGTGGACACACATTTGTATTTTACATTTATGTGGTGCTGAGGTTCGAACCCAGGACCTCATGCATGCTAGGCGAGTACTCTACCACTGAGCCACAATCCCAGCACCAGGGCTGCTTATTTCTTACTTTTTGTCTTTCCATACTAAGGACAATTCAGGCCTCAATGCAGTTTGAGGAAAGAAAAGGCTAGTACCTGGGTGTCTTCAGTGGGGGGCCTGGGAGGACCTTTGGCAGAAGGAGGAGGCACCTCTGTCCAGTGGTAAAGAGAGCTGTGGGCAAAGTACACCTCAAAATACCCTTACTTTCTTGTACAAGTTGCTTAGTCTTGGTTTTCTCATCTGAAAATTAGGGGTAGGAAGCAGGGCCTGCAGACTCCACTGGCAGATTGAGGAAAAAGATCAAATAAATAAGTGTGGAAGTCCCTTTTTACACTCTAAAGGGTTATTCAAATGGAGTCACTACTGTGACTGATGAGATGAGGGCCCAGAGCAAGGCAGCAGATGGAGAAGGCCCAGAATGTCTCAGTGGTAGTTCATGGCCAACTAGAATGGAATCACTAGGGTGTAGGATGAGCTCATTCATTCTACTTGCACGGAGGCCTCCAGAACAGTGCCCCTCACCTGGGGCAGTGAGGGAGGGAGGCAGTTGGAATTTGTAGGAAGAGAATTTTGGATAGAATAAGGGCAAAAGCCTTGAGATAGAGATGTATTAGTTAGCTATTGTTTTAAAGGAGAGAAAAATAATTTTTCCTCAATCCTCACGAATTGGGACAGTTAGGACAAACTCCTACAGTGTTTTAGTTTAGATCTGGACTGTCCTCCACTCCAAAGACTGGGTTCCCAATTCAGCAATGGGAACAGATGGGGCTTTTAGGAAATGATTGGATCATGAGGGCTCTGGTCTTATCAGTGGATTAATCAGTCAGCTGATGAATTAATAATGGACTATTAGGAAGTGGTGGAAGCTGTAAGAGATAGGAATTTAGTTGAAGGGAGTGAGTTCTTGGGGGAGTGCCCTTGGGGACCGTATCTTGTCCTAAACCCTTAAGCTTGCTCTTTACCCTCCCTCACTTTCTTTCTGTCTCTGCTTCCCAGCTGCCATGAGCTGAGAAGCTTTTCTTGGCCATGCCCTTCCACCATGATGTTCTACCTCACCTCAGGCCTAAGACAGTGGAACCAAATAAACATAAAATGAGATCTCCAAAACCATGAACCAAGATAAATCTTTCCTCCTTTATGTTGTCTTTCTCAGGTGTTTTGTTAGTGATGAGAATCTGATTAAAACAGACAGGTTAACAAGAGAGAAACAAGCAAGTTTATTAATTCATGCCCTGCATGCCAGGCAGAAAAGTAACTCAAGGCAATGGTTTAGAAGTCCGGCCATTTTAGACAAGTGACTAGACAAAGGAAAGCAGTCCCAGGCTTCCAGTGGCAGGAAACCGTGGAAAGCACTGTGTATGGAAAACATAAATGGAGTAAAGTCTGCTGAGTCCTCTGACATCATCTCTAAGCTGCTAAGTGTTGTAAAGGAGGATTTAGATCCTGTCTTTAGGCTGGAGATGCGGGGAGGATAGAAATATCTTTTATCTTCATGAATCTCTGTCCTGCTTGTAAGCAGAGAGCTCCCTGTGTTCTGTCTTCAACTTAACAACCTTTCACATTTTGGGGAAGCATGTTTCTGTTTACTTAATTTGATACAATTACAAACTACCCCAAAACTTAGGGGCTTAGCATAGCAGCCACTTGTGTTTAATGGCTCTACTCAGTGGGGCAGTTCCTCTGGTAGGTGATTGTACTCAGTTGTAGAAGATCAACTGGTAGGTCTTCTGGGGCTGGCTAGGTTGACTGGCCTCCATGGGCATGGGTGGACTTTGCTCCATGTGTGCTGTCATCCTCCATCAGGCTAGCTCAGGCTTGTCCTTATGGCGGCTGGGCGGGGGATCCAAGAGCACAAGGGAAGCTGCAGGGCCCATCAGGTGGACTCTGAACAGGCACCATCCCTCTGCTTCCTTCTGTTGGCCAAAACAATTCACAAGGGCAGTCTATGTTCAAGCCGGAAAAATAAATTCCATATTTTGATGGGAGAAGTTGTAAAGATCATAACCATTTCTGCTATTTTCAGTTGAGAAACCAGGGCTAAGAGGGCTAAAGGCACAAGCTGCTCATCTGAGGTCATACAAATATGGCAAAACCCAATCCTATTTAACTTCAAGTTTTTTGTCTTTTCCAGTACAATCTGCTGCTTTTCCTCTCCTCCCCCTTACCCTTTTCTTTATTTTGAGACCAGATCTTACTATGTTGTCCAGGCTGTCCTCAAGCCCCTAGACTCAAGTGATCCTTTGACCACAGCCTCTGGGACTTCAGGTTTACGCAACCTCTGCCCAGCTTAATTTTCTTAAATTGATCTTTTAATTTCCCCCCAATTCCATACTAAGGTACAAAACACAGAAAAGCAAATAAAGTCACTGCAATGGCAGCACCCTGAGGTGATAATTCCAAAATATACTTCTAGCCTCTTCTACACACCACATGTAAATCCATACCTCCCACACCAAATGCACACACACACACACACACACATTCTCACACACTCACAGGCAAATAAGTTTTCAGAAGGTTGCTTCCCTGCCATGAAGTGAACAGGCAGGCTTCCTCTGACATATACTTCCAACACTGATGTACTTGCCTTGCCAAGAACTATGGGGCCAGAAAACCATGGACTGAAATTGCCAAAATTTTGAATCAAAAGAAGCTTTTCCTCTTTTTTATTATCTCAGGTATTTTGTTTTAATTACAGAAAGCTAACTAATCAGAGTGATTTTGGTGTGGTGGTGGTAGATAATGTGGACCCATTTGAGGGACTGAGAAGTGGGCAATACATGCGTAGGGAATGACAGGTTTCTGTGGCAGGCCATCAGCACAGGGTGGGTCTATAATCCATGAACTGAAGTGGTGGCACATGAAGAAGTGAGAGCGCAGGACCAAGGATGCACCGAGGTAAGCAGGGTGGGGTTTGGTGGGGGTCATGAGAACTTCTAGCAAAGCTTTCAGCATTCTCAGGTGAACAGTGAGGCCGAACCAGATGTGGCAAGTAGAAGAGATGGGGAGACAGGATTTGACTCAATTCCAAAGAAATTTATGGTCATCAAAGCAGCTCCCTTGTGAGGTCAGGAAAGGTGTGATAAGCTAGAGTGGATAGGCGTTGAGTTTTGTCTGCCTATCTGTTAAAGATGCTTTTGAGGAGAAAAACCCCACCTCCTAATTATTTTTCCTCTTCCCCATTCCTGTTTCCACCCTTCAGGTGGTGATGACTCAATGTTCTGCATGCAGGTGTGGCTAGAACACTAGCTCTGGCCAGTAGAGCTACAGAGACTGGTTCACAGACAGGAATATGGCCCCCAACAGGACAAGGAGAGAGAGCCTTAGAGCTCCAGGGTGGGAATGGGTTTGTATGGTCCTGTAAGGGCCAAAGAGGATAGGGCTGAGATGCTGAGAGGAATTCCTGATGGTATTGCCCAGACATCTGCATCTAACTCTGCCTGCTGTATATTGGTCACCAAGTTGGTATGGGATGGCCAGTTGGTGGTTAATCACACTCCAGGGTGGCCAGTGCTAGAGAATGGGAAGCCAGGGGACAGGGGACCCAGGAACAGGCTGGGGCAAGGAGAGGAAAGGGAGGAAGAGCTGTTTAAATCAGCTTTTTCATCTCTGTGACCAAAAGACCTGAAAAGAACAACATAGAAGAGGGAGAGTTTATTTGGGGCTCACAGGTTCATAGATGGCTGACTCCATACCCCTGGGCCTGAGGTGAGGCAGAATATCTTAGTTGAAAGAAGAGGTAGAGAAAAGCAGTTCAGGATATGCCACCAGGTGAGCTCTGCTCACCAGGGACAAAATATAAACCCTAAAGACATGACCCCAGTGAGCTGTTTCCTCAGCCACACCCTACCTGCCTATGGTCACCACCCAGTTAATTCCCATCATCTAATCATTTCACCTCTGAACCTTGGTGCATTGTCTCACATATGAGCTTTTGGGGACAGATCATGAAAACCATAACAAGAGCCTTTCCAGTCAAAGCAACAGAAGCACATCTGAGGTCAGGTAGAAGCCAGGAAACCTGGGCTCTCCCCCTCTTGCTGCCCTTCATTCCTTAGGTGGCAATGGAGAGTTATGTCCCCTCTTTGGGTCCTGGCTTCCTCTTACATTAAATGGCTCTAATGGCCTTCTACCTGAACAGAATCACCTGAGAAGGTTGTAAAACCACCCCTGAGCACCTTGGTATAGAGGCAGGATGGATGAGGCTCAGGCTGTACCTTTTACCCAGCACTTTGCACCCCAGGGGCCTCTGGTGAGAGTCTTGAGCCCACATTGAAGAAGCTTCAACCCGGGGCTGGGTTTGTGGCTTAATGGTAGAGCACTTGCCTAGCATGTGTGTGACACTGGGTTCAATTCTCAGCACCACATATAAATAAATAAATAAATAAAAAATAATAAAGGTCCATTGACAACTAAAAAAACATTAAAAAAAAAAAAAAAAGGAGCTTCAACCCTAGAATGTCAGCAGATCCTTTGAACTGCGGGACCCATAGGACAGGTGTTTCCCAGGGTCTTCCAGCTGAAGGATCCTTCAGAGATTCTGGGTAGCTCCTCTGAGCCACATCTTTGTCCAACAAGAGCAGTTGAGCCTCTAGAAACCTGACTCAAGTCCCCAGGGTCCTATAGGTCTTCACAGAGGCACTGAGGACTTTTGTAAGAGAGGCCTCTCCAGGGGCCCCTAGGGAGGCAGCTCAGACCTGGGGTTTCCTCAGAACTCTCCTGGGAGCCCTTTCTAGGACATGCTCTCGCTGGGGCTGGCCACCAGGTCTTGTTGCTTCTCACCTTTGTCAATATTTATTTCTTCCTGGCCTCAAATAGCCTGGTATTTGCTTAAAGGGCAGGAACAGATGAGGCTGTCTTTCCTCTTTGCCTTGTACCCTGCGTGCCATTTCTGGGGAGTTGCCTCTTCTCTGCAGAGGCTCCCAAGACAGGCCTGCCTCTGTCTCTGGCCCACTGCCAGGGCCAGAGGTCTTGTGAGAGCTTTCTCACTTCATTCTTGAATCCATTTCCCCTGCAAGACTCTGACTTGATTTTATGGCTCACATACACTGTGTCTAGTTGATGAGCCTATCTAGTTGATGAGCCTCTAACAGAGGTGCTCAGAACATTCGTAATATCCCTCAAATACTCCTGGCTCCAGCACTGGCCCTGGATCCAAATTTGAACAGGCCACAAAGAGGCTGGCAAAAGGTCATGTGGTTTGAAACATATATGCACATCATTTTTTGTGGAATCAGAACTTGGTGTAGACTGAGGCCAGGGCATGGGCCTGAGAGACCTGAACTGGGAATATAGAGTCACTCATGCTATTGATAAGTGTGTGACAGACCCAGGACAGGTCACAACATCTTTTCTCCTAAATCTATTCAGCTGGGACCTTGTAATTGTTGCTTCCTCCCAACCTCAGGGGAAGGTTTCCAAGAGAAAATGCATCAGACTTTTACCACTCCATTTCCACATTTCAAAATATTTTGTGTTGCGTGGTCCCAGTTTTAAGCATTGTCCATACCCGATTGTCCCTTTTCTCATAGAGATACTGCTGAAACACTAGGCTTTTTTTTTAGTTGATTATTTAAAAAAAAAATTAATGACAGCGGAATGCATTACAATTGTTATTACACATATACAGCACAATTTTTCATATCTCTGGTTGTATAGAAAGTATGTTGACACCAATTTGTGTCTTCATACATGTACTTTGGATAATGATGTCCATCATATTCCACCTCCTTTGCTGCTTTTTTTTTTGTTTTGAACTGGGGAATGAATCCAGGAGCACTCTACCTCTGAGCCATATCCCCTGCCCTGCTGCTGTGTGTGTGTGTGTGTGTGTGTGTTTTAACTTTCTACTTTGTACTAGTTTTAGACAAATAGAATTAAGAAGAAATAGTAATAGGTTTGGGAGTGTAGCTCATCGTTAGAGTGCTTGCCTAGTATTTGTAAAGTCCTGGGTTCGGTCCTCAGCCCTGAAAAAAAAAAAAAAAGTAGTAGAAAAGTTGTAAGAATAGTTGGGTTTTACTGTATCCCTCCCTCAGTCTCCTCCAACCTTATAAAACCATAGCACATTTTACAGAACCTTAGCCCAAAGACAAGAACTGGGAAATCAACCTTGCTACAACACCCTTCATCAATTAAAGGCCCTATGCCACCCTAACCAATTTTTCTGTTAACATATTTTTCTTGCTTCAGGATCCCAGTCAGAATAACATTTGCACTTAGTTGGCTTTTTAAAAGTCTATGGTCTTCTGCCCTCTGCAATCATTGTTCTATTATTCTTTACCTTTCAGGACTCAGATATCCCTAAAGAATATCGAGAGTCACTTTGCTGAAGTCCCTCAGTTCTGGTCTGTTTGGGTCTTCTCATGATTGTCTGCAGGCCATGTATTCTGGTGATGTAGTGACAGAGGTGGGGCTCAGTGCACTGGGCTTCAAGGCCCATGGCATTGATGGTGTCACATTTCCGGTCAGGTGGTCCTATGGGGTTCCTATGTGATGTTGCATCTACCTCTTGTCTGCTGTCTTTGTCAGCGCACCTTCTCCGAGAGATACCTTGAGGATTTGCAAATCCTTTTTCTTGCCAAACTTTTCATTGATTCTAGCATCTATCAGCAGATTTTGTCTGCAGTAGTCTCCACAGTTGTGTTGGCCTAATGCTCATCTTCTTCTTCCTTCCTTCCACATTGGTTGATTGGATTTCCATTGCAAAGAAGAACAGCCACTTCTCTATTGATTTATTTAATCAAATATTTATTTATATCAGTATGAACTCATGGTTATTAATTTTATTCCATGGGTTACAGTCTGATGCTATTCATTGTTCAGTTATTGGCCATTGGGAGCTCATCCATGGCTTCTGTATTCTTTCCACAAACTATCTTTTCCTGGTTCCATACAATGTGCCAAGATTTGCTGTAGATGTTTGCTAAGCTCATAGTTAGATATTCTCTTTGAGTTTTGCATAGATGGTGAGCTACTGAGGCCGTAGATCAATCATCTGCTTGAAGCTGGGCATGTGGCGCTCGCCTGTAATCCCAGCCTCTTGGGAGGCTGAGGCAGGTGCATTGAAGGTTCAAAGCCAGCCTCAGCAACAGCGAGGTGCTAAGCAACTCAGTGAGTTCCTGTCTCTAAAGAAAATACAAAAAAGGGATGGGGATGTGGTTCAGTGGTTGAGTGCTCTTGAGTTCAATCACTGGTACCAAAAAAAAAAAAAAATCATCTGCTTCACATCATTTGATGAACTTAGTCAATTTTGCTCAACATTGTACTTAGTTCATTATTATATTGGAAGAGATGATTCTTTGAAAGTTGGAGGTTGGGAGTTGTGTTGGGAGCAGTTAGAACTGCTCAGGAAGGACTCAGTGGGCTCCAACTCCACTATCTTTTTAATTTTTTCTCAGTGCTGGTTCACTCATACTAGACAAGAGCTCTCCCCTGAGTGGCGTCCTCTGGTCTTTACTTTCTTTTATGGCTTATGTTCTTCCTGCTTTAAAGTCTCCACATGACCATCTAGAATTCAAAAGCCCCAGAATACCCACTCAGATTGACTTGACATACTGAATAATGCCAAGATTTCATGTCCATAACATTGATTCAACTTTTTTTTTACCCTTTCTTTTTTGGTACTAGGGATGGAACCCTGGGCTGTTTTACTACTGAGTTATATCCCCAGCCTTTTAATTTTTTTTTTTTTTTTTAAGTTTGAGTCAGTTTTTTGCTAAATTGCTGAGAGTCTCACTAAGTTCCCTTGGCTGGCCTGGAATTTTGTTATACTCCTGTCTCACCTATAACCTGCACAGGTGATGGAAATGGGGTTCTCCTCAGTGGAATGGGCTGGCTGAGAAATAAAAGCTAAGAAAAACAGAACTATGAAAAAACCCCTCAGGATACAGAAAGTAGTTTCAAAAGTGGGGGCAGGACAGGCAAGCCGATCAGATGGATGGAGCTTCTATACTATGGCAAAGTGGAGCCTGCTTGCTTTATTTATATTGGGGAACATCAAAGATAGGGATAAAGTTTCAAGAGTGGAGTCTTGTTTCCGGTGTCTGGCAGTCAGCAGGCTGATTGACATCTTGGCAAGTCACACCCATCTCAGGTGCTATGTGGGATCTCTGGCAGAGCTTGAGGGGGAAATTCACCTGCATCAGGAGGGTCAATCCCTGTAGGGGTGCCACGGGAGGTTCCCAATGCCAGACTTATCCCCTCATTAGGCTCCCATGCGCAACAGTCCACACACAGCCCAAAGACAGCTCGTGACACTTCGGCCTTAGCCTCCCAAGTTGCTGGGATTACAGGTGAGTGCCTCTGCTCTTGAACTTTGTTCAAGGACTTTGCCTGAATTTACACCTTGAGAAAGTCAGGAAGTCTGGGATCCTTCAGAAGCTGATCCTGTTACAACTTCAAGTGCAAATACTGTCTCTGGCAGGTGAACCCAAGGGGCCATGGGGAAGTGAAACAGAGAAGGGAAAGCAGCCAGGGTAGGCTATATCATCAGGCTCCTCACCACTGTGGGCAACTGCTGCTCTGTCTCACTGGAGAATTCTGGGAGACAAGTAGAACATGTACTTCAGGATTATCCTTCTCCTTGGGAGCTGGATTTTTTAATACCCACCTGTTGGTCTCTGGTTGAGGGTTTCTCCTGTGAATGTTAATTTTTACACACTTGTTAGTATGCAAGCTAAGTTGTGCATGTGGTGGTAAGGGCTGCAGAACACTGGGAGGTATCAATGACATCTAGCATAGCAGATCCCCCTTACAAACAAGGACATCAAGGTTCAGAGAAGCTAAGTCACTTATCTGGGATCTAGAAATGGTACAGAGAACTAGTACTTGAACCTATGTATTTGCATAATGATCAGGTTAGAAGGTTCTAGTCTCCACCCAACTTTCAAATCTCTGCTGCTTAGGGTGTATTCTTCCTGTGCTTGCTTGCCATCAGGTGGACTGGTCATTATCACCATTATTCCTGGAAATAGCCTGCTGGACTTGGCAGGGTGAGTGTTTGCACAAAGGCACACCCAAGCACAATGAGTGATGGTTTGGCTTAATATCTTGGTGGTTGTGAATTCATTCTTTGTGTTGGATAAGGACAAGTCCCTGTATTATTTCAGGAGGTTTGAGTTACATCAGCCCTACCAATAAGCACTATTAAAGGATTAGGCGAATAGACAGAAGAAACTCCTAGCTTTTGCTTAGACTGAATCTGTTCATCTTTCTGGCCCCAAGTCCTTCTGACACCTCTAGGAGATAGACATTCCCAGTGCTGAGATAGGCTGTGGTATGTCCTGCTTTTTCACTATTCCCCCTTTCCCTTCCCAACCGCCCACCTCTAGTTCTTGGTGCTTATTCAGCTGCCCCCTTCTCCTGTGCCATCACATAGTTCCAACCTGTTCTAGTGACTTTGGGACCTAGGCTACCTTTATGGAAAGAATTCTGGTCTGGGAGACCTGGGCTTAGACTGGCCCTGCCAATAGATATGTTCCTGTTTCTCACAGGAAGAATTGGAATGCTTAAAGAGTAAATTACCCCTGCCTGGTCCACATACTAGGATTGCCCCCAAGTTCAAATCAGATACAGTTACGAAATGGTTTCACAACCCAGGGCTTGGCTGGCTTCCTGGGTTTGAAGCAGGCTGTAAGACACATGTAAAATGATAATAAACGTAGAAGCTCTACCTCACTGGATTCAGGAGCAAGAGAATTACAAGATACCCATGATGTTGGGGGACCAGCCTTTGGTGAACAAGTGGATACCATCCATTACAATAAAAAACATCTATATTCTACATCCCAGAGAATCATTGTTTTATTTTGTGTATTGCTGGGGATTGTGCTAGGTGATGAAGTTTTGCATATGCTACGTGAGTGCTCTGTCACTAAGTTGTACCCAATCTAGACTTACTTCTTTCTATCTATAGATGAGATGCTTGACACAGAAGAAGGAGGTAGGTTTGCATAAACAAGCCTGTTCACAAAAGCAATGCTTCTCAGCAAGCTGGGGGCAAGCTCCCATTTATCTCCAATCTGTTGTAAATGTGTACATTTTTGCTTTCGCAATAAAAATGAATTACTAGAGAAAGAAAGATTTAAAAAATCAAAGACTTAGAAAATACAGGCCTCTTTTTTTTTTTTTTTTTGGTTCTAGGGGTACTTTACAACTGAGCTATATTCTCAGCTCTTTTTATTTTTTATTTTGAGATAGGGTCTCACTAAGTTGCTTAGGGCCTTGCTAAATTGTTGAGACTGCCTTGAATTTAGGATCCTCTGGCCTCAATCTCCTGAGTTGCCAGAATTACAGGTATGCATAATCCACAAGCAGCCCTCCAATTTTTATTATGAGACTCAACATAACATTGCTCTGCCAAAATGCCATCAAAGTTTTTCAATGCTTACCTTCAATTTATTTTCATTCTTTCTTTTTTCTTTTGGTGCTGGGAGTAGAACCCAGAGCTTTACATATGCTAGATAAATGCTCTACCACTGAGCTACAACATCCGCACACTCTCAATTTTTATTATTATTATTTTTTTGGTACTGGGAATTCGACCCACAAGGGTTTAACCACTGAACCACATCGCCAGCCCTTTTAAAATATTTTAATTACAGTACAGAGTCTCATTAGGTTTGAATGCCTTACTAAGTTGCAGAGGCTGGCTTTGAACTTGTGATCCTCCTGCCTCAGCCTCCCAAGCCACTGGGATTTACAGGCATGCCCCACAGTGCTCCACTCAATTTTTATTCTTACCAGAGACTGTTAAATAAATAGCTTATGTGGTTGTGGGAGTTGTAGACTTTGAGTATACCTGCATAGTGCTTCGCTTGTAAATAAATAAATAAAACAACTTAGAAACTACCTAAACATCTATCACCAGAAGAATGGCTATATGAGTCTGTGTCCATGCCATGAATTCCATGTACTGGTAAGAGATAAAGAGGGGACACTTCACGGGGAAAAATGGCTAAGACACATTATTGAGTGAAAAAAAATAGCAAGGTGCAAAATGATACATAGTTTTCTTGTAATGGATGACAAAACCAGGCCTGGATGTAAAATAAACTATAAAAACACTGTCGTGAAAACTAGTGTCCAGGAAAGGGAGAGTTTGCTTCCCACTTAGTCACCCTTCTTCAGGAACCCTCTACCTTTTGGATTGTAAATAACTACCACTAGGAATCTAACTACACCCCTTTGAAGTGTAAACATCCTCTTGGAGGTTTTGGGCCCAAGGCTATTGATTTATCTAAGGCCTTGTGAGAAGAGCCTGTTCTTCCTCTTATCACTCTCTGCTTCAGTAAACATTCTTCCCTCTAAACCAACTCCTGCCCCCACCCTCTCAAGCACGGCTTTCTATCGTGTAGATAGAAATTTTATGGCACCAGATAACCTATAAATGTTGTGAGAAACTGGAGATGGGGGCTCAGAATTTGATTCTGATCTCCTCTGGGCCCACCAGCTTAAAATGAAGTTTGAGTTCTCCCAACCTCCGAGTGCCGTTTGTGACTTCTTGACCTGTCTGATTCCCTCAACATTCTCATATAGTATTAAAAAAAAAAAAATCCATAATGACCAACACTACACATTTCCTGTGGGTACATGAATACTTGTGAAAATATGAAGAAAAAGGACTGGAAGTGGATACCACCACATCCCTGGCCCTTTATAAAAAAGTTTTTATTATGAGACAGGATCTCACTAAGTTGCCAAGGTTGGCCTTGAGCTTGCTATCCTCCTGCCTCAGTCTCCTGAGTCACTGGGATTACAAGCATGAGACACTGGACCCAGCTGCTTGTACAATTTTTAAAAAGTCAAGGTAGATCTAAGGCAGGCAAAAGCTATTCCTCCCCCCTAAGTTACACTGGGAACCCATTTTCCCAGCACCTCCATTCTTCCCCAGAGGACTCCACCACCCCTTTTGAGATGCAGGTGACATATGAATTGCCTAAATAATAAATACCAAAGTGAACAATATGTGTGGAGAGTGGAGTTGGTTAAAAGAGCCACCTGGGCCCCAGCTGCAGCCTAGGGGGCTGGAAGAGGAATGGACTGATGGGTCAGTTGCATCTGAGCCCATGTGAGGCAGCCAGGGGCAGAAGAAAGAATTTGGATTTCAGATTCTAGTGTAGGATAAAACTCTAGCTGGACTTCTGAGTTAAGAGAGGGGCTTGAGTGCAGGTACTAGTTCCCTCCTGAATTCTAGCTGAAGTGACAGACAAAGGCAAAGTTGAACGAAGCTGGAAGACAGAGAGGCTTGCTACTGATGTAGTGAACAAGAGCCAGGCGAATCCTCAGTGAGTAGTGGGGTGTGGACGGGCCCCACGTTATCCCACAAAGCTCCCAGGAGGTTCTTTGATACTTTTCTCTTTTCCTCTAGAATTCTTTGATCCTAGAATTCTGAAATGAGATGATTTGCTTTTCAGAAAGTTTGTTCTCCTACTTCTTTTCAGTTCTTTTAAAATTAAAAAAAATTTTTTTGTTGTAAATGGACACAATACCTTCATATTATTTGTTTATTTTTATGTGGTGCTAAGGATCGAACCCAGTGCCTCACAGGTGCTGGGCAAGTGCTCTGCCACTAAGCCACAACCCAGCCCCTCATTGTATTTTTTTTTTTTTTTTTGTACTGGGAATTGAACTCAGGAGCACTTGACCACTGAGCCACATCCCCAGCCCTATTTTGTATTTTATTTAGAGACAGGATCTCACTGAGTTGCTTAGCACCTCGCTTTTGCTGAGGCTGGCTTTGAACTCATAATCCTCCTGTCTCAGCCTCCTGTGCTGCTGGGATTATAGGTGTGTGCCATCACACCCAGCTCTATATCTATTTTTTTCTGAGAGTTTTTAAAAATTGTGAATGGATGTTGAATTTTGTCAAATGCTTTTTCTTCATGGATGTAAGCATGTGGTTTTCTTCTTTAGATGTACTACACTGATAGATTTTTTAAATGTTTGAACCAGCCTTGCATCCCAGAAATAAACTCCACTTGTTCATTGTGTATGACTTGTTTTATATGTTACTGAATTTTTTGCTAATATTTTGTTAAGGATCTTTGCATCCATATTCATGAAGAATATTAATCTGTAGTTTCTTTTTTTTTTTTATACTATTTTGTCTGGTTTTGTACCAGGGATCCTATCTTCATAAAGTAAAGTGAAAAGTACTGCCTCCTCTTCTATTTTCTTAAAGAACTTGTGTAGAATTGGTGTTAATTCTTCCTTAAATGCTTCATAAAATTCTTCAATGAAACCACATAGACCTGGTGTTTTATTCTTTTTTTGGGAGTTTTTAATTTGCAAATTCCATTTCCTTAATAGTTACAAAACTGTCATATGATCTACTTCATATTGAACTCACAATCCTCCTGCCTCAGCCTCCTGAGCCACTGGGATTATAGGTGTGTGCCACTGGGCCTGGCCCATACCTTATTCTTGATATTGGTCATTTGTGTCTTATTTTATTGTTTGCCAGTCTTAGTAACGATTTGGTGATTTTGTTCACCTTTTCAAAGAAACAACTTTTTGCTTCATTGATTTTTTTCTCTATTAGTTTTTATTTTCATTTTTATTGATTTCTGCTTTTATTATTTTCTTCTTTAAATTTTCTTTGAGTTTCATTGTTTGCTCTTTTTTTCTAAATTTATGAGTTGGGAGCTTAGATTATTGATTTGAAACTTTTGATTTTTTTTCTAATGTATATGTTTTATTGCTGTGAATTTTTCTCTCCATATTGCTTTAGCGGTGTTCCAGAAGTTTGGGTGTGTTTTCATGTTTGTTCAATATATTTCATTTAACTTTTAATTTTTATTTAATTAAGAGTTAATTTATGGTGCCAGGAATTGACCCTAAAGCCTTGTACATATTAGGGCAAATGCTCTAACACTGAGCTACACCTCCAGTCCTCATTTCAGCATATTATAAGTTTCCCTTGAGACTTCCTCTTTCACTCATGGATTATTTAGAAATCTGTTGTATAGTTTCTAAATTTTTGGAGATTATCCTATTTTCTTCCTTTCTTTTCTTTTTCCTTCTCTCCCTTCCTCCCCTTTTTCATTCGTCCATTCGTTCCTTTCTTCTTTCTCCTGGGGACTTAATGTAGGGATATGCTATTACTGAGCTACACCCCCAGCCCTTTTTATTTTTATTTTGAGACAAGATCTTGCTAAGTTGCTGAGAGTCTCACTAAGTTGCTGAGGCTGACTTCAAACTTGCAATCTTCCTGCCTCAGTCTCCAAAATTAGTGGGATAATAGGTCTGTGTCACTGCAGCTAACTGATTTCTAATTTGATTCCATTTTAGTTGGAGAACACACATTTTATGATTTAAGTTCTTTTAAGTTTGTTGGTTTGTTTTATGGCTCAGGATAGTTTGGCTTATGTTCTGTGGTTACTTGAAGTGAAGCACATTATGTTGTTGCTGGGTTAGGAGTTCTATAAATGTTAATTAGATTCTCTTTTTTTTTTTTTAATATCTATTTTTCAGTTTTCGGCAAACACAACATCTTTGTTTGTATGTGGTGGTGAGGATCGAATCTCGGCCTCACGCATGCCAGGCGAGTGCGCTACCGCTTGAGCCACATCCCCAACCCAGATTCTCTTGTTTGATATTGTTGTTGAATTATTTTACATCCTTGTGATTGTCCAGATCCTCTATCAACTGTTGTGGGAGGGATGTTGAATTTTCCCGTATAACTGTGGATTAGTCTATATTTTCAGTTCTGTCAGTTTTGCTTTATGCATTTTATAGCTCTGTTATTTGGTGCATGCACATTTAAGATTGTTGTCTTCCTGGCAAATTGAGTCTTTTATCATTATATAATGTCCCTCCCTGTTTCTGGTAATATTTTTTGCACTGAAGTCTACTTTATCTGATACTAATACAGTCACTTCTCTTTCTTCTGCTTTAACAAATGCTTAGCATATATTTTATAGTGTTTTTGAATGTTTCTCTTGGCATATTTTTTTTCATGGTTTCCTTCATTGTTGTGGCATATATATGTAAGGCATATCATTCTACTTACTTCCCTTCATCTTCCTGTATTTATAATATGATTGTAACTCAATATTTACTCCACATACCCTTTGAACCACATCAACCACTGTTATAATATTTGCTGCAACTTTCAAACATTATTTTGAAGAGGAAATGAGGAGTCTATCATGTTTTTCCAGATGCATTTTGTTTATTCTCCTCATCCTGATGTTCCAGTATTCCTTATTTTATAGATTCCTTTCTGTTTAGAAAAAGTCCTTTAACCATTCTGCTAGGATAGTTGTGCAGGTGACAAATTCCAAGTTTTCTTTCATCTGAGAATGTCTTGACTTCTTCTAATGGTCTTGAAGGATATTTTTGTTGGATGTAGGACTCCAGGTTGGTAGTTCTTTTCTTTAAACCCTTGAAAAAATGTTGTGCTACTTTCTTCTATCTTCCATGGTTTCTGGTGAGAAAATTTGACCTATATTGTTTCTAGTTCTCTAAAATAATTTAACATATCTTACAGGATAGTTCTACTGTCAACAAATCCTCTCAATTTGTGTTTGTCTAAGAAAGCCTGTTCTTCTCTTCCCTTTTGAAGAATAATTTCACAGGATACAGAATTTTATGCTAGTAGTATGTGTCTTTCTTTACTTTTTTTCTTTTACCAATTTAAATATTTCACTCACTCTCATCTTGCTTGCATGACTTCTGAGAAGTCAAATGTAATTCTTTGCTCATGTATTGGTAAAATGATTTTGCTCGATTTTTTTCTTTGATTTCCTGCAATCTGAATATTGTATGCCTAGGTGTAGTTTTCTGAACATTTATTTTGTTTGGTGTTTTCTGAATTTCTTGGTTCTGTGGTTTGGTGTCTGCCATTAATTTGGGGAAATTTTCAGTGAAGGGAAAGCAAGGAACGAGAGATAGGTAAGTGAGAAATGAAAGACAGAGACCAGGCAGAGATACACATGAGAGTTTATTTGTCAGAGCTGACAAATAAAGGCTATCTCTCTATAGTGGAGAGAAGCAAAACAGGCTTTGGTTCCAGGACTTTTTTGGGGCAGGCTCAGGAATCAGAGCCGGGTGGGTCCTAGTGCAGGCGGTTAGGGGTTGAGTTGGTATGAGCCGTGGTGAGCCTTTCTCAGAAATGCCCCTGGGTGGGAAAGTGAAACTTTTTTCTTAAAACAGCAGCTGTCACTTAAGCTGGCTATCCAGATGCTTAGCAAAGACCTTATACTCAGTGATTATTGTTTCAAAAATTCTTATTTATTTCTCTCTCTTTTTCTGGTATTACTGTTATGCACCAGTTACATCTTTTTTAGTCAATCCACAGCTTTTGTATGCTCTTTTCTTTCTTTCTTTCTTTTTTTTTTCAGTCTTCTCTCTTTTTTAAGTTTTGGAAGTTTCTATTATCATGACTTGGCATATTTTGTTTATTTTTCTTTGAATTTTCATGTCTTTGCATATAGTACCCACCTAAAGCATGTTGTCTACTTTTTTTTCCATTAAATCTCTTACTATGTTAATCATAGGTTTTTTTGTTTTAACAATCCTGGTCTGAAAATTGTAGCATTCCTGCCACATCTGATTCTGATTCTGGTCTTTGCTCAGCCTCTTCAAACTCTGTGTTTTACATTTTAGCATGCCTGGTCATTTTTGTGTTGGAAGCCAGATATGATGTATTAGGTAAAAGGAAGCAGTGGTGCATGCGTATAATTCCAGCAGCTCAGGAGGCTGAGGCAGGAGGATTGAGAGAGAGTTCAAAGCCAGCCTCAGCAATTTAATCACTAAGTAGAAAAAAACAAAACAAAACAAAGCAACAAAACCCCAAACCACCAAACCAGAATCTCCATGGCATACAAAAATTATGTTTATTTTTAGTCATAACTCTAGCAGTTGGTGTTGGTTCTGCTCATTTGGGTTGGGTTCTGCTGACTTTGCCTGGGGTCTTTCATATGCACAAAGGCAGCTGGTGGTTGGTAGGGGCTGGCTGATCTTTTATGGTCTCAGCTGGTATGACTCTGCTTTCCCTCATGTGATCCCTTGTCCTCTAGCAGGCAGCTCAGGCTGTTCGCAGAGTGGCTGGGCAGGGTTCTGCAGCACCTCCTGAGACCTATGATCAGAACCTTGTAATGCTTCTGTTTTTGTTGAAAAAAGCATGTCATAAGACTATCTTGGATTCTAGTGATAAGAAGGGACAGAGCCTATTTTAGCAATCACTCTCCCATAGTTTATTTTATTTTAGAGGTTTTGTTCAAATATTCACTGTTTTTTTTTTTTTTGTTATTTCTTCATTTGAGTTTTAAAACCCATATGCATAGTATACTTTGGTAAAAATATAAATTTAAAAATATTTATAGCTTGTTTCTGGAATCTATGCTAAGGATAAAAAAATTATATGCAAGGATATTTTCTGCAGTGTTATTTGACACAATAAAAAAAAGAAAATCTTAAGTGTTCAATAAAGAGAATGTTAAATAAGTTATGGTATATTTATTAAATGGGTTATTCAGCAGCCATTAAGAATATTATCTTTGGGTGTGGTGGCACACACCTGTAATCCCAGATTCTCTTACAGGAATTTTAGAACATGATGTAGGCATTTGTCAGATGCTCACCAGTGTACATGCAAAGCCCAAATAATAATCCTGACATCTGCTTTAGGGGAAGGTTCCCATCATCCTGTGAGTCTTGGGCTCCACCCTCAGCCACCTCATACTCTCTGCAGCTGTCTTTTTTTTTTTTTTTTCCTGGAGACTGAAGAAAGAATGTTGAGAGAGGAGTCTTGGGATTGACAGTGGCAATGTGCTCTTAGTGCCCCTCCCAGCAAAGTGGGAAGGGCCACCTGACCCTGTTTCATAATCTACCCCAGTAGGAATTGTAGCAATGTCGATAAAGATGATAATAAAGTCCTCTGCACCACCCTCAGGGCTGAAACCCATTAGACCTTGCTAATGAGGTAAAATCCATCTTCTGTTAATAGGGAGAAACTGGCTCCTTAAATAGATTACAAACACACTGAGCACTTAGATTTTTTTTTGAATGGGCAATGAATTCATAGCTTTCTAAATTTTAATGAAGATAGAAAAGTATATCCAAAAAGTCTTCCTAAGTCCCTGTTCCCATCCACTTCCATCCCCTACAAATGCATGACCACTGGGCTGATGGCGTCACTCAACCGCAGAGCACATGCTTAGCATGCACAAGGTCCTGGATTCAGTTCCCAATACTACTAATAATAATGACAACAACAACAATAATAATTTAAAAAAACAAACTTTACTGAAGTATAATGTTCATACAATAAAATTTATGCATACATTGTTGGCATTTAATTTGATGACTTTTGAGAAATATGAGCACTTAATAAGATATAGAAGTCATCCATCACCCCAGAAAGTTTTAGTCTCCCTTGCAGTCCCCAGTCAACCACTGATCTGCTTCCTGTCACTATGAATTAGTTCTGCTTGTTTAAATGTTTTCTATAAATGGAATTATATGGTAGGCTCTCTTTTGCATCCAGCTTCTTTGATTCCACATAGTGGTTCTGAGATGATTTATGTTGTGGCATCTATTAGTGATGTTAACTTTTTGATTACTGTTCCTTTTTATGGATGGACCAAATTTTGTTTAGCCATTCCTTAATTGATGAAGATTTGGATCATTTCCAGTCATAAACAACCGTGAATAAAGATGCTATGCACATTTGTGTACAAGACATTTTTTAAAGATAATTTATTCTTTTCATGCAGATTTTCACAAGCTTTTGAGCATCCAGAGTTTATGGAGTTACGGTCACTAGCTTCCTGTGGCTGTTTGCTTATGTGTATGAGATTTCTTTTTTTTCAGATGTGTGTTTTCATTGCCCTTCAGTAAATAAATACTTAAGAGTAGAATTATGGGTCATATGGTAGGTATGTGTTTTGCTTTAAAAGATATTCCAGTATTTCTCCAAAGTGGTTGTACTATTTTAAATTCCTGCTGGAAAATGAAAAGAGCTCTTGTTGTTTTCTATCCTAACCAGCACTTGATATTACAAGTCTTTTTGATTTTAACCACTCTGGTGGGAGTTAAGTGGTATCTTGCTGTGGTTTGTTTTGCATTTCTCTGATGACTACTGATATTGAGCCTTGTTTCATATACCTGTCCATTTGCATATCTTTTGTGAAGTGTTGGTTCATGTCTTTCCTTCATTTTTTCATTGTTCAGCTTCCTATTAGTGAACTCACTAATAGTACAAGTTCTTTTTGTTTGTTTTTGTTTTGGTCCTGGGGATTGGACCCAGGTGTTCTACCACTGATCTATATCATGTATCCTCCTTGCTTTTTTTTAAAAAAAAAAATTGAGACTAGATCTCACTAAGCTGCTAAGGCTGGCCTCACACTTATGATCCTTCGGCCTCAGCTTCCTGAGTGACTGGGATTATAGGCCTGTGCCAGTGTGTGCTGCTCTCTAGGTTGTCTTGCTGGAGCCAACTCTCAGGGTTGGACACCTGGAAAAGGGAATTCTATCACATCAGTAACCTCAAAGTGTAAATTTTGTTGGAATGAAAAGAGGCCCCAGAAAGGTTAAACTGAGGTAATTTTCTTCTTCTTTTCCTTCTGTGGATTTTCTCTCCAGATTTGGGCCTCCTGTCAGATTAGAGGCTGCAGGGCCACTCACTTGGGTCATTCTTATTTTCCCCCACTCTTTTTCAGAGCTTGGCGCTACTCAACAAATAGACCAAGATGGTTCTCAGTGTGATCCCTAGAACAGCAGCCCAAGAAACTTGCATTACTCAGAAACTCGCTAGAAAGGCAAATTTGCAATTAGAGCAGTGGGTCTCACACTGGGATGTGCATCAGAATTTCTGTCAGAACTCATCAGAAGAGTTAAAACAAAGATTACTAGGGCCAGCCCTGGAATTCCCTAGGTCTGGAGTGGGCCTGAGAACATGCACGTCTAACAGATTCCCTGGTGATCATGCTGCTGCTGCTCTGGGGGGACGCACTTGGAGAGGCACCTAATGAGAGGTTCTAATCAGTTGGTGGAGATCAGACAGGCCCAGCCAGCATGTGTCAAAAGCATCCCCAGGATTCAGACTTTCAGTTGAGATTGGAAATTCCTGTTGTTGGTCTGGGGTGCATCATAACTATATGTGCACGTGTCCAGTGGAAAAGATTTTTACGTACAGAGCCTTCCTCATGGGCTTCTTCCTCCATCTAACCTTTCATTACAAGCCAACCCTGTCTGGCCAGTGTGATTGGGGCTCTTAGACTTCCTCTAAGGATCTGCAGGGTCCTCTCTGTTTGGGTCTGAGCATGGTGGTTTCCTGGAGTGCTGCTGCAGCTGGTAGCTCACCTGCTTGACCCCAAGTGCTGTTGGAGCCTTAGAGGACAATTCAGGGGAGTGAACCATTGAGAGCTGTGGGAGGGCTCCCAGCCTCCTTGGCTGAAAGGGGACTCATCACCTTTGGTGCTGGTGCTGGTGAGCATGGAAGGTATTGCTAAGGGAATGTGACTCATCTGGCTGTTATGAAATTATATTGAATTCCCCAATGACTCTGTTTACTGTAATACATCGAGCCTTTGACCTTTGATTTTTCAGTTGTGCCTATCTCAAATCAGCACTTTTGATTATTTTTACTCTTTTATTGAAGTATAATTTGCATATGGTTTAATGCACAGATTTTTTTTTTTTAAGTTTTACCATTGAGCTACATTCTCAGCATTGAGCTACATCCCCAGCATTTTTTTTTTTTAGACAGGGTCTAGCTAAGTCACAGGCTGATCTGGAACTTGTGATCCTTCCATTTCAGCCTCTTGAGGCACTGGGATCATAGACATGTGCCACCATGACAGGCTAATGCACAGATTTCTAAAGTAGACAGCTTAATGAATCTTTACCTATGTAAACATGTGTGTCACTATCACGCAGATTAGGATAAAGAACATTTCCATCACTCCAATAAGTTCCTTTGAGTCCTTTCCTAGTCAGTTCTTATCTACTATCTAACAGGCAACCAATATTCCTACATCTCTTGCCATAGATGTTTTGCCTATTCCTTTTTTTTCTAAAAATTTAAAAATATATATTCTTTAATTTTTAATTGACATATATTAATTGTGCATTTTATGGGCATACAGTGTGATATTTCAATGCATGTGTACGCTGTGTAATGATCGGATCAGGGTAACTCAACATTTAGCATTTAGCATTTTTTTGTGTGGGAAACATTCAAAATCTTCTCTATTGGCTATTTTTCCCTCCCCCTCCCCCCCTCCCCTCCACCTCCCCTCCCCCTCCCCCTCTCCCTCCCCCTCCCCTTCTTCTTCTTCCTCTTCCTCTTCTTCTTCTTCTTCTCCTCCTCCTCCTCCTCCTCCTCCTCCTTCTTCTTCTTCATCTGGCTGGGGATTGAACCCAGGGCATTGTTCATGCCAGGCAATCTACTGGCTATTTTGAAATATATAATTGTTGCCAACCATAATTACCCTACTGTGCTATAGAGCATTAGAAGTTATTCCTCTTTTCCAACTGCATCCCTGTATCCTTAGCACCTACTCTCCATCTTCCCCTCCCCCATCTTTACCAGGCTCTGGTAACCACTATTCTACTCTCTCCTTCTATGAGTTTTTTTTTTTAAGTTTCTATATATAAGTGAGAACATGTGGTATTTTTGTCTTTCTGTGCCTGACTTCTCATTTAACATGATGTCCTCAGGAGTTTTGCCTGTTCTTGAACAACATGTAAATTTAGTCTTATAGGATATGCTCTTTTGTGTCTGATTTCTCTCTCTCTATCTTTCTGTCTCTTTTTTCAGTGCAACAATCAAACCCAGGTCCATACCACTCCTAGGCAAGCGCTCTACCACTGAGCTACACCCCCCAGCCCCTGAGTCTGATTTCTTTTGCTCAACATTGTATTTTTGAGATTCATCCATATTACTGCTTATAAGAGCAATTCATTCATTTTTCCTGCTGTGCTGTACACCACAATGTTTTCTGTTGATGGGCATTTGGATTTTCTTTAGTTTTTGACTATTATCAATTCAACAGTGATGTACATTTGTGCTCCTATATTTTGATGTGCATAAGCACTCATTTTTTGGGGACTATATACCTAGGAGTGGAACTGCTTGGTCATATGGGGCGTAAGTGTATGTTTAATTTTAGAAGCATCTGCCAAACAGCTCTCCAAGTGCTTGTACCAATTTACACTCCCACCAGCAGAATACGAGAGTTAACTTGCTCTACATCCTCACCAATTCTTGATATTTTTGAATGTTTAATTTTAGCCATTCTAGTGTGTAGTCAGAGCACTTTATAGTTTTATTTTACATTTCCCTGTAACTGTTGGTGTTGAGAAACTTTTAGTAAACTTACTGGCCACTGGGATATTCTTTTGAGGTGTCTGTTCAATTCATTTGCCAATACTTTTCTATTGAGTACCTGAGGCCTTATTATAAAGGTAAAAGTATTGTAAAGTAGCACCTTACTTATGCCAAGAGTTAAGAGGGGGCATAAGTGGGGTTGTGCACAGGGTGATGAGGAAGGGAAGGACCCTTCTTAACAAATCTACCCCCTCCCCAGGTTCCTGAAGCTTATTGGTCTCTGACTTGCTAGAACCTAATACAGAGCCAGGCACAAGGTCGAATCTCAGTAAATGTCCATCTGTCCTTGTAGGTGGTGAGTGTTGCTACTCTTCCTCCCCCACTGAACCCAACCATGGAACCCTTTCAATTTCAGACAGTGGCCTATAAGCAGCCTTAGGCTCCCAGCTCTCTGACACAATTCTTAGTTTTACTGAGCAGCCTGTTTGAATTCCATGACACATCTCTCCAGAATGAGGGTCCTCGATAATCCTTAGGTTTGCATCATTGTCTATACCTCAATTTCTTTAAAGTCAAGATTTCTGGGGCTGGGGGATGTAGCTCAGTGATAGAGCACTTGCTTAGCAAGTGTATGACCCTGGGACTGGTCCCCAGCACTGCAAAAACCAAACAAAACAACAAAACTCACACAAACAAACAAACAAATCCCCAAGGATTTGCATTCAATAGGGCTCAGTCCCCCAGCTCAGGATCTTTACATCCTTAGAAGAGTTCTACAGAGACCATGGGCTGCTCTCCCTCTCTGTTAAGCACTTGCCCAGGTGATTTCCAGATTGGGGACAGACCTTGGACTTATTCTTTTGTGTGCAGAACACAGAGAAGCAGCCTCCACCTCCATTTATCCACACGTCCCCTTGACTACAGGAGTTCCAATGAATATTTGTAAACCGAGAGTGCCTCGCTGAATAATTTAGGGTCTGAAACATCTCCCAATCAGAAACAAAACAAAACAAAATCAAAACAGGAACATATTCTTAGACTTTACCAGATACTAAAAAATCTTGATGTTTTCATGTTCTTGATCAGCCTGTAAAGCCAAACTTCTTTTGATGTTGGATACTTGTGACAGCTCAGCCGTTCAAAACAAATCCCATTTCTGCATTGACTTCATAAGAGATACGTCCATTTGAAAAAAAAATGTTAAGAAAGATAATAAAGGGGCTGGGGTTGTGGCTCAGAGGTAGATCACTCACCTACAATGCGTGAGGCTCTGGGTTGTCCTTAGCACCACATAAAAATAAAATAAAGATATTGTGTTCACCTATAACTAAAAAATAAATATTAAAAAAAGAGAGATAATAAAATGTTCAGTGATAGAGTTCTGGAATCCTCAGAACTAACCAATTAATTAATAATTTATTTATTCAAATAGCTAACATTGATGATTATCTCCTAGGTGTCAGGCATTGTGATGGGCCTGATAGATATGATACTGGAGATTTCAGTCTGTAGGGGTTGGAGTTTTATGACTAAGGTTTTTTCTTTCTGGTTTTTCATTCCTTCTCCTTTCCTGGTATTGGAGTTTTTCTCACATTTGTGGATCCCCTGGTACCTCATTACCACATTGATGACTGTTGAAATCCAATCTGGTGGGTTCCAGTGTCTGATTGTGCTAGGTTGTAATTCCATGTTATGCCAGTAGGTGTCTCCATCTAACACCTGATGCTCCTGGAATGGAAAATTCTTGTTTTGTTTAACAAATGAGAATAGCGAAAGAGACAATTTTGCCGGTTTGAAGTTTTATTCTTTTTTTTTTTTTTTCAAAGTTAACTTTGAGTGAAAAGTTACATCGGGTCACAAGATGTAAGTAAAATATTTTGGGACAGCACCATCCAACCAAACTTTTTACTGTGATGGAAATGTGCTACAATTTACAGTGACTACAATTTACAGCTACAAGTGACTGTCAAGAAATTGAAATGTGATTAGTGCCACTGAAGAACTGTATTTTAAATTTTACTTAGGTTTTAGTAATTTAGATTTGAGTGGCTACATGTAGCTAGCAGCCTACCTTTGGAATCATTTCTGCTTCTATCATTTTAGCAAAAGAGGAACTATAGCAGGGTACATAGCACATGCCTATAATTCCAGTTTCCAGGGCAGAAGGATTGCAAGTTTGAGGGCAGCTTCAGCAACTTAATAAGACCCTGTCTCAAAATAAGCTGGGGTTGTAGCTCAGTGACAGGGGCCCCTGGGTTCAATCCCCAGTTTAAAAAAAAAAAAGATTAGCCACCATTAAATTTCCTAAAGTGTCAGTGTGGTTTATGTACGACTATGAAGATTTGGGAAATCAATTCTGGCCTTGCTTGGTCTTACCATTGAATAGCTGCTCTGATACTTAGGTAAGTGAGTTTATCTCTCTGGGCTTCTGTTTTTCCACCTGTGAATTACAGATAGTGATGCCACCCTCAAAGTCCATTGTGAGGAATGAGTGATGTATCTGAGTAGCACTCGGGCATTGCTAGCATTGTCTTCTATAGAAAGTGCTCCTGTCCCTGCTGGTAGTAATGATGGCTGTGACAGAGTACTTATCACCACCAAAGTCTCTGAAAGCCTTCCTGCTCAGTGTCTTTTCAGGGGTTAAACCAGGGTAAGGACACAGTCCAAGGTCAAGAACATCAAGTAAATGGATTTAGCCTAGGAGTTAGGCTGTCATGTCAACTTCATTAACCAGAGGTTAAAATCAAAGGAGCTCACAGAAAAAACACAAGACTAGAACAAATATTTTTTTTTATTCTTCACTCAGAGTCCCCAGATGTTAAACATTTTACCACATTTGCTTTATTTTAAAATTTCCATTCGTGCATAAAAATATGTATTTATATAAATCATACGAGAGTAAATTGCAAATATGAAGCCCTTTACCCGCCAAGCTTTCGTTTTTAATTCCTAACAAGTAAAGGACATTCTAGACATAACCACAGTGTAATTACCTAAGTCAGGAAACTGACATGATTCAATACAATTTATCTAATTTACAGACCTATTCAGACTCAGATGTCACCAACTGTCCCAATGTCCTTTATGGCAAAACAATGTCCTGGATCATATGCTGCATTTAGCTGAGACCTCTCTTTACTCTCTTCCAGTTGGGAATAGTTCCTCGGGCTTTCTTTGTCTTTCCTAACACTGACATTTTTTGAAGAACACAGGCAGTTATTTTGTAGAAGATCTCTCAATTTGGTCTGCCTGAAGCTTCCTCATGATCAGACTCCTGTTGTGTGTTTTTGGTGAGAACATGCAGAAAATGATGTGTTCTGCTCAGTGCATCCTATTAGTAGGGATGTGTGGTTAATTTCTTGATTTGGGACAAAAGATTCTGATGATAAATATTTCCTAGTGAGAAGGAAAACTGGAAAAGCATCCAAGGAGACTGGTGTGGTTTGCATGAACAACTGCAGTTAGCTCAGATTTCCAGGGAAAGAAGCGAGGGGTCAAAGTCAGAGGACTCAAAACAGAGAGGGAGCAAATAGAAGCATGGTTGAAAAGCTGATGCCCAGAATGAGCCAAGGTCATGAAAAATGCTGACGGCAACCAAGTGAGCTTTTAAATCACTTACTTAAAGAACTCTCATTTGTTTTCCTGACATTAAAAAAACAGAATTGTGCCCATTGTGGAAAACACAAAAAGGTGTAAAAAAGAAAATAGCAACTCTGAGTCCTCCATCTAACTGTAGCCACTCTTAAAATTTGTGGGCACATTCCCTCTGGCTCCAGGAAAGCTTTTTCCTAACTGCACTTGGAGCAGGAAACAAAGTGGGGAAAAGCCAAGTCTTCTCAGCTCGCTCAGGGAAGGTGATGTCATGCTAGCAGAGGCTCTGTGCTTTCCCTTCACTCAGCGAGGACAGTGTCTGTAAACTGGGAGGGAGGGGACCAAGTCCAGGCAGGAGTCCTAGGGTGCCTTGAAGAGCCCAGAGCCACTGTCACAGCCTTTGGGAAACTCTGAGGCTACTTCCAAAAGTTGGAAACTGATTTTTGAACATATAAAGGAGGGGGCGAGATGTGTGGTGACAGGGCATCCCAACTGTAGACTCAGCCCTGTGGACTTTGGGTTCAGACTGGGGAGGCCAGCCAGGAAGGGGCATGCCAGGGAATGTCCTGGGGAAGGATCCACAGCGAGGGCGGAGAGCTACAGGATATGGTGGGCCTGGGAACCAGCTCTTGGCATTAGAGGGATGTCCATCTGGATTGGCTCACAGCCCAGCCCGGGGCCCTTGTGTCAGGGAGAGGGGGACAAGCTGCCCTTATCAGGAAGGAGGGAGAACCCTCTAAGCCCGCTTAGCCCTTATGTAGCACAAAGGATGAATGGGTGGGGGCATTCTTGGCTCTTTAAAGCTGGCTACAGCAGTGCTATTTCTTGGCAGTGGCTCTGGGGTACCCAGTACAGGTCTGTCTTGTATGAGAGGTTCAATTCACCATGGGGCCTGGGGTCCTGAAGGAAGGGGTAGGCAGGATGGCTGAGAAGTAGCCTTCACTGAGGAAGTCTCTGCTAGGAGCAGAGGGGATTGTTGTGACTCCCTCAATGAAAGCTGCTTCTCAGCCTTCCTACCCACCCTATAGAAAAGGCTAATGTGAGCCAGGCGTGGTGGTGCACACCTGAAATCCCTGGCTCAGAAGGCTGAGGCAGGAGGATCTCGAGTTCAAAGCCAGCTTCAGCAAAAGCGAGGCGCTAAGCAACTCAGGGAGACTCTATCTCTAAATAAAATACAAAAAAGGGCTGGTGATGTGGCTCAGTGGCTGAGTGCCCCTGAGTTCAATCCTAGTACCCCTCCCAAATGAAAAAAAAAAAAAAGGCTAATGTGGATAATGTTTATAGTATACTTAACCTGTGCATCATGCCCTCTACTATGGAATAAAAAGTAGCTTTTATTACCCTTCTGCTGAAGTGGATAATTCTCATCTCTCATGCACAGATAAGGAAACAGTGACTCAAAAATAAATGAGGTGTCAGATGCGGTCAGTGCCCCTCCCAGTGTCCTCAGCCATCCTGAGGTTACCATGAACTGTGCCCATATGTGCCTATGGTTTCCTGCATCTCTCTGCAGAAGGGGTTTGCTTGTCCACAGAGTATGGGGAGTTAACACCCCAAAAGTGATTCTGAGTCAGTGAAGGATGGGAACTGATAGATGAATACCCTAACTTGTTTATTTCTTAATGAGACTTTTATTTTTAATTATGGTAAAAAATACATAACATTAGGGGCTGTGGGGGTAGCTCAGTGGCAGAGTATTTCCCTAGCATGCTCAAGGACCTAGGTTCCATCCCCAGTACCATGGAAGCAAAAATAAATAAACAAAAAACTTTACCATCTTGACCATTTTGAAGGGTACAATATAGTATTCTTAACTACGTGTGCCATGTTGTGTAATGGATCTCATGAACTTTTTGTCTTAAAAACTGAAACTCTACACCCACTGAACAACCACCACCCCACCCCTGACCCCCAGGCCCTGGCAACCACATTCTGCTTTCTGTTTCTGTGAAGTTGACTATTTTAGGTATTTTGTATAAATGGGATCATGGGATCTTTGTCCTTCTGTGGCTGGTTCATTTCATGTAGCATCATTCCTCAAATCTCATCTATGTCATAGTATGTGTTTTGAATTTCCTTCTCTCTCTCTCTCTCTCTCTCTCTCCCTCTCTCTTTTTAATTTTTTTTTAACCCAATACCTTTACTTTTATGTGGTGCTGAGGATTGAACCCGTGCCCCGCCCGTGCTAGGTGAGCCCTCTACCGCTGAGCCACAATCCCAGCCCTCTCTCTCTCTTTTTTTTTTTTAAGGCTAAAATACAATCTATGCATGTACATATCATGTATTTATTAACTCGTCTGTTTATGGATATTTAGTTTGCTTTCATCTCTTGTCTATCGTGGATATTGCTACAAAAAACATAGGTACACAGATATCTCTTTGAAATCCTGTTTTTACGGGGCTGTGGTTGTGGCTCGCCTAGCATATGCAAGGCCCTGAGTTCGATCCTCAGCACCACATTAAAATAAAGGTATTGTGTCCAGCTACAACTAAAAAAATAATAAATTAAAAAAAAAAAAGAAATCCTGTTTTCAGTTTTTTTTTTTTTTTGGGGGGGCCCTAGGGATTGAACCCAGAGGTACTTCATCACTAAGCTATATCCCCAGTCCTTTTTTTAAAATTTTTTTTTTTTTTTGAGACAGGTCTCACCAAGATGCTGAGGTTGGCCTTGAACTTGATATCCTTCTGCCTCAGCCTCCTGAGTTGCTGGGTTATAGGTATGCACCATCATGCCTGGTTTATAAAGTCTCTTTTGTAAGGCCTAATTCCACTCATGGGGGAGGAGCCCTCATGATTGATCACCTCTTAAAGGCTCTACCTTTTAAAACTAATCACGTTGGTGACACCTCAGTTTTGGAAGGGACACATTCAAGCCATAGCAACCTAGAAGTGGGATTGCTGGATAATATGGTAGTTCTAGTTTTAATTTGTTGAAGAACTACCATATCATTTTCCACAGTGGCTGCAGCATTTGATTTTTGAGACAATTTTGAGACACACTCCCTCTGAGGTCCCCAGTGGTATCCTGCTCACAGGAGCCTTTCTTCCACTGGTTACCTTTTCTTCCCTGTCTCTCTTCTCTGTTCCCTTCCTGTATTTCCTGGTCTCATCACCCAAATAAACCACAAGCATCACATCTTGGTCTCAGGGTCTGTTTCTGGCAGGAACCTCAGCTAAGACCCATCACTTGCTTCAGGTTTTACAGTTATTAAGAGACTCTTTTAAATATCTACTGCTATAAAATAAACGACCTCAATACCTGCTGACTTAAAACAAAAATTTAGCTGGGTGCGGTGGTGCACAACTGTAATCCCAGGGTCTCCAGAGGTTGAGGCAGGAGGATTGCTCTTAGTTACTTAGCGAGACCCTAAACAATTTAGATAAAATGTCTCTAGATAAAATATAAAGAAGGGGTTGGGGATGTAGTTCAATGGTTAAGCCCCCCCCCTCCCCCCACCGGGTTCAATCCCTGGTACCTACAAACAAACAAACAAAACCAAACAAAAAACCTCCCAAAACAATGACAATTTATCATCATGCGTCTGTGAATTGGCTGGGTCGTTTTGGCTTGGAGTCCAATGTGGTTGCAGTCAGACATTACCTGGGGCATCTGTAGTATCTGAAGGCTCGACTGGGCTGAATGTCTACAATGGCTCAAAAACTGGCAGTCAATGGCTGGAAGTTCATGGTCAAGAGATAGGAATAGGATACTGTTAAGGGCTTTGTCTGGGAATGATCCATATGATATGATCTATCATATTCTAGTAGAGAAAGCACTTGCCGGCTCATCTAAGATTCAGGGTGATGTGGAAATGGACCCGTCCCTTTTCATGAGGAAAGGGCATGGCCACATCACAGAACAGAATGTGAATTGGGAGATATTTTTGTAGTTGCCTTTGGAAAATACAGTTGACCAGAGTGACAGGGTTGGGATTCAGACCCAGGCAGTCTGATTTGAGAAACTATGATGGCAACCTTTACACTGCCTCCAATTAAGAGACACACACTAGGAATTCTAGATATTTTTACAGGGCTGGAGAGATGACAATGATGGAAAATCTGAGAAATGCTGATTTTTTATTGATTATGACCCCATTTTCACATCCAGACTGATGTGACTTAGAGATATAGAGTTATCAAGTGATCACAAAATGTAGAGAGAGTAACCTTGGTATTGACTTTTGGCAAGACACGGCTTAGCTTATTTGTGGATATTAGAAAGAATGCAGTGGTGGTGAGGTGGGAAAGCTGGGTGGGGATGCGTGGTCCCAATCTGGGCAGAGACATCTGGCCCTGCAGAGACATCAGGTCCTCATCTTGGAACATATATATGTTGTCTTATAAGAAAAAAAGGGGTCTCTGCAGATGCCATTAAGGATCTTGAGATAGGTTATCCTGGATTTTCAAGGTGTACTCAAATACTATCACAATGTCCTTATAAGAGAGCCAAAGGGAGACCTGACACATGACAGAGGAAAGAAAATGACGTGAAGATGAAGCACAGGAAGATTTGAAGGTGCTGACTTGAGTGATATGGCCACAACCAGGAAACACCAGTAGCCACCAGAAACTGGAAGAGGCAAGGGATGGATTCTCCTCTGGGGCCTTCAGAAGGTTGCATTGATACTGCTTTCATACTTCTGGCCACAGGGACTAGCAGCGAATAAATTTCTGTTGTTTCAAGACATTTGGTAATAGCTACTACAGGCAACCAATATTACAAGCTGAGATGAATCTCTTTTTAGGTAGTGCTGGGGAATGAGGTGAATAAACTTATGTCCAGCTAGCATTTTAATAAAGGCTTGGCAAACTCACTGATCACAATTCTGTCTCTAGGAGATGTACAGCAGGTTGCATGACTCTCTGCAAAGTGTTTGTGATCAAGGAGCCTGTCAAGAACTCAAGGTTGTCATGGAAACTATAGAGGAAGACCACAGGGCTCTAGGGTCAGCTCTGCCCAGGTCAATAGTTCAATCAACTTTCTGGATGAAGATGATGAGAAACTGTCATCAAATGTATAGGTGACAACCGTGTTGGAGGGAAGTGTGAAGTCCTGGCAAGATGGAGATGAAAGTTATTTTGATAGATTAGAAGTTAGGAATGAAGCCAAGATAAAACTGATAAGAGAAAAAGATCTTAAAGAGAAATCCTCTGTTAAGTATTGAACCTGTTGAGGGGGTCTGGCTGGGCAGTCGTTTTTATGGAAAGGATCTCCCCATTTCAGTATGGTGCAGATTTTTGTAAGAAGAACATAATTTGGGATACTTTGTGGGAGGGGAATGTTTAATTCATGGAAAAGGATGGTCCAGAGTACTTGCCTCTGGCTGGAATATACTGAACTATTTTGTTTCATTTTTAACACTCCTTCCCTTTCTAAATTGAGTGACAGGATGTAAGGGACCATGAAAAGGAGTATGCCAATTTAGTCACTGTTTGTCCCCCTTTGTCTACTTTTTATCTTTCTCCATGCCCCCAGAGGTTGCCCTTTTTGGACTTTATAACTAAAACATTAACTGTACAATGCTGTAAAACTATCCAGTGGAACAAAATATAGTGATCTAAAGTAACAATAATCATTGAGTGTCTCACAGTTTCTGTGGATCTGGAATCCAGGATGGCTTAGCAAGATGGTTCTGGTGTGTGAGATTGTTGGTAAGATGCAGTTGTAGTTCAGTCCTCTGAAGGCTCCCCTGGGGCTAGAGAATCAGCATCCTATATGGCCGCCCCAAAGGGATGGAAAGTTCAGGATGATTATTTATAGGAGGCCTCAGTTCTTTGTTCCATGGACTTCTTCCCAGGGCTGCTTGAGCATCCTTACAACATGGCTGCTGACTTGTTCCAGAGCAAGTGATCCAAGAGAAATCAAGATGGAAGCCACCAATGTCTTTTGTGATCTGGTCACATTCTGCTGTTTCCATAACTGATTACAAGGGTCAGTCCTACTTAATGTGGGAAGGCAATACCCAATATTGTTCAAGGGCAGTATTGCCAACAGGTAGGGTGCTTTTTAAAGACTGGTTACCACAGGAACATTGGGAGAGAATGTGATATGGTCTGAAGAAAATCAAGACAGACTGGAGCTTGCAGGTGTCATGAGATCTGCCCCAATTCAGGTCGGCCAGGTTCTGGCCCCAGTTCTGGGATGGAGAGCTCCCCTCCTCCGTCTTGCCAGTGAGACTTCTGCCTGTGCTGAGAGGGAGTGAAGGCCTCCTTTGAGCCCTGCTAGGATCATGTTACATTCTCCACAGTGCAGGGCTTTGGGGCCAGGATGATGCATTGTGAAGACAAGAACGTGGAGCCTCCAGCAGGAGACAATGGTCCCCATTGAGGAAATATGACATAACGAATCAGTAAGTCTGTGGCCACCAGTCAGGAAACAATAGGCATTTCAGGAGGGCACAGGAGGTGTTACCAGGAGGCTCAGCAATACACCACCATGCCCTGCACACCCTCCCCACTCTGTGGTCTCAGACACAGTGCCAAGAATGAAATTTTGCTGGGATTTATCTTGTAAAGGTCAGTTATTAAAAACAGCTTCTTAAAAACAGTGTCTTCTGACTTTCATACGTTTGCCCTTCGTCAGTTCAGGGCGACACTTTCCCGATCCTTTTTATAATTTTATAAAAGCACCAATGTATCTGTTAGCAAAATGTGAACAAAAAGGAGAGTAGTTAGGAATTAGGGGAAGGTTTGAGCGTGACTTATTTAACAGACACAAGGTTCTGTCTGTTTCCATGACTTGTGTCTTTGAGATCACGTGTCTGGTAGAGCACTAGTTGACTTACTGTCCCGGGAGCAGAAAGCACTACTTGAGGATCCAGCCATTTGTGTGTCTGGAATGGAGGTGGGCTTTGGCCCTGGGGTTGAGCGGAGCTCACAGGTGGACTCTGGGTCTGGCCTTATTTGTGTTGTATGTGAAATTATTATCTATGAGGTATAGCTCTGCAACAATGTCTTATAGCCAGGATGCTGAGAGGTCTGAAAAAATCCCCTTTAAAAGGAAACACTTGAGGTCCAGACCTCTCAAGAGAGATGGGTAGATCTGGGTGTTCCTGGTGAGAGAACCAAGAAAGAACCTCTTTGGGAAAGATTCTGTGGGTCTGAGGCTTAAATATCACAGTTCAATATGGAAGTCCACCTGGAATCCTTGTGAGAGCTTTCTGAGGACAGTCTGGTATTTTAATCTGAGCTTAGCCACTTACGTATGGTGTGACCTTTGCAAGTTGACTTGCATCTTCGTAGACTGGACGGCTGGCATTCTGTGGCCTTTCAGCAGTCCTCCAAAATGTCCTTTTGGGGAACTATTGTATGTAACTAGGAGGTCACTGGAGGGGAGATTTGTAGGAGACATGATCAGGCCTTGGTTTGCCTGAACATTTGGGGTCCTGAAAAGCTCTGAGTAAGGACAATTTCTCATAAACAAAACCATATTTTAATTGTAGAGGAAATTTTTTTTTAAAGGGAACTAGTTGAAAATATTTGTAAAAACAAACAAAAAAATCATCTACTCGTGTGAACCATTGCTCCCTAGTTTCTGTTTATGAAATTGGTAATTTCTAATTGGGTTATAGACTCTCAAAGCATTTATGCTGGGCAACTTGCATATTCTCCTCCTCCCGGCTCCCCTCCCAGCCTTGCCTGGTCCCTCTTGCTCTGCTTTGGGTCCTGGGATGATGGATCTTAAAGTTCGCATCAGTGGACTTCCATGATGTCTAGTTTCCAGTTGATTCCATTCAATGGGACCTTATCTGAAGGGCAGAAGGAAAGAGTTTGGGTATTTTCCCCCCCGAGTCTCTTCCTTTCTGGGTCCCTGTGGGTTGGATCATCTTCTGCCTGAAGATCCCAACCTCTGGCTAGGGCCCTCTCCTTGCTGCCAAACTCTCTGGGTTCCAGTTATTGCTTCCTCATCTTTGGGAGTGGGTCTCTGTGTCGCTGGCCACAGGATTCCAGGTTTCTTTGCACTGAACTCCTAAGTTCTACCTGCACCTTTGTAAACAATCTCTTTATTAAACTCCCCTCAAATTTCTCTGTTTGAATTGCTGTTTACATCCCCAGGAATCTCAACTGGGGATTTTATTTTGTACAATATATATATATTTTAAAAGCTCTGTGGTGTTCTCTTCTTCTTTTGAAGGCCTCAGGAAAGATTTGGATCTGTGAATTCAATAGAACTGCTGTTGTTTGAACTTAAAAAAAAAAAAAAAAAAAAAAACTAGAGCTGGACTTTTGAACTGGGAGAAGAATAGCTTTGTGCCTTTCTTCAGTGCAAGAGTCAACTGAGTTTTAAAAGTCTCAGCTGCTGGACCAAATTGAAGACAGTTTCATCCCCAAGGGGGACATCTTCGGCAAACTCAGAGTAAGTTAAAACAGGACTGGAGAGAAAGAGAAAGAGAGAGAGAGAGAGAGAGAGAGAGAGAGAGAGAGAGAGAGAGAGAACTCCGTCTGCTACTTTACTCACTATTGTGAACTTCAGAAGAAGGCCAGATCAAAGTTGGGGAATAGAGAAAAAGAAAGAGCAAGGATGGATGACAGCAACTTCCTAAGGGATCCTGGGAGATGGCTCTGGGGAGGTGACTTGTGTTTCAAATTCCAGGTTTACTTACTAAGAAAACATCCAGTGGAATACTAGATGGCTGCTAAACCTGGTACTGTTGTTCTATGGTGTAGGAAGATAGTGGCCAGGGAATAGGTTCCTGATGATGAGATGCTGTTTGATTGTGTCCCCCAAAGTTCAGAAAGTTAATCTCTAATGCAACAATGTGAGGAGGTAGGGCCTTATAAGTGCTGATTAGGTCATAGGGGCTCTGTCTTCACCAATGGATTAATGGCATTATCATGGGAGGAGGTTATTATCTCAGGATGAGTTGTTACAAGAATGAATTCTGCAGAATGAGAAGTTATATTCCCTTTATATATGATGTGTCAAAATGCATTCTACTGTCATGTGTAACTAATTAGAAAAAAAAAAAAAGAATGAATTCTTCCCCCTCTTGCTTGCTTGCCTTTCCACCTTCTGCCATGGGATGATGCAATACAAAGGCCCTTGCCAAATCTCCAGATGCTAGGGCTGGTCTCTTGGGTTTCCCAGCCTCCAGAACCATGAGCCAAATAAATACCCATTCATTATAAATTTCCCATTCTCAGCTATTTTGTTGATAGCAGCAGAAAATATAAGTGTGAGTTCATTTTGTGGAAAGGGAAATATTTATTTATTTAGCATGTATAAGCTAGGAGGGAGCCATATCAATTATATGAGGTATAGCAGAAAGGGCACAAAGGGAGGGAGGCAGACACAAGGGACAAACAAAACAAAACAAAACAAAAAAACAAAAACAACAACAACAACAACAAAAAACACACCATGAGAACCTTTTATCTAGTTTCTCATTGTTGTTGGGAGCCCCAAACTCTTGGATAACCCCCGTTCTTCTTCTGCAATCGTCTGAAGAACGTTCAATTATTTGTCACAATGAGAATATTGAGATATTTGGTATTGCTATTATTTCCACATTATGTGGAAATGAAGGCTAAGAGGGAACAAGCAATTTGAAATTGAGGTTGAGATTCAAACCATAGTCACCAGAGCCAGATACGGAACATTTGCTCATTGCCGGTACCAGCAGTCATTCAGGGGTTTTTGTTGGGGATCAGTTAGGCCACCAACTCTGTCAGTCAGGGCAACAACAGGAGACAAGCAGCAGCCCAGCAAAGATTACTAAAAAGGTTTTATTTCGTCTTTTTTTTTTTGAGACAGGGTGTCGCTATGATGTCAGGCTGGTCTTGAACTCCTGGGCCTCTCAAGTAAGTAGGACCATAGGTACAAGCCACTGCGCCTGGCTCTAAAAAGATTTTCTTAATGGAGAGATTACCCTCTCTGTTTGAAGGGATAAGGGATCAAAGATTCCAGTTGCTGGAGAGAGGGGCAGCTGCAGAAGGTCACCAGGCTGGAGCCCCTTGCCAGAACCATGATGAGGTTAGGAGAAATGACAGGGGACAGCAGATACTCTTTACTCTCTTTGCACCCCTACCTCCCCAGTGTTTGCCAGTGTCTTTTGGTTGGATCTAATGTGAAGTGGAGGACCCAGATGTTCAGGCCATGCAATCCCCAGAGTTCAGCCTTCCAGGAACCAGGCAGAGCAGGGAAGCAAACAAATAGCCAGCACCTTGGTTTCCTTACAAAGTACAGCTGGGTCCTAAACAATCTTTGCATGCAGAATTGCAAGGGTCAGGTGTAGACAAGAGCTTTTCTGGAAAAGCCAGTGAGCATAAAGAGCCAGGACCAGGGCCTGACCTGAGGGAGAGGTCCTTCTGGCTCTGACATTTGGAACTGGTGCTATTATATTAATTATCTCACTTCCCTCTTCTTCCCTCTTTCTCCCCTTGTTTGCTCTCCACAGATGCTGCTTTCTTTCTCTTTTCCCACAAAGTGAGAACAACTGGGGGGAAATGTGACAGGGGCATTGTACAAAGTTTCTCCTTGCCCCAAGTCACTGTCCTCTGGCACTCAATAGGCATGTGACAAACATTTGTACCACACATGAAGGTACAAATTGGAAAATGCTCACTGAAGTGCGGGTAAGCTCAGAGGAGGACCCAAAGCTGGAGAGAGGCAGCCACAGCTGTGGAAGGGGATGAAGCTGCATCAAGGATGAAGGAAAAATAGTCTTTTCAAGTGAGACTCATACTGAGCTCATGTTGTGTACACAAAGACAGTAGGACTTATGTACTGAGCACCTGCTGTATATACGAAGGCAACAGGACAAGGAACCCAGTCTGCATAAGTTCAGAACCCAATAGGGGAGCAGAAGCTATTGAGTGAACCACCTCCCAGGTCTGGAGGCTCTAAATTCAGAGATGCTAGATGCCATGAGACCACATAGATGAGTCTGTGCCTGGCATGTAGTAGGTACTCAATTAAGTTCATTAAAGGAACATTCCTTGTAGTGGAAGGGTTTGAGGAGACTGTGGAGAATGGTTTGAATGGTTGAGAAGAACTTTAACCATTTGTGGAAGGAGTTTCTGGTTCAGCTCAATCCCAGGTTTATCTTGGGAGAGCTCAAATGCAAATGAGACTGAAGCTGCAGGTGCCCAGGATGGGGACAGATGGATGGGAAAGTGGATTTGAAAGCGAGGGCATGGGGTGTGAGGATGGGTGTCATTGTTTTTGTCGGCAGACAGCTCTTGGTACCCATCACGGTGTCTCATTCAAGGTGGGTTTCAGGATGTGGGAAGGCTGGTGGCAGGGACCCTGATTAGGGAAGAGCAGAATGAAGGTCTTCAGCTGCCTAACTGCAATTAGAGGGGTGAGGGGCCTTCTGAGAGTCTGAAGGATGCCCGCATACTGCGTGTGAGCCCAGAATGGCCATGGCTGGCTGGACACCCTGGAGTCCTGCAGGGACACTGTGGGCTGTTAGCCGGGCATCTCTTGTCTCCTTGGCTGCTCAGCCAGTCTGGCAGCCTCCTGGGAGACTCTGATGACTCGATCCTAGTGCCTGGCAGAGGAAGGGAGGCTGTGGGCCTACCAGGCCAGGCCACACAGACCAGCCTTTGTGCCGTGTGGCCTACGGGAGGTGTAGGCTGTCTGCACGCTCAGCGACTGTCAGGCTCCAACACAGGCGCTCTTTGTGGTGCCCAGGAGGCAGGAGGCGCGTGGGCGGGTGGGATGGCAGGAGGCACAGAGGCAGGTTCCTGTGGAGCAGCTCAGGGGTGACATGTTGGAGTGATGGCTACAAAGGAGATGTGAGGGGAAGGTGCAGGCTGGCGGGTGGGAGGTCCTGAGAGAAGTTTCCTTTGAGCCAGTGAGGGGATTCCATACAGCGGGCAGATTCCACTTCCAGACTCACCAGCTTGGCCTGAGCTGAAGGCCTCTTGCTAATTAAGCTACCCAGAACCCGGGTGGCTTGGAGTCATCTTCTGGGCCTTAAACATCTCAGGAGCCATTGTTTCACATGTGCAATCACAAATGTTGAGCATGTTTGCTCTGGTGAGATTCCTGGTCAGCTGATGGGGTCTATGGTTCCATTTTTCACTCAGGACCTGGCCTCTCAAGGCCCAGATTAACTCTTGCTCAACTTTTCCCGGCTTTGTTCCCAGCTATTTCTCTGATGGCAAAAGCTTCATAATTTGCTCAGCTGGTCTCACCATGCACCAGCCTGATAGTCTCAGGACCTGTGGAGTCACACAGGTCGTGTGCTCAGAAGGGTCCTACATTTGGCTTTATGATCTTCTGTTATCATCTTGAAATTCATAATACTTTTTTGAACAAGCATTCCCCCCATTTTTATTTTGCATTGAACCCCACAAACATTTGCTGGTTCTGTCGTGAGTCACAGCCCATGAGAGCCCTTGGCTTACCCTTCCATCTGTGAGGTCTCTTCCCTTCCTCCCCTCAGGCTCTGTCTGGAGCAGGCCTCTTAAGCATGCGGGGATAAGTGACTGTCCCCTCACCATCTCAAAAACATCAATTCACTTTGAAACCCACAAAATTACTTTTTAAAGATAAGCTCATTAAAATTATACATAGTTACTGTGAAAAAATTTAAATGATATAGAAAAATACCAAGCAGAAAGTAAAAAAAAAAAAGAAATCAACTTCTGTTATGGAGAGACCACCATTATTAGCATATTGGTGAACACTTTTATGGTGTTCTCTGTGTGTGTGTGTGTGTGTGTGTGTATCCATTTACCTACATGTAATTTTGTGTAAATGTATCACTATATATATTATATACGTATCTACATATATGTATATGTGTGTGTACATATTGTTATGGGTGTATGTGTGTGTGTACACATGCTTTATATTTACTTTTGGGCAGTTTAAAATCCAGAACAGGGCTGGGCTGTAGCTCAGTGGCAGAGCACTTGCCTGGCATGTGTGAGGCACTGGGTATGATCCTCAGCACCACATTAAAAATAAACAACTAATATACAGGCATGCTGTTCATCTACAACTACAAATTTTTTTTAAAAAAAATTCAGAACAGATAGATTTACCTTATGAATTTTAGACAGCTACATGGAATTCCATTTTGTTTATAAGTCATCATAAAAGACTTAACTAGTCCCCTGTAGATGCAAATTTTGGTTGTTGCCTAATTTTTATTCTTATTTATTTATTTGGAGATGGGATCTTTCTGAGTTGCCCAGCTGGTCTTGAACTCCTGGTCTCAAGTGTTCTCTTACCTCAGGCTCCAGATTAGACTCCAGGATTACCATGCCCAGCTAAACTTTTACTCTTCGTACTGTGTTTTAGTGCACCATTGTCACAGATTTTAAGCCATTTTTTTTTGTTTGTTTGAAAAAAAGTGAGATGCAACCATTATGTGAAGCCTTTTTTTTTTGCATTTTGTGAACATTTTTTTTAAAAGTTTCCAATATTGGTTAAAAATCATTTATTACTAAACTGTCTTTAGTGCAATTTAGGATGCATGAAATACTTGTGAATATACGTTAAGATTGAATAGTCCAAATCACTACACATCATTTCTTTGTGACAGTTTAGTGAACATTTTTCCTGTCTGGAAAAAAAAGCTAGTGCATTAGTTGTTATTGATTTGTGCATTATAGTTGAAATATTACACTTGAGAAAATTTATTACAGTGTTGTGAAGAATGGACTTACAAAATTTAATCTTCTGTGTCCGAAGACTCTGCTCCATTTTCATTTGTTATCTGATGTGCTGTTCTGAACAAACCACACACTGCAGCTGTCGGGAATACACTGACAATGCGCATGCGGGGAGAATTCTGCGTTCCTGGCTCACAGTGCGGGAGAAGACAAATGTGCTTCCGTGTGCCACTGGTGAGTGCATTGCTGCGCTGTTTACCTTTTAAGCAGCATGATGAACAGAATAATACCTTGCAATGATCATGCAATGAAAGTTCATTAACCAATTTTTGGACTGAAAAAAACAACAACAAGAACAAAAAATCAGGGTGCAACAATTATGCAGTGAAATATGGTAAACAATACCATGGTGAACATCTCTCACAATACATCCGCGTGTGTGTACGTGCGTGGGCAGTTCTGAGTTTCTCAGTTCCTTGTTGAACAGACAGATGAGCTGGTACATTATTATTATTATTATTATTATTTTGGGGTGGGTGGGTATGGGGATTGAATTTAAGGGCACTCAACCACTGAGCCACACCCCAGCCCTATTTTGTATTTTATTGAGAGACAGAGTCTCACTGAGTTGCTTAGGACCTTGCTTTTGCTGAGGCTGGCTTTGAACTCATGATCCTCCTGTCTCAGCCTCCCGAACCCTGGGATTACAGGAGTGCGCCACTGTGCCTGGTGGACTGGCACATTTTTAAAAATCTCCAAACAGTGGGCAAATCAGGGGCGTGTTTCAACTCCTGAGGTTTAAGTGGTTACTCCCAAAGCGGACTGCATTTTCAGTCTCTTCAGTATGTGTTGCTATCCCAGGGAATCTCTGGAGGCCAGGCCGACCTTCTGCCCACCTTCCCCACTGGCACCAGGAACACATTTCTTTCAATCAGTTCCCAGCAGGCACACACATAATTTTTTTCCTTCATGCTAGTCTTATTTGTTGGCTTCTGGCACTGGGTGTCCTCCGTGAGGAGGGACAATGCTATTCTCCACTTTGAGGAGACAGCTCAGTGTGTCCTGCACTTGATGGCACCTCACCACACTGTGACCTCCATTTCAGGCTCAATTTGTTCTGTTGCCCAAGCTGACCTTAACTCCTAGGCTCCAGCCATCTTCCTGCCTCAGCCTTCAACTAACTGGGACTTCACTTCCAGACCGATATTAAATTAGCACCCCAAGTTTAAAAACGGAGCTGTTGGTTTGTCTTTCTAATCTGATCTCATTCCGCCTTCCTTTTCTGAGTGAAGTGGTCCTATTAATGACATAGTAGCTCTGGCTGGAAGCCTGAGTCCTCCTTAATTTCTCTCCTATCCTTGTCTCCTACATCCAATTCATCGTCAGTCCCTATAGAGACCATCTCCAACTTGAATTAAAAAAAAAAAAACCTCATTGAGGTATGATTGACATGAAAAAAAATCTGCAGATATTTAATATATAGGGCTTGATGTGTTTGGAGATAAGTATGCAACTGTGAAACCAACTGCATTAGTCAGCTTTTCATCGCTGTGACCAAAATACCTGACAGGAACAACTTAGAGGAGAAAAAGTTTATTTAGGCTCACTGTTTCAGAGTTCTCCGTCCACAGAGAACTATTGACTGTATTGCTGACAGTACTGTTCTGGGCTCAAGGTGGGTAGCCCATCATGGTGGAAGAGCACTGCTCAGGTTATAGCAGCCATGAAGAGAAAAAGAGAAAGGGAGAAGGGGCCACAGGGAAGATGCACCCTTCCCAGGCACACCCCCAGTGACCACCTCCTCCAGCCACCCCCACCTGCCTACGGTTATTATGCAATTCATTCTTTCAAACTAGGATAGAGTGTGTGAGATCATAGCTGTCACAATCCAATCATTTCACCTCGGAACATTCCTGCATTAACATAGGAGCTTCCAGGGTTCAGACATCTCATATCCAAACCACAACACCAACAATCAGCACCATAATTTTTTTTTTTTTAAAAGAGAGAGTGAGAGAGAGAGAATTTTTTTTAATATTTATTTTTTAGTATTTGGCGGACACAACATCTTTGTTTGTATGTGGTGCTGAGGATCGAACCCGGGCCGCACGCATGCCAGGCGAGCGCGCTACCACTTGAGCCACATCCCCAGCCCATCAGCACCATAATTTTATTCACTGCTTTCAAATTTTCCTCTTGCCTCTTTTGTGTTTTTTCCTCCCCTTTCCTTCTTTCTATTCCTTTCCTGGTAAGAGCACGGAGCATTTGATCTTAGCAATTTTTTTTTTTTTGAAGTGAACAAAATAGTATTGCTCATCCATAGGCCCTATTTGTGTATTAGATCTCTAGAATTTACTCATCCTGCAGAACTGAAACCTTGCACCCTTTGAACAGCATCACCTCATTCCTCCTACCTTAGTCCCCAGCACTCTCCATTCTACTTTCTGCTTCCTTGGGTTCAACTATTTTAGAGTCCATGTGTAAGAGAGAGTTTGTGTATGGGTCTTTCTGAGTTTTGCTTATTTTACTTATTGTAATGCCCTTCAGCCTCATCTGCCCAGTTGCATATGGAAGGATTTCTATCTTTTTAAATGCAGAATAATGTTCCACTGTATGCATATGCCGCAATTTCTTTATCCATTTACCCATTGATGGACATCTAGGTGATTTCCATATCTTGGCTGCTGTGAATACTACTGCAGAGAGCATGAGCACGCAGATATCTCAAGATCCCAAATTCAATTCCTTCCAAGTTAAATCTGTCCCTTTCTTGTGATCCCCATTGCTACCACCCTAGCACATGGGACAGATGGGCATTTCCCTAATTCATGAGGGATATGTTTCAAGACCCCTAGAGGATGCTGGAAGCCATGGATAGTGGAACCAAATCCCATTTATACATACATGTGATAAAGTTTAAATCAGGCACAGTAAGAGATGAACAGAAGAGAACAATCATAGTCATATACTATAATAAAAGTTATATGCTGGACACAGTGACACACGCTTATAATTCCAATGACTTGGGAGGCTGAGACAGGAGGATTTCAAGTTCAAAGCCAGCCTCAGCAACTTATCAAGGCCCTAAGCAACTTAGCAAGACCCTGTCTCAAAAAAATAAATAAAAAATAATAAATAAATAAATAAATAAAAAGCTGGGGATGTGGCTCAGTGGTCAAGCAACCCTGAGTTCAATCCCTGGTATCCCTTCCCCCAAATAGTTATGTAAATGTGGTTTCTTTCTCAAAATATACATTGTGTGTGTGTGTGTGTGTGTGTGTGTAACTGAACCCAGGGCCTTGCACATGCTAGGCAATTGCTCTACCACTGAGCTATACCCCAGTCCCCCAAAATATTTAATTGTGCTGTATATATCACTCTTCTTCTTGTGATGATGTGACAATGCACAATGCCTATGTGATGAGATTGAAGTGAGGCCTTGTAAGGGTCCAGTGAACCCAAGCCTGGTGATAGTGGACAGTTGATCTGATATCTAACATGGCTACCAAGTGACCAGAGGGTGGACCAGAACGCACACAGGCGAGACACAGTGAGGACAAGCTGGTAAAGGGGTGATTCATGTTCCAGGTGGGAGGCAGCCGGACAGTGTGAGATTCCATCACAATACTCAGAATGGCACACGGTTAGGAATTGTTTCTTTCTGGAGTTTTCCATGTAATATTTTCCGACTATGGTTGATAGAGGGTAACTAAAACCTTAGAAATTGAAACCAAAGGTGGACCTCTTCCTTGTAGTAAGAATTATTTCTGGTTGAGCTGTAATTCAAATGAAAACTGGGCATTCTTTTTTTTTTTTTTTAAAAGTTTTGTGAGTCTGAGTCTCCTACCTCCATCTGACCTGACTCCTGTTGAGGAGGAGGGTCCAGCCCACGAGTCCCCAAGTGAACCAGGAGCCAGGTTGCCTTTCCTAGGTTCGGCTCCTGCAGCACTTGAGCCACATCCTCTGCAAGCCCCTGAGTTGTCTGCTCAGCCTGGACAGAGCTGGTGTGTGTCCTCCTCCCATCCCAGCTGCTGCCCGACACAGATGTGTCCAAGCTGATTGCCGTCAAGGGTTGATTTTTAAGGTTTGAGAGGACTGGTATTCCTGACAGTCCCAGCTGAGGGCCTAGTTCACTCAGTGCTGCCCAATAAACCAAGTGTTTCCTGTGGCCTCCCACTGACCCAGTACTGGGCCAGCAGGCGAGGGAGTGATCTGGCAGGAATTGTCCCTTCTCTCCTTTTGCCGGCTCCTTTATAAATTACTGCGTGTTAAATCAGTAAAGAGTTCTGTTTCAGGGCAGTGCTGGGGATTCTGAGGACAAAATCTGGCCTTGTGGCTGGTGGAGCAATGTGGGGGTGTGGATGCTTGTGTGCCGACTCCCCTCGCCCACGCAGGACAAAGTCCAGACTGCTGCCCCAGGCTCGCGGCAAGCCACCTAGCCTATCTGCCTGGCCTTGTTCCTCCTCTTTCTTCTTTGTCTTCCATGCAAACTCCTGCCCAGTTTGGAAGCAGAAAGACCTGATGGTTTGGGGTGGGGAGAACATCCCTCACTAGAAGTTGGCTCCTTGGGGAAGCACCCGCCACTCATTCTCAGTTCCTTGACTTCTTCATCTGCTAAACAGGGCTAAAGAATTCTGCCTGCTTCACTTGCAGAGCAAATGGAACCACCACGTGCCCCTGAGCTGAGGAAGGGGGTGCCTTCTGTTAATGCAGGCACCTCCCTTGCAACCTGGAAGTTTTCCTAACTGCCCCCATCATCTCAGAGCTGTTCCTGCTCCTGTTCCCAGAGCACTTTCCAATCTCTTCCCTTACTGCCTTCAGCGTGTTGCCCGATAACCATTTCTTTTTATGATTCTTTTTTTGCCACTGGAATCTGAGCTCCTTGCTCTGCAGGAAGCTGGGGTTTCCTCACAGGGTACCTGCACACGATTGGTGCTCAATAAATGCCTAATGAAAAAAACACCAGCTGTAGAATTTGACTGCCTTTGAGGAATCTAGAATAGACAGACAGGCTCCTCCAGCCTCCTACTCTTCTGTCCCCATTCTAAAACAAAACCTTACCTCCTGTCCCTGAAAACAGGGTCCTCCTTGGCCAACTAATTTTGGGGAAGAGTAAGACTGCACACTTAGTCTATCTGTTTGTACCTGATGTGGACCAGCCTTGATTTTACGCCAGGCCCTTTCCTTGTGAATAACTTGATGAGGTGGGTATTGTTCATATCTTTTCCATTTCACAGGTGGGGAAACTGAGCATTAGAAATTAAGTAACTTGCCTCAATTCACATAGTTACTATGCAGCACACACGGGATTTGAACCCAGACCCTTCTGCTCCCTCTGGGCTATACTGCTGGAGGGTTGAGAGCTTTAAAGGGACAAAGAGAATAGAGCTGGGACAGGGCAGTGAGGGTGTGTGGGTGTGGGTGTGTGCGAGTGAGCCTGTGGGTGTGCAGGGAGGAAGTGGTTGCAGAGAGGCTGGGGACTGGAGGGGGTTCTGGGGAGGTGGAGAAGGCAGAGAGAGGAGACCAGAAGCGGTGAGCTGGGCTCATGATGGTGGGGCTGGGGAGGAGAAGACCTAGGCCAGGAAATGGGGCTCGGTGGGCGCCACGTCAACCTTTCCTCCTGACCTGGGCGCAGAGCCAGGCCTCACTTTTGAAGCTAATGAGAAGCAGACGGAGGAGTGGGACGGGCTAGAGCCGGAAGGCTGCCTATGCTACGTGGCATCCTCCAGCAAGCTCCACGGCTCGCCAGGAGCTTGCTGCCAGCCAGCTGGAGGAACGGGCCAGGGCCCTGCAGCTGGATGGCAGTTCTCCTTCTGGTTTTACTCCAGCCCTGACTTGCCAGCCTAAGAGGGTGTATTTTATTAAAAGCTGGATTTAAATCTTAGCAGCATTGGTGAATGATACAGGATGTGCTCATGGAGATGCCAGTCACCCAGCAGAGGGTGTCCTTCCCCCGGGGTTTCCCTTTCCTTCCCTGGCACCTGAAGGGTCCTGCCCCAGGCTGAGTCCCCCTGGGGCAGCAGGTTACAAACTGCATCAGCTCTTCCAGGGACCGGGGTGGGTGGGTGGGTGGTACAGATGCTTTGAAGCAGGAAGGGCTGCTCTGAAGGGGTCGCTGTGGCTCAACCTCCTGCGAGGACATAGGGGGATGGGGTGGCAATTCCAGAAGGGCCAGGACTAGGTGTGCTGATGACAGTACCTTGCACCTGGCATTGTGTACCTGGTACATGCATAATGAACATCCTAGCTGCATAACACCACAGCTCTGCAAACAGGTTCTGGAATCAGCAGTGGGTGTGAATTTCAGCTCCAATACTTACTAGCTCAGGAGAGGGTTTTTAACCTCTTTTTTTTTTTTTTTTTTTTGGTACCAGGGATTGACCCCAAGGATGCTTTACCACTGAGTTACATCCCCAGCCCTTTTTATTTTTTTATTTTGAGACAGGGTCTCACTAAGTTGCTCAGTGCCTCACTAAAGTTGCTAAGGCTGTCCTTGAATTTGTGATCCTCCTGCCTTAGTCTCCCAAATTGCTGGGATTATAGGCATGCTTCACGGTGCCTGGCAGTGTTTAACATCTTTTTTTTAAAATATTTATTTTTTTCTAGTTGCAGTTGGACACAAAACCTTTATTTATTTTTATGTGGTGCTGAGGATTGAATCCAGGGCCTCACATGTGCTAGGCAAGCACTCTACCGCTGAGCCACAACCCCAGCCCAGTGTTTAACATCTTTAAGCTTCAATTTTTCTATCTTTAAGATGGGAATAACAAGGGTATTTACCATATGAAGGGGGCTGGGAAGATTATATCTAATATTTATGAGCACTTAATATGTGCCGGGCTGTTTCCAAGTCCCTGTTCCTCTCTTCTGTATCCTTGAGGCTCTGCGCTTCTGCTCCCCAAAATGTATAATATGGTATGTTTTCACCACTCCAGGGTCATAACACCTGACTGAAGTTGGATCTCTCTGGGTCAAATTCTACTCCATCCAGGTCCACCTGTCTGCTCCTGCGTGCTCAGCAAGGAGGAGGGTAATAGGAAAGGTACATCAAATTGTCCACTAGAAACAGATTGAAGGACAAGCATCTCCCAACGTCACCTTCAGACCATGATTTCTATATTATTTTTATTTTTTTTAAGAGAGAGAGAGAGAATTTTTAAAAAAATATTTATTTATTTATTTATTTATTTTAGTTTTCGGTGGACACAACATCTTTGTATGTGGTGCTGAGGATCGAACCCGGGCCGAACGCATGCCAGGCGAGCGAGCTACTGCTTGAGCCACATAACCCAGCCCCAACTATTTTTATTTTATCCTTTTAATTTCTCTTTCTCTGGGACTCTCAATAAGCTGAGAGTTACAATATTAAGCCACAAGGATATCCCAATTTACATTTCCAAACTGCCACCCGCCAGTTTCCTTCACAAACCCGATTTTCTGGGCAGATGGATCCCCTCTGCCAAAGGAACATGACAGGTTTCTTGCCGCCTCCAAACTTACAACTAATATTAATATATTAGTTAATAATACATTAACTAATGACGATTAGTTAATGACTAATCGTCATTAGTTAATGACGTAAATAAAATCTTTATATTTTCTTACGAGCTTTATAACTTTACAATTTTCCTCCAACTTCCTAATGTTATTTAATGTAAAAAATTGAATTAAAGTCACTGATTTGGTACACTGTTTCAGTTGGTGTTTTGGGGTGCAAGCAACAGAAATCAACTGTAGCTAATGTCAAGCTTTTAAGGTAAAAAAAGAAGAAGAAGAAGAAGAATCTATTGGAAGATTATTGAATGGCTTGCAGAATCCATAAAAAGTCCAAAGCTGTGGGCTTGGGAAGTGGATGAGAGCCATTGTGGTTTGGTGGCAGGACTACAAGCAAAGACATGCCACAAGAATGGGCTGGCGTGGAAACCACTTCTGGGCACTGTCATTGTTGGACATCACAGCTGATGGCCTCTGGCCACTCTCTCAGTCATTAGTTGCTGCTGCCACAAACTGAACACCAAATAGTTCTTGAGTTTTTTTCAAAATTTGTTCAAGATTTGAAATCCTGGACAAGATTATCCAATGGCCTGGGGCAAGGCCTATGTATGCCCTTGCCCTTGGCTTCCTGGAACCTAAATCCCACGGAGATCCAGAGTGGGCACACCTCCAAAATAGAAAAGGAGCTTCCAGAATGTGAAAACCATCTACCAGTTTTGTTTTGGTGGTACTGGAGAATCAAACCGAGGTCCTTGCATATGTGCCAGAGAGGCACCTTACCACTGAGCTACATCCCCAGCCCTCCAGTCTTTCTTAACAACTAATTGTGAGTTCTTTAAGTGCTATGCCATACATTCCTTGTTTAAATAATAAGGGGATCCACAAGGGACTCAGTTTACTAGACCTTGTAGAAATATTGTACAGGAGACCAAGGGAGAATATGGCATTAGAGAATGACCAAGCTGCATGTGGCAACAGAAGTCACTTGGAGCAATTCTCTTGAAGATGTCAGGTAGAGGAGCTGGAGGGTTCTGTGTGGTCAGTAAGATGGTCACAGGATTATGATAGTCTCATGGTATGATTTGGGGATTGTCCAAGAGATATTCATGAAACGGGGCATGCCCATGAACCCCAAATCCTGTTATTGTCGCCATCTGGAGGGAACAGTCATGGACTAATTTTAAATAGCATCTTGAAGAGCCTTTGGCCTTAGAGCCATTTCCCAGTGGCCTAGGCAGCTGGCTTCTCTTGCCAGGTGTGTTTTACTGATGTGGGAACTGGGATGTACAGTGTTCTGAGGATCAGTTTGCAAAACTGAAACCCTGCCCTTGAGAACTTTCTGGGAATCATAGCTGCAGAGAGATGTGAGCACAGAGCCAAGGGCAGTCTTCCGGCAGGCTCTGGAGACTCACCTACATCCCCTGGTATGCCCCTGCTGGTTTGGGGGAATTCATCAGCCTGTGGCTCCAATGTGTTCCTTCCAACAGGCCCTTTGGAGGAAAGCTGGCTCTGGTTGTCCCTTTGCTTGGACTATTGACCTCCACTCTCCCTCTCCTACTCCTCCTCTTTTTCTCACTCCATATCCTGATTGCTGGAAGGTAGGGACTTGTACCTGGGACCCAGGGGTCCAGGTGCAACTGCCAGGGTTCCATTCCCCCTCTCCACTTTCAGGGGAGCAAGGGTCCCATGCAGGCCTGGACTGGGTGTTCCCCAACAAGGGTGAATGGAAGGGTTTCTGGTAGACAGGCCATATGGTCCCCCCCACTCCCCACTGGAGTAGGCCCTTGGGGTTGGAGGAGGTGCCTTAGAAAAGCACAGGCAGGAAGTCAGGTGTCCTGGCTGAACATTATGGGGGTTTTCTCTTTTCCATTCATGCACCTTCTCTCAACTCCAGAGGGACACAGTCTGCTCCACTGCACCTGACTGGAACTGGAAGAGGAAAGGGAGGGATGGTAGGAAGAAGGTGATAACACTGCTGAGCTCTGACTAGTGTCCATGTTGCACTCTACTTAATCTTCATCAGCACTCAGTGAGGTAAGGATTAGTGCCCATTTTACAGATGGTGGTACTGAGGCTGAGAGAGCTAGAAGGTGAGAACTCAGACCCTTCCAGCTCAAAAGGGCACAGTCTTCTGAAGGTACAAGGATGAATCCTGTCTCTCCCTTATGACCCTCTCCAGCTCATCAGTTCTACTATCAGCAAATACCGCAAGTGTGGTTGACTCATTAGCAAAATTTAAAAAATAGAAAGAAAGAAAGAAAGAAAGGTGGCATTGAGATTTTTCTGTTTTATTTAAAAAATCCTTTGTAGACATTTATTTGCCCATTTGAAATGGACTTAGTTACAGTTTTTAGAAGTTCCCTTGAGGGGGGACTTTCATTTCCTTGTAGAGGTTTTCAGCTGGAGTAATGGTGATTGCCTCTTGCTTCTCTAGCTCAGCAAAGTGAGAGGAGTAGAGAGAGGACCCTGTGAAGGCTGCTGAGCTGGCTGGCACTTTGCTGCCCTAGGAGTCTACCATCCAAGTCCATGAGCACAGCCCTTTCCCACAAGGGACAGCAGCATGGTGGAGGGGGTATGCACACCTCAAAGACACACCCACCACTGTCATTCCACTGCTCTTTGAGCTGCTTCAAAGCCTCCATTTCTCCATCTGTAAAATGGGAATGATGCTCTAATCCACTTCCTGGGTTGGTTGTGAGGATTAAGATGACTGCCAGAAGAACTAGTCGGCAGGGATATACGGTGACGTTCCAGGCTTCTCAGAAGTTCCCTGGGGAAAGAGCCTCTGTTTTCAATAGAAACCTCATGCACTCTTTCATGTTGTGGGGGGCTCTCAAGTATTTTATTTTGAACAACCTAGTGAGGTATGGGAGGGATGTGTTACCTGAAACAATCTCCATCAGAGGTGATTCTGGCCATTAACCAAGGTCATCTGAAGAAACTGCTCAAAAGGAGGTATTAGAGTTTGAAGGTGTCCCCTCTAAAGTTTCTATTGAAACTTACCACCACTGTGTTGGTAGTAACAGGTGGGGCCTCCCCCACCTTCATGAATGGATTAGTGCTTATATGAAAGAGCTGGAAGGGTGGGCACAGTGGCGCATGCCTGTAATCCCAGTGACTTGGGAGGCTGAGGCAGGAGGATTGCAAGTTTGAGGTCAGCCTCAGCAAAACCCTATCTCAAAATAAAAAATAAATAAATAAAAGGCTGGGGATCTAGCCCAGTGGTAGCACACCCCTCCCTTCAATCCCCAGGAAAAACACACACACACACACACACACACACACGCTAAGAGCCCATATTCCAAGTGAGGACACAGCATTTTTCCCTTCTGGAGACACAGCAGTCAGGCACCATCTTGAAAGCACAGAGAGAAGGCCCTCTCCAGCACCTTGATCTTGGACTTCCAGCCTCCTGAACTGTAAGGGAATTAGTTTCTGCTCTTTCCAGCCTGGAGCATTTTGTTACAATAGCACAAACAGGCTGAGATAGGAGGCTAGGAAATTGAACCAGATTTGGAATGGATTCTGAAGGGTGTGGTGGCTCCACGAGGCTGCACTGGAGTGTGAACAAGTCTTTTAAGGACACTTAAGAAAGCCTTACCCTGGGTGGTTACATTATGGAGATCAAGCTTTGGCACCTCGGTGCTGAATGGGACAGCCAGCTGCCCTAATGTTATGCAAATAGGTGCTTGAGGCTTGGGATAAAAATTCCAGCAAAAGCGTCCTACAGATTCCAAAAATGCTGTATCACCAAGAATGGGGAAGGGAGGGAAGAAAATGTGCTGGGGGAAACAAAAATGACTCAAAAGGTGCCTTCAATGATGAGAAAAGATGAGCTGGAAGAGTTGGAATAACATCGATTGAGTGCAAAGAAAGCGACTTTTTCTAAATTAATGTTATCATCGCACATAACGTGATTATAAGCATATGGGGCAGGTCATAAAGGCTATAAGGAGATTTTATTTTTTAACTATTTCATCTGCTTTAGAAAAGATTATGTATTCCATTAGGTCACAAATCCTTTGGATCTTTTAAGTGGGGAAGCAGGGAATCTTCCTATTTTGGGGTTGTCTTATATTTGGATGTTGAAGCAGATGCTGTTGGTGTTTTTCCAGAATGCCTGATTCCCAGCTGCAAGCTTCTGTGACTTTGCCCCAGGGTTTCCTCTGGCTGCCTGCACTGGGGATGGCTGGAAGTGCCGGGGCTGTGATACACCCCGGGAACAGACTGCTCTTAGCCAATATCAGATGGGACTTGGGGTACAAATTCCCCAGTTCCCTTGTGGCTGGATGGGATGCTGCTGAGGTGTCTATTTTGCACTGGCTCCCAAGGTCCCCTGGGGGGATGGAGCTCCAGTGGCCTCAGCCATAGCTTACTCAATCCCACACCTTTCCCGGCTGTCCTCCATTCTCTGTCTCCCCTCCTAGTGATTCCAGGATCCCCTCTAAATAAAGTGGATTGACCAGAATCCTGGTCTCAGTCTGCTTCTGGGGAAGCCCCACCTATAACAGGAGAATGATAATTATGATCACTCTTATTTTCATTTTGATAAAGATCAGCAAAATGATCTTCACTCTCTGATCTCTGGTGGTGTACTACCTACTCTCTCTGTCCCCAGGGCTTGTGGGAAAATTTTGAGGTTTGGTCAGGTAAAGGGATGTCTGACTGTATATTTGTCTTAAAGCAATCTCAAAATGATTTAGTTTCTCTCTCTCTCTCTCTTTCTCTCCCAATTATGTGCTTGAGCAGCTAAGCCAAAAATTGGTCCATCCAGAGCAATTAAAAGCTTCCTTTGCCAGACCTTGGGGATTTCTGTCTGATCAATGAGAAAAACACCATAGTTGGAAAACAGCCGAAACCAAGAACAGAACAATCATGCCTTAGCTGTTCACATGCGCTAAAACACCATTAAAATTTGTTTTTAAAAGAACCTTTTATTTTACAGTATGGGTGTGTGTGTGTGTGTGTGTGTGTGTGTGTGTGTGTGTTGTGTGGATATTATGTAAGTGACCAGAAACTTCTCATTCAATTTTCCAGTCCTTTTGCCTTCAAACTGGAATTTGTACAAATTTCTATGGGACTCCACTTATAGGTTCATGCACCACGGTAAGGTAGTTAGTATTTTATTTATTGATTTACAATAAAATAAAAACAACAGAAATCATGTAACACATAGTTACAATGTTTCGGTCTTTGTGTTAAGAACTCCGTATGCACTATCTCTGCTGATTTAATGATACTAGGAAGAGGTCTCTGTTATTATCTCTAATTCATCATTGTAGCTCCTCAGGCTCAGAGAGGTTCAGTAATTTGTTTGAGATCACACAGGCAGGAAGTAGCAGAATAAGGCTATCAATCCAGGCAACCTGGCTTCAAAACCCAGATTCTTACAGATACTAACTTCCTTGGCTGACTTTATTGACTTTGCCACTTTGCCCTGAGTCAAAATTACCTCAAGGACTTGAAGTGGGCAGGTTTTGATTCTTATGCCATTTTTTTTTTTTCTGCTACTCTCACTTGTGGAGAGTTTAATAACTTGACTCTGCTACCTGTGGCTATGGAAGGGACCACAGCCACCGTGCTGATGAGCGCTTCCTGGGCCTGTTGTGTCCAGCTGCTATATAGTGAGTGTCCTTTAGCGCCTAGAAAATGCTTCTGTGTGTTCACAGCAATCCAGTTCTCACTGAAGCTGCTTCTGTCCTGGAAAGCAGAATACAACTTATCCAGAAAGGCAGGATGAGTACAGAAAACACAGAATGCTAGTCGAAGCCATACCAGAAGGCTCCTGGGGGCTGAAGGGACCCAGGAGTGGATAAAGGATAAGGGGAATCTCCAAGAACATTCTGGGATGCTGCTCAGTACCCTACCATGCCTAAGACAGTCCTCAGGAGCAAGAAGGCCCTGGTCCATGACAGGGGTGAGACTGAGTTTGAGAAAGTGGGGTCTGGAGGAAGGCTAGACGGGTTCACAGACTGCAGGCACCAGACGCAGTGACAGATTCTGTTTCTTCTCTCCTTTAAATTTCTTTCTCTAACAATCAAGAGAAGGGCACTCAATAATTATGGCCCAATCAAGTAATAGTTCTTCTTTTTTATAAAATAATTAATACATGCACTTGGTAAAAATTCAGTACAAAATGGTTCAGAAGTATACACAGGGGAAGTCATGATCTCGAATACCTGTGCATCATGGTCTCTGGCACCCCACTATATGGGGAACCACTGTTAATCTATATCGTGTGTGTGTGTGTGTGTGTGTGTGTGTGGAGGGGGTGGCTGGGATTTAACCTAGGGACTTGCACATGCTAGACAAGTGCTCTACCACTGAGCTGCATTCCCAGCTTGACCTGTTTCTTGAGTATCCTTCTGGACGGAGTTTTACAATCTCAGCATGAATGATTCTTTAGACCAGGCAATGCTTTGTCACGGGGTGTCCTGTGCAAGGCAGCATCCCTGGCCTCTCCCCACTAGATACTAGTAGCACCTCCCAGTTATGACACCTGGAAATGTCTCCAAACATTGACAGATGTCTCCTGGGAAGAGGGAGGCTTGATGGAGAACCACTGTTTTAGAGATATCCTTTGCTTATATTCACACATGTATTTGTGAAAATATGTTTTTTGCTTGTGGTGTTTAGCGCATAAGGTGCTCCATAAGTATTTATTGAAAGACTGAGT